>NC_090923.1:993078701-993740109 GCF_040938575.1 Ambystoma mexicanum | reverse complement strand
AGACTATTTTGGTGTTTAGCATACTAATCTGCCCACAAAATTCAGGTGTGCCTAAAACTCCTTTGGTCTTCTCTCCTACCCACAAAATACACATGCGCCTAAGATTGCTTTTGTATTTGGTTTACTCCTCCACCTCACCTACAAAATAGATGTGTGCCTAAGACTGCCTTGGCATACTTATGTTTGCCTCAGACTGCTTTGGTCTTCTCCTCATCTACAGAATTCATGTGTATTTATGACTGCTCTGGCCTGATGCCACTAGGAATTTGACCAAAATGTGTGTGTCTAAAACTACACTGGCATTTGGCATACACTTATGCCTACACATTTAAGTTGTGCCTAAGGCTTCTATATCAAGGGATCCCTCTGTACAAAATTCACATGCATTCAAGACTGCTTTGACCTTCACCCGTGCCTATAAAATTCATGTGTGCCTAAGACTGCTTTGGCATACTCCTCCACCTACAAAATTCATGTGTATCTAAAACTATGTTGGTGTTTGGCCTACTGCTTTGCCAACAGATTTCACGTGTGCCTAAGACTGCTTTGGACTTCTCCCCTATCTATGAAATTCATGTGTGTTTAAGACTACATTAGCCTTTTTCCCCTTATAAAATTCATATTTGCCCTTTGAGGTACTCCCCTGCCTACAGAATTCATGTGTGACTAAGACTGCCGTAGCATAGTCCCCCTTCTACAAATCTCACGTGTCAATAAGTCTTCTTTAGCTTTCTCTCTTACCTACAAGATACATGTGGGCCTAAAACGTTCTCCCACCCAAAAAATTCATGTGCACCATAGCCTCTTTTGGTTTCGTCTCCCACGTACAGAATTCACATGGGCCTATTTGGCCTTCTCCTCCCACAAACTTCCGATGTTCCTAAGACTGTTCTGAGTTTCTACTCTCCTTCATTTATATAGACGTAAGCTCAAACCCACTGGAACCTCATACTTCAACTTCATCTGAAACCAAACCCTTGGAATCTCTTTACGTGTTGCACAAACCATCCCACACATACCCAGGAGGGATCCAAATCTAGGGGGAGGTGCCCACATTTAATGTGTTCTATTTACCAGCAGGCTGCTTTGATAGAACCACGGCCTGTTGTGATTTCCGCATGCGCTTTTCACTCATTGGTGGGCAGATGCAGGGAGAGGATGGCCAACCTGCAGGCAGAAGCAACATGTAAGGAGTAAGGCAGGGATACGGGAAGGTGGGATTTCGTAAAGGGGATGGCACAGGGACAGGGAGGAGGGGGGGGGTCCGGCATGCAGGATGGAGTGAGCAGGGTCTACCCTACCAGGAGATCGGGGGCTCCGAAGGTGTATACCACACATGAGAAGGGTGGAGGTAGGGATGAGCGGTCGACGGGCAGGCACGCCAATTGTGTACAGTGCACATTTGAAGGGTCGTGAAAGGGAGTGGGGGAACGGGTCGAAATTCCATGGAGGGCAAACACCAGGCCTGGGAAAACATATCTCAGTGAAAACTACCTTCAGGAAATGCTCCTAGAACTATCTAGGGTTGTGCAGTGTGACACTCCTTCCTGAATCTTGGAGTCATCAGGAGCTCCTTTACAGGTTGGAGAGCATAAAACATGACCTGGTTTCCTTTTCCTTGAATTCTCCGATAAAATCCATGAGCTGTATCAGTCAATAATGTTGTGCAGCTTTCACTTCTAATCCATCTCTCATGGTGTTAGGGAGATGTTTCCACAACCCTCTGTTGAGGGGTGTGAGAACATCTATATTAATTGTAAACAGGGTTCCAACCTCAAAGTAGACCGAAAAACACTATTTGTGGTAGTAATGGCAGAGCAGGCTTGGCTTCCCTCAGGCGAAGGCAAAAACGGGTAGATAAGTCCCAATAAATAACCCAAGAAATGACATTGCATGGGTACACTGTAAAATATGCACTCTTTCTTAAGAACTACACATTAAGCAACTATACATTCCAATACATACTATAGAGTTCAACACAACACACAGTAAAACAACGTTAGAACTAAAACAGTAAAAGGCCCTTCCAAACCCAAACCTAATGGAGGCCCTATGCATGGTGGTAAAATTAGTACATTATAATGCTAGGTGCTGAGAAGAAAGGAGATTCCGTAATCGACATGTTAGTTAACACACGTATCCTGGAACCACCATATCAGTACATGGGTTGAACATGTGTTTACCACAACCTCTAATACATGGTAGTACACATACAACTGAGAGGACAAAAGTTTGACAAATGTAATGCCTAACTAAAAGAGAGTGAAAGGCTTACA
Organism: Ambystoma mexicanum; assembly: GCF_040938575.1. NCBI lineage: Eukaryota > Metazoa > Chordata > Amphibia > Caudata > Ambystomatidae > Ambystoma > Ambystoma mexicanum. The sequence continues at coordinate 993,737,833 of NC_090923.1, read as the reverse complement.
ACTAGTAGCAACAATTAAAAGCCAAGCCCATGGGGCACTCAATAATTGTGTAAAGTTAGATGCAAAGTACTTTCCCTATCTAAAAATTAAAGTATTAAGTATTAAAAACAAAGTATTAACATTGTTAGCAAAGTGCCCGATGTTATCCTATGAGAAAGAGTGAACTGTAATGATTTATTACATTAGTCCCTTAATAAATCAAAAGTACCTTCCAAAGTCACTGTTTTTGGTATAGAACTCCAGCGGTACAAGGGGGCTCAGGGAAGACTATCCATGTCCAGGTAAGTACCTGTTTTCATTTAGTTTGAGGAATTCAAAAGCTGGAAAAAGCATTGCCCATAGAGAACATCCAGACAATATCCATAGGCAGGTTATGGGATAAGGCAGGAAACTACCAGTTATGCCCCCAAATGTGCATCCCCTCAAGAAGAAATCCACAGCCATCGGTGAGGCTAAATGGACCCCCGAGAATAATTTTAAGGATTATATCAGAGCACCAGGATCACAGTTCCAGTGAATCCATCTCAGAAATGGCATGAGAACACAGTCGTTATAGGGGTTGCTTTAAAGGCCTGAAGAAGTGTTCCAGTACGAAGGGACTTTAACCCTCAACCAGCAACAAGCCGGACAACCAAAAGCAGCAATGATCAGTATACTCAGGGGGAATACCAAACAGTCAGAAGCAGCAACAGAGAGGGAGAGGCTCTAGGAGAACAGAGGAACCCGACATAGGGTTCAGGCAGATATCCATCAAAGGCTTGTCCCATTATAGAGACAAGGATTGGAGGTAACCCCGGACCCAAGACAGAGCTGAGGCCGAGTGGCAGCGAGCGACTACTAATCCAAGCGAGGAAGACTTCCCACCTCAATGTGCTTGGTCCAGGAGGATAAGCACAGAAGCAGCACGACTGTAGTCTGGAAATGGTTCCAAGATGGAACAGCCAGTCCTACCAGCGATGAGGACTGGGAGCAGGGCGAAGAAGAGCCTGGCATGAGTGTCTAGCATCTTAAGAAGAAACTATGAGCAGGGACAAAGGAGCATTGGGCTACTAATGCAGATGAAAATGCCTGCACCCCTGCTGAAGCCATACCTAAATTACGGCTGCCCTCATCCTACTCAACAACACACGTGTAGGGTGAACGAGTCTCACAGGACTGAAATGGGATGGTTAGAAACTAACATTTTAGTGCATACACCCCTGTCATAGAGAAGAGATGTAAAAACATAGTGAGTGCTCCCCACCCTGCAAGAGAGGAGAGACCTAAAATGTCAGTGTGTGCCCCCACAGTTGCAAGAGAAAAGATGTGTAGAGAAATGCAGTGTGTGGGCCCACCCTTGCGAGAGAGGAGGGGCATACAATTTTAATGTGTGCTCACACCTCGTGAGAGAGGAGAGACGTAAAACTGGAATCTGTGCCCTCCCTCCTGCAAGACACAAGAGATATACAAATTCAGTGTTAATCTACCAAATAATTTAAACCGTGCTTCTGTTGCGTGTGAGTCCGCCCGTTCAATCAAGCTGCCCCAGTGCAAATTCCTCCTGCGTCCTAATGCTCAAGCAGGCCATGTGTTGCGTCACACAGCCAATCAGCCTGCCAATAATGCCCATTGCCTGGGACCACATACTCAAACAATTGTTCCTGCACCCCCACATGTGTTTCTGCTCCCCCAAGCTTGAGGCTTATCAATTAAATTCTACTTCTTGTGGGCGAGTGCGTGTTCAATCAAGCTGAGCCAGCGCATTTATCCAAAGTAAATTGTCAAGGTCCCTGGCAGAGAACGTGAACGCTCTCATAATAATCCTGAAAGCTACCCTGCCATTCTGCACAGTACAGATTGCTTTTAAATGATGTTTGTAATAATAAACAATACATTTATATTCTGTTGAGCACTGCCTAAAATCACCCTTCCCAAGTGCTCTCCTATAACTAATTTTAATTTCATTTTGAGTGTTTCTGTTTTTTCTGTCTCTTCCTGTAAATATATAAACTGCACAGCAGGCCCTACCTAAAAAAGCAAGTAAAGAGCTCCAGCTCTCAAACAGCAACAGATTCCTAAAGCGTCCTTTCCTTTAAAATGTTCCTTCTTCCTATCTCTCCCTGTAAAAATGTACACAATACATGCTGTTTTGTTTACAAGCTTAAAAACACTGATCTATAAAAGAAAGTGAAACGATCCAACTCTCATATAGCAAAAGATGCCAGTCCACACTAACCTCGTCACTCTCTAAAAGATCCCTACTGACTGCTGAAGACCTCCACAAGGCCCATTTGTACATAGCCAGGCAGATCTGCCTGCCCAAACTTCTTTACCTGAATCGCTTAAAAGTTTGGGAAGATTGGTGGATCCTGAATACATTGACAATTTAGGGGATTCAGATGAATAAATCAGCACAGGCTTACCTAATGACATCGCCAATTAATCCCACCCAGTTTCATTGGACTTCTAAAAAGCCTCATATTGGCATTGATACTTTGTGTGTTTTTTTGAGTCTGGTGGCATTGCAAACCCGTAAAAGGATTAACTGAGGTTTTATGAAGATGCCATCCCAACATCCCCCATCCACACAGTGAACTGCATTTTACAGAGGCAAATGTGTTCTCCCTTTCTACTAGAATTCGTACTGAAGGTTCACTTTTGACACTTGGACAGTCCCTGTTTTGCCAGCAGAGTTTTGTATCTGGTCTTCGGGAGAACCTTGCACTTTACTTGAGGTGAGAGGCAAGTATATGGTGCTCTTTTGGGATTCATACGTTTATGTGTGCGTGGGCTTTCTCCTGGAAGAAGGAGCCTGTCACAGAAGACTCTCAGGAGAAACTACTTCCCCTGAACCTAAAATAACAGCTCCTGAGTCGAGGGTCCTAATGGTCCAGACGGGTCTCGAGTACAGGAGTCTGGAGCCGTCCTAGAAATTCTATCTCCCTCCCTCTTGCATACGAGCAGGAGGAGCCATGGGTTTTGACATGCAAGGCTTACAGGTAGAAGCAGTCTTCCTCTTTCCCATAGACCTGGGAAACATCCCAGGATTAGGGTTAGACCCCTTAGCAAGTTGACCCTTGGGAGGGGGGGGGATTTAACCTCACACCTCCTGAAATACAGCAGTACCTCGAAAGGCACTTCTTTCTTCCGAGTCATTCACCAGCAAAACTTTGTCTAAGACATTGTTTACTTGGACACTGACAGGCAGAGCACCTTGAATAGAGATATCTACTAATGGGGACTTCTGAAGGGGATCACTGGATAACTTACTAGATTTCAGTGAACTGTTTCCAAGATTATATGGCCCAAAGAATGTACAGTCTATAACAGTGTTACCGGCAGGAGAGTCCCTTATTCCAGTGGTTGCTTTGGCATCCATCTGAATAGGATGAAGTTGAGACTTAGTATTGTGAGGAATCCGAACTTTCCTTTTCGGACCTGGTTCCCCCACTGGAATAGAGCCTAAAGAAATCTCTGGGATATCTGTTAAATAGTAGAAAGTCTCCTTAGAGTCAGAAGGCATGCATAAAGCACTCACCCCTGTGGCCTTCTTGGGACAACTCGGGTGACCTCTAGGATGGTCAAACTTTCCAACAAATTCCAGAGAGTCTGGGAATGGCTGAGGACCTACCACTTACCTTTTAGGGTGAAGGGCCAAACATTCTATGGGACCTGCCCACCTCTACTTTGTGGACCTGTGGGAAGGGTAAAATATGACTAAAATTATTTTTCTCATCACTTCCCTGAGGAGTCTCCTTGTCTTTGTGGTTCACTCTATGTGAGATCCACAAATCAGCATTCTGTGTGGGCTGCCTGGGATCAAAGGCAAAACCAGCTCCTCAGCAGGTGCCCATCTTTGCATCAGTGCTCCATCAATTAGGTAAAACTTTAGGAGTGCATGGGGTTCCCTGCTGATAGCACATTCACACCAGAGCTTGCCTAAGCCAGCCCTCCAATTACATTATAGGTCAGCACCAGATGTTTTTGTAGCCAACCAATTAGGCTAGCCCTACAAAATGCCAAACACCTTGTCCCACCCATCCAGCATCTGAAACCTAACACTAATGCACACAGCCAGTGGAGTAATTTTGCTGAAAATGTTGGGGGGGGGACACGACAACTGAAGGAAAGGGGTGGGGTGAAGGCTGGGTGGATGGTGGCTGTGAGGGATAATTTCAGCCAAATTGTTTTAAAAATATTGGTCGAATGGTAGATTTGACCGAATTCAGTCACCACCATTAGTTCAAAACCGAAGATACCGAACATGAAGAGCAGTGGTTGCAGGGGTGGCCCCCTCAGCCCATGTTCATATTTTTTGATTCGGCAGTTGCGGGGGTGTCCCCCGCTTCCTCAGCATTGGTGGCAGGGGACCCAACCAAAAAAAAAATAAGAAAAGGGACGTTGCAGCGTCAGATCCGACCCATGTTAAAGGGATGGATCTGACACTGCATGTTACAGGAGAGCCAGCGGATGGAGAAAAGGTAAGTGGGGGGTTTATGGGTATACTGGTGGTTTTGAGGGGACATGGGTTTGTTTTTTTGTACCAAGGTAAAAACATATTCACAGCGAAAATTACTACAGTTAATTCTGCCGTGATTTTGTGTGTCAGTCAAACAACCTAAATCCCTGAGGGACAACACTAAACTACTACACCTTAAGAGTCCATTGCTGATGCTCTGTTGTAACTTTCATAAGACTGGTGGCATATCTTTAAAATTCAATTGGGGCCCCACACATCTTCGGCCGGCCTGCCATGCACCCAGTGACACAACATAACATTCAAAAACTTAATTCCACCAGAACATACAAATAATGCATTATTTATCATTCATTCAGACAAAAATGTCAACATTCATATGCTTGCACACACTCTCACTCACACACAAATGCACCCAGCACCTCCACTGACATACACTGTGTGCACACAACATTTATGTACATTTACAATAACACATGGAAACAGTGGCCAACGTCCATTGAGCAGACCAGATTTTATCACCCCCTGATAACTGACATTTTGGGCTATGTTGTTTTGACCTAGCTGAACTATAAAGCCATGGCTGAAAGGATCAGATTCACTGCAAGGTCAGCGATTTGTCTGATTTCCTTTCATTCAAAGGCAGCAACCATTGGTTAATGTAGTGCAGTGGGTGACCAAGTATAATTGGTATAGATTTTTAAATGCCATATATCTCCAAACTTTTTTTTCCTATAAGATTCTGACTGATTAAAATGAAGGTATGTTTTCCTGTGTTCAAATGGCTCCAAGCAGTGGAGTAAAGAGCGGGAGAGTCGCAAGGGGGTGGTCAAGCTGCCCCTCCCTTAGCTCTTTTAAGAGCCAGACCGGGGCATTTGTCATATGGACACCTCTTCCATTCGGCACCTCAAAGAGGGTGCCCAACGGCAAAGTGTCCCGCTGGCAGGGCAATGTGTGCTGAGCAATTCCTGCTCAGCACGCTCATTGTCTTGGCAGTAGGACACCTTACCCGTTCCGAATAGTAGAGGTGTCTCGCTGCAAGGACAATGTCGCAAGGAGCGCCGGGCAGCAGATGCTCCTCACGTTGCTCTGCATCAACAAAGTATTACAATGTGAGACATTAGGCACTGATGGGAGGGAGGGCGTACTATTAGCAGGGACTTTTATCCCTTTGGAAATGTGAATGGGAGGGATTGATCAGAAGTGAGAAGGGTGCATAATGTTGCATGCTTTATGAAATAATGACTATGGCTTTAAAACCCAAGGAGGATGTGTTAGGCTCACATGAATTTGCATGATGCTATTGTGACTTTGCATGCAAAATGGGGAGAATGAAACTAAAGCCATACTGCCATTGCTCAACATATTATGACAATGTATATGGTGTATGGTTAGTTTACCATGAAAGGCTAGTTTATTATGTAATGTGGTTTGCTTCCAATGCATTGCTATACATGATTATATGTTATATGTATTATATAAATAATAAGCACATGAAATGAAAAGCAAAACATTAATAAATATCTATATCTAAGCCTGGAAAATGTGCACGGTTGCTTAAATTGTCCACATCCGAATTTCACCATTTAACCAAGTGTGTGATCCTGAGCAAATTATTTAATCACATTGGGGGTCATTACGACCCAGGCGCTAATTGCGCCAACTTTACCACCATGGTGTAAACTATGTTTACACCATGGTGGATGGCGGATTTACCGCCCCATTCCAAGGTGAGTGGGGCGGTAAATCCCCATTTCCCATTTTCCCTTCCCCATTCCCATTTTTGCCCCATAGGGCATAATGGGAGTGGGGAAGGCGCTAATTACGCCACCGTAAATTACGGTGGCGTAATTAGCATCATGGCAGGTTAGCGCCATGAATTTTAACGGCTGCTAAGAGCAGCCGTTAAAATCAGAATAGGCGTTAAGGGTTAACGACGGCGTTAACCCTTAACGCCTGGGTCGTAATGAGGCCCATTGTGGCTTATCTGCAGCTCTGTAAGTGATTCTGATTCACTTCAAAGCTTATGTTAATGTATCATGCTATTATAATGGAAAAAGCTAATGACTATAGAGTTGCTCCACATATAGCAATAGTGCAATTTAGGTATTTTGCACCACAGTTATTTGTCACTTGGCTTATTTATGGCAATGTATTCTAAAGTCACTTCCATGGTGCCTCCAAGTATCAAAGACTGATGATGCGCCTCCCAATGTCCTTTTCTGTGAAGTCACTTCTGTTGGTGCAATCCATATGCTAATTAGGAAGTTTGCAGGTATTTTGCCTCAGAGGGCATGGAAAGAGCTCCCCAACAAACATACACAAACACAACATTTTTTTTTTTTAAAGTAGTTCTGTTCTGCTTTCAAATGCTGCCCGGGCCACGTCTCATGTTGCACCGCCCTAACCTCTTCGCACTCACGCGCCTCCAGGCAGAAATCAGGAAGCTTAATGAGCTTCCTAGTTCCTGTCTGTGTGTCACATGAACACGAAGCCCGAAAGCGATGCTCTGTGCCGCTGGTCCCCAGAAGTGCTGCTGCTAGCGTAACAGCACAGGTGCCAGGCTCTGCAACACCCAGTTCAGCACCCTGGCTGCTGAGTTTGAGTTAGGCCAGCCAGGGTGAGGGACTGAGCCACGCAGGGCATCCCAGCCCTGAATGTGTTGCAGCGCGTCTGCCAAGCATCTCTGCATTATGTAATGAGACAGCGCAAGCCTTGCTGAGCACCCCAGCCGGGCTCGCGCTGTCCAATTACATAATTGATGATTGCAGCCCCCCTGCCCTCCCTCAAAAAGATGGGGGGGGACAAAAAGGCATGCCACAGAAGTTGGGGGGGACAAAACCCTCTTTCCCCCCCTATAACTACGCCCATGCACACAGCCTCCAGCAATGGCTGACGCTTGGTCTACCAAATAGTGCAGCAACGCTTTCACTGCATTGTCCTTATCTTTAAACTGGTCTGGTGTAGCATGTCACTGGTCACTGCGACTAAGCACAAAAAGGACACAACACATTTCAGTGCCAGCCCTGACACTCGCTTTCTGAATTTCTGCATTACAGTTTGTAAACTCTTTAAACAAACAATACTCCAAATGCTTTCATTGTGATGCTACAACGTGGCACCCGGAGTTTGATCGCGAGATTGTTCCATCTTAGAGCGTAAAGGCCTTGGACTGGATTTTATAATTGGCCCACTCTTTCTTTTTAGAAATGGTCAAGCAATGATCTTGATGCTGAGCTGTTCTCCTCTCTACTGCTTTCAGTTTAATTCACTTGGAAAGACTGGACTGGATTGTTTGAGAAAAGAGTCATTTGTGCAGAGACGGAAGCTACAGGATAAGGTGCTGAGACTGTGCCAAGGTAGGGCTCCTGCCGGACACTTTAGGATTAATACAGGAACACTGTTTTGGTGAGCTACATTGTTGGTCGATCTCTATTGTTATGTTTTGGTTTGTTGTGTGCTCAGAATACGTCATCATATCAGCAACCAATGGGGCTACTGAGACCTCTGGAAGTGACGCTGGGGCTAGGGCATCCCATTGCTTTAGATCTTATTGTAGAGATGACTCCTTTTGAAAGGTTTCCTCTGATCAGAATTACAGAGGGTACTTTTTTTCAAGATGGCTCGTTTGACGCCTTCGGAGTGCTTAGCATTTGCTCCTGAGCGGACTCTTTTTTGGGTGGAGATATTTCATCTCTATGAGGTTCCTCAAAAGATTGTTTCTGACAAAAGTTCTCAGTTGGTTTAGGAAGCACTTTTATTGGAGTGTCAAAGGGCTCTTCCCTCTGGCTACCATCTGCAGCTTAAAGATCAGATGGAGAGAGTTAATTAGACACTGCAACAGTGTTTGTGTTAATTTGCGACTGCCATTAGGGGTAATCAGGACGTTTTACGCTTGAGGGGTTGGTGGCAAAAATAGTAATATTGCTGCTCAGGAGTCACCTTTCTTTTGTTCGTATAGTTTGCGTCCACTGTTTTTTTCCAGATGTAATTCTGCCCCTAGAGATGTTTCCCATGTCTGATACTTCTTATTTTGTGAATCATAGAAAACTTGGGATCTGGTTATTGAAAGTCAAAGAAGGTTATACATAGGCACAATGTGGTTCTCTTTGTTTTTTAATGTCACTAAAATGCTGCCTCGTTTTCATTAACCTTTGCTGGCAGAATGGATCCCTCTACACTTGCTGAGAAATTGGGGGATTCATCCAGTTTTCTCTGTTTTTCTTGTTAAACCTGTGGATCAGGATGCTGTTTTATATTAGATGGCTCCACTGTCTCGTGCCCCGGTGAATCCTGGTGAAGAATTTCCAAAGTGTGTGATCCTCTCGTTTTTTGAGGTGGCTTCTAATATCTGGTTCATTTGAAAGGTATCCTGCTTGATCGTGTGAGTTTTCTTCCTTTGTGTGCCTGCTTCTATTGGTGGAGCAATTTTATCAACATTTTCCTAACCCTCAGCTCCATGGCATGGAGTATATAATATGATGTGATGCGCTGCACATGACACTGTGGTTTGTTGCGGGTGGCCTGCAAGTGTTTTCGCCAGGTACGCCTAACGAAGAATGGTGCTTTGGCAAATATTGTTGGCCAAGACAGTCTGGTACAACGGACCCTGCTTTAGACTGTGGGATATCGGCATTGTTCCAATGCTTGCTCAGATTGGTGAGGTAAGGAATGTAATTCTAGAAAAGCCTGTTCCAAGATGTCTGCCATGTTTAACCTTGACCTTTTCTTAAGTATCAATATAGAGTGTGTCCCGATGGATGATGGCCATTTCCGTTGCGCTCTTCCTGTCGAGTATTATTGGTGCTATACAAAGGCAGACAGTGACAGGATAGGGACATGCTGCAACTCTATTCGCATCCAACGTTTCTGACGATTCCTCACCACTTCATTGTTTGTTTTCTGGTCTCTAAGCATTGGTTCATATTATGTCTATGGTCTCTGGTTAATTTTGGTGTCTGCAGTTTTCCTCCCAAAAAGGAACACATTAGGTTGGATTAGGAGGTGTTGTAAAAAAACGTGTTGTAAAAAAACGTTGTCTAATAAACTATAATTTACAAATAAAAAAATAAAAATTTGGTTCATATTATGTCTATGGTCTCTGGATTACTTTGGTGTCTGCAGTTTTCCTCTCAAAAAGGAACACATCCTTCAAAGCCCTGGCATACATCTGACATTCTAACAGCAGCAGGAGCGTGGTTTCAGGGAAGGGTCAAATATATTTCCAGACCAAAAAGGAGTAGAGGGTACTTGTGTGCTCTGCTGGGCGCTTCTCTGTCACATGGGTGTTTAGTGCACATTCGACAAGCTAAGCATAGCTGATGGCTTGTCTGGAAGTCTCTTCTAGAAGCATTGGACCACCCTGCCAGGTTTCCCATGTGTGACATCTCCGGGGCGTCACTGAGGCCACCCCCCCAAACACCACCCCCCCACCGATGTCTCACCCCACTTAGAGCACTGTATGAGCCCCTTTCTGGTAGCTTCTCTGTATCCTCTGTCTATGCTATGGTATGGGTAACTTTCTTCATTGCATCCAGTATGCTTCCTGTATCTATGCATGAGCTCTTGCATGTTCTGTGAGGCTGCTAATGTGAGTTCTCTCTCTGTGCTAGGAGAGGTGTACTCCTTCATGTAGCTACTGATCATGTGCTGCTATACTACCACCTGTACACGTTTCTCGGGACTGCTGTTGTTAAACTCTCTCCTGTACCCATGCTCAAACACGAGCACCCTCATTGTGGACTGTTAATCTCACACTAGAAATGCTGCCCGTTTTTTTTAGGCTTTCCAGTGCTTATTTAGCTTACTGCCAGGGCAGCACATCAAGCTATCAGCTGTGACAGGGACTAAGGGGTTGAGAGACAAAGATTCTCGGATACTATCATTTCTTTAGTTGAGGCAGAGGGGCAAATGTGTCTGTCCTCAGAGCTCTCATGTTTCCTCAGGTCACGTGAGTGGGTTACCAAACCCAGCTTTATTTTCTTTGAATACTGAGACGTGTACTATTCAATTTAAAATGGGAACAGCAAAACTACTTTTCCAGAATGCAAAGAGTACAATAAAATGTGGGTGTCACGTTCGCACTTGTCATGGTGGCATTTCATAGCTCTACTGTGCACAGGGTCCCTGGAAGCCTACAGCCATGGGCAACACCGCAGGCACCAGGCGAGGCCGGATAACCTGTGCCCCATGGCAGCCAGGCAGTGGAGAGGGATGAGCAACAGCCCAACAAAGGCTGGGCGGTGCTCCTCCCTCTCCCCCAATAAAACTAAAAAACGACACACAGTCGCCACCGGGCCAGTAAGAGAAGAAGGAAGGGTGAGGTGTTAAACAACACCTCGCCCTTCCTCCCCAAGGGGTGCTAAGCACCACTGTCAGGAAGGGGCAGGAAACAGAGCAGTCTTAGGCACCACATGGTGCATATTGCCGTCGGCATCAGCCGGCCAGGGGGCGGCACCCAGCCCCCCACACAGGCACAACAAATAACCCGTGCATCCGGACATTTGAACCCATTACATAGCAATTGCTCATTCCACCTTTCCCCGCAGAAATGTGTAGAATGAGTCTTTGTTTTTTGTTTTTGGCATAAAAAGGCAGCAGATTTATTTTATACAACATCATAAAAATCACACTGTACACATTAGTGGAAATAACTCAGAAGATGTGGCGACTGCTCCGTGTCCAACAACCTGCTTCCCCCTTTCCTTCCAAAAGTCCAGTATAGGCCCAACTCTCCCAACCCTTTGCGCCTGAGCCTCGCCTGCCCATGCAGGAGTTCCTGGGTGGGGAGAGTGCCGTTTCCTTGGGGGAAACTGAGCCCTTGTTGTTCCCCCCAGACGCCCCTGCCGCTTAGGCTCCCAAGGGGCGCTGGTCTGAGAAGAGCAAAGACCCTTCCGGCTTTCTCCTGGCTCATCCGGAGTCTGTCTCTTGTGGTTGGTCGCCCAAACAATGCCACGCCAAAGGTGGGTTACCGCCCACCGTGGCTTCCCCCTTTCCTTGCTTCACATTTCTTGGATTTTGGTGCAGAGATTCCAGTAAAAATGCTCCATCCCCATTGGTGACAAGTGCACCCCCTCCTTGAGATAATACTCTGGGGATTTCAAGGTAATCAGGCCGTGCCTGTTCTGCCCAAATCCTCTGGCCCTGCAACATTTGGCCTCTACCCCATTCCGCATCCGCCTGGATCTCTCCACGGCTGTGTGATTATCCGCGCTTCTCCATTCTGGTCTCAGGATTATCTCTGAACAGCTGATTTCCGTTTCTCCCAGTTGTCCTACTTATTCCTGTAAAGAGAGCATCATTTCCTGCATTAACATCCCCTTTCCCTGGCTTCTCAAATCATTACCTCCTTGCTGCATGACCAATATGTCCGGTTTTTGCTGTTTCCCCCGCAATTTGCGCACCGGTCCCTGCAGTTGCACCCATCTCATTCCTGGCACCCCGTGCAACCCAATCCTGCACTTGTCGGGCATCCCTCCTCCTGCTCCACCGTCCAGCTTGCCCCTGTCCCTATAACCAAGTGAATGTCCTATCACTCAGCCAGGTCTCCTTCTCCTCCGGGCTGGTGCTAATGGGATGAGAAGGCAGCATGTCAACTTTACAGATTCTCTGGTCTGATGTATCCCTTAAAACACCCAGACCTCCATCTCCTGCTCCTAGATGAATGTGTCCCACACACACCCTTTGTTAACCTTATTCTCCCTAGCGCTAGCTCCATAACCCTACTACTTGGAAGCGGCTTAGTGCGGACCCATCCTGGTGAAAGAGCAGCGCCTCTCCACTCCCGCTTCGAGATTATTTCCGACCAGTTAATTCCCGTCTTTCCCAACTGCGCTGCCAGTCCCTGCAACGAGAACATAGTTGCCCTCATCCAAGCCCCCCTTTCCCAGGCTAGTCACATTTTTACCCCCGAAATGTATGACCCAGACTTCAGGTTATTGCTGCTTACCCAGCAATTTCCTACACTGCCCCAGCGCCCTTTTTCCTCCTGGGCACACCATGCCACCATCTCATGAATTTGCTGGCGGACAATTCCTCCTGTTCTGACGTCCAGTTCGCCCCGGCCCCTCACACAAATGAGTGTCCTACTACCCAGAACCTAATGGAGGCAGAGAATCTTCTTTCCCCTGTGACCCTGAAATTGACATTGACCCCCAGGTGCAACTATACCGGGCTGGCCCCATCTGGAACTGACCCTTCCCCATAATTGTCTTGCTTTACAGGAAAATTGGCACACCTTTATTACACCCCATTCCTTGCCCTTAAAGTACCAGTGGCAACCATTACAATGAAATAAGCTGCCACTCTGCATTTCAAAGTCTGCACCAGCAACCCTGGTTGAATTCTGAACACACCATGCGTAACCGCATTTTGGAACCTCAACCTCCTCCATGTTCTTCACAATGTTCACATTGGGTGTACTGCTAAACCAGGCGCTGGTGTCGCCCTTAGCCGTCCAAAACCCGGTACTTGAACCTGAGCTGCCACGTGACAGTTTGCTCTCCAAGCGAGATAATTCTGCATTTATATAGGGCTCATGCTTCCGAGCGCTGCTTATTATTACTGAAAGGCTTAGTTTCACCCTGCCAGGGTCCGCACCCATGTCAGTAGGTTCTGCACAGATGTCAAAGCTAGTGCTCACTCCTGCTAAGCCGTTCTACCTAGTAGCGGGCATCCTGTGAACGCACGTGACAAAGAGACCCTCTGGACCAATACTATTCCCCAGGCAACTATTATTTCTTGCTAAGCCCATGCCAACGCTGATTGTAACTGAGACCCAATTATACCTTGTGAGTACTGCAAGCGCAATTATTTAGGAGAAGTAAACTATTTATGCGATTGCTCTCTAAAGCCACAACAATTAAAATAGATGTAAAGGCTTGAAATCTAGGGATTTTTGTAGGCGTTCTCGGATTAGTCTGCAATGAAATGCAGCTTGGTATCTAAAACCGGCCAAAGCAACGTCTGCTTAAGTCCATGCCCAAATCTGCCCACACAATGGCACCCCTGCATATCATTTCCGTTTACTGTACATTCCGGCGGGCTATACATCACCTGGGCTCCCACTACCTAGTACATGGTTTCAAGGACAAGAATGCACTCGCAGACATGAAGTCCCAGATGACCATGGGAACATCAAACAAAATGACTCTAAAATGCCTCCATATGTGCTGATCGTTCCCAATAAACATACACCAAGGCATTAGCTAGCTGTGAGACCCCGAAACAAAAGTCAGACCCCAGCAAGATTTTTGCAGAACTCGCATGCCACTGCTTGGTGGCCGTCCCCATCAAATGTACGCCACCAGACTGCTGTGTCTGTTTGTTGCTGCTCCCAACCTGTTTCAAGAAAGCCCTGCGTTCCTTGCACTATCTCCCTGACCCACCTATTGAAGTTGCGCGACAAAATTGTAACGTTTGGCTTCTCAATCTCCTCCTGTGGTGATCCAGTGTGCTTAATTTTAATGCATCGGCCTTTCCCCCAGGCCCCACAGCCAACCATGAACCACTCGTAAGCCCAATGTCCTCACCCGTACCAGGTGCACTACCTGCAACCAAGCCTATCTCTCCTTTGAAATTTCTCTGAAGCGTGCCGTAATTCGAACCACCTGTACCCTGAACAAATTGTTACTTTGGAGCCATGGTCCACTCCCTAGTTGTCATAGTGCGCTTATTTGAAATTGCATCTACCTCTTTCCAAAAGTACTGCCGCCGTTAGGGCACAATACTATGTGCCGGATTGGGACCTTTCCGAGCATTCCCATGCACACTGCAACTCACAAGTTCATTCTCGCGTTCAGAACAAGCACGATGGGAGGCATTATAATTACTAACGTTTTGTGCATTTGGATGTGCGCTTGACCGCAGCAGTAGAATGCTAAATGTACGCCTACACTGCGCTTCCTCCGTTCGGCCTTTATACTTTACTGGAACAGAGGTACAACATCATTGCATTAGAGACTATTTGTACTGTATGCAGCACTTCCATGTTATCGCATGTGCATGTTTTTTCCCATCTTGGTGCCAGTAAATGCCTGCTAGGACTGAAACCTGCCAATATCCCCTACAAACTCAGAATGACCATGCACAAGTTAATATGCATCCTTTATTGTGCAAGCCATTAATAAGAGCGTCAGCTCTTTATATCATCTCAAAACAGTTCTATGGCAGGTAGACGAATGTAACACAAGCGTTAGCTTTTCCCCTACTGGGAGTGGTCGCTTTAATGTCATTCTAGTTAGCCAAAGGAAATTCTGCACCAAATATTTACGGTGTACTCGGCTGCTCCGGCCACACAGCTGGCGCCTCCTCTGATTGAGCAGAACAGGAGCGCCTACGCTTTGTTTGAAAGTCATTTCAGTAGTTATGATATAATATTTATAACGCGCTTACTGCCCAGAGGATTCTTAGCGCGGACCCGGGGGTCGAACCTGTGTCATTCCGTAACGCCTTGCTCCCAATGTGAGCCTGTTGCCCGCCTGTAACCCGTATCCCGCTCACAGGGCACTGGAGCGGGACACACCAGCGACCTGGAACAGGCGGACCATCAACGCAGCTGCGATCACCCTTTGAACCTGTCTTATTGGGCCCGAACGTGAACAACACTGCTGACTTGCGGAACGGCGCCCGCCTCCTTCATATCCCTACCACATTACGTCCCCATCATACCATAAGCCCGCAGCTGTATCTCATGTTGCCCCCATGCAGTTCCTTGCGTGCCAAATTTGGTTTACCAGAACCGCAGGAAGGCGCCCTCTACGATCCGACACCATTGCACTATCTACTGGAGTTTGGGTTTTTGGTTGTATTTACCAATACCTGTAAAATAGACCTCTGGTTTGCCTCCGAAGCACCCTAGGCGATCAGTGCCCCTGCTGTTCTCCGCTCCTGACACAGACCTGCAAAGAACTTCGTTTGTGCCCGAACTAGTAGAGAGACCACCTATTCGCATAACTACATGAACATTGCCATGTTAATTGGGCGAGCCTCCTAACCCCCCATGGGAACCTCCGCCCTAAGGACCCTGTGCGCTCCTACCTCAAATCTTACAACATGCATAAAGTGTGCAAGAATAGTGGAGGTAACAATTAAGCGTTTACAATATAACACAACCCAAGGCTACCCTACGCCATCAGCCATCGATCCTCCCATCCTGAATCATGCGCTCTGGTGCGTCTCTGCCGCAACCCCGAACTTTGGTCAAAACCTGCACACCCCCTTGCAGTATCTCTGTACCACTCCCGTATTCAATTTGCAACAAATCGCTTGCTAATCCCTTGCATGGGGACTATGCCCTTAAATGTGGTACATGCGTGTAGCTCCAAGCTCCTCAAAAAGCCGTTTATAGCTCCCCCAGCTCCCCCACAGTTCGTGCCACCGTCATGATCCCGGCTCCCCATTCCTGCTGTTGTTATAATCACTCCCGACCGGCCGACCAGCAGTATGCTTGACGGCCATTCCATTGCTTGCTGTACAACGTACCAGCCGTCTTCCTGACATTAGAAATAAGTTCCCTCCCGTATTCAAAATTGCAGCCATACACCATGCAACCATCCACCATGACGGCCTTCCCCACACACTGGAACACCCGAGATAAAGTTTGTGCACCTTCCGAACCCGGCATGTAAACTATGCAATGTGCTTCCCTCCTGCGCTGCTCTGCCATGGGCCCCCAATCTTGTAATCCTGTGTGCCTGCCTGCTGCGTGTGGAGCACGGCCACCCATTCAGGGATTGGCCTCCATGCTGAGATGTGTCCCCTGATACACCCCAGGCCACCACCGCACGCATACAATTTTTAACATGTGAATCCCTGCCCTCATGTGCTGTCCTGGGACACTGCAACACCTCTACAAACTGGCACCCTCGGCCAGGCTGCCCCGGAGTACCAGCGGGAAACGTTGGAGGTCCGTGCTCAACAGTCTGCTGCGTGTGGAGCACGGCCGCCCATTCAGGAATTGGCCTCCATGCTGAGATTTGTCCCCTGGTACACTCCAGGCCACCACCGCACGCATACAATTTTTAACATGTGAATCCTCGCCCTCATATGCCGTCCTCGAACACTGTAACCCCTCTACAAACTGGCACCCTCGGCCAGACTGCCCCTGAGTACCCGCGGGAAACGTTGGAGGTCCGTGCTCACCAGTGCCTTGCTTTAACACCCTACTCGTGTCCGCGAAAGGCACCCCTGCGCAGACTCCCGCTTTCACCCTCCAGCATTACCCTGCTCCTTACCCAACGCACCCTCCTGGCTGCAACATGCTGGTGCTTCTGGAACTCACGTGAGCCGGAACCCTTCCTCTCTGGTCGGAACACTTCTTCTTCTGTCTCTGGAACGCCACCCAGGCAGCAATATGCGGCGACTGCTCCGACACGAACGAAGAGTAGTCCAAAATGAAATCCTTCTACCATGGCGGGAACGAAATCCTCTTCCTGGTCCTTGCGGGCGGGCGTCCTTCTGCCAAGGCTGGATGGAAGCTGCCTGCAGTAAGGAGCCCGCCCGCTATAAAGGGGTAGCTCCGCCCCTTTCTTTTGTAGTCCTTTGCAGGCTTTTCTCATTTCTGCTGTGCTTTCCGCCGGCGTCTCCCCCTCATTCCAAGGGGGAGGGGGAGGACAGGAGGAGGACACCGCCCGGGTTATCGGGGTGCCTCCTCCATTTTCTTTGGTCTTTGTTCGTCATCACTGTCAGACCCTGGGTCCAATATAAGGAGCTGCTTTTTGCAGCAAAAACCAGAATCAGCTTGTGGTCCCTGCACGGGGACCCAAGCGATCTAGTTTGGGTCCCCGCACGGGGACCCAAACAAAAGAGTTCTCTGTGTAACGCAGAGTCTCTTCTTGTTAGCATTGACCTGCTTTCCCTCTCGCCAAGAAGCATGAGCCTGTTCTGGCTCCGTTTGGAAGATTCGGAAGCAAAGTAAGCAGAGTATTTTCCGACTCGGGTCATTCTACAACTTCCGCCATTAGTGGGGCATTTTCAGCCAGGGAAAACCACAAGCCCAGCACAGTGACGCCAGCAGTTACGAATCAACGCCCACCCTCTCAGTGGATCTCCGGCTTGTTTACAATATCCTGAGCCAGACACCGAAGCATACAGCTGGAAAGCTGGAAGTGCAATGGACGAGTTAATAAAAAAATTAACCGTTTTGCCGCCACGCAAGAGCGAGGCACCAGACGAACCTGAGCGGTGAAACAAAGTTTTCCGAGGATTGCAGCTCAAGGGCGCGCAAGAGCTGTGGCAACCATTTCAGCAAAAAGAATGTCCAAGCGGACCAGCGGGGCGAAAACAGCATTCGAGGAAGGCAAAGAACTTCCACATAAGACACGCGGACAGAAGGTCTCAAACATTTCACTGCAACGTTTTCGTCCGCAGCCGGTAACGCCTTTGGAAGCAGGACGACGCGAAGCAAGTGGAGTCGGTTATGTGTACTCGGCTCATTTTCATGAATAAAGGGCTGGTCACAACCAGTCCAACAGAGCTTACCGTCAGCCACAAGTGTTGTGGCCTCTAGGGACGACAGGACGCCAGGGTAATTGTAACTGCCTTTAAGAGTCACGCATGTCAAGCTTCGAAAAAATTGCTGCCTTCTTCATCATCAAGACAATTTTGCTGATACTGGGGAGCGGGAAGCTATCAGTACTGACCTCTAGGTTTAGACTCCGCAAGTCGATTCATATTCTGAGGTCGTTGCTGGATTTCTTCTTGACTAGAACCACCGGACTCAGCCACTCTGAGGATTCCATGGTCTCTATGGTCCCGCGTTCACATGATGTCCCCACAACAAGGCAGAGCATTAAAGCCGAAGGAGCTGTTTTCGCTCAAAATAAGAGCTCGTACTAACGTTGCATTGTAAAGGACGCAACGCTGCAAACTGGAACAAGAAAGTCAAACCCACCAGCCACGGAAAACAGTACCCGGAACACAGGGCACAAGAAAAATATTTTGTTCACAACCTAAGACCTGTAGGCATTTGTTGAGATCAAGCACAAAGCTGCTACTGTAACAGGCAACATAGGCAATGTGGCAACCCGCCCGTGTTCGCAGAGTCCAGCTGGGTTTTCTTTCTGAGCAAAAGCAGAAAGCAGAGTTTCGTGCGACCTTTACGGATTAAAGCGGCCTGAAGGTTTTGTAGCGATATAAAAATACAAAATGATCCTGCAAATACGAAAAACATTGCAAAAACAGAATGGCAGCTGCATAATCAGTACCCTGAATACGGGGCACGATAAAGCCAGACAGATTTAGTTCAACTTTTACGGATCAATCACGGAAAACGGCCCGTGTTTTTCAGAAACAGAACGACTCTGGAAAGTGCAAATCGCATATTTTAAAGCTTGCACGCTTTGGATGTGAACAGTACCAGCAACAAAACTCAGATCAAGACGATGCTGGTCAGCAGCAAGGCTCATGAGAAATGGGGACACAGCATGTTCAAGCTGCAGTCAGGAAGAATGGTCACTCACCTGAAAAGGAGATTCCGATCAGAGCCTCATGATTCTGCTAAGCAATCAGCAGCATGGTTTTTCAGCATGAGACTCCAATAAAGGTGAAACATCGCACTGAAGGACAGCTTTCGAAGCTGGGGCAGCAGCCCCATGGGAAATGGGACAACGTGAAGCAAAGGCATTTTTTAACAATGAACTCTCCAATGATCAGTTTAATTTCACAAACTGCAAACTAATCGCAAACCCAAGATGAGACAAGTTTATATCTACAAACCAGTACCCTGACAAGGGGCATAGCAAGACATACAACATGCCTCCCAACAAACAGCGCTGAAGTAGCAATATAAACATCACAAGCTGCAAATCAATTCTAAAAAATGCAAGGTGAGACATCTTCTTCACCTAAAAATCAGTACCCTGAACGGGGCACAATTGGGAGATGGATCAGACTAGGCAAGTCTGGCACACTGAATTTATGAACGTCATTTTGGTGCGGGAGCAGATACAAGCACAGATGCGAGTGACAGTCAGACCAACACGAAGCAGAAATAGACAATCTAACAGTCGCAACTTCAATTAGCGGATCCCACTTAGCTCAACAAGTAGAGCATGAGTCTACCATTAAAAAAATGCAGGTTTCAAACCTCCTCTCAGGCATGGAAAGTCGATGGCAGATTGAGGTACAAGGCAATACTTTGGATCTCATGAGCAAAGTTAGAAAACCATCCATACAAAGATGGACGAACAAAGAAGAACCCAAGAACAAAGGGGAAAGTTCTGGCGGTCACGCAGCACTTTAAAAAACACCAAACAGTCAGCTCAGCTGGCATCAGCGCTCATGCTATACATCCAGACAGAACTTGCTGATGCAGTTTTTATGCCCGGCAGAGTCAACACACAAGCCAATTCGAATCAGCACCACTACAATGTACACATTTAAATGCTTCCACAAGGTAATTAAGGGGAGCAGATGTGCAAATGTATATCAGCCAGAAACAGAAAGCTAATAAAGGGAGAACCTGTAAAAAGGGATCTCCAACTCCAAGCAGCTATCCGAACGGAGCATGCCAAATATTTCTGTGTACGCAGAATAAACAGAACCCTGAAAACGTGGTTTCAAACAGTGCAGATCTCACAACTAAGGAGAACCCATACTTGGGGGACCCAGTTGCAACAACACTACTGAAGGAGTGCAACAGAATCGGACCACAGGCACGGAATGGGGTGACGCCAATACAGCAAAAGAACACAGAAACAGACGTGACATCGGGTGCTAGCAGTAAGGAGCCATGAGAAAGAAGGGGAGACGGCAATAAAGAACACCAAAAGACAAGGTAGGTAAGAGAACACCCACGGGGGGACACCCCAAGGCACACAATTTCCCAACTACTGGCGGTTCCACAGCCAGCCAGGGGCCCAAAGAACCACACACTCAGGCAGACAAAAATCAAAGCTAGTCCCAAAAACTTCCTGAGAGCTGAAACACACAGCTAAGAAAGGACAGACAGCCAGTCAGATAGCACAGCGAACAGAGCGCTCGTTTTTGCTCAGATCTGCGCAGAGACGGCAGACCCATTTCACAGATACTGGCAGCGCCTAACACAGCCCACCATAGTGACAAAATCAAGATGCACATCACATACCTAGAGGTGGGAAAACGCAAGCCCGGAGGCTTGAAGTAAGCCCCTCATGTGCCAGAAAAGTCAAAACAACGGCTTTTGACACCACCAGCGGAGCACCCACCAAACAAAAATGGTTTCCGCACAAGATAAACTTTGGTGAGGGAAAAGGATCAGAAGAAGGCACAATAATGTACTGTGGGGCAGCAAAACATATATGCAACACAAAATCAAGAAAGGTTCCAGAAGGGGGAAGTTCCTGCAGCATGCTGCATGGGTTTTACAGGATGGCGACCAGTTTTTCCCAGTCTGCAGATCACGATAGAACATGGCAAGGATATTGATCCACCCAAGGAAAGCGAAAGGAGCACTGGTTCCTGACAGCTGAGTAAAGCAAAATCCCAGTTCGAGAGGAGCCAGTCGGTGGGGTTAAGTAGCAGACACATCAGCGAAAGAAAGCAGGAAAACAAACAAGGATGGGTCCAGAATGAAAACACAGGGTTGTCTTAAAACAGGCAGCCAAAGTAGCAGCAGGGCGAGAAATCTCTAACGAGCACAGACGCCACCCCGCCAAACGGTTTATGAGCAGAAAAGAGGGGGAAAACAACAAAGTTGAAGGAACATTAAAAAGAATAACAGTGTTTGGGTTAAGCTCAGGGAGGGGCCATAACATATGAGCTCCCCCCCAATTCAGTTCGCCGGCCCAATAACTCAGCGAGTAGGCTGCCGACTTTGACATCAGTACAGGGCCGGCTAACGCAGTTTCCAACCATGGCAGGGCCAAACTCAGCTTTTCATCCTCCAAGGTCGAAAAAGAGCACCACACACCATGGGTAATAATAAGCAGTGGTCAGATACTTGAGGTTTTGTAGCACAGACAAAAACAAGTCACGCGGATATCCATAGAGAATTAAATAACAGGACAGCACAGACCTTCAAGACAAGCAAAAAGGCCAACGCCGGAGCGCCAGGGCCAAAGAGCTGCAAGTAGCACTAAACCTGTAAAATGGGTTTTTCAAAAAAGAATTATATATATATGTAGTGGCTAACACCCACAGCACAATATAACAGGCCAACGGTGGAAGGCCTGGGCCAAGCGACAAATAGCCCGATACCTGAAAAACGGGTTGAAATAAATAAATAAATAAAAGTAGGCCGATAGCAGTAATATTAGAAAACTAGGGTAGCACGCCAGGCTCCCCAAAGATCAAGTGCAAGTGCCAGCATTAATACAGGAAGCGAATTAATAAAAATACTAAGCCAGCCCTCAGCGAATACGGTATAAATACTAAGTACTGCAACAAGTAGATAAAAAAGAAGGGGGATCAGAGTCGGTAAGACCAGAAACGGTCAGAGCAGGAGCCTCCCAACCGAAGGGGAAGTCAAGGTCCAATTTAGCTTAAACTAAATGGATTTGTGGGTTTACTAAAAAGAAATAAGCCAGCCAAGCCGTGCAAGGGGAAAACAAAAGGCTAATTCACATGATGCATGGTCACACATAGCTATAAGCTAGCAAAGAGGGGGTCAAATAGAAAGGGGAATGTTTAGGATTTAAAAACACCCCCCCCTCCTAAGGAAAAGACCAGGTAAAGGACAATACCCCATAATCGCAGGAGGACAGCCCCGGGACAACGTGCTTGCATTGGAAGCAAGATGACGCGGAGCAGGTTCGATCCCCGCGTCCGCGCTTGGAAACCTCTGGGTATTTTTGTGCATTTTAAATAAACAATTTAAATACTAAAGTATAGAAAAGCAATTACAGAAATGGGTACCCCATTTTGGGCTCAGTAACACTCTTTGATCAAAGGGCGACCCCCAACTAGTATGAGCAGACAATTCAGCTAGGGGAAGAGAGGAGCAACAACCTTTGGGGGAATCTGGACAACCAGCAACCCATCCAGGTCGTGGCGGCACGGGCCAGAGGGGGTAACCTCGGGACCCGATGTCCAAAAGTACAGCATATTATGGTTGTTTTGTTATGACCATAAGTGTGCAATAAAATCTCACGTCCTTTTATTGCCAACACTCACCCAATGTTCTCGTGTACTACCTGGGGGAAAAGGTATGGGTTTTGTCACACCCAGTTTATGTTACCACTCTGCCTGCATATGGGTCCACTGGTTATGGGTAGGGTGAAATTGAGCAGAAAAGGATGGGATAAAGAGATGGGTTTGGTTCAAGGGGCTGGGCTGGGCTGCTTGAGCAGGTAGGAATTTGCAGCAGCGAGCGAGAGTTGGAGCCGGAGGAGTTTCAAATAACACAAGAGTTGTCCAGAATCTGCCCCAAACTCAAGGATAACTAAAACAAGATACAAATAATAAAACAAGTACATCCACCATGACGCTCGCCTCGCCCAAGTCTAGTACCACACGTGCCCCTTTAGGCCGCATCAGCGATAGTGGTTTGCCAGAGTTAATATTCCCATTTCCAGACCTGGCGGATAGTGTTTATTGCCCGCTGCATGTCATGGCAGAAGGTTTTTTTCTCTTTTTCATCTTCGCTCTAACATTGAAGCCGCGGCACCTGAACACTGCAGGATATGCAGAGGTCAAAGTGGGCGGGAAAGAAAGGGTACGATGTTCCTCTACTTTTAAAAAAAAGTAGACATCGTTCCCTTACTTTTTTACTTGGACACCCGTTCCTGGACGGTGCCCAACGCTCTGTAGTTTATTTCGTTGCTTGCCTGCATTGCTGCAGGTGCGTGTGATGCTTTCTGGGGGTGGAGCCGTTCCTGGTGGATTCACTTTTTGATTCTTGGCTGGTAGGATGAGACTAGAGGTGGGGTCAGAATTTAAAGTGAGTCACCCCACTAGTGCTCACGGAGGTGTCGGACATGTAAAAAACATAAGATCTGAACGCCGCCTTCATTGAGAAGCAGGCCTTTTCACGAGGTTCCACCCCGTGGGCACATTTTACAAAGTGCTTTACAATAGGGTTGACACATTGAAAAACGCGTTTGTAAATCAGGCCCTGGGCCTGCTTACTGGCTTGTCTTTTTTTCTTTTGCTACATGATCACTGCTGCAGCCTGGCTTGTCTTTTTTTCTTTTGCTACACGATCACTGCTGCAGCCTGGCTTGTCTTTTTTTCTTTTGCTACGCGATCACTGCTGCAGCCTGGCTTGTCTTTTTTTCTTTTGCTACGCGATCACTGCTGCAGCCTGGCTTGTCTTTTTTTCTTTTGCTACGCGATCACTGCTGCAGCCTGGCTTGTCTTTTTTTCTTTTGCTACACGATCACTGCTGCAGCCTGGCTTGTCTTTTTTTCTTTTGCTACACGATCACTGCTGCAGCCTGGCTTGTCTTTTTTTCTTTTGCTACACGATCACTGCTGCAGCCTGGCTTGTCTTTTTTTCTTTTGCTACACGATCACTGCTGCAGCCTGGCTTGTCTTGCTACGCGATCACTGCTGCAGCCTGGCTTGTCTTTTTTTCTTTTGCTACGCGATCACTGCTGCAGCCTGGCTTGTCTTTTTTTCTTTTGCTACGCGATCACTGCTGCAGCCTGGCTTGTCTTTTTTTCTTTTGCTACACGATCACTGCTGCAGCCTGGCTTGTCTTTTTTTCTTTTACTACACGATCACTGCTGCAGCCTGGCTTGTCTTTTTTTCTTTTGCTACACGATCACTGCTGCAGCCTGGCTTGTCTTTTTTTCTTTTGCTACACGATCACTGCTGCAGCCTGGCTTGTCTTTTTTTCTTTTGCTACATGATCACTGCTGCAGCCTGGCTGTGCTTACTCGAGGCAGCTCTGGGCGGAAGATCTAGTAATTGGGCAAGTGGATTGATAGCGCTTACAGCGTTAATGTAAAGAATGCCTTCTGGTAGGTTACTGGAATGTGCCACCAAACTGCACACAAAGTGCCGGGATCGCACTTGGCTGCACTGCAAAAATAAAGACCCGGACTAGACAATCACAGTCCAACACAAAGTTTGACAAAAAAATAAAAATATGCTGTGAGAAAGTTAAAATGGCAGCCTGTTTTGCTGATCACATAAATATACACACACACACACACGGTTCCATGTGTTAAAATCGCGGCAAAAATGGCCTTTTACACAAAAAATCGCGGCAAAAAGGCAGTGGTTTTGCCGCCGCAATCCATGTAAAGGATGCAGGGACACCCCTGCAACCCCCAGACTCATTATACCATTTAAGGGGAACGGGGGACACCGCCGCAACCCCCGCTCCCCATAAATGGTATAATGGGGTACACCTTTACCGGGTCAAACCACTGCATTTTTGCAGCGATTTTTTGTAATGGTGACATTTTTGCCACAATTTTATTACTGCATACCACACACACTTCTTTCTCCATCTCGTTTACACTCCTCTATATTCTTTCTATCACCTCTTTTCCAGGGGCAGGACTGAACAAGCCCCAAAGTGGTAAAGATACTTCATTCAAAAAAAATAAAAAATACATTTTGGAAGCCATCCTCTTGTTCTGTGAGTAGCGACCTTTAATAGGTAGTCTCTGCAATTTAAAATAGTCAATCAGAATATTTATCCTTTTTTAGCCCCACCCACTTGTACACTATTGCAGTGGGACCACCTCTGACCACGCCCCTCCAAACTTTTCCCATCAAACGCCACAGTTCCACCACTTTATTTTTCACACTTCGTCCATCGAGGATATGTTTCAGACACAGAGGCAGGGGCACATGGGCAAGGGGTTGATGACTCTGCCCCTCTGGCATCAGCGACACGCCGCGCCGCCATGTTGCTCGCACTGAGCGGGGTTGGGCAATGTTACCGGAAGTCTTCTGGCCATTGCGATAGCGCGTGGTCTCACAGTCAGTTCAAGTTTGGTAAATGCATTTCCTGTGTGCGGTAAATGTCTCCCAACCGTTCTCGGAGATCGCGAGCTGCCAGTGTGCCAGGTGTAATCAGCTCGCTCAGGCGTATAACGGGAAGAAAAAAACGACAAATACACGAACCGAAAAAGAAAAACCCAATCTCGGAAAATGATCTGATATCTTTAACACTTTCCTGATTTTAAGATTGGGAAGGAGGCCTTGTCCACCAGTCACCTCAGGGTGCTCTTGAAACACAGCCTTCTTTTTCTGCTTGTCAACATCTGGGAAGAATGTGCTTTATTTGTTAATTTTAATAAACAGCCCAGGTCATGTTTTAGCGAATGGTGCATGGAGATGTCGTCCTGAAACCCCATCTCGAAAGCCTTGCACGGGAACTGTCTTATGCTCCCCCAGAAGCATACGATTGCAAGTGTGCCATGCAGAGTGCACAGAGAGTCGGCAAAACAGCTGCATTGGGAGAAGGACAGACGAGGTGCCAGGAAAGCTCACTCGTCTCACAACAAACCCATGTCACTACTTCTCTTGCCCTCACTGTCTCCCAGATAGGGAGTGCGTGTGTTGTAAAGGAGGTGGAATGCAGGAGAGGAGCTCTCGAGTTCTCCCATGGCAAGGGAACAGCTCACCCTGTTTTTTTCCTTTGATTCTGACTCATTTGATCGCAGGACCCATGCTGCGAGCTATTCACAGCATTTAAAATGGTGTAATTATATCCAGTGCCTTAAGTGGGAGGAGAAATCGAGGGGGGAACTAAAACTTCACAGCATTTGTATTGGGGCGTGGCCTAAATAGTGCCCGGGCAGGGCCTAGCAAATACCCCTGAATTAAAAATAAATCCCCTTAATACATGGTTCAAGATTAACTGTTATTTATATCAATGCACACATTTTACAATCTAATCTCGCAAACAATGCTATTTGCTTAGCTGACTAAAAAAATAACATTTTCCGGATATTTGTCAGACAACTTGACAAATAATACGCATTACCCACCACTCAGCACCCCAACAGCGAAAAAAAAGTCACTTTGTTTTCTTTTGCTGTGCTGGGGATTAGAAACCACAGAAACCAGCCTGTGCTGTTCAGTAAGCGCTGGGGTTTGTTTGTTTCATTAAATAGACAGCTTGCCACATAAAGGCCTTTTATGGGCTTATTTTCCAAGCATTTTATTGAATGAAGCAAAATAAATCCAGCACCTGCGAAATGGCACAGCACTGTGCTATTTGGAAGGTGCTGGATTGCTATGGTTTTCTTCACATAAAGCCTTTAACTGGCTTTCGAGCAGTCTATTGAATGAAACAACAATCTTCCAAATAGTACAGTGGGTGTGACACTTGCTTATTGAGTTCGAATTCCAGCAGTGGAGCGAGAAAAAAAATAGACATTGCTGTTGGGCTGGTGTGAGCAGCAGGATTCCTGGCAAGACCAGAGCTCAACAGAAGTTTTGCAAGACTGCTGGGGCTAACCCTGGCCCACATAAAGACCTGATTATGTCTCTTGACCCGACACCGAAAACGGGTATTATTTTTACTGCCATATGATTTACGGTTGTCTCTGTTCCAGTGTTGTAGTGTTACACTGAATGACACACTGCTTCAGTGATGCATCATCCATATTTATTTACTGCACATTCAACAGCTTTCAATCTGTCAGTAAAGGACCCCAAGATGTTGGTGCCTAGAGGCTCAGGAGGGTATTAACACACGAATGCTCCAAGGTAGAGGTCAGTATGAAACCGGAGGCACTTAAGGAGCATATTAGTGTCTTACCTCTGCCATGTTGACCAGGGTCAGCCAGTGGTTGCAGCAGGTCCTTTCTGATGTTTCGGCCGGCAGCTGTGTTCTTCCTCAGGGATGACTGATCTACGAATGCAAAAATCCTGTTAATGCTCCACAACTGAACTCAATGGACCATGTGTGTCATTTCATGTGTGCGAACAATGGAATTACACATTGCCCGAGAATTGCGAGTCAAGCTGGATGCAAGGATATGAACAGCAACAAACTCCAGCCCCACCCCTCAGTGTTCAGGCAGAGGGAAAGGCCTGTGCGGGCCTGTGCGAACATCCCTGACATTTCAAGCATGCATTTCTGTGGCACACCCTGCGCTTCTCCCTGAGAAATATCCCTGCACTTTATTTCCCACAATAGCATTTAATCACTAAACAAGGCCTCCCAACGAGCTAATGCCAATGGTCTATGGCATCGCCATCCACACGAACCACTGCCCTGGAACCCAGACAGGCTTTAGGTGAGCAATACTAACCGTGGCGATGCACCTTCTCCAGCAGAAGGAAGGGGATTGGCAGCCTGACAGATGAGAGTGTAAGAGTCACACAGCGGGTACAAGGGAGTCGTCGGAGGTAGGTGAAAATGTGGGAGTGCGCCAAAGGAAGTGAGTGGCATTGTGTGAGCCAGAGTAAGTCTAAGAGA
Source organism: Ambystoma mexicanum (assembly GCF_040938575.1). Taxonomy (NCBI): domain Eukaryota; kingdom Metazoa; phylum Chordata; class Amphibia; order Caudata; family Ambystomatidae; genus Ambystoma; species Ambystoma mexicanum. The sequence goes on along the minus strand of NC_090923.1, from coordinate 993,710,073 downwards.
GAGAGTCAGGAGCTACAGAAATGGGACCTAAGATTGTGGTAAAATAGGATATGCGAGTGACAGAACACAACAGAGAATTAATGAAAGTGTGTATATAATTCAGTGCGAGAACTCTAGAGGGTTCCATGTGTTACTATCCCCGCAAAAATATTGTGATACAAAAATATTGCCATATTTTTGCGCCGATATGGACCCATGGACCCTGCGGGGGACACCCCCGCAACCCCTGCATTATTTTAAAATATGCGGGGGACACCCCCGGAACCCCTGCTCCCACAAATGATTCCCCCCAAAAATATCACCTCTGGCGAGACAAACAGCCATATGTACGGCGATATTTTTGGTGGGGATATTTTGTCGGGATACCCTCTAGAGGCACCAGGCACTCATATCCTGCCGAAGATGCTGATACTGCCTGGGCGGCTTTGTCTTGACTGCATTGCTCTACCGTTCCAAACCCAGGTTTCTAGCTTCAGAGGCCAAGCAGGACAACCAGCATATTCTGGGTCCCATGGGAACACTCCTAAGGATAATCAATTAGCGTCCCAAGGAACACAATAGAGATTTTTAGAACCCACATGAACCCATCGCCCCTTCATATAAGCCATGCAATTTTTTAAATCCAATCAGACCCTAGGGAATTTATAGCACAAGCCAGAACCAGATGTAACCACTTAGAGGTTTAATGAACCATTGTGAGCCCTTAAACCCCGGCAGCATCTTTCGGAGCCCTAAAGAACAAATAGACACTATTCAGAACACATTGGAGCCCATTGAAACCTCAAACGTCCCGGGAAAGCTTTTGAGCCAATCAGGACCTACAGGAGCTTATCAAAGGCATTTGACACCATCAGAGAATATCCTATTCATCGAAGCACACCAGAACACATCAACATGAATCAGAGCCCAGTAGACCCCCCCCAAGAACCTATTGCGGCAAACCAGAGCACGACACAGCACCACGCTACAGGACAGCCCACTAGCACTCCTCAGAGATCAGGAGAACGCCCTAGATCCCACTCGCACACATGAAGGCCCCCCAGAGCTAATTAGAGCCCTCTCCCCAATCCATTAGAGCCTCCCCATTAAAGCCAACCACAACTCGTCAAGTGTGCAAGGGTGCCATTTTGCAAACACAACACAGCGCTTGCGTGCGGCCTTGCGTGCCATAGGCTGCTTCCCTACAGAGAATCCTGTGTTGGGTCAGAGAGTGCGCCTTCCCAAGGGCAGGGCTCTGCAGGAGAATCACGTGAGATTTCGGCGAAATTACCTCCCGTCAGGTGATGTCAGCAGGTGCTCGGGCCCTCCGAGGGAAAAGCCTTCCACTGGTTCATGGCCACCGGCTTCTCGAGAGCTTGAGGAACTAGTGTGAAAGCAGCGGAACAAAAACACATTAATCATTTGTTCTGTACCAAAGTAGAAGATAGAAAAACACCCTAACTGGGAGGCAGGGCTGCCGGCGCCGGATATCCCTCACAGCAGCTGCAGAGCTGCACAATACTGGGCTTCTGTTGCGAAACAGCGGCTGCGTGCAAGAGTGCTAGTGTGGGACTTTCACACAGCTCTAGCCTTTTTGTTGTAGCCCCTGAGCTTCTCTCCTGGGCTACAACCAAAAGACCCGGGGTTATAGCCCCCCCCCCCAGGAACCCCAATAGCAACGCCTCCAGCAGCACCCCTGCTGTTCCAATACAGCACCAATGCAGATCTCTGAAAAAGTATTTAAACCTACCCCCTTGCTTTACCCGCACTGTAGCCAGTGGTGGAACCAGAATGTTACTGAAGGGTGGGTCTGCACTGTATTCACGCGGGCCTAGGTCAGTAGCCCCCACAAACGCAGGGAGATATATTTATTTAATTTGTGTATTGGTTTGTGGCTGCTTCAGCGACCAGACTCAAGTTTGAGTTCCTATAGGATACATGTATTGCATTGTAAATAACTAAATGGTACTCCTTTTATAAACTGTGACAGGATGAAAGGCTGGAAGAGCCCTGCCAGACATATGCCAGCGAGTTTCACAAAGATTTCTGGAGAGGAGATCTTCTTTTAAATGTCTCTTGCCCCATAAAATGAACCCTATCAAATGCCCTATGCTCCCCATGGCCCCCTTTTATTGTACAGTGCTCCGTTGCTTGATAGCGAAGGTGACACTATATGAACCCCATGAGCACAAACCTGCAGATTCATATGGGTTTCTCTGGCACCACACCGTGTTAATCTGCATGGAGAATAACAGCTCTGGGCGGAAACTCTAAAGCTTGCAATGCAGACACACCGCCGCCCACTTTTCTCACTAAACAATTGTGCGTGCATAGTGCTTTTCACCAAAGCGCTGTACATACGTTATGCAAAATGGTGCACAGTGAATGATATGATGGCCACTAGAAACAGGAGAGTAAGGAGAAGAAAGCACAAGACAAGGACTACCCAGAGAAAGGGGAAACATTATCAAATCCAGTACTCAGCCATATAGTGGTCTGCCAGATCACCCCAGACATGATAATAGAATGGGGGGTGGGCGGGGGGGCTAGGAGAAGGCGGAAGTGGTTATGCCAGGGAGAGATGGCTGTGGAAGGTAGAGGATTGTTTTTTTTTTTTTCATCTGTTTCTCAATATATCACCACATCCAGTAATAGTTACAACCATGCATTAATGCAATAATATCCCATAGGAAAAATGCACGAGACACTGACTTTCCGTACCCGTTCCCTCTCCTCCCATCTCCATATCACACGGATCCTCCCCTCCCGACGTCCATATCTGACACGACCTCCATTCAGATTCGTCCCCTACCTTCATCCTGCCCCCTCACCGCAGGATATGAATGGCACATACATAACGGCATCCCAACAACATACCCAGCCAGCATATTATCCCGATGTCGCCTCCCACTGCATGGCAATTTGTCCTTCGGCTAACATATTTCACAATCATTGATACATTTAGTTTTAAGCTTGCTCTTTTTCTTGACAGGCACAAACCCTAATAAACAGAGCTTAATAGTAGGAACCATCCTCCAGTCAACAAGCCATTCCAGTTCGGCCACCACCACCTGCCAGAATCCATATCCTACCGGACACGCCCACCACATGTGCAGGAAGGTAGCCCCTATCGTCCCACATTTAGGGCACTTTTCTTCCTAGTCGCGCTTTATGTTACGCAGTAAGCTTGGAGTTCAGTACGCTCTCTGAAGACATTTATAATATAGCAATTTAGTTCGCATGTGACGAGAGACCTGTTTAGTATTTACAAACGCTCTGCGTCACTCTGTGTCTTCGAATGGGACTTCCGGATCAAGTTCCCACTTTCTTTGTATTTTCAACACCGCCCTGCGATGTTTAAAATACACACTTTATACAGCTCAGTTATTGCCCTAACACCAATCCCCACAGTCAGGATGCTATTGTTTACTTCGTGTATTAACGGTTCCTCTAGGAATGTGGGCCACACTTTCATACATTTATCTGAAAATATGGCAGAAAAAACCTGTATCACCCCTGCCTAGCATTGTACCGAGTTCCACTATGCCTATAAACCTGCCCGTTTCAAACAATTGCCCCCAACTTAATGTCCCTTCTATTTTCAAAGTGACTTTCAGATCACATTCCCCCTATCGAAGATTGCGGTAAATATATATATATGTGTACCCATCCGTTTTGGTGCATCTGGTTGAGACGCAATATATCTCCCTCAGATGCATAGGTCGTCCCCAAACCCTCTTTATAGGTAGCAGCGGTACGCTCTGTAGTTCAGTAGGCGCAATCACTGGTCCCAACACCTTTGCCACCGCATCCTTTGGCCCATCAGTCGTCCATGGGACAACTTACTGTAACAGTACACCTGCATAACATGCTTCAAAGTCTGATGCACCAATGCACCCATCTCATATGGTACTTTTAATGTTTTAAGTACCATCCTGTGATTTTTATTACCCCAATAATAGCAGTTTATTCTGCCTTCCCTCGGGATGAGTCTGAGCAACCCCTGGAGTAGATATAAAGCCCTGGTCACAATCACCATCATTGCCAGTGATACTCTACCCATCCAAGACAGCGGAAACTTCAGCCACAAATCTATAGATCTGTCCAGTCTCCAGATAACCTGGTTTAGATTGCCCTCGAACACATTCATCCAGTCTGCATGCACAATTACACCTATGTATTTAACGGAACATCAAGTCATTTATAATGTTAGGCCTTCCATTGTCTCAATGTTGTCCTCGAACAACAGATACAAAGGCGCTTTCCAGCAGTTGATTTGGATATCAGATACCACTCCAAATTCCCTGATTTGTTCCAATATTGCAGGACAATTAGCCACGGAATCCTGAAGACATAACAAAACATCATCTGTGCATAGAAGATAACAATCTTTTGATCAGCTACACAGTAGTGGCGACCACGGACACCTCTGCAGCCTGCCCCATCCCATCTGCCACTTGTCAGATGTATGTAGATTGATCAGAACTCTCGCCACCTGAGCCGCATAAATCAGTTGCACCCAACGTAGAAAATCACCTCCCACACCATCGCGTTTGAGAGTTTCCCACATGAAGTACCAGTCCACACTATCAAATGCCTTCTGTGCATCTAAGCTAACAATTGCCCACTTACGTGGATTTAACCGCATCTGCTCCGTAAGTAGAAATGATATTCTAATATTCTAGAATGTGTTCCTCTGTGGGATAAAACCCAATTGATCCTCTTGCACTGGTCTAGATATAATCTGTGTTAGCCTCCTGGATTATAATTTGGTAAGTATCCTGTATCTACATTAAACATAGATAGCGGAAGATAAGAACTACAATCCGTCTGATCCTTGTTGGGCTTAAGGAGAAGCATAATAAGGGCCCCCCTCGTGGTCTCTGGCAGTAGACCTGTCCGCAATGCCTCAGTATACAGTTCTAGTAGTTTGGGCACCAGTAGATCTGCAAATTCGTGGTAAAAGTCTACTGATAGGCCATCTATATTCAACATATTGCCCCTGTTATATTCCTTTATGCACCATTCAACCTCTGAGAGCTGAACAGGTGAATTCAAACCTACCCCCCCCTCATCGCTAATCGTAGAAAACTCTACTTCATCCAGAAGCTCTCATACCTGTTCATGTCCCAGACCGGGCATTTCAGAGTATAGGTCAGTGTAATATTCTTTGAATATTGTATTAATTGCACATTGGTTTCTAGTGAAAACGCCACCCCTATCGTTAACAGCTACCATAGGTAACTGAGTCCTCTGATTTGTAACTAACCATGCCAATGTTCTCCCTGCCTTGTCCACTTCATCATGAATTTTAGCGACACACGAGGAATAAACCACTGTACCAAATCTTTTATACTGCCCAGAAACAACCTCTTTATGTCTATTAATTTGCACAAACTGTGCCTCTGTATTTGGTGCATGTTGTTCCAGATTCTGTATTGTGCCCTCTAGTTGAGTGTTTGCCTGACACCATATGATGTGGCGATACATTGTCCCCTGGTCACCACCTTAAAAGCCTCCCACACTGTAGCTACTACAGGGACAGAGTCTGTGTTTAATGTAAAGATGTATTCTAATGCCTAATTGCTTCCCTGTACCCCTGGTCCTCTAAAACCTCTACCCGTAACCTCCATGTTGGATTTGGTCATATGTCAGACGTCCAAGCAAAAGTAACCAACAATGGAGCATGATCTGGTAAAGTTCGATCCAAATATTCCACCTTTTTTTTACCAAACAGCCATTCAACCTTTGCGTAGAGCAGAAATCTATCCTATTATATGGTTTATGTTCCGGGAATAACATGAATGAATAACCATGCTCTCTGGGATGCTTATATCTCCACATCTCAGTTAAACCAGGTCTTCATGCAGCATACGAGATGCTAGGCCTGACACTCTGCCAATAGGCAGTGATGTGTCCCAAGTCATATATCATATACAATAACAGTCCCATGCCCAAATGACTTGATACCCCAAATATTTACACAATATTCTCGCTATCTGCGTGAAGAATTGAGAATCATCTGTATTCGGAGTATAGGAGCACAACATAAACCCCAACTGCCCCACTAGGTGTCCAGCCAATCCCACATACATCCCTGCTGGATCTTCTATCTCAGATATCATTTGCCAGGGTACTCCTTTCCTTATCCACATCAACACTCCCCTTGCACACATCCCCATCTCAAGGCTGATTTAAAATGCTCCCCCTTGGTCAAATGTATTTCTTGGAGAAGCGCTACATTAACCTGCCTCTCCCGTAGATAGGACCATATCCTCGCCCTCTTAACGAATCCATGTATCCCTTTAACATTCCAGGGTAACAATCTGTAGCTGGTCATTTAGTCCACATTGATTAAGTACATGAGCTCGTCTATGTGTATACACCCACAACCCCTGTGAAAGCCCCTTTGCACCACCAGGCTATGTCTTCGTCTCATTTATAAGAAGATAAACAACAACATAAAACCCAGCAACATCCCTCCCGTGCAATTCAATAGTCCCCAACTTGAGTGCAACAATGTGTGCAGTTGGCTGTGGCGTCGCCAGGAATCACATTTAGGAGGGGCACAGAGGGGGCCAAAGACAAAAGTAGGGGGGGCACAGACAAAAGTAGGGGGAGAACATGGTCACTACTCGTCTTAGGTAGGGGGGGCACAAGAGGGGGCACAGGGTTTCACAGGGGGGGCCCGGCCCCCCCACACCCCACCTAGCAACGCCACTGGCAGTTAGGTCATTAACTTCCTGTCCCCCCCACCCCAAAACCATATACCCTTAAGGTAATCCTAGAGAGCTCAGCGGTGTACCGCAGCTCAACCAGACAGGAGCCACTAGTGAGCGCAGAATCTCTTCAGGTGAAAGAGCCCACCAACGACCAAGCAAAAGAGTTTTTATAGGAACTGCATAACAATGACACTAAACTCATCCTCCTCCAATCAACAATCTATAGCAACAACTGTGTATCTGGCCACCACACCCATCAGAACTGTAAATCTCCCTCGACAGCTAGCATATCATCAATGCTAATACAAATAAAAAGAAAACTCAATGAAAACATATAGGAATGCAACTGCCCAATAATTGATATTTATTTGTTTGTTTAGCTTCTTTTTTTTTAAGCGCTCACACAGCCCGCTGGCATGGCGGCGCTATGACAGGAGTTGTTTGTTTTTTAGTTGCGTAATAGTTCTTTTTGGTCTTAATTGCGTATTCCTAACACACTTAAATAACCAGCGGATTCTATGCGCGGACCCAGGGATCGAACCTGTGTTGCTTCGTGTTGTCTTGCTTCCAAGGCGAGCACATTGCCACTGAACTATCCTCCCGGGAATTGCTCCCATCTCCTCATTACACATATTCTACTTAGTATCTCATGTCAGTGTTTCTATATAAGGCAGTGCGCTCACCGGTTCGTAGAAAAATGACGCTTGCAGGCAACAGCAATACCCAGTTTAGATGCTGGAAGAAGCGTATATATGAATCCCTGGGATCTCATCCTCCTTTTCACTTCATCAAAAATGCATCTCCTGTTCTGCGCTTCGACTCCAAAATCTGGATAAAATGTGATGTTTGAAACATTGTACAGGATCATCTTTTGCTTCAGAGCTTCTGACATTATCTTCACCTTGTCCTGATAGTGCATCAGTCTAATCAACAACACCCGTGTCAGCGTCCCCAGTGGTTGTCGTTGAGTAGGGGTTCTATGCACTCTATCAATTTTGATGCCCTCCAACTTACTGCCATCCGAAAATATTTATGGAATGAACCCTTCCAGAAACATCTCCATATTGCTTATCCTGCACATCACGTGGCGGTTGTTGGGGGCCCCCCTCCGGTCACCGGGGCGGGCCTCAGCATGTGTCTGGATCACCCGACACGAGTTACCAGTGCGACGATCACGCAGCAGACAAAGGAGCAGGGGGCACGTGGCTGAGGGCACCCAGATCACTGCAGCCCCGGCTCTGGGGGCACCCAGGCCGGGGTTGCAACCTCAGCCATGGTCACATGGCTAAACCATGGAAGAAGGATGGCGTTGCCCAGCAGGGGCGCCGACCTCGCGCAGGGCCCCGTCCCTGAGCCTACTGAATGCGGAATTTCACCAGCAGGGTGCACACAAGAACGACACCAGAGTCAGGTTGTAGATCGACTGACGAGCCGGAAGCGGCTCGTCTCTTTTATTAACCTGGTCACATGGTTGCCACCATGTGACCATGATGCAGTTCCTGGGAGCTACCATGCTCCCCAGGAGGGGTGACATGCAACACTCCTCCTTTTTCATACCAAAACAAATACAAAACCACAGCACAATACACACACTAACACTAGAACTGTAGATCCCACTAGCCTTTCCAGACTTAGGGACCCAGCTCGTCCTGGGGTGACCATCCGCGCTGGTGAGCAAACAGGTGACATGTTGGAACATCCCCCACACACACACACTTTATTAACCTGGGTGAGCGGGTCCAGCACCACTGACACAACACCATTGCTCCTTGCTGGTACCCCTCCGCGAACCCCCAGCCACCATCACGCAGCTTCACACAATAGGTTGGCGGGATCCGTTCAGGTCCGTGGGGGCACCAGTCCGACTTCCTTTGACATCTCTTGAGGACAGTTCGGTGTTCACGGGCCAGTAAGGCCGCACCTGGGGGTACCAGGGGTCACCTTGGGGCCTACTCTGTAAAGGGTAGGGGAGAGAACCCTAAGAGCACGCTGTGTCGATGGCAAGATGATGAGCCGTTACTTCCACTTCTCCTGATGGCAGAGGGCGCACAAGCACACATGCAAACCTTCCGTTGGGCCCAGTGTCTTACAGGGTCTTTGTCCCCCTCCTCCCCGCTGGCACTCTTCCACACACCACTTCCTCACCTTTCATTAGGCCCAGGATGGTGATAAGGCCATGTGCCCACAGGCCTGCATGCTGAGGCCCTCTTCGAACAGCCCAGATGTCGGGGCCACTTGCCTGCCGTCTCCCTTTTTTTTCTCGCTTGTGTGAGTGCTCTCGCAGGGAGCACCTGCTTCACCCGCACCCAAGGATCCCGCCCCAGATGTTGGGAGGGCCACTTGCACCGCCTCATTGCATGTGCCTTCCGGCGGAGTCTGGAGCCCTGTGCCGTCTGGAGACCTACGCTGTGGTGTAGCGCCTCCTTGTCCCACCGGGCCATGTGTTATATTATCTTTTCTGTTCCTCGTTGCCTCATGGCGAGGCCGCCTCAGCTGTTCCTTCTGTGGTGCCGGCTCATGGTCCCGCCTCCTGAACAGCGCAGGCACGGCCGCTGCCGCACCTCACCTGCGCTATCCTGCGGGCACCAGGCGGCCCATGCCCAAAACCAGCACTGGGCCGTGGACCACCCGCAGAGCCACCTCCTCACCATCAGCGGCCGACACCGCCATGCACACACAGGCTTCAGCCTTCGTCACCATTGTAGGGGGCCTGCCTCTGGTCACCGGGGCGGGCCGCAGCATGTGTCGGGATCACCCGACACGAGTCACCAGTGCGACGATCACGCAGCAGACAAAGGAGCAGGGGGCACCCTGCTTGCCCCGGATCACTGGAGCAGACCACGTGGCTGGGGGCACCCAGCTCACTGCAGCCCCGCCTCTGGGGGCACCCAGTCCGGGGTTGCAACCTCAGCCATGATCACATGGCTATACCATGGAAGCGGCTCGTCTCTTTTATTAAACTAGTCACATGCTAAGGACACTTGCACCATCAACACCATTTACATAGCCAACCTAGGGTGGATGGCTACTAACTCACTTGTGTTGAATGTCAGTAAGACCGAACTTTTTGTTATTGCCTCTGGTAACAAATTAAAAACGCATGGTTCCGATGAGGCCACCTTCACCATACTTGACACTAAAATTAAAGTGGCTCGGTCAGTGAAGACGCTAGGCATCACACTCGATGCTGAACTCTCTATGAAGCCGCATTTTGCCCAGATAAAAGCTTCATGTAGCTACATTTCAAAACTCCTCAATCACACTCGCCCTTACATTTCACTGAGAAACATATCCTTGGTTGCCACAGCTATGATTAATTCATACCTGGATTATGGCTACACCCTCGTAGCAGGCACCATTAAGTCAAACCTCCACACTTTGCATGTTACTCAAAATAATGCAGTCGAAGGTGTTTTTGGCCTGACTCGTAGAGATCATGTTTCTGTGGCCAGAAGGGACCTTGACCGGCTGCCTGTGAAACAGCGTATCACGCATAAGATCCTGTCCCTCTCCCACACATGTAACTCTGATGCTCCTTAGTATTTATCTGAGCGCCTGACAGCATTCAGAACGGCTCGCACACTGCTCTCTTACGACCCCACAAAACTTGTTCAAGCAAGATTAAAACTCTCCAGTTTTATTGGGGCCAGATTTGATGTTCAGGCACCTCAGTCCTGGAATATGCTCCCTATCCATTTTAGGAAAGTAAATTCAATTTCCGAGTTCAAGAGGGGAGTCAAGACCCACTTCTTCAATCTTGACCTGGACTGAGTCCTTCACTCTTAGCCTCCCTTCTTAGGATCTGTTTGTTTGTCTGTCTCTTTGACTGTGCGCTCTCGGGGCGTATGGGCATTTAGCATGTTAGAAAAATTGAAAAAAATCAAATCAAACCAAGCCCTTCAAGTGGCTAATGAAGATGAAGGGAGAGAATTCTAAGTTGCTCCGGTGGTCCATAAAGTTTCAAGACTTCACCATTGAGCATTGGCCAGGTGCTCAACATTGCAATGCTGATGGGCTGTTCAGGATGTATAACGAATGGAACTGGAAACCCATATAGCGGTGGATTAGATCCTCCTGCCCCTTTTCTGGGGGTGAGAGGCATGCTAGGAAAGATTGTTATCTTTGCAACTTTCCCACCATAGTTTCCTATGGAGCCCCATTATTTGTGCTTTGTTTTTTTACCCTGTCCTGACCCTTTAGAAGGGACAGCCTTCAGCCTTCAGCTTCACTTCGCTTGTCTTTCCCATTGTTTTGGGGAAAATGATCAATCCTTCAGACTATCAGTACTGTGAATCTTAGTTTCCTTTTTGAATTGTTGTACTTTTTAACACTACACAGAGCACCTTCCAGTGCAGTGCAATGGGGATACTTTTGCATCACCCTTGCTTTTTACCCATTGTTTTTTTGGTTACTTTTATATGTGCCTAAAGACAAGCTGGTGGCATCAGTTACACTTCTACTATTTTTGCATTATTTTTGGTGTGTACATTCACATTTACCACTTATGGCTACTGAATATGGCTAGTGACGCAAGATGTTTTGCTTGCTTCTTTGGCCGTATTGCAGTTTGGCCTTCTTCCTGCCTTGCCAGCTCAGGAAATTCCTTATAAGGTCATGCACTTGCCCAGGAAAGCTGCTGCTTTTGCAGGCTAGTGATGACTTTAGCGCCTTGATGCCATTCAGTGCAGGTGTTTTGCACTATATAAGTGATAGATAGATAGATAGATAGATAGATAGATAGATAGATAGATAGATAGATAGATAGATAGATAGATAGATAGATAGATAGATAGATAGATAGATAGACGGATAGATAGATAGATAGATAGATAGATAGATAGATAGATAGATAGATAGATAGATAGATAGATAGATAGATAGATAGATAGATAGATAGATAGATAGATAGATAGATAGATAGATAGAGTGATGTGTTTGTGGCCTTTGAAGGGGTTGGAACTTTCTAGTTCCAATCCACATCCTGTGTGCTCGAAAGTCTGGGTGTGGAACAAATGTAAAACCAGTAATGGTCCCTGATTGCACAACTATTGGCTGTTAGAATGGTGCTAGTCCTTACCATTGGTGAGCTTGCACTTGCTTACAGGTTGGATTTCGGATAAGAAGATGACCTCTGAAACCATTTCTTCAGATCAGCATTGGAGCCAAGAATTCCTCGAAGAAGGACAGCCTGCTGAAGATCTGAAGATGACTCTTGAAGTGGGCCAGCATCCCTTCCTGTATCCGTCCCGGGGAAGCCCTGTTATCTGCCTGATCTCCGAAGATCCTGAGTGGTGCTTTGGCCCTTGGACTAGTGGGACCAACTAATCTCGATGCCTTCTCGAAGATCCAGTCCTTCACAGCCTTTGAATGTGTCCCTGGACTGAAATTTCAGCTTGTCATGGAGCAGCTGCTGTGGCTGTGACTGGAAGAACACAGGTCGTCATCTGTGTGCGGAGACTGTTGTTGGAACTCACCTTCCGCCAACCTGTGAAGTGTCCTGAAGAGTCCTGCCTCAGTGGTTCTTGCATTTCTTCATTGACAGAGGTTGCATCTTGCAGCTGCATCCGACCAGAAGAATCCTCGAATCCGCAACTCCTGGTGACCTCTCACTGGAACAAAGGACAGATGATTGAGCCCCCAGCAACCTCCAGACCATCAACAAAGTAATCTGGGAAAATTGGAGTCAGGGGGGGGTAAGTAAGCACCAGTGTGCCTATCCTCCCCATCCTCCGTAGGATGACATTGGGGACAAGTCCTTTTTTCTCCTCATTCCATTACACTGATCTTTGGTTGTCGAACCTGGTTCTGGTATCCCGCCTCTGGGGTAGCCTTGGAAGAAAGGAAAACACTTACTTACCTCTGGTAAAATTGTTGTGGAACTTTAAAACTATCACCCATACAAGCCTATCGAATCCTTCCTACAGAGACAATTGTCTGGTGAGAAACATTGTTGCTCCTGTGACTTGTGGGCTCAAGGCCCTAGTCTTTTTATGGTTTGGACTTCTTAAGTTGGGATACTTCTTGTGATCTGGTTATATCATTTACTGTGTCTGAAATACTTACCTGTTTTGCTGAGTAAGTATTTGATGTATATTTGAACCTATGATGACTTTACATATTTATATCAGAGGGTGTAGTGCAATAATACTACCTTTTAGATTCATTTTCCAGTGTGTTTATTGGGCCTTATACATGGCTGTCTAAATATAATTATTGTATGCTATACTGGGGGAACTCACACTCTCCTGAGAAAAAGCCTTGACTGCTCTCTGTTGCTGCCTTGATCGAGCTTTGGCTAAGCTCTCAGCGATCCCTGTACACTATATCTAAGGTGGCCTCCTATAATCTGCCTACCAGACAAGATTCTAGAAATTCATCGTAACAATCCTTTACCTGGAGAGGACACCAAGATGGCCACCAGGTAACTGCACTCTCGCCAAGCTCCGCCCAGCCCGATCTACGAATAAGCTCTGCTGGTGGGCCATCACAGGCAGATATGGAGGATTGAAGGTGCTGATTGTTGGTCCAAACTCAGCTACTGCGCTGTCATATGGCGAGGCTCCCCGGGATCGGATTTTCTGAACCAATGGCATCAGGACCCCAAGGCCCATCTGGATGTGGATGAGTGTGCCAAGCAGACGTTGTGCTACTACACTTTGCTACTGAGACTTGTTGGAGGGGCCTGTGTCTGAGAGCCAGGAGACGCAGTAACAGAGATGGATTGAAGGCATATGAGTCACTGGAGGCGTGTGGAGCAGTGTTGCTATGGGCAGTCTTCTGGTATTAGAAAGCGGGACGCACTGTAATGAATCCAGAATGTAGGCACAGATCAGAGCGGCATGCAGGTGCATTCTAGCCCACGGACTATTGGATGGTGCCATTGCCGACTCGTTTGGTGGAAATTAGTCATAATCGATGGGCGCTCTTTCCTCAAGAAGAAAAGGGAGATGTGGGGCACCCACTATGAGAAGAGCTGATATTGGTGGCAAAAGGGGCACGACAGTGGATATAAATTGGTGCAGACAGCTGCTACTGCTTGTGGGGCACTTGTTGAGTACTGATTCAAGCACTGGACCCGATGGGGTGCATTTACAGTGCCGAAGGAGCATGGTTTCCTGATAACTCAATGATGACCTGGGTGTCATCTGCATAGTTGGTCAGTTGAACAAACCAAAAGGTGTTCCCATTGAATACAATTTAAGTGTAACTTAAGATACATTCCGCATAACAACATGCAACAAAGAATTACTTATCTAGTTCCTAATGTACCTGATCTGTATGTAAATTCATAGTACAAAAACAAAAAAATGGCGCAAGAAATGGACCATGAATAGGAAAGAGTTATTTGTTTTTATCATTCAGAAAGTCAAAAATGAGTACCTGGCACAATTCTAAATGAAACAAACTAGAAAATATGTATGACCTAACATCACATTTACTGGAAGACAGACAAACTAATTTATTGCAAATATATACATACGAATAATCACAATGCAACAAAATACTGAATCATGAGTTCTAGGACTGAAACAAAACCTATAAAAATGAAGAAGCGATTGAGGATTGTCAGTAAACAATTGTGAATACTGCAAATATTCTTGTACTGAACCTAATTTGCCCTAAGTATACACATCACTGGAATAGTGTTACTAGTGTTACTACATACATTTATAGACACTTTAGTATGTCAAATTACCAACATCCCACCAATCTTGGGCTTATTGGAACTGGAATACAAGTGTGGTTGGAAATAAGTCTATTTGTTCGTACTAGAATGGACACATGATCAAAATAAGGTCAACGCCATCCGCCACAATGATGACTACAATTTTATGCGGTTAAAATTCAGCGTGAGCAATAGATGTGGCATTTCGGCAGAGTGTTGAGTTAGCAGCCGCCTTCTTCAGGACAGACTGTCTCTTATCAGCCCCTAAAACAATAGAGTTAAAGAATACCAGTTGGTTTCTAACCAAAGGAAGACCTCCAATCTCCAGAGGTCTAATGACCTGGCGGAATGAAAGGCACCCGCGAGCACAAGCATGTCGGATGCACCGGCACCATTATGAAGGGTGCCGGTGCATCCAACCTCCCCATTCCCATTGAGCCCTATGGGACTGAAATGGGAATGGGGAGCATCACATTTCGGCACCTGCAGAGGGGCAATTACCAGGTCCAGCTGGGCTGTAATGACCCAGTAATTGCCCATTTGTACCAGATTTTTTTGCAAGTTTAGAGGTAGCTTGCCTGTGTTACAGGCAAGCTACCTCCAAACTTGTAATGAGACCCAATGTCCTACATAAGGCATTGGAGAAAAAAAACTAAAAACTAAAATTGGAATAAACAATAGAAATACAGATCAGGGTGTGAAAGAAGAAAAGGGGTCCTAGTGCAGAATGCACCCTATGTGACTAATGTGGCATAGGAAGAGTTTTTAATTTATTACCAGAGGCGATAATAAGAAGTTCGGTCTTACCGACATTCAACGCAAGTGAGTTAGTAGCCACCAACCTCTAGATGGCTCTGTAAATGTTGTTGATGGTGTAATTGTCCTTAGCACGGTTTCCTGACAACTCAATGATGACCTGGGTGTCATCTGCATAGTTGGTAAGTTGGAAAACCAGGTCCTCGAGAAGTGTGAGGAGAGGCATGGTGTATAAATTGAACAGTGTAGGGGAAATACACAAGCCCTGCAGGACACCACATGAAACACGAGTAGGACAAGAGCTGGATTTATGCATTGCCACCCGGGCATATCTGGACCCAGGAAGGTGGCAATCCATTGTTAGGCTATAGGAGAGCAGAAAGCCTGATTGACCAGTCTTTTGACCAACAATGAGTTGTCAATCAGGTCAAATGCGGCGCACAGATGGAGTAACATAAGAAGGGCTGGTTTACCCTTATCCACGATACCCGCCGCATTTGACCTGAGATCAAGAAGTGCATGTTTCGATACCGTGTTTAGCCCGAAAGCCTGATTACTTGGGGTTGAGCATCTGATTACTCTCAAAGTGCTCCTGGAGTTGTATATAAACCACGCAATCCAGGATCTTTAGTATGAAAGGCACATTAGTGATTGGCCAATAATATTTTGGATCAAGAGGGTCCAGGATACTCTTTTGTAATAGCAGAGTTGCTCATGACTCCTTAAGTGGTAGGGGTACTTTGGCTTCCTTGAAGGACTAAGTGGGTGACCCATGGCGCCAACGTTTCAATGCAGTCCTTGAATAGTCTGAATGGATAATGATCACCCAGACAGGTGGTTGCTTTAATTTTGGTCACGATTCTGCATAACTGTTCCTCTGAAATTGACTTGAAGTTGAACAGCAACTGCAGTAAGCTCTTCTTGACGATATGTGCCAGTGTATCAGGTGGCTTAAATTGGTCAGATGCAATAGAATAGTTCTGAACACGCTGAGAATCAACAGAGGTTTTATGTCGAAGAATGTTTTGACTACAGTCATCATGTATACGCTGACACCAATCAGTGTCTCTCAGGACAAGAGAACCAACTTGAGACTTGCCTTCGAATTCCATCAGGATGGTGAGCAATTCACGCGTACTTGACTTGGCAGAGGAAATCCGGTTATTATAGCTTTCTGATTTGGCAACGATGATGGCTTGCTTCAATTTTGCTGCCAGACATTTATAGGTGGCGAGGTGATGGGGAGTGGAATTCTTCCTCCATTCTCTTTCTGCCCTGTGCCTGTCCCGACGCAAGGTAATAAAGGAGTCACCAAACCAAGAATTGGAGTTGGTTTTAGTTTTTTCCAATCAAGATTTCTTGGGTGGTAGAATGTCAATGACGTGATTAATCGTGTTGGTAAGGTGGTTGGCAAGATCATTAGAATTCGTGAAGGAATGCATGGGTTTGAGGTGGAGTAGCAAATACGAAAAGAGTTGAGGAGAAGGTTTCTTAACATTTCTTGCAATAACATATTGCCGGGAATGGCTTTCTGCGAAGGTGGAAGGCTAGGCAAACAGAGGTCGAATGTAATGTGAAAATGGCCTGACCACGGGCAATGATCAATCTCCTAAATGGGCTAGGGTTACACAGTGGGTCAGAACCCAATCAAGCGTATGCCCAGAATTGAGGGTGGGAGCAGATACATGCTAGGTGAAGCCCGTATACTTCAGGGTGGCAAGTAAGGTGACAGCCGGTGTATCTTTGCAATCATTGGCCCAGTAGTTGAAGTCTCCCAGGACATTCGTGTGGGTGTTAGCCTTAATTGATCTGTTAATTAGGCTAATAAGTTGTTCTTCAAAGGCAGGTGTGTCCGAGGAGGACAGTAGACAAGTATTATAGTCAAAGAGTAATTATCATGAAGCTTGATTTTGGCAAGCACACTTTCACAGCCGTCCAAAGAACCATCCAAAGAATAATGAGGGTTAAGATGTGTTTTTAAGTGATCAGCGGCCAGTATGGCAACTCATCCCCCTCGACGCTCGGTCTGGTCTACTATATATATGGAGAATCCAGCAGGTAGCACTAAGGTGGCAGAACCGTGGACTATCAGGGGAAAGACAGAACTCTGTGATGGCCATGACAACACATTCCTTGTGAGTAATGAAGTCTGAGACTTCTACACCATGCTTTGTTAGTGAATGGGTGTTTAGAAGCGATACACTGATTTTTGAAGGTACGCTTATGGCCAGACTGCACAGTGAAGTGAGTCTCAAAGAGGTAGGGTCTCAACTTGCTAAGGGGTCACACAATAGAGAAGCACTCCTACTCCACAGTCCCCCATGCAAGCTCTCTGTCCTTAGGCTGGTGACTAATAAAACACATAGGATGTTGCCTGCCTTTGTCATCTGACTGTGAAAGGATAGCTCCTATCCCAGTGTCAGAGGCATCTATCTGCCCAATGAAAGGTATCTGATAGTCGGGGGCCCTGAGGACCTGGGCCTGACACAGGTAATCCTTTAGTCCTTGGAAGGCCTTCTCACACTCTTCAGACCAAGAAACTGTCTTAGGTTACTTTGGAGTAATGATGGCAGTCAGAGGGTCACCTCTAGTACCATAGACAGCCATGAAAATCCAGTGAGGCCTAGAAAAGCTCTCACCTGTGCTTGGCTTGTACGTTACTGGGTTGAGGCTGAATCCTTCCCCCACCAACCTCATGGCCAAGAAGGTCACTGAGCCTTGTCCAATCTGGAATTTGGTTGTCTTTGTGGTAAAGTGGGCCTGCTGAAGAGCCCACAAAACAATCCCAAGGTGTCTGGCATGTTTCTCCCGAGTAGGGCTGAATACTGCAATATTATCCAGATATTCCAGGTAGAATCCATCTAATCCATTCAGGCTGTGGTTGACTAGCTTCTGGAAAGGGGCAGGTGCATTCTTGAGACCAAAGGGCATTACCCTGAACTTGTAAAGTCATCCAGGCATAGAAAATGCTGTCTTTTCCTTGTCATTATTTTGTCAGGTATATTTGCCAATACCCTGTGAGATCAAAAGGCAATGTATGTGAAGCTGAAGGTTTTGCACCCCTTCAAAAAGTCAGAACAGGTTTAAAAAAACAGCGAGAAAAAATGGGGTACCATAGGAAACTGTGGATGATAAGTTGCAAAGAGGAAAATCTTTCCTAACAAGGATCGAAGGAAAGCATGAGATGACTGAATGTCCAAGCCACGTGGCGTGCCTGCAAAGTTCCAGTGGCGTGCAGCCAGTACACCTCAGCATGGCTTAACCATGTCCTTGTACTGCCTCTTGATCCCCCTTGGGCAGATGCCACAGGAGGCCAAAGGCATCTCCCATGCCCACAGCAACGCCGGCAACAGTGCTGTACAGCAGTGGAGGAGAGCAGGGAGCTCCCCTATCGTCCTGGCATCCCAGACACTCCTCTGCAAGATAGAGAAGATGCTGGACATGCAGCAGAGGCAGGCAAAGCGTTTCACCAGGCATTACTTAAATAACACTCTCTTTTCATAGAAATATGCTGGAACAGAGCCCTCAAATCATGTTTCGTTAGTTCTTGCATTGTTAGCACATCATTTTACATTTCTGTACAGTTCATAAATACAAGCCTTTCAAGTACAATAATGCAATGTGATATGAGCTTAAAAGAAAAGACTGGCTGATTATTTCACAACGCGCACTGAAAATCCAGAGATGCAGCCCATTGGCTGCGTGATAAAGTCCCATGTTTATAGTACATTTTTTACACAGGCATGTATCTTGTTGTTATGCTATTTAAACAGAAGATAGATAGCTCTAATTTACACAACAGTTATAATCATTAAACTTCAACTGTTAATAAGACACATATAGTATTTAATTCAATTTAGACATAAAAATTACAAATTCATCATAATTCACATTATAAAACACTGTATGAAAATGTGTGACAAAACATGACCTATTAGGCTAAACAAAGATCAATGTGGATCTGGTTATTAGTAGTCTAAAGAACTATAGTGATAGTCTCTAGATTGATATTGGGCCTCATTACAACCGAGGCGCTAATGGGTTAACGGCGCCGTAAAAGGCTGCGGCGCCGTTAACCTATTAGCGCCTAATTACGAAGTCCCTTTGCGGGACCCGACCTTAACGGCTGGTGTAGACCAGCCGTTAAAGTAGGGACCCGCAAAGGGACCTTGGTGCTAATTACGGTGCCGCAATTTGCAGCACCGTACTTAGCACCTTCCCCATTCCCATTGAGCCCTATGGGGCAAAAATGGGAATGGGGAAGGGCCATGGAGGAAGGGGGAATTACCGCCCCGCCAAACTTGTAATGGGGTGGTAATTCCCCCTTTCTCCTTGGCGGAGTCGGTAATTTACCGGCAAGGACCATGGTGCTTATGGCACCATGGTCTTCCGCCAGGGTCGTAATGAGGCCCATTGTCATTATCTTGACGTTTATACTTTATCAATGGTTACTACAATGTGCATAACATGTGAAGCTCCTCAAAAGCCTGAGCACATTTTGCACCCTAAACAATGTTAGGATGCTGAGATATGGCCAGAACTGCAGGTTGGGCCTGGGAGCAATGAAGGTGAGGCTTGCCCCTCATGCCACACCTTGATTACACCACTCACTGAGACCCACAGAGCTCTGCTAGTAAAACACCTCAGTCCTTTAGTACAGCACCCTGTGATATTGCAGTACTGTGACTCAAACCCACTATAAGCAATTCACCTCAGTCCTGTAAAACCCCCTGGTTTTCAAGTTCTGCAACCCACATACGACTTAACCAATGCACCTCAATCCTACAAACCCTCTTGATGTTTCAGAATTGCACCCCACGCACACATACCTTAATGAATGCATCGCAATCCTGTGAGCCTGCCAGATGTTCCAGAAATGGGCCCCACACACACCTTAATTAAATCTCAAACCTGTGAGACCACCTGATGTTCAAATACTGCAACCCACACAAGCCTTTATCAATCCATCTCAAACCTGCAGGACCTCCTGATGTTCCAGTACTGTAACCCGCACACAATTTACCAAATCACCTCAGCCTTTTGCAGTCTCCTCCTGATGTTACTGTACTTTGACCCACAGTTAAACAGCTTAACCAATTCAAGTCAATGGAATTTCCTGCTATTCTAGTACTGACAGCTTTCCCGATGCATCTCATTTCTTACACGCAGTAGCTTTTGATAATCCAGTAGAAGGACCAAGACAAAACATGACAATGAGGGGCATGGCAGCAATCATGCTATGCAAGGAATGAAGCCCACACAACTCTGGCATGGCACCACAATTCTGAAAAGCAAAAAAGGAATCCATCAATGTTTTTAAAAATGGAAAAACTAAGGGAAACAGGCAATTACGCCTCCATTTACAACTTCGTTTTGCACTTCATAATGCAAATCACTCAAATGATATGCAGTGGCTCTGTTGGCTCTATTTCACTTAAGTGCAAATGTAACAGGGCCGCTCTGTGCAATATATGGTTTAAAAGGACCCCCTCTAATCTTTGAAGTGCTGGAAGCACAGTTCTGTACAATAGAGATTTGCAGGCTATCATTATGTTTCAATCTAATGCTTCCAGGATGTGGAAAATAGAAGTAGAATGTTATTCCTTTGGATAAACGTGCCTATAAGTTGCACACGAGTGTGGGATCCCCTCTACTGAGAGCGGACATGGTTCAAATAAGTTTTATTGAATTTCTTCCACTGAGGCCTGTCTACAGCCACGTTTTATCTCACTGCACCCTTCACATAGGAGAAATATCCATTTGCATATTAGTCTGGTGCCTCCCATAAGGGCAGTCCAGCACCATACTGCTAGGCCATTCTCCTCTGAAGAAGCGTACCATCAGCAATCCCAGACACGTGTTTCAGCCTTGTTGGGCCTCCTCAGTGAGGTGTAGCTGAGCCTCTCTAAGCACAATGAGCAAGGGGTCCACGTCTGAAGCGATGAGCCACCATGTCCAAACATGCATGGGCACTTACACCCATATTGCAGCAAGAAAAGGAATGGTATTTCACTACAAATAACTGTTATCATGTAGCCCGTGCAAATTCACAGTATTCCTGAGTTGCCATCATGTGGTTGGCATGCGCTCATCAAGAACCCTACCAGCCGCTCACATCTAAAACAAAGCAATTGTGTGCAGCCCCTACATCAGCCACCCAATATCTACGCAATCACAGAACCTCAAAATCGGCTCCCGGCGCTCACCACGCCTCATGCAACCCCCACAATGTATTACGAATATAAGCAACCTGCCCCTGACACTCACACAGCCTTCATGCCAGATCCCTAATCTACCTCGGCCTGCGGAGTATACGGAAAATGCATACTTGGCTACTACAATTACCTGTATGCCCGACCCCAATGTACATATGCCCGCTGCAACTAACACCAATACCAACTTGACCAAAGTCTGTAGCCCCCTGACCAAAGCTAGTGTCATCACAACAATCAGGCTTGCTCAATGCCAAAGTCTGTCCGCCTAGCTGTAACTGACCCATTGCCACTGGCATATTTCCGCCAGTTGCTCATGTTCCCTCTGACAATGTGCCCACTGACAATGCCAGCATGCCCTCTCAGTCTATCTGTATGCCTAAGGCCAGTGCTGGTGTGCTCTCACCCAGCATGGGCACCCCGCCTCTCCACCCACTCCCTGCCACCATCCACAAAGTATCAGCTGTCCCTAAGAACCTTTCGAATAAACTAGCCATCATCAACTCCCGATCCCTACCAGCCCATGCCCTAGTCATCCTCAACCTCCTAACAACCAATAACTGTGATGCATTAGCAATCACAGAAACCTGGCTCTGTGCAGCCTCAGGACCAGCTCTCTCCCTCGCCCATACCACCAGGATACACCAACCATAGGTGTGATAGACTCAACTCTAAAGGAGGTGTGGTAGCCATCCTCAGCAAAGACCACCTTTGCATCTGACAAACCAACACCTCCCACAACAACAAGTGTGATATCCTTTCACTAAAAATGCCCATATCTACTTCCAACACTATCACTGCCCATCTAGTCTACCGGCCGCCCGGCCCCATCCTCACCTTCGAAGAAGACCTTCTTCAAATCCTACAAGAAAACACCAAACCGACCTCAGAAATACTCCTCTTCAGTGACATGAACCTTGGCCTTAATGACCCCAATGACAAACCAGCCACCTCACTCGCAAACTCCTTATCCACAGTCGTTTTTAGCCACTGCATCCATAGCCCCACACACAACAAAGGCTGCTCCTTAGACTGGATAGCCGACCTTACCTGCAAGGTCACTATCACGTCAAAAACCTCATGCCCATGGTCAGACCACCATAACATCGAGTTCACCATCCCTATCCGTCGACCAAACAAGACTCCCACGACTACGATGCCCCCTCCCATGCACGTAGTGCCCATAAACTCACCAAAGAAAACCTCCTGCCTCACCTAGAAGCCCTCAACCCAGTTATCCCTACCAACCTCAGCATAAACAATTTGGTAAACCTATATACCATAACTATAGCTAATTCTATTGAACCGATTGCCCCATTAGCACCTAAAAAAGCCAAATCTCTAGGGCACTCCAATTCCTGGGTTACCCAAGACCTCGTTGAACTCAGAGCAAAGAAGAGACATTCTGAAATCTCCTGGAGGAACCTGCCCTCTGGCACTCTCAAACAAGATTTCTTGATCGTATCCAAACGATATAAAAATG
Organism: Ambystoma mexicanum; assembly: GCF_040938575.1. Taxonomy (NCBI): domain Eukaryota; kingdom Metazoa; phylum Chordata; class Amphibia; order Caudata; family Ambystomatidae; genus Ambystoma; species Ambystoma mexicanum. The sequence goes on along the minus strand of NC_090923.1, from coordinate 993,687,255 downwards.
CCATTATTCAAGCCAAAGCCAATACGTTTAATTCCAGAATTGCCGATGCAACCTCCAACACCAGAGAACTTTTCTCCATCCTCAAGGAACTGGAAGCCCCAGTCTCCCCACAATCTCCGCTATCCAAAGATCACACATGGTGTGACAGAAACCAGAGCGCTAAACAAAATCAGCCTATACCAAAACAAAATCATCACCAAACAAAATTCCCTGAACAACAACTCCAAACAACCCACCCGGGCCATCATTGGCCCCGAGGCCACCAACTCTGCCCCACCCAAAACCGAACCACTATTCAAATTAAATACCATTTCCGAACATGACACCCTAAACATCATGAGAAGCCTCAAGCCTTCTAAATGCAAAGGTGACATATGCCCAGCCCCCTTGATGAAAAACTGTGCTGAAACTTTGGCCCAGTTTATCACGGCAGTCATAAATTAATCCTTTACCTCATGTGTGGTATCCGCCAGCCTCAAAGAAGCATGGGTCTTACCGCTCCTAATAAACAGCCTTTGATCCAACATCCCCCAATAACTACCGCCCCATCACGACCGTGCCCTTCCTGTTAAAAATACTTTACAGAGCAGCATACGTCCAAATACATCAACATTTGGAAAACAATCATGTACTCGGAATCCGTCAATCCGGTTTCTGCCCCGGTCACAGAACCAAAATCTTCCCTGCTCAATTTAAAAAAAATCAGATGAACGACATCAGCGACAAAGTTAAACTTGCCCTCTTGCTACTACTAGACCTGTCTGCAGCGTACGATTTAGTTGACCACATGATACTCTGCTGACACCTTACCCAAGCAGCTTCCTTCTCACCAGAAGCAACAGCATGGATAGCCGCCGTCCTAGAAGGCGGAAATAAAAGTCTTCTCTGAGAATGCTAGCGCTGCACCCTCTCCTATCAACTGCAGAGTCCCCCAAGGCTCATGTGTCTCACCTATACTCAATAACATCTTCACAAAGCCCCTCTCCGACCTCCTGGGCTCCCTTGGCATTGCATATACAAATTATGCAGATGATACACAAATTCTCCTCCCCCTCACCGGCACCTATTGAGAAGATGCTGCCACACTCAACTCAACCTTCACCATCATCCAAGCATGGATGGCCACCCACAGCCTCCGTTTTATTGATGATAAAACAGAAGTTCTCATCATAGGACACCCTACAGTGCTGAACAAACTGAACCAAGATTCCTCGACCTTCATTATCGTTAGCATCTCTATCCCAGTCTCACACTCAGTAAAAGCCTTGGGAGTCTATCTAGACGCATCGCTTACACTCACCCGACAAGTCAACGCCATTTCCTCCTCAGCTGCATACAACACAAAACTCCTTAAATTCTCAAGACCCTTCCTTTCGACAGATAGCTGCCTGACAATCGCTTGCACCGTCGTAGGCGCCATGCTAAGTTACTCTAATGCACTTTTCGCCGGCACCTCATCCAACGATCTAACAATGCCTTACACACTGCCCTCAACATCTGCAAAACCGAACACGTATCAGATGTCCGTAGGAAGGTACACTGGCTCCCCATCCGGGAATTCTCTTTGAGACCTTAATCATTACACATAGATGCATCGCCAAATCAGCACCACCATATATCTCTCGCAAAGATTTCCCAAACCGCAATCAATCAGGCCCGTCAGAACACCCTATGCACAAAGGCTAGTGCAAGCTTCCTTCAAACGAGCAAAAGCAGGCGGCACAAGCTTCCCTGTCAATGTAGCTAAACAATGGAACTCCCTCCCACTCAATCTCAGATCAGAAGGCTCATACTGGGCTTTCCGCAAAGGTTTCAAAACCTGGCTTTAAAATTAGCTCCTAAGTAAAGTGTACCTAGTGTTTATACTGGACACTGACAATATGCATCCATGCGATCAATGCTTCAATGTAACTGTCTATTCTTTACCCTGACCATATACATGTGTGTAATCAATGCTTCACAGTTACTTGTATCCGCCTTCTGGGCCTAATGTGGCCTCTTGCAACCTGATCACCACAGCACCCAGATGCCTGAGGGCTTGCGCGCGCTATACAAAATGCACAAATAAATAATCAAATCAATAAATAAGTGTAACACCTGCTAATATCTATTTTGCAAAGTTTGGTGCTGTATTCGCCTGCTTGTCTGCCACCAGGCTCTGAGCATTCCCGAGTGCAGAGGCTTGGCAGCAGATACGGGTTCTACTAATGTCTGCCCCGAGGACAAGCAGCTGTGTCCCTCCAGCTATGAATAAGCTGTCGCCTGTTCAACTACTCTGCTGTCTCATCCAGCCATTAGATATATTTTTTTAGGTTTGCAAAATAGTGCTGAAATGTGCACTTCTGTCTCGTCTAAGTACATTGAAACTCATTAACATGTTACAATGCCAAAAACAAAGGCTGGCTGAAAGCCACGGGAGGAATATGAGTATCAGGGCACAAACGGTTTGCATGGAGGTCCTGGGGGTGAAGGTGGGCCCACATCAGCCTCTGCTCACATGAACGCCATTTTCTGTAGGTGTGATAGGTGGGGACCTTTGCGAGAACTCTCAATTGCAGCTGAGAGTCCGTTTGCAGGTTGCAGCCTAAAGCTGGGTACTGCCCCTGCTCCTTGGCAACTGCCAAGCCCTGCCAGTCACCGTTTGGGATTCCAGGGGCACTTGGACTGAGCCACTCTGAAGCTAAAGCCAGTTTCACTGTCAACCATCTGCATATGCCATGCCTTCCCACGACACCTCTCTAAGATGTGTCCATACAAGGAGAACTCTGAATGTGGACATAAAGAGGCACCAATCACAATGCGCGGAATCCTGCACTTAACACAAACTATAACCACCGAGGAGACTTAAAATCAAATTGGGTATGAGCCAAATAGAATTAGTCCTCATAAAAATTGACATTTGAGAGCAAGTCTGAAAGAAATTTGGAGAGCGCAGTCTCGTGAGATCTCGATGCGCAATGAGATCTCGCAAGACTAAAGAACAGCACGGGTGGTGTAGCGCGAGGAGGCACCAGACCTTGAGAGGAGCAGGCATGAAGAGATGGCCAGCCAGATGCCAGAAGAGCGGGCACGGGGAGATGCCCAGCCTGTTGCTCCAGACTGACCCATGATTAGGGTTTATAGACAATTTTCAACTTCTTAACACTTAAGTTAGATAGAAAAACGTACCCTGTATGTTGAATAAATACAGTGCAACCGCCGAACGGTATCTCATTCCTTATTTTATATGATCAAAACACAACATAAATGGTGACAAGGATGGGATGCTGACAAGCAAGAAGAGGACCAGCAACACAAAACAAAATGCAGGGAGCGACGCCACCACAACAATTTCTACCAATGCTAGGTATGCCAGTGATCCCATGGACCCAATGGGAAACATTCTTTGTTCCATGTGTATGCATTAGGAGTAGCGGAATACGCCCCAAGAAAGGCATGCTGTTGAAGGTCATGGGTGTGGAAGGACAGAGTATATTTGCAGGATTGACTCCATAACCAGCAGAAGATGCCAACGAGGATGATCTATACAGAGAGGCAATTAGGAGGATAGTGAAAAGGGCCTCATATAAGGAAAATACTGTGCTGCATAGAATGCGATTCTACACAAGGAAACAAGAGCGCACTGAGCCAGTAGGTAAATGATTAGATTAAATTAGATGGCAAAGAGACCAAAGTAATGGATGACTCAGGGTCGGATCTAACTATGCTGAAAATAAATACCTACAAGGACATGGTGAGGAAACAAAATGCCACAGTATTTAAACACCAAACTACAGTATTTAAAAGCCAGAGGACCAGCCAAATTACGCACCACTTTCGAGCCCAATACATTAAATCAGGTGCTAGCCATAAAATCGGAAGAGACTGATTTATCTAGGAATGTGTTCTGTAAATTGTTTTCTGAATCATAAGGTTGCATAACAAACGATGTACACAAAATGCAATTGAAACCGGGTGCAATCCCGGTCAAACATAAGGTTAGACCAGCTCCCGCCACGGCTCCAATAGCTTTGGAGGAACAGTAGGAAAGAATGATAAAGGAGGGCACGATAGAACCCATAGAATCGGCAGAATGGTTGAGCCCAGTGGTTCTCATGAAAAGCACAGTCTAAAGCATTGAGAATCTGTACAGATCTACGCAGTGCAAATCAAGAAGCGGCACAGGTAGTATAGCTCAGTGGCAATTTGGAAACAACCTGAGGCAGAGCAACAAAGGTTCAAATCCCGGGTCCACTCTTAGAAACCTCTTTGGTAATAAGTGCGTTATAAAAAAATACAATTATAATATAATAATACCCTTCACTGGCAGCAATCCCCTCCCAAGCACAAACAAACTCTTCTTAATGATGAAGGAAGCCACGCACCTCTCTAAATGGGATATGAGGGATGCCTACCATCAAATCCAACTACATAAGTCATAAAGATGAATTACGCTGTTCATTACCGCATTTGGCACATACTAATTAACCCGGTAGCTCTTTGGGTTATCGTCAGCGGCCTCTGTGTCCCAAAGAATGATGGACTCACTATTGAACAGGATTGGAAGCGCGTTGTATTTTAAAGACAACATCTTGATATATGAAGTGGATGGAAAAACTCACGATAATGTACTCAGAGAAGTTTTGGTTAAGTTACAGAGTGCAGGAGTAAACCTAAGACATGAAAAATGCAAGTTTAAGACACAAGAGGCGGAATACTTGGATACAACATATCAATCATGCCATCAAAGCCAAAAGAAATGTTCTGTAAGCCACAGTGGATGCCCCAAAACACAGCAACGACAATGAATTACATTTATTTCTAAGTATGTCCACATACTACACCAGGTTTATACCGCAGTTCTCAGCGAAGACTGCAAGTATGAAGAGATTGTTCAAGAAGGGGGCCACTGCACAAAGTGATGAGTTAGTTGCTGTAAGAACAATTTACAAGGAGGTATTTGAAGCATTTTAATCCGCACTGGAAAACATACATCAAGTCAGATGCCATGTTGTATTGCATAGGAGCTACACCAATGCAGAAGGGTAGCGACGTTGGACACTTGGTTGCCTTCGCGTCAAAGGCACTGTCCGTGTGAGAAAGGAACTATTGCACCATCTAGAAGGAAATGTTAGAATGTGCATGGGCTGTTGAATGTTTTTAGACAGGTGTGTGGGGAACCATGGTCTACCCTAGAACGGATGACAAGCAATTAATATACATGTTGAGTCCAGGTGGCACAAAGACATACATGCCACGCTTGGCACACATTGCAGCAAAATTACAAAAGTACACGTTCGCAATCCAACTCATCCCAGTTTGGAAAAATTCCCAAGCAGACTGGATGTCTAGACTACCAACTAGAAAAGGAGAAATTAGCACATTTATGCAAGATGAATGCATCGTAGCCTCAGTGGAAGACTTAAGTCGTTGAGAATTTCTTGAGATGAGCAAACAACACTGCATCAGGGAAACAGCACAAGATGTGAGCATACCAAAAATGATGTACTGGATACGAAATGGCACCACCAATGACCCTGAGAAATATCAACATCAATCAAGCTCATTCAGGTCATCCAGGCACCAACATCACTAAAAGAAGAATCTGGCATGGACTTGGAAATAAAGGCCACTCTTTACAGGGGCTGTGAACGTATGAGCAGCAACAAAAAGTTGGAAGACAAGCTCCTTTGTTGCCCACAGAGATACCCAAAGAAGCATTGGAAAAGAGTGGGCTGGGTTTTATAGGCTCATTGGAAACAATGCAACATGAACATAAATATGTTATTGTCTTAGTGGATTGCCTCTCCAAATGGACAGAAGCTATATTTGTGTCCAATATAATGAGCAAACGGTGATTGAGGTTCTACATCATTGTTTCAGCGAGAGATGTTGCCCAGAGAATTGGTAACTGACAATTGGGTCCAATTTACTTTAAGAGAAAGGAAGACTTTTCTAGACAAACACAACATTAAACTGGTCAATACAGCCTTACATCACTTACAAGCCAATGTGTCAGTAGAGAGGACAAACAGATTAATTAAGGGAGCCATTCAACTTGCCACAGCCTCAGACATACACAAATCCCTCTAATAATGTCATGAAAGTAATAGCAGCCCAAATATTGACTGCTAATGCTAGCACCACTGTTTCACCATTCTACATGCTGAGGGGAAGCAGAGCAGAGACCACGCTGTTACCCGCATGGTTGTGATTGTCCAGCATAAGAGTCAATGAGACACTTCGTAAGAAAGTAGGATATGGAGAATCAAGAAATGCAAGGACCTTATTACAACATGTTATGATAAATGAAGAGTTGTACTGAAAACTGAAGCCGAAGAGACAGTGTCAAAACAAAAATGCCTCACAAAGATAGAGTTACAGGATCCCAGTACAGCCATCCCATGAAGGTAGTTACAAGAGTTAGTAACCAGATATGCACACAAGATGGCAAAAGATGGAACGTAGGGAGAGTGGTAGTGTTTTCCAAGCAGGCATAGCACAGACAAAGTTATGACACACAGAGAGATGAACACAGAGAACCAAGGGCAGAATTCGAACAACAATCTGACACTTGTCAGGAAGCACATGAACAGAACAAACGAGGAGATGAAAATATTGACGGAGAACATGCTGACATGACTATGTTCCAAGTACTGGAACAAGCAGAGAATGTGTGGAAGATAAGAGATATGGGAAATTAAGGTACTGCGAGACCAGAAGCAAGTGGGTACAAACGTCCCTGTAGAAGAAAGAAGAAACCAGAAGTGGACTGGCCTATAGGGAACTGTAGAGATCTACCAGTAGGCCTCTGCACCTGGGCATGTTTTGTGTGCAACCCTTTTTGATTTGCACATTTTCTCAGTGGAAAAGGGTTGTGCTTGTTGAAAATGCGTAATATGGGACCACTTTGAACATTATTCCAGGGCCTCTTTTGGTTCCCAGTCCACCTCTGGAAGAAACCAATTAGGTATGATGAATTTGTGATGGGATGACACTACCCACGTTTCTCAAGAAAAGGAGGTATGGGGAGAGCGCCGTCTCTTGAGATCTCGAGGCACACTCGGAGTTGACAACAAGAGATGCCCAGCCTGATACTCCGGAGACTGGCCCTTGTTTAGGGCTCATAGACATTTTACAATTTATTAACAATTAGATTAAATACAATAGTTTACCCTGCATGCAGAATAAATACAGTGCAAAGGCCAAACAGTGTCTCATTTCTTATTTATACAATCAAAACACAGCAAGGCCTGTTCCCTTTCAATTCCATGACCTGAAACCAGCACCGCAGGGTCCTTTTCTTTTTTTCTTCTTCAGGTCAGCTGCAGGGGTATCCCCGCAACCCCCGCAACCTCTCGCTCACTAGTGAGTGAGGCGTTGTAGGGGACACCCCCGCAGCTCCCGCAGCCTTTTTTCTTTTTGGGACTGCGGGACAGCTGCAGGGGTTTACCCTGCAACCCCCGCTCACTATACTGTATAGTTCTGCATCTGGTAGAATATTTGAGTATAGCCCTGTATTGCATTTAGCTGAATATTTGAGTATAGCCATGTATTGCATTTAGCTGAATTTTTAAGTATAGCTCTGTTCTGCATCTGGTAGAAGATTTGAGTATAACCCAGTTCTGCATCTAGTAGAATATTTGAGTATAGCTTGGTATTGCATTTAGCTGAATATATGAGTATAGCCATGTATTGCATTTAGCTGAATTTCTAAGTATAGCCCTGTTCTGCATCTAGTAGAATATCTGAGTATAGCCCTACATTGCATTTAGCTGATTATTGAAGTATAGCCCTGTTCTACATCCCCATCACACTACTCCCCTCCAACTGCTCCCCTAACCCCCATGCCCTCCAGACCCCCTCGACAACAGCCTTCCCATCCCTAAGTGTTGCCTGAGCATTCCTCGCCAACCCTCTTGCACACACCACAGGCACCCAAGAATTGCCTCAAACACAGAATCTGCCTCACCCATGCCATTCCATCTCTACACACCTCCCCCTATCTGCCCAATTAATCCCTACCCACACCCCTCACCCACAGGACTTCATCACCCATCTCCCCCAATCCAGTGGAGTCCCTCTTCAACAAATCCTCCAACACCTCCGGCATGAACATCCCCCCAGCCACCTCAACACTCCCAGGTAAATCTGAAACCTGGCATCACCCCAAACCTCACCTCCTCGCTCCAACTTCACTCTCCTACCCCTCTATCATGGAGCCCATTCATCACCCTGTGCCCACACCACCAAACCCACCCCCCTCTGGGCCCTCACTTTCAAATCCCTCACCCACTCCCTTCTTGCCCCCCACCATACTTGTCGTTCCACCAAAGTTCCACACATCATGACACAGACTCTATGAATGATCAGAGCCTCCACCCTCCATCATAACAATGGAAACACCAGGCCTCCAACTAACAAACACTAACAAACACTCCCTCACTCCCTCTCTCCCTCCCCTCCTTCAACCATCACCCTCACTGACACCACAGACTCCCTCATACAATATACACACCACTCCCCCAGAGAGTCCTCCACTGGGGGATCCCCCACTACCCTCCCAATCCAACCCTCCCGGTCCTCCTCCCCGCATGCAACACGAGGGGCAAACCATCCCCACCCCGTCTGTCCCACTGTCATGCATTGCCATCAATGACAGGCCTGTTGCCAAAAACAGACAAAACATTTACAACTTTATCTCCACTGAAAGCCCAGGCATCCTATTCATCAAAGAAACCTGGTTCTCTGATGACTTCCGACCCATCACACACATGGCTTTCCCCCTGAATACACACTCATCAATCACAACAGAGCTAGCAGAGCAGGCAGGATTGCCATCTTCTATAAACCTCACTGAACCATCTCACACTCTGAGGCACAGGCATGCAACACAGTGAATCACTCCTTGTGAAATTTCTCATCAACCCCTCACACACCCACAGTTTCCTGCTCACCTACAGACCTCCTGGCTACAACAGACACTTCATTAGCGCCCTAATTGACTCCTTAGGGGCCATCCTGGCATCCCATCCCTCTCTGGCCCTTCTAGGAGGCCTCAACACGTGGTTTGATGCCCATCCAACCCTATGATACAACAACTCCTAGACAACCAAGAAGCCCTCAACATGAATCAGCAAGTAACAGGTGCCACTCACACAGCAGGACATACTCTTGACGCAAACTTCAGCTTCACCAACCGTATCTCCATGCTTCCCCTCGACTGATCATATGGATGGATCATGCAGCCACCCCTTTCTCGCTCCTGTCACTCACCCATTGCATGTTTAACACCAGACCATCCACCTCCGTCCTGCTTTGGAACAAGATTGCGGTAAATCCAGACTTGGCCGACTCCCTGTTCTCCTCCTTCCCCAATCAAATCGCAGTTGAAGAAGGATTACCTTCTATTAGTCACTTAAACACATGACTCTTCCACTAACCTTGTCAAGATAGACCCACAACAGACAAGGCCAATCACCCAGGTGATTAAACACCATCTCAAATTCCTTGGAACGCAGATGGCGGGTCAGCCCATCTCCCCAATATAGAACAGCCTAAGCCCATCAGACCCATGTCTACAAAGCCGAAATCCGGAAGGTCCAAAAATTATTTTTTCGGGAACAGAATCTCCAATGCCTGTAATAGTAGCAAAGGGCTTCACACGATCATTGCAGAATTCATGACCCCCCTTTGTACCGCCCCATCCCCAAACATCTCCCAATCTCTCTGTGACACTTTCTCTCACCATTTCTACAGCAGGCACTAGAATGATCCTGTTCCATTCACACGAAACTTGCAGCACTCCCAAAACCACCTCATAGCCCCCAGCATGAACCCTCCAACCCGCCACCATCCTCCTCATCTTCTCCTCTTTCTCCCCCATTTCTAGACCCAAATTCCTTAAGCAACTGGCCAACAACCACCCATCTGGATCCCCAAGTGATTTGTGCCCTCCTACTTTCCTCAAAGATATCTTCACTACAACCTGTGCAGGCAGCATCGCAAGACCCATCCTTAACTCCTCCCTCACATCAGACATCATCTCACCAGCATTCAAAATATCACACGTCAAACCCCTCCTTTAAAAACCCTCACTTGACCCCCTCATCCTGCCAACTACAGAACAATCTTTAACATCAATTTATTAGTGAAATGCATTGACCAGCGGCCTACTCCCAGATCTGCACCTTCACGGAAGCCAATCACATTCTCGACCTTGCCGGGTCCAGCTTCAGGCCACTGCATGGAACTGAATCATCACTAATTTCGATGTAGGATGACCTCAAAAACACAGCAGAGACTGAGGGCTGTGCTGCACTCATACTCCTCGACCTCTCAGCGGCCTTCGACACTATCAATCAAAGCATCCCCATCGACAGACTCCACTGCCTTGGCATAATTTCCACTATTATCCCTATCCTTAAGAAGCCTTCTGCCAATCCCCTTATTGTGTCTAACTTTCGCCCTATATCACTCTTACCTTTCCTCTCTAAGCTACTCGAACGCCTTGCCTATTCTCAACTCTCGACCTTTATCCCTAACCTCTCTCTCCTTCCCCCCTCTCAATCTGGCTTCCATCCCAAACACTCCACTGAATCTGTCCTCACCTATGTCCTGAACTCTCTCCTCACCGCTCGCTGTGCCAAGTAATCCTCAATCCTTGTCCTCCTTGACCTCTCTGCTGCTTTTGATACTGTCGATCACCCTTTACTTCACAATACTCTTTCCTCCTTTGGCTTCAAAGACTCAGTTCTTACCTGGCTCTCCTCTTACCTCTCCAATCGCTCATCCGCCATCTCTTGGGGTGGTCAAACCTCCTCCACCTTCCCTCTGTACTATGGTGTTCCCCAATGTTCCGTCCTTGGACCTTTCTTATTCTCTCTCTATTCTTCACTTCCCGCTCCTTTGATCTCCTCTTTTGGAATTTCTCACCATTTCTATGCCGATGACACTCAACTGTTCCTCTCCTTCTCTTCCTTCACCCCTGACCTTCATCTTAAACTCTCCTCCTGTCTCACTGCCATTAAAAACGGGATGTCATCGCATTTTCTCTCTCTCAATACGGACAAAACAGAAGTCCTTTTCTTCCCTTCCAACACACTTCCTCCTCCCTCCCTCCTCCTTCCATTGTTTTCCCCCCAGCCGATCTTCCTATTTCCACCCATGTGAGGAATCTAGGAATCTACTTCGACTCTTCCCTGCCCTTCACTTACCACATTTCCCTCACTACTCGCTCTTGTCGCCATCACCTCTTTAATATCCGTAAAGTCCGTTCTTCTCTCTTAATCTCTTCTCTCATCTTCTCTCGCCGTTTCTACTGCTCTTCTATCTTTTTCAGTCTCCCCTCTTCCCATCTTGCCGCCCCTTAAATCCCTTTACCATTCTGCCGTCCGTACCCTCTGTCTTCTCTCTCCCTATGATTCCATCTCCAATTCACTTACCAACCTAGGCTGGCTTCCCTTCCACTCCCAACTTAAATACCACTACCTTTATCTCGTTTTTAAATCTCTTCATGACCTTGCCCCTCCTTACCTCTCCTCTCTTCTGTCTTTCTATGCCCCCTCTCGCTCTCTACGCTCTGCTGATCACTTTTTACTCTCTGTTCCCCCGCCCCTCCCTGTGCCTCCTCTCGTTTCCGCTCCTTCCAACTCCTTGCCCCCTTACATTGGAACTCGCTCCCATTCTCTATCCGCTCCATCTCCACCTATTCCTCCTTATGTTCCTCCTTAAAAACACTCCTTCTTCACCCCACCTCCCTGACTTCTCTCCCCTTCCTCCTCTTCTTTCTCCTCCCCACTCCACCTTCCTGTTCCTTTATCTCTTCCTGTCTACCCCCTTTGACTTCCACCCTCCCTTCTACTCCCTCTACTCCCTCTCCCCTTTCCCTTTCCTCCTTCCGTTACCTCTCCTCTTCTCTTCCTTCCCAAATGCAAATTGTTCTACATGCTGTTTTTCTGGTTTGATTCATGTATATTTTATTACTTCTATGTTCCATGTTTAATGTATTTTGGTTGTTATGCTGTAAAGTGCTTTGGTGTAAAGCGCTATATAAATAATAAAATACAAATACAAATAATTTATTTATTATTACATTTATATTGCGCACCTAACCCTCAGGCAACTGGGCGCGTAAGCTTACGATTATGGTTACAGGTAATGTATGCTTAGGCAAGTGGTTACGTGATAACATTTTAAGAATTTGGTTACATGTTCAACGAGCTTACGAATTTGGTTACAGTTATGCAGGTTGCAGGAAATGCATGCTTAAGGATATGGTTACAGATAATGCGGGCTTAAGAAAATGGTTACATGCTTGAGAAAATGGTTACATGCTTAACATGCTTAAAGATTTTTGGTTACATGTATTTTGGTTGCATGTACAGCGAGTTTAAGAATTTGATTACAAGTTACACAGATCACAGATAATGCATGTTTAAGGAATTGGTCATATGAGAAGCAGGGCAGGGGTGATGCACACTGAAGGATTTTTTTGCACGTTGTGCTTCAGAGTGTGGATGCTACGCTTGTAGTGACTTACATAGAGGGATGCAGGTCCTGTCTGGTTGCATCCAGGTCATGACAGTGTGGCTGGGTATCCTGTGTGAAAAGCCAGGTTTTTAATTTTTACGGAATGACAATAAGGCGAGGTCCAACCTTATAGCAAGTGGCAAGGCATTCCAGTAGTTAGCTGCCATGACAGGGAAGCTTGAGCCTCCTGCTTTTTGTCTTTTGTATCTGGGCTTGGTTAATTGCCCGAGATAAGCAACGCGTGTGGGTCTGGCAGTTTGGTTTTTAGTTATCAAGCAGAAGAGATAAGGTGGGGCAGTATTGGATAGACATTTATGTGTGAGTGTGAGTACTTTGAATTTGATCCGGTCCTTCACTGGTAACCAGTGAATGTTTCTGAGGGTGGAGATATGATCTGATTTGGGGATATTTAGTGCTGCTCTAATAGCGTTATTCTGCACGATTTGGAGTTTCATGATGTTTTTAGTTGATGAACCTGCAAAGATGGCGTTGCAATAATCGATCCTGGAGAGGATTAGAGCTCTTGTCAGAGTGATGTGGTTCTCTACTGAAAGATATGGTCTACATGCTGTAATGAGTTTAGCTGTGTAGGAGGATGCTGAGGTGATGGCATTGACTTGCCGAGATAGGGTAAGTGAAGAGTCGAGGTAGACTCCTAGGGCCTTAACCTCTCTAGCGGTTGTGATGAGGTTTCCATTGATGTTGAAGGATTGGTACAGTGGAGACAGATTTTTGAGTTTAGCCTGGCTGGACAAGATAAGGATCTCGGTCTTATCGTCATTGAGGCATAACCCATTCTGAACCATCCAAGCTTGCATTGTGAGATAGATGGTATTTAGGGTAATCGTGTCGGTGATGTAGTCTCCCACTATAGGAATTAATATTTGGGTGTCGTCAGCATAGTTTGTGTATGTGACACACAAATTGTCCAGTTTTACGAAGAGTGGTTTGGTGAATCCGCTGTTCATGGTAGGTGAAACACATGAGCCCTGTGGCAATCCGCAGGTAACTGAGGTGGGGGTTAGTTGCTGCAGTAGAGGAGATGACTCTCATCGTGCGGTATGACAAGAATGACAAGTGGGCATCCTGGGTAGGTGACGGCACATGATGTTGTGATTTACAAGGTCAAATGATGCCGAGAGGAGGAGGATGCTAAGTCACCTCTGTACTTAATCTGGTTCATTTGTGATTTAAGGTCTACTAATGCTGTTTCCATGCCATGGCCTGGGCAGAAGCCTGATTGCCGGCATAAGAGACACAGCACTAAGGTAAATCTCTTCATTCCTTGCCAACGGATACCAAATCACCCTCCTACCTTCCTTCACCTTGTCTGCCCACCCCGTCAATAACTGAGTCCCACAAGGTGCCTGCCTTTCACCTCTTCTCTTCAACCTCTACATGAGCCCTCTGCCTGCACTTATCCGCTCACACAACTTCACATGCTACAACTATACAGACGACAGTCAAATCATCTTTAATGTTCCCAAATCTTTGTTCACTCCCCACCCTGACCTTGCATCCTGCCTCTCTAACATTGACCAGTGGATGACGGCCAATCACCTCCTCCTCAACCCCAGAAAAATAGGAATCATGCTTTGTGGACGCATTGTGACGAATCAACTTCCAGGGCACCAGTGGTCCAGGGATGAATATTGGTTTCTAAACCATCAATCAACCCCACATTTCTAGTACACCAGAAAGGATCTGAACAGATTGGAAGAATACAAGAGAATTATAAGACCTCTGTGTCCAATTTCTGGTAATGTGGACGGAATGACAGTCTTAACTCTGCAAGGTCATGGATCGTTGGTTAGTTGCAACGCAGCGAAAATACAATTATTAGCCAAAAGGGACTGTTCAGTCATGGTTGTATAAAATATCTACTGTATTATTACTACAACAGACAGTTCTAGCACACTACAAAATACAACCCACCCTGTAAAGGAACACAGAGAAAAGACAGTTTCACAAAGGAAAGGTATGCACTTTGGATACTAACAGGAGGGTTGTTGGTAAAGTAATCAGTCTTACTGTTCAATGTTATTTGTTTCAGCACCAGCGGGGCAAAGGGTCGTAACTGTCTCTAGGGGCCTTCGGAGAAGGACCAGGGGGACAGAAACACAATGTACCTGGTGCTGAAGACGTTCTTTGTGCAGTATCGGGGTAGTTCCAGGGCACTCTGCAGCCCTTGAGAGAGAGTTACTGGCGGGAGACAGCTGTGGGTACAAGGCGGCAGGCAATTCGGCAAGCGAGGTTGGACAGATGTCTGCAGGCTGTCTGGTGCAGCGGCTCGGGGACAAGAATCGCTGTCTCTGTGCTTGTTAGCAGATCTGGAATGCTGGTCGAGGCGACTTGGACGGCTCTGGTAAATGCAGCATGACAACAGTCAGCGGTGCAGCCGGATCGGGTCCGAGGACTCGACTGTCTCGAAAATGTCCTTAAAAGATGCTTGTGTGGCTCTCCTCCTAGCTTGTTCGCAGAGCTTGTGTCCTTTAAAGGCATATGGCCCAGAGCTCAGAAGAGTGTTTGCAGGCAATAGCATTGTCCTTAGTTCAGATACTCTGGCACTTCCCACCTAGGAAGTTTGCTGGAAGAACCTAGCAGGGCACGCTGTATGCTGGCTGGGCACCAGTTCTGGAGCTGCTGGATGGGTCCTCTGAGTCCGGTATCTCTGTCTGTTCCTTGGGAGACGTTTAGGGGAGGGATCTTGCCTCCCTCTTGGAACTCCTGGCCTTCTTTCACCGAAGATGTAAGGTAGACTGTACCTTTAGCTCAGGTCCAAAAAGAGTCCTTCTTCTTACTCCTTTGGAAGTCTTCAGATGATCTGCTAAGTTAGGGGTTCAGCCCTCTTTTTTTTTTTTTAAAGCCAAATGGGCCCCAGTGATTGGTGCAGGCTAAGCCTACATTAATGAACCAATGCTGGGTCCCCACCAACAATCTTCTGTTATGCATGAGGTCAGGACCAGAGTGCTCTGCAACAGGACACACAAGGGGGTGACAACATATACCTAAGTCCCACCCATCTCCCTTTCTGTTGTACATCAAAGTGCCTCAGGCTAACTGAGCCCTCTGTTACTCTTGATTAAAGAGCAGTGTTCCCTTGAAGTTTGTGCTGGGAGCAGATGTCCGGTCTCCCCCAAACCACATACTTCTCCCCTCTGAAAGGGGTCAGCTCTGCAGGGGTTTGCCTACGGTAAATAGTGGACTCAGACATGCATTTCACTGCCTTTCATACAGATGGGTGGGAACTAGTTTCAAGTGGACACATTGCATACCAAAGGGGTGTTAGCCCTGCCTTTCCTGTTGTCTATACCGGCAACCAAGCCCCTTCAGGCTTGCTTCAATTATCTCTCATTAGTATGCACTGCCACCAGCTGGAGGACAAAGGAAAGCAGATCCATGAGGCCTGTGATATTTAAATTAGGCTGCCCATGATAGAGGAAGGTGTGCCTTCCCCCTCCTTGAGAAGCTTTGATGTACCCGGGCTGTCATCTTCCAGATGAATATGACAGGGGAAGACAGTGCCTGTAGGCTGTGTCTTCCCGGAGTACATGTGACTAAGCGTTTTGTATGGGAAGCAGATGGACTGTGTGTGGAATGGCCTCACACAGTCCTCAGAGGTTGGTCTCCCATCATTCCTTTTCATTATAAAAAAAATCATAAAAGCCCAGGCACTCTCCTCATGCGGATGATCAAATCCCTCACACAGACAGCTCTCTTCCCCCAACCCACCCCCTGGCCTTCTTCCCTAGCCCCTCCACCCCACTGCATCCACTGAAGTTATAAACCTGGGTTGGACCATGGACACTCTCACACCACACTAACAGAGTGTCAAAGCCGTGCTACCTACACCTCCACACCCTCAGATGCATCTTTCCCTGCCTCTCCTACCCCCACAGACAGCGCAATCTTGTCTATTGTCCTCTCCTGTCTAGACTATGCCAACTCCCTCTACCTACGCGCCCCTGCCGATCAACTTCGGAAGCTCCAATGGGTCCAAAACTCTGTAGCTAGGCTCCTCCTTGCACTTAGCCCCAGTGAACATATCACCCCTCAACCTCCACTGGGTCCTCCACTGGCTTCCAGTCGGATGACAGGACGCTTTCAAAGCCATGTGCATCACTCACCGTGACCTCCACAAGAGAGACCCAGAATACCTTCAACAGAAAATCACCTGCAGCCAGGTACTGCACTCCTCCTGGTGATCTCCTCCTTCAAATCAACCAGAATAGGAGGCTCCACCTTCTCCATCCAAGCCCCGACTATCTGGAATTGAATGCTGCTTAACGTCAGACACACTGTGGAGCAGTTGACATTCGGGCCCTTAGGACATGGCTATTCCCCCCTGTACCCTGACAAACCCTGCACTCTTGAGCCGGGCCATGACTCTAGGATGGCCAGGGCAGTAAGGAACCTCCATGCATTCACTGAATGACAGTAAGAATAAGCTAATAATCTCCAACAGAATAAAGGAGAAAATCCATGCCACAACTTCGAAACCAAGAAGCCAGCAACTGCAGATGGGTATGTGTCACACTCCATGCTTATGGAAGATAGCCTAAGGCAAGGCCACTCACCGGCACCCATCTGTAACCATACTCCATTCCCAACAACATATCACACAACACCTCTGCCATTAGAATGCAGCTATCCCCATGACAAAAATGTGGTCTAGCTGGACAGATAATGAACCTACTAACCTTGTGCTCTCTCTTGTCAACTTCATAGCACTCATCCCCTTGCCAGCTCGATATGGGTAGCTAATAGGGACCTGGCCACCACTACCCAGCTTCGCTTTAGCTAAATGCACAGATGCATTCTAAACTCCTTTGACAAATTTCCCATACCTGGACTTCGGTACCCGAGGGAGTTCAACCTACAGTCATAGGCATCATAACAATCGTGAAAGATGCTACACAAATGACAAATGATGATGATAAGCCCCCAGGCATTCATTATAATATGTGCTTGTCAACCATCTTAGATTTGTGGCATTTTGGCTTAGGGGCGTACAATGAATGCAAGCCAGGAGTTTGGGAGGGTGGCCATATTGAGTAGGGGCTAGCAGAGGGAGATATTCCAGCCCCAGGCTACCATTCTCGACCCTAGGCAAAAAGCATCAGTGACAGCACTAGACCTCAACTGGACTGGTAAGGCTTTACCGCTGGAATACCACCAAACTCGTAATGAGGTCTAATGCATTGAGAAGAGTAGAAGTAATAGATATAGAAGTAGATGGATTTCCGTCCTTAACTGGATATTCATATTTTGACCAGAAGAGGGAATTCACTGAGGAGAATGTGTCAACCCATTACAGGAGGAAAGAAATACCATACATCATTTAACCCTTTAACTGCTGGGTATTATGCAAGTCTATGCAAAAAGGACGAGCATACTTGTCCTTGGCACTTAATGCTGTTTTTAGGACGTGTGCCCTAGTGTTTTAAATATGGTAAGTTAATGCAATTATAAAAAATAGTAAAACGCACATTTGCAATGTGGCAAAATATAATATGGACTAAAAAGTATTGTGTTAAGTGAAGTGTGAAACTAATGATTTGAATTTGCATTTTATTAAATAGTATCAACACATTTTTTGCAGGTTTCCCTGCTTGCCGATTTCGTTCACTAAAGGGTTGGGGATCAGTGGGCATTTTGGGGTTGTATTTTGTAACTTTTGTAACTGCCAGCCTTGGACGGGTGCAGAGACAGAGAAAGTGTGTGTGTGTGGTGTGTTTATGTGGGTGTGTGTTGTGTCTGTCTACACAGATGAACCTACTAGCATTGAGCAACAATCCTCCTTAGCATAGGTGTACTACATAATGTTATGTTAACTATATTTACGCACAGTAAAGCAACTTTAACCAATATTTAAAGTGTTGCCAGTACCCATTTCAACATGGCCTTTGACTGAGTGCACAAATGGGGTATTCTTCAAACCATTTGTAGTATTTCCACAGTGTTCAAGGATGCCGGCGAGCTTTTGGATCCGTGCACTTTACAAACTTTTTGGAAAGTGGGTTTATGGACCCTCAGAACTCGCAAGTTGCTTCATAATAAGTTTTGGTCGCACTGTTCTCACTTTTGGGGCCCAGTGTCATCAGGGGGGAGAAGGTATTAGCACCCTGGCGAGGGTGCCGGCCGTCAGGCGGCATGGAACGCAGGCTTGAACCGCCGGTGAAAGCCTGCGTTCCATGCTGCTTGACGGCCGACACCCCCGCCTCATTCTTCCCCCCACACTCCGCCCCATTTAAAAAAAAAAATCCTCCACCCCCAACTTCTTACCTTATTTTGGCTGCGGCGGCACTCGCCGCCGCAGCCATACCCACACCTTCTGCTCTGCTCACAACGGCTGCCATGGAAAGGGAAGAGGGACTACATACGGAGCCCGCATTCCCTTTCCGTCCTGGCCATCTTTGTAAAGGATTTTCCGTCTTACAATGGGATGCCGCGCGCGACCTGTTGTACGAAGGAACATCCATTTTTTAGCACCCCGGGTTGCCGCTTTGGCAAAACGGGGTGCTAACAGACATAAGCACCTGTTCCAAGGCCGGGAATGGGGGTTAATGGCCCGGACCGCTCGTTATCCGCCCTCGCTTTTCTCGGGCCGATAACTTGGGCTGCCCAGCCGTTAACCCACCTTCCTGTCTTTTGAACGGGGGCTTAATGCCATATTAAGTCCCTCTTAAGGTCTGCTAAACTAAACGTAACAGTCCCCTGCTAAATGTCGGTGATCAAGGGAGGATGACCAGCACCAGCCTACTGAGTCACCCCCTTGGAGATCCCCAGAGTCAGGAAGGATACTTTGATACAGTAGATACTTGGCATTTCAGTGCACTGTAAAAGCACTGTTTTTTTTTAAAAGAGCTCAGAAAGCAGAAACGCAACATATCTAAAAAAACTAATTTTGATGGATCCCTCACAGATGACAATGTAGCTTGAGGTAAGTTAGGTAACTTCTTTAGTTAGGTTTAAGTTTCAGTAGCAGGGACGTCATTTCACCAAAATTCCAGGGGTAGCAGAAGTGATATCACATGACCCTTGACCTCTGATTACATCACAGGAAGTGATGTAATTTGACCCCGCCACAAAGTGATGTTGCGGGAAACGATGGGACACGACCTTTCACCCCTTGACAAAACAGGAAGTGGAATCACATAGCATTGTTCCTGCGTACACTACGGAAAATATGGTTACAATATCACTATAATGTGATATACATTTCATGCAAGAATGGATCGCCATATGTATCATTAAGATCAGTATGTATAGGCCCATATTACCACATTACTGTGAATGCAAGCAGACGTCCATGGCCAAATGATAATGATGTGTTATTAATAATATTTACGTGTAAGAGCTTTATAAAGAAAAATATACATACAATATCACCCAACCTGTGTTGGTACTCATTTATCGACCTCAGAAGGACGAAAGACTAAACCTTTAATGAGTCTAGCAATTATTGTATAGAATTCCAGAAAGACACATTTTGTGGTATTCCTAATCTTTCTTATTAAGGGTCACTGCTGAAAGTGTTAGACTTGTGGAACTTCTGTTTTTTTTTTTTTTTTTTAAAGGCCTGAACAAGAAAGCCAGCCACTCCAGAAGCAAAGGCCACAGCCCATGAGTTTGCATAAAAAAAAAGATTACAGGTATCAGGTAAGTACATTAGGCTAAGAAGACACAGAGACATCCAACGGCACCCTCTCATCCAGGCAGCTCACTTTCAACTGACACTCAATAGAACACTCTCATGGGAAAACAACACTCACTCAGCATTCTGCATAGAACATTCTACAAGCATCCACAGGCATTCCACTGCTCACATGCTCACAGCACAGACACACGGGAGAAGCAGGTTGCAACCTATCTCCCTCCTTTACACAAACAAAAGGCACAGAACAAAACAACACTCACTTCTAAATTCTCCAGGACCAATGTCCCAACACTCACCAAGACCCAAGTCTCTGAACCAAGAACTGCATTCTATTCCAATCACACAGAGAGAAAACTCCCACTCCAACGGAACCCCACGCCCTCCTTACACGTGGAACACCACAAGACAACCCAACCACAGACCACTCCACAACCCTACATGTTGGCCAAACAGCAGGACAACTCACACAAGGGAACCAGCCCTAACACTCAATAGTGCAAACAACAACCCACGTTCAACCGAAAGAACCATCACCCTTCAACCACTCACCAACCACACAGTGGTGCACAGCAAAGGCGCACCTGGTGTCCAACACCACTACAATCCCAACTCCTCACCAACATAAACACCACTAAAAGATGCACAAATGCATGCAGGTTGTCATAAAAGGCAAAACCAATACACAGTGCTTTCGCACCACTCGAAAAAACACCAGAAAAGGAAACACAGCAAATTCCCCAGTGGCCACAAAAATGGCAAACATACCCCAATAATACATCAACTGTCCAACTCACAGGTGTCCAACACCCCAACTCAAACTAGGCAACCCATGCCAACCTCCCAACTGAGTGTCCAACACTCACCAGTGCTCAGATGGCACGGGTTCAGCAACCCCAAAACATCCTGGATGTCCAACACCCCTGAGACTGCACGAAGATTGGCGGAGCCCCCAAACAACTGACACAATTCTACCACACACAAATAACATTGGCCGCCTCAACTTAACTGATGGTTTGCTAAATAACAAGGCAAACACAGATGCACCCTCACCAACACAATAAATAGTGAATGCGCTTACAAGTGACGTGGTAAATGGAGAGATTCCCTACTCTTTGCAAGTCTAAGCCCTGAGGTACCAAGTCTGCATTATTGTTTGGTCCTGTGGAGGTAAAGGTTACACATAAAACAAGAAAACCATAGTTGCTGTTCAACATTGCTTTTCAAACAGAGGGCACGTCATGTACAAATCGCACTAGTCACAAGTTCGCTCACTCCCACTGCATTGTGCACCCCCAACATGGTTACATTCCTTCAGGCCTCACATCACAACTCGTAAATACATTTACCCAACTGAAATTGTATACACACATCTCTACGTCCCATCCAAACAAGTCTGTCACGAAAATGAACCACACAATCCGAAATCAGTGTAAAATGGCAGTCTCAAAAGCAACTGCGATGCGCCCATAACTAGATGAAACAAAACCAAAACCAGCCATTCCAAGCAGACCAACAAAGACATGTCACCGTGGATGCCCCAGCAGCCCTGCCGTCTCTCTTGTCTTCCAGCAATCTCCCATTGGGCCATGCCATCCTCCGAGTTCTGCTACGATGATAACACCGGCACCCTCTCTCTACCTCCCAGTGCCTCTCTGGCTTTGGACTGACATTCAATAGAAGAAAGGACCCTCCCTTGCATGACACAGGGCGTCCTGACGGTAGGGACAGTATGGCATTAATCAGCGACCGTTTCCTCGGAACGCCTGCAGGCCAGCGTTCGCCGACATCATCATTGAGAAAGTACTCCACGGGAAGTGAATTCTCCGATGTCCCTGACGTGCACCTCTCCGCCGTTGAACATCCGACCAGCAGGTGCTCCTCCGGCTCAACTAAAACTGTTATCAGCTCTCAGTATCATTCTCGTTGGGACGTCACAACCCAACAGTGAGTCCCAAAGCCCCCTTACCACTGGCAACTCAATAACTAAGTTTCCTTTTGCTGCAATAATTTTTGCCTGTTTGGCCACCCTCACTGCAACAGGCTAACAGGCCCAAGCCACCACGCACCTCAATGGCACTCTTGCTCTGCTGCTGCCCGCAACACGGCTGGCCTAACACCCGGTTCACCTCCTCGTGGATACTGCCTCTTATCCTTCACTGCCCCTTGAATAGTTGAACCTTATACACCGGCCCTTGCTGCAATGTGCACTTGCCTGCCTCTCGCAGACTTGTTGGCTCCCCCTCAAAGACCCGACCTCTCTCTTGATCTTCCCCCTGCGGACCCGGCTCCAATGAGCTCTTTTGGTGTGCCCCAAACATGATCACTTGCCTGCCTCTCACAGGTATGGGTCTCCAGTACCTTGCGGAGGAGGATACTCTGCACCTTGCTGGGTCTGGCCCACTTGTTGGTCACTGGGCCAACCTGTCCAGCTCGCTACCTCACTGGAGAGAGGGTCTTCTCTTATTGGTACATGGGGGGCAGTGGATGTCACCTTACTTTAGGTGCTTCACAGATGGCACTGTAGCCCGAGGTAAGTTAGGTAACTTCTTAATTTAAGTTTAAGTTTCAAGGAGATCAGGATTACAGGTATCAGGTAAGTACATTAAGTTCAGAAGACACTGACTCATCCACCAGCACTCGCACTTCCAAATGATATGATATGATGGGTTATTTATAACACGCTTAATATCCAGAGGTTTCCGGGGATCGAACCTGTGTTGCTCCGTGTTGTCTTGCTTCCAAGGCGAGCACGTTGCCCTTGAGCTATCCTCCCGAGACACACAACTGACACTTAACAAAACACTCTCAAGGGTAAACACTAAGCATTATGCATACACAATACCACAAGCATCCGCAGGCATTCCTCAGCTCACAGGCTCACAGCACAGACACAAGGGGAGTAGCAGGTTACAACATGATTCTTTCTAAATATGCCGAAGAGAAAAACGTTTTTTTTATTGTTGAGTTTTGAGGGGAAAAAATGCCCAAGGTTTATTTGTTTCGCAGCATTCTTAAGCAACATCATCCTGATTTGTGTTTGTTGTAGTGTGTTATGTGCAACCAAAGCACCACGGTATTACAGTAATTTTAAAGTATAAATACATTATGTCAGTATAAGGGCAGCCAAGACACCCAGGGCCATAGTGCTTTTTGTCAAACTGACTGATATCCTCGCAGAAATAAATAGATCATACAAGCAATGGATTTTCTGTATGAAAATTGGTTTGGGCAAGCTGCAGGTTTGAATGACTTGTCCTAAAATCTACTAAACACAACAAGGCAAATTATTGCCAATTTAACTAAGGAATGGAAATTGAAGCAAGCAATATCAGTTCTGGAACCAGGCTGGTCTGCTTATCCTGAGCATTTGGACCCGGGGAAGGCCGCTCTGACAATCAGGTAGTTGGGGCACTGGCTGAAACTGCTGGCATTCCCACAGCCACGCGAGCCCCTTTCCTGGGTTCCCTCATCTTTCTTTTCAGTTCCTCTGCTGCCAGTTCCACCCCAGTCATTCTACCCTCTCGCCCTCAGGCCCACACATCATCCCAAGCCCTTTTACCCCTCTGCCCCTTCAGCTTACTTGCCGGCCCTGTTCCGGCTGCAGCTCTTCTTTCCCTGTCTGCACAGCCACCTCAATAGACTTAGCAAAGGCACTAGGTCCCACTTCTGTTTGCTATGGCAGTGACCATATTGTTTATTTTTATGGGAGATCGGGCTCATACAAGAAATGCACAGCCTGTCTCCCGTAAAGAAAAAAAATGTGCACTATTTGCCCAGGAATGCGAATAGCAATCACTCTCTTGTCAGGAGGCATAAAGGGCTGGTAACTGCCCTGAGTGCTTGCCAAGGACCTGGCTTTCCTCGGGACTACCTAGGCTGGGGGCTGGCAGGCCATCGCTGGCCTCCCAACGTGGGGATGATAGCTTTATTCTCTCACCCGGGTCTCTGTAAGCTGTGCTTTCTACTTATTTTGTTGCAAAATATCTTTTTTAACCTCCCATTGGCTGTTGCCTGTTGCCTTGTTCTCTGCAAAATACACTGCTCCACAGAAGACTTTTCCTGCCAAGGAGACCTAGTATGATGGGGGAACCCAAAGTTAACTGGGGGATCCAATGGCAGCACACTTACAGCCTCATTTAATTCATAACTTTCATTTTATACAAGGGACCACCAACATCAGTGCTTACGTGCGGTTGGGTTCGCTGCACGCGATTTTAAACTTTCATGAGGCAGAGGGGGGAAATAAAAGAATACAAATGAGGTAACTGTGCTTTTAGTCTCCCATTTTCCTGCCTGTCGCGTGAACAATTCTGCTTTTCAGACGCCCATCACTTAAGGATTACAATCAATTCCGCCTCGTTTTGAGCAGGTGCAGAACTCAGGCAGATTCCATTGGAATCTTAGTTTTATGCCTCCATGAAAATATCATACAGGCATTAAACAAAGTGCTGCGACAGGACGGAGCTGGTCAGCAAAGCCGAGATCTCTGCTCTGAGCCCCTCCTCCACCTTGAGTCAGCATGAAAATGGGATCGATCATTAAATGGCGGTGTAGCGTTACACTCTGCTTCTACATCTCCATTTAACGCACCAACCTTTTAAAAAAACAAGCATCGGCAATGCCAACAGTTTGGGCCTTTGACAAAACCGTTGGCTTTGCCGATGCTTGTTTTTAACACGACTTCAGTGAAGGGAAAACAGAGTGCTTATAAATCCAGACGTGTGCATTTTTTTATTTTATTTATCACCCCAGTAGTGGGTTTCCAACGCCATTTAAGTAAGTAACTCTCAGAATCATACTGGCATGCACTTCTGCCCTGCAGCTAGCAACACGCCGGGACTCACTCTCGTCTACCTCATGAACTCTCTATTACATTTTTTTTTACAAAAATATGTACGCCAATAATCCACCAAATTAAATGGTCAAAAGTGTGGTATAAAATAGCGCTTTACAGTACTGCCGTATGTTGTCCTCTATCCTAGTTCATATGGTTGCCAAGGCTGTAATGAATTGCCAATACCATTTTCATTGTAAAAAAAGTATTATCAAACCCAAAGTCACAAATGTATACAGAAAAGGAAGTGACCTAAAGTACACACTCACACAAACCCAATTACAGTCTGTATGCATGCATAGTCACGTGGGCCTCATTACGACCCAGGCGGTAAGTTACCGCCTGGGCCGTGACTTTACCACCATGGCGTAAACTACGTTTACGCCATGGTGGTTGCCGGACTTACCGCCCCATTCCGACCTTGGCGGGGCGGTAAGTCCCCAATCCCCATTTACCCTTCCCCATTCCCATTTTTGCCCCATAGGGCATAATGGGAGTGGGGAAGGCGTTAATTACGCCACCGTAAATTACGGTGGCGTAATTAACTCCATGGGCCCTCATTACGACCCTGGCGGAAATCGCGGTGCTAAATGCACCGCGGAGCACGGCGGAAAGCTGCCGATAGCGCCATGGAGGTTGGCGGATTTTCCGCCCCATGCCGACCTTGGCGGGGCGGTAAATCCCCAATCCCCATTTTACCCTTCCCCATTCCCATTTTTGCCCCATAGGGTATAATGGGAGTGGGGAAGGCGTTAATTGCGCCACTGCAAAATACGGTGGCGTAATTAACATCAAGGTCCCGTAGCGCCATGGATTTCTCCGCCCGGAAAAACCAGGCGGAAAACGTTCCATGGCGCTGCGGGAACTCGTAGTAGGGCGGACGGGTCCGCCGCGAATAACGCTGGCGTAAACCCACTCCGCCAGGGTCGTAATGAGGGCCATGGTCCCTTAGCGCCATGGATTTTAACACCTGCTAAAAGCAGGTGTTAAAAGCGCCATGGCGCTAAGGGACCTCGTACTCAGGCGGTAAGGGTCGGCGCTGTTAACGCTGCCGTAAACCCCTTACCGCCTGGGTCGTAATGAGGAAAATGGCAGCGGTGATGATCTGGAAAAGAGATTTGCATTTCACAGCTATATGACCTGCAGTGCTCACCTGTGAGGGAACATCACCAGCACACATCCCACACAGCATGCGAGGGAACATCCCCAGCACACATCCCACACAGCATGCGAGGGGACATCCCCAGCACACATCCCACACAGCATGGGGGGAACATCCCCAGCACACAACCCACACAGCATGGGGGGAACATCCCCAGCACACATCCCACACAGCATGCGAGGGAACATCCCCAACACACATCCCACACAGCATGCGAGGGAACATCCCCAGCACACAACCCACACAGCATGCGAGGGGACATCCCCAGCACACATCCCACACAGCATGCGAGGGGACATCCCCAGCAAACTTCCCACACAGCATGCGAGGGAACATCCCCAGCACACATCCCACACAGCATTGGGGGAACATCCCCAGCACACATCCCACACAGCATGCTAGGGAACATCCCCAGCACACATCCCACACAGCATGCGAGGGAACATCCCCAGCACACAACCCATACAGCATGGGGGGAACATCCCCAGCACACATCCCACACATCCCACACAGCATGCGAGGCAACATCCCCAGCACACATCCCACAGAGCATGCGAGGGAACATCCCCAGCACACATCCCACACAGCATGCGAGGGAACATCCCTAGACACACATCCCACAAAGCATGCCACATACCTAAATTTCATTCCTGGCTCCTTCATGCTGGCATCCCTCGAGGAGTGGACATTTTACACAAAGAAGTACCCCAGACTTGGGGCCACAGTCTTAAATTTGGTGCGAGCAGCCAGGCTTGGACTGCTAGCATTTTGCCTGTTTAACCTGTCTTCGGCAGTCTGGCACGTTTAGGCACTGCCGGGAATCCAATCAGAACGACAGGAGGATTAGTAAAACAATTCAACATCTCCAAGGATCGCGTGGTGGGTGAGAGGAGGGGGGTGCTGATGCCAGCTTTGAAGCCACCCAGTTGTCTCCGGGTAGTGGGATGCTTAGCGTTCTCCCTGACCTTGTGCACCACACACCTTGGCGGGCGGCCAGGCTATTGCTTTTAGCTCCTTGTACCAGGAGAAGGACAGTCGCCGAGTGTGTTACCTGGAGGGGATGCAATTTTTAGTTTTACTACACAGAAAACACCAGTAAAATTTCACTTTGCTTGGAAAGGAAATACGCAGCTGATGTAAAGGAAGCAGAAGCTATGTAAAGTAAATATGCTGATGGTTTCTAATGATAAACAAGCATTGGGAAAGCCAACAGTTTTTCCCTTTGTGTCCCACCGGATAGGAAGATGCATGGTATATTTACCATTTAAAGATGGTCGGCTTGTTTCCAGAGAGCTTCCATAGAGACAGTCATCCAAGATGGATGCCTCCATGGTAGAGCTCACTCAAAATCAAAGACTTCTGAGATGGGCAGGAATGGGTGGGATTAGCCATAGGGATTACATTGCCCAGTGGAAGGGAATGGGTGGGATTACAACTGTGTATTCCTCCTCAAATATCATCCCTAATGGAAAAGCATTACAGACCCACTTTGAAAGCCCATATTTAAAGCTCTTATGTTAATGACAATAGTTCCGGCCTTTAAGGTAGCGCTTTCAGCGCCACCTAATAGCCCAAACTAATGAGCTATAGTGTTATTTCTGCTTATATGATTGTAAAAAGTAGAGATGGTGGCATTTACTTAGCGATGAGTGGCTCTCTGGCTGTTCACCACTCATACAACACCATGTTGCTGTTTTACTTCATTAATTTAAGTTAATTTGTTGATTGATTGAAAATGTCATGTGCCATATATTTTTATTTAGCACACTTCTTCTTATACATCTGCAAGTTCAGTTCTACCACCACTGTGAGCTTTTGCTATGTGCAGGAGGTGTGTTCCATGTCCTCCACATAGACTCCCTGCCAATATGTTGTTACGAAGGAAGCCTACTTTCTACCTGATGTGGTAACCCACTGATTCATTTTTCTCCCAGAACTGTTTAATTCAAAACCTGAGAGTGTGGCTCTGTTTTGTGTGCTCTGCGTTAAGATGGCTTAGGACTCCTAAGGCATGGGCACACCAACGGTACCCCATAGAGCCCCAGAGAAGGTAGCTGTTCTCTATAAATTATGTGGCTAGGATGGTGGTGGTTTTTTCATTCATCTGTGTAAAATGGTTCAACAGCATGGAATCCATTTTATCTTCCCGGGTCCTTTTTGACTACACTCCTCGATTTCACAAAATGAAGGTTGTCTTTGTTTGCTCTAAAGACTTGAGAGGACACTGGACCATCCCTTGTCCCTCATTGTTGTGCATTTGAGAGGAGGTGCCAATCGTTGGCCACTGGCTGCCTGTATTACAGGATTTAGGCATGGGTACCTATAAGGTACATCTTAGTGTCCCAGAGAAGATACCCCTCCTCTGCTAGTCACAGGGTAGGCTACTAGTGGCATTTTGCCTGTGGAAAAGTGTTCCAAGGTTGGAACCTATTGTACCTGCTTGGGTCCCTTTGACTCCCTCCTCCATCTCACAAAATTGAGGTTGTCTTTGCTTGCCTTAACAACCTTAGGGGGTCACATGATTATCCCATGTCCCTCTTTATTGTGTATTTGAAAGGGGGTGCCCATCTTTGACCACTGAATGCCTGTATTCCAGAATTGAGGGCTGTAGCCTACCTGAAACCAGTACTGACTGTCATATGTAGATGCCTGTTTCAGATAGTGTGGATTCACTCCCGTGTGTGGGTCCCATCCCGAGTGCATGGAAGTGTTTGGAGAGATGGTCTGCATGGGCTGAACACTGCTCTGTTTGAACTATGCTTGGTGTATGAATGGGTTCTGTGTTCACTCACTGCCTCCTTAAGGGGATAAAAGCAAACACCCTTGCCCAACCGGCTTGTCTATAGCTGGATCTTTGTACCTGCACTCTGGAAGGCCTGTTCATAGAGGAAGGTCCGAAACTCTGCACCGGCATCCTTTAAAACTCCACTGAATCTAACAGCAAAGCTCTGCCTTTCCAGCAGACCAAAAGGAACCGAATGTGGCGCTCCTTCTCCCAGATCCACTAGGGGCAGCTCCTGCTCAAAGGCCTCAGCCCCCTGGAGCTTCTGATCATGCCTGTGTCCAGATCCAGAAGCAGGTGCCCCTTCGCTGACAGGATTCTGAAGATTGACCAGGTCGAACCGACCAAGACTCTTCATCCTAGGACATTGGGTAAGTTCCTTAGATTCATCTGCCTCTTCTGGGAAGCCCCAGGTGTCCGTGCTGTCACTGATCCTGCAACCACACCTCCAAACTCATGTCCCTATCCTTTTTCTGTGACTGGCTTCTCTACGGTCGGACTTTGCAAGCTTTCCTTCAACAGTTGGTCTTCCCTAGGGTCTTCTCAAGCCAACCCTGCCTGAGAATCTGAATTCTGTGTTTTCATGGGCGATGAAGTAAACCCTGCATGGCCTTTCAGCTCCTCTAACTGGGACCCTCAAACTGGAAATCACTGAATAATCAATATTTGCTCTTCCCAAGGGTCTTGGGGTCCCTCCTGCACTGAAGTAACATTGATGGAACCCAAGGTGACCACCAAATAACACACTGACTACTTCTAGAAACTGCTAACTCAACAGCCTGAGGGAGAACTGCTTATCAGGCAAAGGGTATTGCTCTCCTGACTCTCCAGTCCTGGTGGTGCGTCCTTTTTTCATTTGTTTCTTCATCCATGGGCCCCCTCTTCATTAACTTAACAAGAATCTTCTGTGGCTGGTACTCCGCCTAACCTCTAGACATTGCTTCTTGTGACACTTTTCCCTCCAATCTGCACAATGGGCTTCCCCTGCTCTCTTGAAACGTTTTGGCAAACATAGGAAACGTTTGTTGCATTATCTCTTCTAGGAAAGACTCTTTACTGAACTGTGAGGACTCTTTAGAAACTGTTCTACTTACCTGTAAAACTGTGGCACCTTTTATAGTGCAAAGTTTATTTTTTCTTATATAAAGGCTGTATTTTTGGATCGGGGTGATCTGCCCGCGAACGTTTTGTTCGCGGGCAAACTGCCCGCAGTAAAACTGCTCGGCCCCCGTTTTGACAGTTCATTGGAAGCAGGGGCCCAAGCTATTTTTGTCCCTGCCTCCATTGTTAAGGAAGCGGGGGACACCCTTGCAACCCCCAAGGCCGTAGATACTGAACATGGGGAGTGGGGGACATCCCCGCACCTCATGTTTGGTATTTCCGGACCCAAAATTGTTGGAAAAAATTGGAACTAAAGGTAGTGACTGAATGTGGTCAAATCTACCATGCGTTCACATTTTTTTTAACAATTTGGGTAATACCGTATTTTTTTTATAAAAGGATAATGTGTGGACATTAACTCATTCTGGTATTTGTGAAACGTTTGTGCTGTACCTGTGAACCCATCCCCCTCCACCTCCTGAGTTAGGGCTGGGCTGCTTTGTCTGAGTAATACTTAAACCACATGGTGAGCTTGAGGGAATCACTGGTGACCCCGAAGTCAGGAAGACATTCCATAAGACCCAGCCCACAGGGCTTAAGGAAATCCCCCTAACAGATGCCGCCACCTTGGAGTGTGCCAGAGAGCCATGGATCCTTGGATAAGGCATCAGCATGGGTGGTACACAACTCCCTGGACCCCGCTGTGCTGTACCCCAGCTTGTGCCAAAGCTCTAACGAGGGAACACTGAGCTGTTTGGCCTCCGCGGCTCATGACATGAGTTGGGCCCGATGCTATGCACGGCATGGTGGTCTGGGTAGCCTTGGAGGGAAAAGGAAATGCTTGGAGTTGTGGTCCGCTAGGGGGGCACACAGTTACCTGGACCCGATGCCCATGTACGAGCTCCACGTTCAGATGCTCCCCATAACACAAGGCTTCAATCGACGCGCCTTTTCAGGTTCTACATTTAATGTTAGGGTGTGGTGGCGGTTCATCTGGCTCGGACTGGCCTAACCAAAAATGCAAACTGCTGGTATGGGATAGTTTTTTGGGTCAAAGTGGCCCACCTTTTTGGCCAGTGTGGGCCAGTTTGATGAGTTACTTCACTATGCAGCAAGTAGTTTTGACCACTGTGCTGAATACATATTCTTTAAAATGAACAGTTTGCATCACATTTTATCGAATAACTCCTCCTTGGGTACTATTCAAACAGTGTCACAAAAGGAATGAATTGCCATTTGCAAATGCTGGCCACTTTTTCATTGGTGCCTTGGTGCCCAGCTATGGTCCAGTCCGTGAGTCCGACACTGCGGTCCACACTCATGTCTATTAATCTCTGATGGCACGGGGCGTGGCCAGCGAGCACGGGATGAGGACGTGATTCCTCGGAGCTCCCGGGGCCGTCAGCCAAATCCTGGAAATATCCTGTAATTTGGGCACCACAACGGCGGAAACTATATCCAGGCGCAGCGGAGCCTTGGGCGCTCGGGTCGTCATAATACCGACCCGAACCGCAGCTCCAGTCGGGAGCAATTGGTCCGAGAAGCCCGAGACGCCGGCAACGGACAAGATGGCCGCCGGAACGGCGACCTAGAAGAGGACGCGTAATACGGCGCCAACGGCAGGAGGCAGACACCCTGCCCCGCTGGGGCCTGGAGCAGCCGCGCAAACCATAGCGGAGAACGGAGAGCGGAGGGGAGAGACGAGCTCGTGGACTCCTGCCGGGCGGAACGAATCGTACGAGCGGGAGCCGCCTGCGACTGGGAAGGTAGGCGGTCCCCACTGCTGGCGGCCACACCACGCCGTGTGCTTCCGAGCGCACACAAATCCGACCCCCCGCAGCCCCCACGGATGCGTTTGACCGCCGGAGCGGCAGACGAGAAGAGGACGCGTTGCACGGCGCCAACAGAGGAAGGCAGACACCCTGCCCAGCTGGAGGGCGAAGGGGGGACACGAACCCGTGGAGCTGCCCGCAAGTGAGAAGGTAGAAGGCCCCGCTCCTAGAGACCACATCCTCCTGTGTGTTTTCGGGCGTGCATGGGCCCGGCCCCCGCGGGAGCGCTGTCTCGCCGGAGGCAGACCTGACTCCGTACCCCGCCCGGCGTGATAGAGCTGGTGGAAGTCTGAGACCCTGGGGATCGGATTTGAGAGAGCGGCACTGAGGCGCCGGAGACGACGCACCAAGCCAATGTAGTGTCCATCATTAAACACTACATGAGTAGCGACTGGAGTGCCTGCATACCTGAGGTGACCTGAGGCTTGGTGCTTGGGACGCAATCTGTAGACTGACCTCTTAGCAATGCCACAACGAGAGACCAACAACCAAGCACACAGTGCGGCAATAGAGGAGTAGAGGCAAACCAACCCACCCATCAACCGTTGGGCGCCAACATACCCTACCAGCTCCGGAACGGGGTGCCGCACCTACCCGCCCTACAAACAGCCTTAAGAAGCATACGTCGCAAAGCCTTATAAACAGTGCGTGAGTGGGGCCGACCTCCCGAGGTCCACTAGATACCTTCAGATATGGGTAAGGATAAGGCAAGAGGCACGACAACGCAGAGCAAAATAGAGCAGTATGCGACCCCCGCCCAAGCCCTCCCGCCGGAGCAACCCGGTACTACCGCAACACCAGAAACAGAGGAGAACATTTCGCTGAAGGATGTCATGAACGCCATAGCAAGTTCGAGAACCTCCATGGAAAAGAAGATGGATGGCATCAGCGCAGATGTGTCATTATTACGCCACGACCTCCAAAAACTCACAGCCCGTACCGGAGAAGCCGAGGGTCGAATATCTGAAACAGAGGACAGTTTAAGGACGATGAACCAGCAAATGTCAGGAGCGCTAGCTCGCCTCAAAGCATTGGAAGAAAGGGTGGAAGAGGGGGAGGGTAGAGCGAGACGAAACAACATTCGGATCCTCGGTCTGCCGGAGAAAACGGAAGGAGCAAGCATGGAACTGTTTCTAGAGCAATGGCTCGCAGACATCTTTGCCCCCAAGACCTTGTCGAACTTCTTTTCAATTGAAAGGGCCCACCGAATGCCAACTGGCAGGCAAATCCCAGGTGCCCCACCCCGCACAGTGATTGCGAAACTTCTGAACTATAGAGACCGAGACGCAATACTCCAAATGGCCAGAGCCAAGGGCACTATAACGTTCAACGGCTCCAGGATAGGTTTCTTCCCGGATTTCACTAGAGAAGTGCAAAGAGCTAGACAATCCTTTGGCCCTCTCAAAAAACGTCTCCAGACCCTCAACGTAAAATACGGACTCCTATTCCCGGCGCAGCTGAAGATATACTTTAATGAAACAACTGTGCACTTCACGGACCCAGCGGAGGCATGGAGTTGGGCGGCAAGACACCTGGAGGGTGACTGGAGGCCAGACGGAAGACAGGGTAACGGTAGGAATCGCCCGAGGCGAGACAGGGCACCTCCTGAACCCCCGCAGCACCAACCCCAGGCACAGCCAAACAGGGACAATGACTGAAATGGAGAATAAGGTACCCACTCGCAGTTACGCTTTGAGTCCTGGCGCCATGTTATTAGCCCATGCTAACAGCGAATTAACTGTGAACCCAATGTCTGTGTAACTGACGGCCCGGTCCACGCAACCCCCACGGCCGGAACAGGGCAACTTAAGACTAAGTAGTGTTATACCACTTGAGGAATAGTCCTAGGTTGATGAGTTGACTGTCCCCTGACAGTCGGTTGTATTTGTATGTTCGGGCGACAGGTACTTCAAGTTGGGGTGGAGTATAGGGTGGGGGATGAAAGGGAAAGTTTTAATGTTGTTTTGTTAGTTCGAATTCATAGCATGTCCAACCACAGACCTAAAAACAGTCCGCTGTACATTACACCCTGCTGTACTGTGTATTGGAACCATATTCCCAACAGACACACTAAGGGGAGGCAGCTCTCCCGACCCAGACATCCTGCGTGTCCTCTAACGGAAAGCTCTAGATGACACACCCACAAACATACCCACCCCCACCCGATCGCCCCAGGTCCCTTAAGCTGCTCAGTTGGAATGTGAACGGAATGGGCTCTGGGATTAAAAGACGTCTGATTAAACAGCTGTTGAATAGGCACTCTCCCGACTTGGCCCTCCTATCAGAGACGCACCTAGCGGGAACACACTGCACCCTTTTTCAGAGAACAAATTACAGGACCGCATTCCATGCAGGGTACACGATGGGATCCAGGGGCACCCTTATTCTTATACACAAAAGGCTCCCGTTCTCCCCACAGGTGGTGGAATTGGACCCACGGGGTCGCTATGTACTCATTCTAGGTTCACTCTGGGGCGAAACGCTGGCCATTGTGTCAATATACTCCCCACCCGGACTGGGCCAGGGACTCTTGGAGGACGTCACCGCTCTCCTGGGGACGCACCACCCAGATCGATGGGTCCTGGGGGGAGACTTTAACGACGTCATGTGCAATACTATGGATCGTACCCATCTTAGAGGGCGTAACCCGGATGCTCCCACGAAACTCTCCAACTTTGTGTCCGCCTTGGGCCTCCGAGATGTGTGGCGCGAATTACATCCCCAGGGTAGAGGCTACTCGTTCCACTCGGGAGCACATGGCTCCCTCTCTAGACTTGATTACCTCCTGGTCCCGAACATAGATCTACACAGGGCAATATCCGCTGAATACCTCCCTCGTGGAATCTCGGACCACTCCCCCCTGTTGATTGAAATACGAACGCACTTTGTAACTCCCCCTAGAACGTGGAGGCTAAACAGCTACCACCTTGGCTTCCCAGAGTTGGTAGACCGCCTTACGGAGCTGTCCGATGAATACTTTGACATAAATATACCAGCAGTGGATGACCCGGTGGTGGTGTGGGAGGCTTGTAAAACGGTGTTGCGTGGGGAAATCATCTCCTGGGTGGCAAACAAAAAGCGGGAGAGACTCCAAAAGATAGTAGAGGCGGAGGCTGAAATGGTCCAGGCCGAAAGCACGCACATTCTTGACCCCACCCCGCAGACTCAAAGGTCCCTCAAACAAATCACAGAAACCCTCAGAAATATCATGCTAGATAATGCCAGGCAGGCTCACTGGGACACCAGAGCGAGGATATACGAACTGGGAGACAAGGCGGGCAAGATGCTGGCCTGGCTGGAGAGGAGGGAGGAGGGGAGACGTCATGTCAGGGAGATTGTTGCCCCAAATGGTGTTGGGTATCAGACGGATGCTGAAATAGCAGAAGCATTTGCCCAGTTCTATGCGGAACTCTACCGAGCCCCGACAGCACCTTTCGACCCGACCCTACTAGATGAGATTACACTCCCAGCACTGACACCACAACAACGGGAGGAGCTAGATTCGGATCTCGCTGAATCCGAGATAGCCGAAGCCCTAGCGCAACTCCAAACAGGGAAAACACCGGGCCCCAATGGTTTCCCGGCCGAGACCTGGCAAAAACTTGGAGGGAATAAAATGGCGACCCCCCAATACAGGATGTTTCTTGGTGCCCGCGACCAGGGCACCCTCCCACCTGACCTATGTAAAGCCACTATTGTGGTCATTCCCAAACCCGATAAGCCCCCGGAGCAGTGCGCCTCTTATCGGCCTATCTCGTTAATTAACAGCGAAGCCAAGGTTCTTGCGAAGCTCCTTGCCAACCGGCTGCAATCAGTGATCCATACCTTGATCCACCCGGATCAATGTGGCTTTATGCCACACAAATCAACGCATATGAACCTGCGCCGGCTCCATCTGGCGCTGGAGCGGGCCCCGATCATTGACACCCCTCTCGCCCTACTGGCAGTAGATTTTGAAAAGGCCTTCGACTCGGTTAGGTGGGACTGCCTTTGGGAGGTCATGAGGCGTATGGGGTTCGGGGACAGCTTCCTGAAATGGGTGAAATTACTCTACACTAACACTCGAGCGGAGGTCAGAGTGAATGGTTGGTCGTCCCGGTCCTTCCCGTTGGGAAAGGGCACGAGACAGGGGTGTCCCCTTTCTCCCCTTCTCTTTGCCCTGGCAATTGAACCTCTAGCCCTTTGGCTTCGACAAGACGCCGCATGGACGGGGTTCGGATGGCCTGAAGGGCATGAGGACCGTGTCTCCTTGTATGCAGATGACCTCCTGATTTACCTGGGAGACCCAGCTCGGTCCTGCCCCAAGGTGACGCAGATGCTTACCCGTTTTGGTGTCCTTAGTGGGCTTAAAATCAATTGGGGAAAATCAGTTCTCTTCCCGGTGAAAGGCAACGTGCAGGCTGACCCTCGGGAATGCCCGTACCGAACAGAACCGCAAGGTTTTCGATACTTGGGGATCTGGGTGACCACAAACCTGAGTGAATACACACTACGCAATTTTCAACCGGTCCTTGACCGTTTCGTTAATGACGCCCACCACTGGAGACTTCTTCCTCTTACGCCCATGGGAAGAGCCGCACTCTTTAAGATGATAACTCTCCCAAGGTTTCTCTATGTCTTACAAAATGCCCCACTAAGGATCCCAGACTCCGACTTTAGGCGGGTTGAATCCCTTTTTCGGGAACTAATATGGGGGGGTGGTCAACCGAGGATAGCGCTCACTACGCTCCAAAGATCGGTCTGGGAGGGTGGGATAGGAGCTCCGCGCCTCCAAACATATTATTGGGCCGCACAGCTGGCAGTAGTCAACGACCTGCTTCATGGAGATAGGGAGCTCCCCCACATCAAGGCCGAGGTTGCAGCCATGCACGATACCGACCCGTGGCAACTGCTATACCAAACTCTTCCGAGACCCCTCCCACCAACGACCATGGTTCATACTATTGTGGTTTGGAAACAGGCGCATAGATTCGTTGGGTGGGAAAATAGTGTAACTGTGGCACAACCCTTGTGGAGAAATTGTAACCTGCCCGAGATAAAGAAGCTTCAACCATGGCCTCGATGGGTAAGGGCTGGAATTCTGAGGGTTGGGGACATTCTTGAGGAGAGGGACATAGCCTCGTTTGAAACTATCCAGCAAAAATTCCAACTCCCGGATACTGAGCGATACCACTATGTACAGCTGGCCCACGCCCTAAGAAACCACATACCTGCAGGCACCAATATCCCGGATTACACACCAATAGAACGTAATATGTTACCAGCTCTTATCCCCACCAAATGCACCTCCATCCTATACAATGCTATTACATCCTTTGCTACGCCGGAACTCACGACCCTGAAAACTAAATGGGAGGCGGATGTGGGGGTGATGGATCCAGAAGACTGGATCCAAGTACTAATGCACCCACGGGAGGTGGCCATTTCTTCCAGGATTCGGCTGGTTCAATTAAAGATCCTGCACAGGGTCTATTACCCCAGGACGATACTATATAGATGGGAAAGAGCCTTGAACCCGAACTGTCTCCGTTGTGGGGATGAGGAGGGGACCTTCTTCCACACCCTGTGGGCATGCCCCCAAATCCGCACCTTCTGGAATGAATGCTGTACTGTACTCGGCAATGTCTTGGCGTGCCGCATACCACTAGACCCGAAGATTCTCATTTTGGGGGCTCCGGTTGAGATTGAACTTACTAAATGGGGCAAGCTGCTCCTGAACACAGCAGCGGGACTGATGAAGCGCAACATAGCGCAAAAATGGGGAGCCCCGGAGTCCCCAACGATGGAGCAATGGGCAACAGATATGAACATTTGTGCCACCATAGAGCACCGAGTATATACCGCCAGAGGATGCCCTACTAAGGCAGACAAGATATGGGGGAGGTGGGAGGAGATTGGTCCCTAGAACCGGCTGGACCCGGTCGTATGCAGTAGGAGTGATATGGTCGGATTGCACTAAAACCTGGGGTAATGTCTTGAGTGATTGATACATGGTCTATTAATGGTTGTACTTTGGGAGGACATGCTAATTCATGAAAGCTGTTGTTGTGTAGTTTGGAATGTTTAAAACAATAAAAAATGTTTTATCAAAAAAAAAATCTCTGATGGCACACTACACTACGATGCCGTGCAGGCTAATGACTTATGAAATGAGAAAGTATCCGTGCTATGTAATGCACCTCCTTTGGCTGTCTTCTGTACCACGTGTCTAAACACAAATATGTGAGTGGCTTGTTTGGAAACCAAAGTTCCGCTCTATATGCGGGTGCAAGCTGTGCCGGGATTATGCATACTAAGCACCACGACTGTCTCACAGAAATTCAGGGCTAACGAATTACTGACTGTTATTTCAACTCATCTATTTTAAAGCATAACAACAACGTCCACACGAAAGAAATAATGCATAAGGATGATGAGTCTGAGGTAACATGGCAGGAAGTCTGATTTGATCTAGTTTATTCTGGTGTTACTGCTTGCGTATAATATGTTATGTGATGATCTGATGAGAAGGAGATCGGTTGAAGCAAATAAAATATGGGAATGTTGGCAGGGAAGCTGTTATGTTGTTAGCAAAGGCAAACTAACTTGCCACACTGTTATAGAGGTAAGATTTGCTAATTGAACTCTTTGAGAGATCAACATCCCAATCAAACAGAGAAAAGTTAAGTCGGCCCTGAAGAAACAGTATTCTTTACAAAAGAGAGGCATCTGTCAGAACGCGGCACCTCACTACTCAGCCACTGATTTGACCAGAGCTGTTTCTAGTAAATTTACAAAGAGGAGCAGGATTGCCTCAGTTCTGTTGCACAAAAACTTTCCTGGGAACATTACTTCTGTTAAAGATAAAGAAGTTACATTTGTTTTAGTAAATATTGTAGAAGATTGGACTTCATATTTCCTGGGGAACATTTACTCACCACATTCTGTTCAGAGCTGCTGTTTCATGGATGTTAAATAAAAGGCCATTGAGCTATGTGGGCCAGAAACACTAATGATGGGCAACTTGAATGTAACCCCGGAGCCCAGAGAGATAGCTCAAAAGTGAAGGATAATAAAAGCTTTTGTTACATTGGCTATGGTGGATCCATGGAGATGTTTGAACTTAATGAGAGTGAAGTTCCCTTCTATTCTGTTTTGATTTCAAATGAATCAGTTATAGATTTGGTTTAATTTCCAGATTGTTATAGCGACGTCTTTGACACCCATATAGTTAGAATGTTTATTTCTGATCACCTCCCTGGGTCTCCAAATTGCTCCCAATGGGGGTCTATCCCGAGAGAAGTACTCAACGGTGACTGAATGTCTCCCTGTTAAATCGTGTGGAATTACTTCGAATACTTAGGACTGAACAATGCTTATTTTTGTAAAGCTAAATCTAACTCAGAACTGGGATGCGCTAAGCACAATAATCCGGTGGAGAATTCTCAGTCATGCTTCGGATCCCAACAGGAAAACGCAGGCGTGCGAAAGGGAGTAGGCTTGAAGATGCTGGAGAAACGTTATGCAGGGAGTCAGGATGAATGGAACGCCAGGCAGTTGACAAAAGTCCCCCTCGAATCTTATATTATAAATGCACAGGCAGGATATGTGTTGTGGTGCAGAAAACAGTGTCATTGGAGTCATTCAGGTTTTTGGGTGTGCATATTCTCCCAGAATTTGAAAATGTCATGTGTATGAACAAACTACTGAAAATGTAAGAGAAGACACTGTGTGCTGGGCAGCTATGAAGCTCACCATTTTGGGAACAATTTGCATGTGGTATATGGTATGGAATTTTGCTCAATACCATACAAGATTTATAAGACAAATAAAAGGCCATGTACCAGTAATTCAAAGAATGTTTGTGGGACACGGGCAAAATGTATTCGTGGAAAACAGTTCATGCCAGGTTTTGGATTGTGTATTTATTTATTTATTTTAGAGCGCGCATCAGCCCTTGGGCATCGTGGCGCTGTTACAGAAATACTTGCTGGTTACATAGGAACAGACGAATCACTTATCGTAGCAGGGTATGCAAAGGTACAACACTTAGATGCATGCGCATGCTGTTTCTCAAGGTATGCGTGGACCAAACTTAGTTACAGTGAGAGGCAAGGTGGAAGGGGAGGATAGAGATAAGAGTGGTGAAGAGGGTGTGGAGAGGGGCTAAATGAACAGGGTGGTTTGAAGAGTTTTGCGGAAGGAGGAGAGTGCAAGCACAGCTCTTAGTACATTGGGTAGGGCATTCCATAACTTGGGTGCTATGTTTGGGAAGCTGATGCCACCTGTGTTGGCTCTTTTTATGGGTGATACTCGGAGTTGATTACGTGATTACTT
The DNA here is from genome assembly GCF_040938575.1 of Ambystoma mexicanum. Taxonomy (NCBI): domain Eukaryota; kingdom Metazoa; phylum Chordata; class Amphibia; order Caudata; family Ambystomatidae; genus Ambystoma; species Ambystoma mexicanum. Next base: position 993,647,058 of record NC_090923.1, on the reverse strand, counting down.
CTTTTGGGGCATGTGGAAGGGTCTTTGATGATGGCGTCAGATAAGTAGGATGGGGCAGTGTGAATGATGCATTTTTGTGTTAGGGTAAGTATCTTGAAATGGATTTTTTCCTTAACTGGGAGCCAATGCGCGGCTCGCCTGGCTTCGGTGATGTGTTCCCATTTGGGGGATGCTGAGGGCGATGGAGAGTCGGTTTCGAGTGGTCAGGAATAGTTTTATGGCATTTATGAGTTTGGTTGTGTGAGCAGATGTCAATGCAAAGGTGCTTACATGATGTGTCATCGAGAGGGTTGAGTCTAGGTAGACTCCAAGGGTTTTTACGGTAGTGAAGACAGATATGATGGAGTTGTCAATGGTGAAGTTATTATACTTTTGATCAAGTTTGGGTAGTATCTTTTTGGGGCCAAGGATGATGATCTCGGTTTTATCCCCATTTAGGCAGAGTCCTTTGGTTGCCATCCAGGCTTGGATGGAAGTGTATATTTGGAGGAGGCTGTTGCATCCTGGTCATAGGAACCAGAGAGGGAGTAGTACTTGCGTATCTTTGGCATAGTTTGTGTAGGCTATGCCGAGCGTGTCCCGTTTATTGAAGAGAGGCTTTGTGAATAGGTTGTAAAGGGTGGGAGCGGTAAATGACCCCTGGGGTACTCCGCAGTGGATGGTGGTAGGAGGTGCATTAGCTTGGTCGGAGTAGACCTTCATGGCTCTGCCTTTAAGAGAGGAGGTAATCCATGAGGTGGCGTTTGTGGAGAAGTGGGCTGCATTGGATAGGTGTGAGGTCAGAATGTTGTGGTGAACCAGGTCAAACACAGCAGAGAGATCCAGGAGTAGCAGAAGTGCTGGTTTGCCTGTGTCCATTATTTTGGTGATTTGGTTTTTTAAATCTAGGAGGGCGGTTTCTGTGCCATGGCCTTTGCGAAAACCTGACTGTCTTTTTCCTAGGATGGCATTGGATTCAATATAGTGTTGGATTTGGGAGTGTGCAGCTTTGTCAAGTGTTGGGGCAGATAGGATCCAGGGACGGCTTTTTTTTTAAAGGGGGATGGACCCATGCTTCTTTTAGACTACATGGTACGGAGCTTGTGGAGACGGATGCATTAAAAAATGCAGTGATTATGGGGTAACCTTTACTGCTATGCATAACCTCTCTGTTCTGTATGAGCTGTGCGAAGTGACATGCTATCAGGTACTTATAGGTGCTCATGGATGGATGTAGAGAACAAGATGTAAGAGCCTTAGAACTTAGTGACAAGTCCTTTCAGAATTTCACATGCGCTCGTCCCATCAGAAGATGTTCACGTCGTGCTTTGGTGATGTTCGCTGGGTATGCAAGGCTGCCAGAGACAACCCCTCACACGTAGTTTGGGCCGCTGGATGTTCATTAGCTTTCTGCTCTCCAGTGTTTTTACATTAAATCTGATACTGACAGGGGAGCTCACAGCTTCCTAGAAACGTCTTCTCTTCTCTGTATGGACGCTTGCTTGAAATCTGTAGGCTGTGTTGGCAAGGAATTTATTTGAAAGTTCTGCTGGGAAAAAGAGTTTCTGCATCTCTGTAAGAAAACGTCATACCCTAACAGCGAGGTGCGCTCGTTTGAGTGTGTGTGTGTTGTAAGCGATATTCAATCAACAGCTAAGTCAATGCCTAGTCTGGGATGCTGAGGAAAACCCTTACTGATGTATTTTTATATCCAGTTCAGTACTCTGGATGACAACCCTTGTATAACACCCCCCTCTTAGAATACCCCTGACCCCACTGAGCCAAGAAGTAGGTTTGTTTTGCAAATTAAAAGGTTTATTTGAAAATTTAAACAATATATATATCACACTTCTATAAATAAATTGATACTTGATATGATTTTAGCAAAAGATAAGATAATCACTTTTTCTCTGGCAATTCACCCCCCTCCCCTATGCAATGTAATAAATGGAAGGAGATGGAAAGAGGAGCACACAATTCTCAGGAATGCAATCAAATACAATACGAAATTCAGTTCCCCCCCAGCAAGCTTAGAGGAAACATGTAGGAGTTTGAAACACCGCCCCAAAATGCTTTTTAAATGTGATGACAATGGATGGGAAAATGTGCCAACTGATTTTAATTCCCTCTAGAGATTCAGGGTGAGTGGGAGATGCATATTGGTATTAGTTCAGGGTCACTTTAGCAATGCTCTATGAGTTATTTCCAAGTTGCAATGGATTTTAACAAAAGAAAGAATGGAGCTGCTATTTTGACAAGTGGAGAAATTGAGCCAAAATCGCAAATCGCGGTAAATTTCGCGAGTGCGTAAATCGTGATTGCGGAAAAAGTATAAGGAGTAGGAAGTCGGTTCTAGGCTTGTTGGAAAGCTTAGATTCTAAGCTTTCAGAGGAAAGCCCAAACGGTTCCAGAAATACGAACGATTAAATAAAGGTAGTTTTTCGGATTTAAAGTAACTCAAAATGACAGGTGACAGCTTGCAGCTGCAGAATTGACAGGTGACAGTTGTGCAGCTTTAAAAATGACAGATGACACGATTTCTAGGAGGCAGTTCTACTTAGGTTAAAATAGTTTGGATTAGATTATTTTAACTAAGAGATTGGTTCTGCACAGTTCTGCTAGGTACTCACAATATAAATTTGAACTAGGCCTCGTCACGGATCTGGTCAACACGTCCGGCTGCGGTTCTGTCTGCTCGGCGGGTCAATCAGGCACCGGTTCTGCTCACAGCGATCTGGGTCAGCTGTGCTCTGCTGGTCTAGCCTCTCTGGATTCTGGATGTAACACTGCTTTCTGGGTACTGCTACAGGTTCTTGCAAAAATTCTCGGCAAAACTTCAAACAGCTCGCCCGGCTGTTGAATAGTTTGGTTAGTTTTGAGGCCTGCTGAAGAGGATTCAGCTGGTGGATTCAGGCCTCTCTGCTACACATTCTGGAGTTAATTTCTGCTACAGGTTCTGGAGATTGATGGATTTGAAGTCTGGATCTCTGGATGTGAAGTCGTCGGTCAGCATGCTCCGCAGCAAATGGGATTGAATGTCTCTACCCGTCCCAGCAGTCTCTTTTTATGTGTTTTGGAAAGTTGGTGTGCACGTTGGTCATAACTAAACCTGCCCCTCTCACTTATCATTGGCCAATTCCTCCTCTCTCCCTTGATTGGGGGAAGGAAATGTGAGTCAGAGTGATGCTGTAGGTTTTATGGTCAGAGGAACCTCCCCTTGTCAGATTGCACACAAATCTTTTTCTGACCCAAATACATATTTATCTATGTACCATTTGTTTTTACATCACCTACACAAATCATATATCACATGAGGTAGGCACTGTTCCGACTCTGGCGTTTCTAGGAGCTTGGGTAAAGAAATGGCAACTTATTTTCGATTTTAGTGGGTTATGCAACATTGGTATTTCATTAAAATGTATACACATATACACGGCCTGTCCATACATACTCCAGTAAATTCCCATGTCTCTAGCTTAAACACAGAGTCTGTAGTATCAATAAACAGCGGGGTTTTGCCCCAGAACATCACACAAATTGGAGTTTGGGCTTGAAATGTGGGCAAAGTTTTCATTTTAAGGATCCCCAAATTTCACATTTCTGTCATCTGGTTACCAAGAGTTATCAGTGTTTCTGTAAAATATATATTTGCTTTCAATTCAAAGTACTTCAGTTTTTGAGCCCGGCCCCAAAGTTTGGGGATGACAGTGATCACATGTCTCTCCTGGCTGGCAGATCTTTGTTGACAGGAAACAGTCAAAATTACCATATCCGATTCAAGGGAAAAGGTCTTTTGTGTGGGCTCCAGCAAGCTGAGGTCAACAGACCAGGGGGCCACTTTGCATTTGGTTAGCATGACCATGTGATATCCTGGGCTTTCTGAGGTGAAAAGGTTTCCCAGCCTTTTGGTCTGTTAATCAAATCAGATTGTCTCTGGGAACAGCAGGTGGTTAGATTTTCAATTAACTAACAAGCTTTGAAGTCCCTGCCCCTCTTGCAACTCCTAAATACAGTTTCCCTGTCAGAGTTTAGACCGCTAGCGCCACCTTGGGGAATTTGTCAGTACTGCATACATTTTTGAGTTGTCTTGAATTACTGCATTTCAATAGAGTGGTCTTTTGCTTGATAGTATAGGACCCTTGCTTAACATTGTTTTGATGGCATCCTTAGAGTAGAGTGGTGATGTGGAACCCCCCCACAAGAAGGTTGTATCTTTGGAGTGGTCGCGTGCCAACTGCGCAGTTCTCCTATTCTGGCGTAGAATGTGGGCGGCGATAGCTCATCCCCAACATCCACCCAGTCTATTGATTTAATTTGTTCTGGGATAGAATAATGGGCGGCGACAGCCCATCCCCACATTTACCCAGTCTATTGATTTAACATGGTTCAAAACCCTTGACAGTGTGTGTGTGTGTGTGTGTGTGTGTGTGTGGCGTTTATTTTTTCTTTTCATAAGGGGTTTCCTATTTGTGATTTGTTTGCATGTAAGCATACCTATGGGTGCTTACACCCAGCCACATCTTTAAGGACCTCATCAGTAACCATGATTTATTATTCCCAATGTTGTATGATATTTCCATGTTTTGTTGTTGTTGCGTCCATTTGGTGAGTTCCATGAAATGCCAATACATGCTTTTGGAGGAAAAAGTTATTAAGTATGACACAATGGAGGATCAGGTTGATGATTAAAATCAAGAATGTATTTCTTTAAAGGCTATTTTGCACAAGCTAGCATCAGAGTTGTAAAGTAAAGAGATCTCAAGACTGCACATAACAACACATACACAGAGATGCTCACGGTGAAGACTCTATACCAAAATGTGATAACCCAGCAACACACTTATTGAATGTGTGAAAACACAGGATGTTCTGACTCTCGCACCAGGTCTGAGGCCTAAGCAGAATTAATGAGGTTCCTTGGATACTGTGACAATCTTTCAAAAGCAAACTAGGATATAAGAAAAAGAAATAGCAACCTGCAACTATAAATCACTACCTTAAGGGAGGGGTGTGACTATGCCACAATAGATTTGAGCAGTTCAAGGGACAACGTATGATGTCTCTCTGCTGAGAAGGATAAAACAGGAAAGAAAACAACTGATCTGAACAGTGATTTGAAAAGACATGTCCTGCAAATGGAAGCGGACAATAATAAAATGCAGAAAGACCTGTACAACACATGAACTGAATACAGAAAGAGTCAAAATACCTTGCCACAGGTGCAAACAGATGCAAGCCATGCTAGGGAACAATATCACCATTTCAAAAGGAATTTAGAGTCTGGGACACACAAGCCAGATAAGCAACAAATATAGTCTTGATAAGCCAACAACAAGAGGACAGCATTAAATCATGATCTTGCACAATTCAGATAGAAGCCCTTAGAAAGGACAAAGGAAAGAACCAAGTAAGAGTTTCTAGAAACGATTTGATCAAGTAAAGGAGTGACGTAACACATATCTAGCATGAGTTAAAAGAGCATCACCCATCTCGTTAGCACCGTCCCAAAGGCCCCTAGGGAGTAGTAGCAATGGGGACCAGTAGGATAAAAAATGGAAATACTGAGGAAAGCCTGATTTTCTCTGGTGCCTCCTTTCATCCCTTACTTTATCCCGAGGGGAAGAGCTTTTAATTTGGACTGTTAGGAGATGCTGGCATATGAGGAGAGGCACACAGCTTGTAGGTGTTGTTGGGATTTTTGCCCAACCATTGACTGCCCATGGCCATTGCCACCCAGTTCCTTTCCCTCGCCCCCTAAAACACCTCCTCCTGGGAACTCGTTGAGCTTACCATCAAACATTGCATTTAAGTGCCTGCCAGTGTTTTTTCAAAGTAGTCTTGTGAGAGTTAATGACTTGTTTGGAGTTGTAAAGCCACTTCTGTAGTAATATAAATGTCAACCAGGTCTGCCTTCAGCCACTGGATTTATAAGCCATACTCCTGTCACTCACTGAAGTCCTGTTAACAACAATTATTGACAAAGGCAACCGTTTTGGCTTGTGTATACACATTATCCATTTGCCAGGCATTGCTATTGGATGCACACGTACTTGTACTATTTTGCACCTACTACCATCAATAGCCATTTAATACCAATACAGCTGTGCCTGGCAAGTGCAAGCCTACACAAACGCCCAAACTGTTGGCATTACCAATGCTTGCTTAGTTTGGGCTATTAGGTGTTGCTTGCAACACCTACAAGACAAAACATTTGCATTAGAGTACATAGGGAGGAATGGCGTTTGAGGAGGGACACAAAGCCTGTAAGTGTTGTTTGGTTACTTGCCCACCCATTGACTGCCATGGTCATGCTAATCCATATGGCCATTCCCAACCAGTTCCTACACCTCGCCACCCAAAATACCTCCTCCAGGGAACTGTTTGAGCTTGCTTTAACCAAGCCTTGCCATCAAAAAAATGCACTCAAGTGCCTGCCAGTGTTTTTTTTAAAGCAGTCTTCTGAGAGCTAATGACTGAATTGGAGCTATAAACCCGCTACTGGTGTAATAAAAATGTGTTTCCAGGTCTGCCTTCAGCCACCCTATTTTATTTTATTTTTTTATATTTTATTTATTCATTTAATATCTTACATAAACAATAAAACACAATACAGTAATACAAATGTACAAAGTGATACTTATACATATACATCTTAGTAGTCTAATCTTAGAAGAATAACAGAGAAGGACAGAAGCCAAGGTCAACAAGAGAGTGGAAAAAACAAAAAACAAAAAAAAGTAAAATTAAATAAAAACAAAAACAAAACTCCAGAGTAAAAGTAATAGAAAGCGAAACAAAAAAATAAAATAGGAGTAAAATTACAAAATCAAGACAAAGTAGGAACCCTAGAATGCGAATAAGCAACTTAAGCAGAAAGATCATTAAATACTCCCCAGATCGTCTCATATTTGTCAAGCTGGTCTTGTGCGTTAAAGGACACTTTTTGTCTCCTAGACAGGAGGGACAAACTCTGTAACCAATCATCAATATTAAGGGAAGTGTCACTTTTCCAAAATATTCAGTATTTTCTTCTTTTTTTTATTGAAACTTCAGCGCAGCGAACCTGTTAGCAAACCAACAAGTCGCCAAGCTTTTGTTACAACACATCATCATATATATCTTGTTATCCATTACAATTTAAAAAACAATCAACAATCCAGCATATAAAATTGTATCATATCATAACAGTTTAAGAATTCCATGCGACATCATTTTTCAGTTAAATATAGAGAGTCCAAGAAGTTCACGATTGCGCAGGTCAACTTAATGTAATGTCCGGCAACCGCATAAGACCACCAATTTTGATTGTCTGATTCAACAGGAGTAAAGTCTCCTAAGTGACGTAGTCGACATGAGATTAGCGCAGGGCATCCAGTAATTAGATGTTCAATGGATTCAATTTGAAGATTGCAGAATCTGCAAAGATTGCCGTTTGCTTCATTAGTATGTCGTAGGAATTGCATTTCCCTGGTGTTTAATGCATTCAAACGCAGCCTCAAAAATTGGTCACGATGATGTCGCGATGGGCAGGTTACCAAGTAGCGACAATAAGCAGTGAGTTTGTGTTCACCTATTCCCGATCTCAAGAATGTAGTCTTCGTTTTCAGCAGATCGTAATTCTGGATCCAACACCATCTGTCAAATTTCTTTTTTACACACTGAGGTTGGCCGAGCAAGTCAGCTATGTTCAAAGCGGCATTGTTTAGAGTAGCTTCCAGTAATTGCTGCCAGCCTCCAAGAAGGCCCGGTCGCCCGCAGCCTGGACGATATTCAAAAAGTTGGTATGACGGCAGTGGATGCAGCTTCATCTTTCATAGCACCATTATTGATTTCCACATGACGCAACTATGTATTGAACTTATTTAGCCCAACCAAGATGGCGGCTCTTCTGTGAGCTCCTAACAGGGCTCCCGAATATCCTGAATGAAAACATACCCACGGTGCTTAAAACAACTTAAGAACAGAGAGGACGACTTCCCAAAGGTCCCTCGACCCCACAATGTGATTGCGAAGGCGTGAGAAGCCTCACAACACCGAGATCGCAACAACAACTTTGGAGCGGCAACACAGCCCCGTTCCCAGCAGAGAGCCAACGGCCAGCCTGAAGGAAGCGGCGGCATCGGGTATCAGCTGGAGAGGCCTGACAGACATACAGGCAATGGAGGAGAACTGAGGCAGCTGGAGGTACCGGGATATGCCCCGCACGATACAGTGCCAGAGGCTGTACCCAGGTGGAACGCCGCTGAGGAGTGGATGCTGCGAGTGACACCGGCGCCATTGCCAACGCCTGCAACACCGCGACAGCGATGCAGCAGTGGAGCAGACACAGCTGGAACAGCGCCGGAGCAGGCTGGAGCCCTGAAGAAATGCCTAAACTAGCCGATGACTGAGTGGGGAAGACCTGGATGCGACAGGTAAGGAATAAATCACCCGCCCAAATGACGGAAGAATACTGCACTCCATACGAACCAAAAGGCCCACACATCCCCCACAAGATTTGGTCTAAAGCAGTGACTGAGACGTGCTTACACTGGGCTCCCATGGACACGCGACCTCATGACCCCACCAGTCAAAAATTCTGAACTGAAGGGTGCCCATATGCTGATGACACGGATGGCCCGCCTGGCTCAGCGGACAAACAGGGAAACTACAAGAAAACCAGCCCACCCAGCATAATCGGAGTGCAACTGTGTGAGCCTCGCTCCACCGCTATGCTCTCCCCCTTTACCTCTTTTACATAACTCCTAATCCCCGAATTTTACTCCCCACACCGGGGCAATAATGCAGAAGGGGCCAGGAATGGCGGGGCAGGGACTTAGCCCTGGATTGACCAGTCCTCTAAGTTGGCATAACATCCAGGCCACGGGCTGCACATCTCCAACGTAGGGCGGCGCCAGATGGACCGGATGTGTTGCAGGGCCTCGCCGGGGTGGAACAAGAGGACAGAGACAAGCTGGAGCCCGCCCCGATGCCCAGCAAGACATAGTGAACTCAGTCGCAGCAGGTCAACACAAAGTAAAACTTGTACCGCTAATCACAGGCTGACACGAAGCGGCAGAGGAGCACACTGGAAGGTAGAACACAACCGCAGCACGCTCCATTTTCACAAGCGACAGCAGGGCCAAACCATTACCATTGTGGAGTGTAGACCAAGGCTTGAGACACTACTGCCTTATCATCTGGCAGGTGGAGAGTGCAAACCCCTATCAGCCTACCACACATGCAATCTAGCACCACCTTCCACAGGTAAAAGGACTCAAAATTAGGAAGGAAAAACCCAAGCGGTCCAGTCCTCAGGCAGATCCTTCACAGGAGTAAAAAGACGCTTGAGTGACAACCAAATCCACAACCAAATCCAGTACTCCATGCTTTTGCCGGCAAAACTTTGTGTTCAACATGCCCGGAAGACACAATTCTTCAATACCCCTTACGCAGTGAGCAACTTCCTAGATGAAATCGGCTGCTGACCTTCCCACAACAATCTGAGGCCGGCAAGAGATGATCGGGGACGAGGAGGCCCGCCCTGAACACTCACGGTATGTGACGAAATACGCAACAACCTACACACCTCACACCATAGGACCGACACAGTAATTAATACCTATAAAAATACCTATAAAAAGGGAAACACTTTAAGTCACCTCGAACAGCTTATCGGCACGCTGAACCACCTCAACAGCACCCTAAGGCATAACCTGACATTACACTTGATGGGAGCCTGCGGACGTGGATGGGCACTAGCGCCCCGAGCTCAGCAAAATTAAGAAGTTACTGGTTCGAGGGGAGGGTGCAACAGACGGGCGGGTTGGGGTTGCCTGTGGGGGGGATGGGATGGGAAATTCCACTGCAAGTTACCTTGAGCAGTGGTCACCTAGTTGGGGATCTGAACATTGCAGGAGAATGCCCTTAGTGTGGGCCTAGTCCCCGTCGAATGATCCAACTGTCAGACGCAGAGGAACAAAAGAACCATGCATACACTAGCAAAGCAGTAACCAGGAAAACTGAACATACTCTGAATGAACATCGGACGAACCCAAGACATTCAAGGTAGCGACATGGAACATCATGGAAGGGAATCACCCAGCTAAAACTTGGAGAATAACTCAATACCTTAAAAGACATAATGTAGATGTTGCCCTGATACAGGAATCCCACCATCTTCCCCACTCTGAGGGACGATAGGCCACCAACTGGGGCTGCCACAGATACTATTCTTCCTTCTCGTCGTACGCCAGGGGAGTAGCCATACTGATTAACAGAAGTATTAATTACCGACTATTGTCAGTGGATTGGGACAGAGCAGGCGGGGCATTGCTAGTACATGGGGTACTGGAGGGCAGTACAGTCGTCTTGGTAAACACATATGGTCCAAACATCGACGGTACCAACTCTTTTGATTGGGTGATGGCACACTTAGCAGCATACAATTCAGCCACAATTATATGGGGCGGAGACCTGAATACCACCTTAGACCCCGAACGGGAAAAATCCCACTTGGCCACTGGTGGCCCCACAAAGACGAGCTTCCAGGTACAAGAAATTTGCAAGACCTATAACCTGATAGATGCGTGGTGGAGACTCAGCCACAAAGGCAGACAAGAGTTCACCTATCACTCCTGGGTTCACGGCACCAGCTCTAGGCTAGACTACCTGCTGGTGTCCCGAGAAGGAAGTTTCCACTAGGGCGAAAATCAGATACTGCCGAGAACACTCTCCGATCAGTCCCCAGTCACTCTGGTGTGCACCCCCACAAACAGTAGGAAGGGGGGGGCGGTAGCTGGAGGTTAAACCCGGAGCACTTCAAGATTCGGTATTCACCCCAAGAATTATGGAACATCAAAACAGCAAATCGCAAAGCAGGGCAGCGAGGGTTGATGCAGCTGCTGATTCCTCATCAATGAACGCTCTTCAACAGCAAGAGTGCTCTTTCCAAAACAAACGAGATCCACAGCGGGACACCCCACAGGAAATATGTCCAGCCATGCTTCAAGCGGTTTTTCCCTGAGGCCCGAGACTCTTAATGCAATGCACTTGAAACAGTTCTCCGCCCTGCCAGGAAGTAACACTCATTAAAAAGTGAACCTTTTAATGTGGAACCAACCAAGCCATAGAGTTCATTCAGACAGAAGATATGAACCACAAGGAGGGAGAGGATAGCAGCCAGGAAGAACAAAAATGGAGGGTAGGTTTACATTGATGATGCTTCTGCACCTGCCATTCAAAGCTCAGATGCTTTTTACAAAGAAGGGGGGGAGGGGCAACAGGGGAATCTGTTTCTCCTGCTTTTGATTGAATTGTGAAAGCAAAGGTTGTGCAAAACAAATATGGATCACTCACTGGAAACAGCTTCCTTACCGTATGTGCAAACCCCGGGACAAGGTTTATCTCTACAGGCTCCCATTGGAAACATTTTGAAACCACTACCTACTCGGACCACTACACGAATACCCAATGAACATGTCTCCAATCACTGATCACTCTGCTCAACGCTTCGGAGCTCAGCGCGCCCCATTCCTCTTCCCCGTCCCTGCTAACTCTGCGACCCATGGACCTTATCTATAACCCCTCGCTAGCAATCAGTGTCTACCCAGCTAGATTGGCCCTTTATAAATACCATGCATGAATAGTATAGAAACAACTACAGATTATACAGAAAAGAACAATGACAGCAGGCTAAATAAATGACCATGACCCAGAACGACAGGTACTGGGCAAATCAGAAATTAAAATGAAAAGGCATCAACCAATGCAGACAACAGCTGACTGAACGTCAATATCACTTGTTTCTCTCCTTTACCATAGAGAGAGAGGGGGGGGGCTGCAGAAGATGAAAATCTTTCTCCTTAAGGACCCATATGTCGTGTGTAAATTGTCAGCTGAATAAGAGCAATACTATGGGCGTGTGCTGACTCAGGCTCACACAGAAGCATTGTTAGTTCCAGGCTCTCAGGTCACGCTCATTTCGCATGTCCTCTTCACACTATTAAACGAGGAGAGAGGGGATACTCATCCAAGGCTAGGTTGATCGTTCACTGGCACATTTAAGAATTGCAACCACAGACGCGGAGCTCAAACTGAGTTGTTGCAAGTTAAGGATTTCCACAATAATTGTTGAAAACGATAACACCATTTTGCTGTTAGGGATCCATGCAATTAAGAGACTGTCGCCTCTTATCGAATGTATAACAACTCTTTATGAATTCTTGTCCACTGGCCAATTACATACTGCAATTCTGTTAATTATGTTAGCCTCAATGGAACTACCCATGTGACTGCAGAGATTCTGAATTATATCGAGATTTTATTTCAGAATAAACAGACGCCCAATTCTACTTAATAGCTGTGGGGATAATCCTAAATGTGTGGCTTTTTAAGGAAACATGTTATGATCTTCCTCAAACTGACTGGAGAATGAAATCAAATGTGAAGGAGATATTTTAAGACTTTATAGAGTATCGCATTGAAGCACAATTCCGAAAAGCATAGCAATTGCCAAGATAAAAAGCTAACTCTACCGTACGTTCCTATGCAGTTCAATGACACTCAAGAAATGGCAGCATGTAACCTGGACATCAGCAGATAACTTTCATCATTGGAACAAATGAAACAGTTGTGCAATGCCAAACTCATACAGACATTCAAAGATCTAAGGCAGAATTGGTGCTTCATCTGGATAAGGTTCTCTGTGGGTCAAGGTAGAGGCTCTGAATATCTCCACAATGAAGACTTGTGCATATTTTCACTAAGGTAAAATATTTTCGGCTCACTGTATTCCTGTTTCTTTTTAATGAGTATTTGTAGTGTGTGACTATATGCAAATTGCTGGACTGTGGCGATGGCCAGTGAACCTCATCCAGATGAAGTACCAATTCTGCCCTAGATTTGCATATTAATTAAAATGAATTAATCTTTATAACATGCCTACTACTGGAGACCAGTCTTTAAGTGCGGGATTGGGATGCAAACGTGTGTTCCTCTGAGTTGTGTTGCTTCCAATACAAACACGTTGACCCTGAGCTATCCTCCCAGCCAATAACAATATTATCGAAAATACATTTCTGGAGCACAAGGCCCTTGATGATTTCTATCCGACTCACTTCAATCAGTGGTTTATTTAGACAACAAGGGCTCAGTGGGTCCATTTCTCAAAACTTTGTTTGGCACTAGTGAGGAGATGTTCTAACCCTGAACCAAATTGCAAAGCAGAAACGGCAGCTGCTTTAGTGACCAATTGTAGCTTCAATAGATCTGGTCTTCCCTCAAAGAAATTAATCTGGTAGAGAAAGTCGCTTCATGCAGCAAATGAAGGAATTACAAATTTGTGGGAACTCTTGTGTGGAAAAAGGACATTTCATATAGGTTATCAAAGTGCTAGCAGTGATGGTATGGATCATTAAAAGCTGTCTATTATAAATATCCTGAAGACGTGTGTGGAGGAGAGTGTAGCAAGTTGGACTATGTATTTAGAGATTTTGATTATTAAGGGCCTGGGTGTCATTTTATTCTGGACACAACACATGCACTCTGCAAGATTAGATTCTGAACTGTGGGCAGTAATTACCAATTGCCCAGGGTTCGGCACGATGCTAGTTAGGTTGTGATTAACAAATTATACAATCACATTGTGTTATTCATAACAAACCCTTTATCACTTTTCACTGTAACAGCAGACACTGTAATGCTGATAGGGAATGTTTCATTGTTTTACGTCATGGGAGGGTACTGGAGATGATGGATGCATTGCATTATCATGAAATCCCATAGGATTCTGATCTGGATAATCTTATGAAATACATGTTTAGGCATGATCTCCACGCGTCAAAATGGAAAGAAAGTTTGAGAGTTGAACATTTTAGGTATACCCGCGAAATACAGTGATCATGTATGACAGACATTGGTAGAAGATATTAGTCATAGCATTTGACAATTTGTACAGTTATTGCTAGCTGATGAAGTAGCGTGATCTCCATTCAGATATACAATATTGACCAACTTCAGAAACTAGAAGCTGTCGAAGTGTTAATGTTTCACGGTACCTATAAAAACTCAATTCATAGAAAAATAAAGAGGTAAACATTTAAAAATAAAGTTGAAAATGCTTTCGAATTGTACGGTATTCCTGGATGCATTTTCATATTTCATCTGCTGAAAGGAACCTGCGCAGCGGAATTTGTCAACCCATTTAAACAGATCAACCTAGGGATGGGGTCTTTAATAGTTCTGTGTTCTTTTCTAAAGCATGTTTGTCAAAATGATTTGAATAAACTTTGCTGAATAAAATTTAAGAATGGGGCATTTAGATTTTAAAAACAGACTTTGCAGATAGTTGTGCAATTTTAGCGGAGGAATTTAATAATTCCAAAGGAGCATCTGATTAAAGAGTATGACATTGTTTGGAATCAACACATAACGTGTGGTCAATTTCCCAACATAGTAAAAAACGAATTGCAAACTTCCAGAAAAAGCTTACAAGTTCAGGCAGCTGAGCTTAAAACACAAGGTTTAGATAGGACTTGAATGAAATACAAATAGGTTGTGAGCTGGGAAAATACCCTCTCCTGGGTTTGAATGTTTGGTTTTGAGGAGGATATGCAGTTCTAGAGTAACATCTAGTAATGTTCTATCTTTGAAAGAGCACTCCAGCAAGAGAGAAGGCCAACCATGGCACTACAACATTATACTATTTAAGTGAAAAAAGCATGTGTCAACCTTCAACACATAAGACACAGAAAATTGTTTTTTTGTATAAGCAGAGGAATTAAGGACGTACCAATCCAATAAGGATATGGCAGCTTTCATGAAGCATGAGATAGCCAGGAACAGAATTCTGAAGCAGCCATTCAGAAAAGCTAGGGTAATAGCACAGGGCAGCAAAAGCATGCAAAGAAGAAGGGCTGGAAGAAGGATGAGCTGACACAGAGCAATACTGTTAAACATGATGACAGAACAGTAAGGAACAGACACATCTAGAGGAACTCCTTTCTCTATAACCTCAATGGCACATAGAATAAAGCTGCTGCACCTTTCTCTGTTAACTATTTACATCACACCTCCTAACATAATTTTGGTACTTATCCCGCTCAGGGTGTGGTGAACCACAAAACAAGAATTAATTTGTTGCTTGATAATATAACTTTCCAATCTTGCCTTTGAGTGAAGCTCACACAAATAATTATTTGGGGATTTATTATATATCAACCTTGTCAGGCCTTGAATTCTACATGTGAATTGTGTGCCGAGTAAACAATAAAAAAAAGAGTCTTACTGTGTAAAACATGGCTAGAACATGCATGCATCATTTTCAGGAGCACATTTGATTGAAGCCTCCAATGTCCGGTGGTGTACTTGGTTCATCCCTTAAAATTGTTACCTGAGAAATATTACATTAGAACCCCTGATGATTGGCTGGAGATTCCTGCCGCCAGCTCCTGTCTCCCAGTGTACTGATTGGCCAGGCTGCGAGCCCCCAAGACTGGGACCATCATTGTTTCCAGCCCGCGAGACACCTGTTCTCACATAATGTGTATCAACAAGATGTGACTATGTGACAGTGTGTAATAATGAGGTCTTTGCTAATGCCATAAGAGCAGTCCAGTCCCAGGGCATTTTGTAGATGAATTGTTGCAATTATGTGGCAAGGTTCAGTCTCAGACGTGGGATGGCTGCATCTTCCCTGCTTCCAGGTCTGGGCATCTGTCAGGTCGGCCGGATCACGTGTGAGGAGACCGCTAGGGAAGTCGAATCATTGATCATCGTGGCACCGTGAGTGAGGAATGTCACTTGCAACATTATGGCCTTGGCGGTGGCAGTCCCTGCCAGGGCGATTCTGCTTGCTCTGCATCTGGCAGCGTTGAGATCTCTGTAAAGGGAGTTTAGTGTGCTGAGGCCTACCTAATGTCTGGTTATTCTTCCAACATGATTGTTGAAGGGTTAAAAGCATGCAATGAGTGGCCAGTTCCCTTGAGTGCTCTTGTCCATCCATAGAGTAAATAGCGAGTAGCATCTGCAAGCATATACACAAGCTCTTCTGGCAACTTGCGATTCTACGGTGCGATAGTGGCCTATATGAAAAATAAACATGCAGACAGGATGTATGTCACTGTCCTCTAGCTCATAGAACTGTACACAGATGTTCTTCATGTGGATTGGTGTGTGAGTGTCCCGATAGTGCCTATTGCACGTCTGCTTCCTGTATAACGAGGCTATGTCGTCATGATGTCTCTAACGACCTGCCACATGGTTTACGGGGACGTCAATCAAGTTGGTCCATATAATCGTCTCCAGCTCGGTCTTGGTTGTTGTTTGTTGTGTTGGCTAAGGCTCTTGCCATGGTGGGATTGAGCGGGTGGATGGCTGGATGTCTGTCGTGATGTGAGCTTGTGTTGGGAGCAGTGGGACCCGGTGCAATCTCAGATAGTCGATAGTTGTTCTGTCGGGAATTCTTCCAGTTAGGGGGCCCCAGCAGGAGGGAAGGGACACTCGGATTTTCCCTCTTCAGCATTACACTTACAATCTTTGCAGTATACATGAGGAAACTGGTTCATGCTAAACTGAAACCTCTGGGGTTCCAACAAGTTCCAGTGATATGGAATTTTATGGATTTTTCTGAGGTTCCAGCTACGTGGCTGGATCAGTCCCGCCACCTCACGTCTCTATAAAGAAGCATGTGTAGAAAACCTGGGACATTTTGCGGTCAAGGTTCGAAGTGGCTGGAGCAACCACAAGGAGTTCCAGATAGGGAAGGTAATTTGTCTAGTTAAGGGGTAGTACAATACTGTAGTCTGTGTAAGGGTAGAGTAGTTTGAAATGGATAATAGGGCCTCACTAGAGGGAATTAGTGTAGGCTTTTGGAGGAGGAGAGCTGGGAAGTGGAGCACCTTTTTCAGTGGCGGAGTAGGGAAGCGCACACACCAAAGCTTTCTTAGGTAAATGTTCATTTTGTAGGTGGGATAAAGAATGCCAAAAGCATTCTTAGTCACACTATATTTTCATAGGTGGAAGAAAGCACGCCAAAGCATTGTAAGTCACACGTTGATTCTACAGACAGAGGAGAGAACACATGCTCTACCACCAGGGACAGCAGGGTTTGGGGGAAGAGGATCATCCCTGGTAAACAATACAACAAACTAACTAAATAGACCCTCTAACGATCATATGTATGGCAGGTGAGTATAAGTAATCACCATGGAGTCGAAATGCCTTACGGCTTATGCTAATACACTGTACATTTTAGTTATATAAACATGAGCGATGTATACTCTTACTCTAACATATCGAAGTTATTTTAATCATTCATTAATCATAAAAACACACCTGGTTAAAAACGTTAAAGTGTCATCTGCACCCCATAAAGTGACTTGTGCATTGAATCATAACCACATTCCTTTCATTCAAGTTCATCAAAATTCTCTTGCACAGTAGCGTAGTAAGAGAACGATATACACTCATTTCCACATTCATTGCAGTCCAGCAGCGTGTCATTTACACTATCATCATGTTCAATAAATGACCCTAATTATTGAATATAAACATAAGGGCCTTACTGTGCCTGCTTGTCAACCACAATAATGCAGTTGTTGCCTAAGCTAACATGTTTCATTCCATAGAGTTCATTCACAAGCTTTTGGAACTTCTTCACGGGAGTTATAACAATGCTGCTACCGTCCTTGCCAGCACCTCTAAGTTGGCTCAATTGCACATTGACCAAGTGGACAAACACAATTCTCTCTGTGCTTGCTGCTAATTTATTTCTTCCTCTGGTGATTAGTTCATATGTACATACACTTCAAATAGTGTGCAACATCACTGCATGCTCAGCAACTCCTGCGCCATAAATAACCAGCAAATATTACGTGCTGTTCATACAAACAATGGTAAATTTATTATTAATAAAAAGATCATTGCAAATGCTTGCCACCATTACTTATAGTGCTGCAGCATCAAAAGTGGAGCATCATTTCTCAACCCGTCCTTCCCTAAGAAGCAATATATCTCTGTGTTACATTCTGTCTGCCCATATTAATTAGGTGTGGACATTGGTGCTTTTTAACAAAACATATCTCATTTGCCTGTGCTTACTTATTGCAAACAAAGTGGTGTGGGGTAGCATACAGCAGCTCAAAGCTATTCCCCAATGGCACTATGCTGTTTTTGGCATTAAGTGTGGGATCAGTGTTTCAATTGTTATGTCTGCAACGATAAAAAATAGTTGCACCTCAATCACAGCGATGTCCGCTGTTCTACAGCTGCACATAGAGTATAACCTTCGCTCTACCAGTGTGGCTTCATATTGTACGTGCTCTGTTTTTGTCTACGGCCTTGATTACTTAGCAAAAACCCTAAAAGTATGCGAGCGCCAAGTTACGTGATGATTCATCACGTGAAGCAGCATGAGGTCGCGTCTGCGCTGTTCGACTATGCCACATCCTGGCAGCCATCTTAGTGTAGTTTTCGTGTACAACTCGAGATACTAAGTGTATCAATCGCTTTACAATCAATGCCACAGAACTCCTCTCAACACAGTGAGCGAAGTACAATACTCATTCACATCGTATGACCATGAATTAGAGAGCCACCTACAGATATTGATTCAATTAAAGTTCATGTGCAGTCATTTATCATCTAACTCGCTATTGCTGTCCATACTGTTCGCAGGCAAACTTATAGGACAAGACACATTGAGATTATTCAAAGTCATATGTTGTCAGATCTTCCTTGCATCACTGGATCAATAATGTGGTTATGTTGTGCCATTCAATGCACTCATTTAACTTTGTGTCATACATTTTTGTTAAAACAATTATGCAATGTTCTTGCTCAGACAGTTTTTTCTGATCACAACTTTTATTGTTGCTGGGGGCAATTTTCAATAGTACAGGCCATCTTAATTCCTCAAATGTATGTTTTGCTGTTACAAAATGTCCAACTAAGAGAAGAGAACACACCAACACCTTCTTAGGCAGTAAGAGAGCTTGCCAAAGAATTCTTAGTCATGCGCTCATTTTATAGGGGTTGGCAAGAGAACACAAAACCATTCGTAGGCGCGCGTCATTTTATAAGACAAGTAAAGCACACCAAATATGCTTAGGCGCATGTCATTTTTGCTGATTGGGAAGAAAACACGCCACAGCATTCTTAGTCATGCTTTAGTTTTAAAGGTGGTGGAGAAAGCATTCCAAAACATTCTCGGGCAAATGTTCATTATGTAGGCAAAGGAGGGCATGCCAAAACATTCCTACATGAACGTCAGTTTTGTAGGCGGCAGAGAGGATGCCAAAGCATTCTTAGTCAAACTTTCATTTTGTAGGCAGAGGAGAGAGCATGAAAATCTTTTTTTAGGCAAACGTGATTTTTGTAGGGGAGTAGAGACCATACAAAAGCATTCAGAGTCACAGGTTTATTTTATAGGCAGAGAAGAGAGTACGCCAAAACATTCTTGGACACATGTCATGTTTGTATGGGGAAAGAGAACATGCCATAGTATTCTTAGTCACACAGTTATTTCATAGCTGGAGGAGGGAGCATGCCAAAGCATTATGTGCACATAACTTGTGGAGGTGGGCAGAGCATCCACCATAGTATTCTTAGTCACACAGTTATTTTATAGATGGAGGAGGGAGCATGCCAAAGCATTATGTGCACATAACTTGTGGAGGTGGGCAGAGCATACACCAAAGCATTCTTAGTCGCACGTTTATTCAACAGGCGGAGGAGCAATCGTACCAAAACATTCTTAGCCACAGATCATTTTTGTAGGTGAGAAGAGAGCATGCCAAAGAAATCTTAGCTACGCGTTCATTTCATAGCTGGAAGAGAGAACTAAAGCACTCATAGATGCACATTATTTTGCTAGGTAGGCAGTGAGCACACAAAAGCATTCTAGTCCCACATTCCTTGTATAGATGGGGAGAGATTGCACCAAAGCATTCTTAGATGCACATCGTTTTTGTAGGTGGGAAGAGAGCAAGTAGCAACACATGCTGAACTCCACCATCTGTAGGGCATGCTGCTAGTGGTCCTAAAGTTACAGCCTTGCTTGATGATGGTGAATGACATGCGCGATCTGAATGACACAAGGCCTAGAAAGATCGTTGTTTTGTCCTCTCTTCTGTTTCCCCCTCCTTGTCTTGTCGTGCCTAGAAACACCTGTGTACAGGCACGCTATAAATGCCATATCATATCACATCATGGTGCTACTGGGGTCAAGCTGTGTTGCACCTGACACTGGAGGTAGAGAAGATATTCGTGGTAGCCCAGGGTCAGCAGGGCATCAGGTTGCTTCTTGCACGGCTAGCAACAAGGTGCAGTTTCATCCAACACCCCCTTGTCACTGCCATTGCTTCTCAAAGAGCTGCAAAAGCAGGATCTGTGGCATGTGATGTGTGCTTCTCATACACTTCTTTGTGCCATCTATGGCTGTGCTTGCTCACCAAAGAGGTGCTCGTGCTTGTGTCGCTCTGATGCACTACCTTTTTTGCAGAGGTTAGAGACTACACTGCCTGCTTCCCCCGAGAGGCTCTTTCTCTGGTAAAATTGAAGTACTGCCCCATTCATGATGCCAGCAAGGATGCCATGGGTGGGGATGGCTCGCCCGCCCACCTAAGCAGGAAAAGGTGTCATGGCCCCACACTCTACCCACTAAGGAGGCAATTGTGCAGTTCAATCCCCCACAACAGAGCCATTTGATGGAGGACTATGTCTCACTCCTGGCCTGTGTTGCTCCTGAGTCTCCTGCACAGCCACCACTCACTCTTGCTCTCCCTTCTGCCCACCCTCCCCATGCACCCCTGTGGCTACTACTCCCTGCGGCTGCTGGTAGGGTACCACCACCTCCCCATTAAGGTCAAGTTCTTAATACTGGTCTGATGTACTCCAGCAACTCCTGCAGTGATTCTGCAAATAACACAAACTCCCTCTGATCATTGTTGTCTCCACGACAGTCACAGTTGCTTCCCCCTCAACCACTTACTCCTCCTCAAACCCTGCCCCGTCCTGGCAGCTTCTGACTACCTCCTCTGACGCTGTGGGTGTGTAGCAGTCCAGTTTTACGTCTTCTTCACCTGGCACTCCTCCAGTACGCATTTCACAAGAAATGACATGCTGCTGTGTATGTGTGGCGTAAGGTGTCAATATGCAATGAACACACAGTGACAAAGACAAACACATGGATTCACACATAAAACACGCAAAGGGAAAGGGTTGTCACAAAACACAAATAGTAAGTGTAAGGAAGGTGACTGAACACCCATTGGGTGCACAAAATAAACAAACACAGGAAGGAAAAGGCAATAGGAAGATTTTTTTTCTTGTTTACATTTTTTGGATGACACAAAGGTAAAAATGAGCAGGAAAAGTAACAACAAAGACTATTTTAATTTTATTTACCTCGGTATAAGGGAATAAGGGTAAAGAAGGGAAGGGCTAAACAAACACAAACAAACAGACAAGGACTTTACTACATCATGTTGTAACCACTTCAATATGCTCTTGCACTCTGTTTTACTGTAGTCTTCACTTACTGTAACTAGCGCCTAGATGCCCATGGGCTTTGTGCGTTGCTATAAATATAAAAAAATAATAAATGATAAACTCCAAAAAAAGGACCAAAATCTAACAATCTCCTTCAAGGCTCCTACCAAACACTTCTAAACTCGCCAGAAGCACAGAAAATCACACCACCAAATTGTAAACCAGAATAGTCCTCCTCTCTACTCAGTCAAATAAAACCCACAAAGTAAAAAGGAAGTGAGCTGGCCCTTTTAGAGACCCTTAAATCTTTTCTAGATAGCTCAAGTCCACTGATTGGCTGGTTGAACTTCTTCATCAATGCGCAGGCCTCCAGATTGAACTTCGGGACTAGAACCACACCTCAAAACCTGAGGCCAAGCTGGACCCATAAAAAATGACAATTTGCAATTTTTCTCTTTTAATGCCAAGCCTCTTACTGCCCTATTTGCATCTAAATATTAATCCAACATTTTTGCTGTTTTACATTGAGAACAAATCCCATGTGTTTAATGTGACCTCATTATGCCTATTATAATTAAACTTACATTATTAATTTTCTTTAGAACTAAGTAACACCTGTTTGCATACCCCTCTGATTCAACATTAGCGTATTTCATATGTGCACATATTTTTAATATCGAAATATAGACTGTGATGAATCTGGACTATTCGTCTCTTCTCCCCAGAGGGGAGTCTCCCCATTTGAAGCAGCAAGGAAGGTGAGCCTGCTCAGCAAGACACTCCCTAGGGCAAGGCCGGTCTTTGTGTCAGGCAGTGCAGGCGGCTGCCTGACGTGTCAGCCTGTAGGAATTGAGGGTCTGGGAAAGTGGGACCTCACGGGGAGTGACTGCCCTGCAAGGGTCAAGGACACCCATTAAGATGTGCAACTTCATATCCGGAAGTCGGGCCTCATTAGGAGTTTGCCGGTGCGGAATTAATGTACCAGTAATTCCATTTACTGGAACGTTTCTGCAATGGCAAACTTTAAGTTTGCCGGTGGGGTGCAGAATTACCTCCAGCCAAGAGCTGGAGGTAATTCCACCACCCCACCAGCAGAAATCGCTGGTATTACCAGCACCATCATTACTGGTGCCGGTAATACTGGCAAATCATCCCATGGGCTCTTCTATGACTCCATGGAATTGGGAGTAACTACCCTTACCGGTACCAAGTGCGGTAACAGTAATTCCATTTGGTGGCATCCCACCGGATTTACCAGCAGGATAACACCAAACTTGTAATGAGGCCAATATTGTCTGAAATATGGAAATCAAAAGGACTGATGTTACTTCTGTTTTGGATTCAAATAGCTGTGACGTTACTTCAAACTCTTTTGCTTCAGGTAATGCTGGATTCCCCCTGAACCCAACAGTTAAAGAGGAATTACACACCCATTTCGTTATTGATAACAAACACAAAAAGACAAACAACCTTCAATTGAGGAGAGAGAAACCTATGTAGAGGCGAGCGTCTGATGGGGAGATGTCCTAGAGGGGCGAGTCATGCTAGACCGTGGAGCCGGTGTAGCATGGAGAGCAAGTGAATCACTAGCAAGACACCAGAAGGATGGTGTCCCAAGTGGTAATGAAGCCAAAACCGTGAACGAGATGGAGGCGGTAGAGAAACCGTCTCGCCTGCTGGCGCGACCACACTGGAATTGAGGTGGGCTGGAGCCCATTAACCGATGCCGAAACCAGACCACAGTGAAGGGATCGGATCTGTGACCTCCACATCAGAAGTGTGCTGACTGCTGAGCCAGGGTAGGAGAAGGGAAGCAGACACTCCCAAGAATGTGACACGGGGAAGAGCGGCGAGCGGCTGTGTCCCCTTGTTTTGGAAAAGCCAAAATGGTTACGTGAGCCCGAGAAACCCGAATGCTGAACACGGACGAATACCCAACAGAGGTCCCATTACATTAAATATATCAGAGGGCAAGAGGGTTTTGGGGAGCCCTAGAGAACCAAGTTACATTCACATAAGAGGCTGGCAAAGCCAAAAGAGTTACGAAAGGTGAGAAACCCGAATGTTGAACCTGAGTGGATGCCCAACAGAAGTCCCACTACATTCAATATATAAGAGGGTCAGGGGGCTTTGGAGAGCCCTAGAGAACTAAGTGGCATTTACATGCAGAACTGCAGAAGCCAAAAGGGTTACGGGAGCCTGTAAACCTGAATACTGGACATGGACCTGCATCTATGAGAAACCCTGATAAGAAAAAAAGAAGATACAAACAATAAGAAAAAAAGCACTGGAGGGTTCCATTTCCCAAACCCTAAAACAAGAACACTATCCAATAGAAGATGAACATGGTGGAATCACACTAAGAAAATCCCCTGTCACTTTAAAGAATGGAATGTATTGGATGTGTGTGAAGACTTACAACTTGCCATGGAAGACCTGCAAAGAGGCTGGAGAACTGTATTCTGAACTTTGAACATTTGAAAACCCTGTCTTTGGGAGAAATCCCAAGTAGTTTGGCCATGCTAAATCAGAGTGGAGAGGCGATTGTCCTGGCCTATTCTTGTCATGTTTGTAGGGCTAGATAGCAAGTAGGCTTTGAACAGAGGGCTATATTAATTATGACATTTGACAAGCACCCTTAGTTTTAGTTTGTTAGTTAGTTAAGTACCCTACTAGTAGTAGGGCTAGATAGGCATTTTCCTTTGTATTTAAATTAAATGTTTTGAACATGCTACATCCTAGTCTAAATCCTTCTTCTGGTTCACCACAAGACATTTCTAACAATATAATAAAAGGCCAGATGTATGTTTGTCTGATGGGGTCACAGTTTCACCTGTTGTCACCACCAGAGGGAGTTGTTGCCTTTGGGTATATAGAGACAATGTCAATTCGCATAGCTTTGACTGTTGTCAGCACTAGAGGGAGCTGTTGGATTAGGATTGATTGTGTTCCTACTGTGTCAATGAAAATCTGCACTTTGACCCGTGTACACAGGCCTCTAAACTACGAGGTCAATATTTGACATCATGATATGATATGATATGATTGTTTATTTATATAGCGCCTATACACAATGTGTTTCAAAGCGCTTCAAGGCAAGGGAGGGAACAAAGGAAAATACAACCACATTCTTACAGGCCACAAACAGTAAGGATGTGAAATTAACTATCGTACTCGGCCTGACGACATTTCAGAAAGTGCAAGAGCTAAGACATAGATAAGGAAGGGAGGGGGAGAGTGGGAAGGAAATGGAAACAGACAGGCGACTACCGTACCAGGCCTGACAACATTTCTGGTAGAGCCGGAGAAAAATAAAAGGTGAGGGAGAGGCGTGCAGAAAGGGAGGGGAGGAACAAAACAAGCGACTATCATACTAGGCCTAACGACATTTCAGATAGTGCTGGAGGGGTGGTGGGGAGGAAAAAAACAGTAATGGGAGGGTGGAGGAAACAGACGAGGTTGCTATCATATTAGGTCCAGGGACAATTCTGATAGAGTAAGTGCATAGAAGAAAGTAAGGGGAGGAGATAGGAAAAGGGAGAAGGGAAAGGAGGAGAGAACAGAGAGCAAGCAGTCAAAAAGAGTGGAGAAGCAAGAGTGGAGAGCGAATACAATTGCAGAAGTCAGTAGTAACACATGATGTTGCAAGCCAGGATACAAGATGAAGAAGGGAACAGCATGATTCAGGGCCACCATGAGTACAAGATGCAAAGGAAGTCCAGCATTGGAGTTGAGAAAGAGTGACGCACCATGAATGAAGTCCATAAAAGTCAAATCCAGCATTGGCCACAAGACGGTGATGGTGAAGGAAGGCACCAGGTGGGCGGGGCTTTCTAAGTGGGAAAAAAAGCAGCAGGCAGGAAGGCACCAGGTGGGCGGGGTTTAGGCCAGGTGACCTAGATCCACTTGCACCTGCTCCCCATCTGCAAAGGAAAAGAAGCTGGAGGGCTCCTTAAGTAGGGAAACAAAGCAGCAAGCAGGAAGGCACCAGGTGGGCGGGGCTTGCTAAGTGGTGAAAAAGAGCAGCAAGCAGGAAGGCACCAGGTGGGCGGAGCTTGCCAAGTGGTGGAAAAGAGCGGCAAGCAGGAAGGCACCAGGTGGGCGGGGCTTGCTAAGTGGTGAAAAAGAGTGGCAAGCAGGAAGGCACCAGTTGGGCGGGGCTTGCTAAGTAGTGAAAAAGAGCAGCAGGCAGGAAGGCACCAGGTGGGCGGGGATTAGGCCAGGTGACCTAAATCCACTTGCACCTGCTCCCCATCTGCAAAGGAAAAGAGGATGGAGGGCTCCTTAGGTAGGGAAACAGAGAGGCAAGCAGGAAGACACCAGGTGGGCGGGGCTTGATAAGTGGTGAAAGAGAGCAGGAAGCAGGAAGGCACCAGGTGGGCGGGGCTTGCTAAGTGGTGAAAAAGAGCGGGAAGCAGGAAGGCACCAGTTGGGCGGGGCTTGCTAAGTGGTGAAAAATAGTGGCCAGCAGGAAGGCACCAGGTGGGCGGGGCTAAGGCCAGGTGACCTAGATCCACTTGCACCTGCTCCCCATCTGCAAAGGAAAAGAAGCTGCAGGGCTCCTTAAGTAGGGAAACAGAGCGGCAAGCAGGAAGGCACCAGGTGGGCGTGGCTTGCTAAGTGGTGAAACAGAGCGGCAAGCAGGAAGGCACCAGGTCGGTGGGGCTTGCTAAGTGGTGAAAAAGAGCGGCAGGCAGGAGGCACCATCATGGGCCTCATTACGAGTAGGGCAGTAAGGGATACCGGGCACCGGTAAGGAGACCGGTGCCGGTAATCCCTTACCGCCCTACTATGAGTTCCCTTAGCAGGTCCCTCCTTTAATGCCTGGTCTGACCAGGCGTTATGGACGGGACCCGTTAAGGGAAATCAGAGCCAATAACGGTACCGCAATTTGCAGGACCGTTATTAGGGTCTTCCCCATTCCCATTGAGCCCTATGGGGGCTCAATGGGAATGGGGAATGGCTGTTTCAGTGGGGACTTACCGGTCTCGCAAAGGTCGGACTACACCGGTAAATCCCCATTGAACGAGACTGGTGCCGGACACGTTATTGGTGGCAGTCATGGCCGTGAATAGGCTGTGTCCCTCAGATCCCTAGCAACAGAAATGTTGGCTCCAATGGGACCAGTTCAGACGTGACACCAAACACCTTCTCTGTGATCCTACGCCACAAAGGCGACAGCACAGGAAAGTAGGGTCATCTGTGTGCCACCAACTAAACAGCACCTCCCTCGAGTAATACGTTCTGTGCAGGACCTTTAATTGCATCAATCTCAATTTGGATGGTATAGCCACTTTGCGGGGTCCCATAAGGACTTCTTGCCAATCCTAATGGGGGTCATTACGAGGTTGGAGGTAAGTTACGGTCCTTACCGGCATGGAGCAAATACCGTGTCCGTGTAGCCTACAGCCCGCTATTAGAGGGCTATTATGACTTAGCGGGCACGAGCTTTGCGCCATGCCTGTAACGACCTAACCGCCATGCCGCAAAAGACCCAAAAATCGCCCTTAGCGGTATCGAGTAAAGTGCAGATAGCACCACCGCCATCCATGCCTCCGGCATTAGCGGTGACCGCTAATAGTGGCTACGCTAATAGCGGTGACCGCAAATAGGCGGAGCCAGAAGTAGCGTCACTGCACAGGAACGGCAAAGAGCACGGCAGCCATCTTGAAAAACACAATCCATTGCCATCCTCCGCACCCAGGATCCAAATCACCACCACACCTGTCCCAAAACAAACCAGCAGCATATTAGAATGCCCAAGACCCTGAAAAAAGGTGCTGCGCGCATGCGCAAGGAGCGCTTCTCAGAAGAAGAGCTCAACATGCTTGCGGACACCTTGGCAGAAAATGGGGATGTTGTGTTTTCCAATGACATGCGCCGACCTGCACTGTTGCGCAAAAAAGAAATCTGGGGGGAGGTGGCGTGTAAAGTGAGTGCGGTTGGCACCACCGCGTGCACAGTGAAGGATGTCCGGAAGCGCTGGGATGACCTGTGGCTCTGCGTCTGGAATATCATCTCGGCAACCCATAGCCAGGGAATGACAACAGGTGGTGGAGGTGGCACACCTATAAAGATAACTCGCTGGGAGGAGACTTGTGCAAGCACCATTGGAAGGGAGGCAATTGAGGGAGTGCGGGATATGGAGCGAGGAGCCTCATCATCGGCTGATGCAGGTAGGTGTCCCAAATAAACCAGTGTAATGGAATTCCATGAAGATGCCCCCCCGTGCTGACAGTGTAATGATGCAAAGCAGGGGCCACCAGACACATGTACGCAAACCTGCCCACAGGCAGTGCACTGCACCATCTTGTCCACATGCATGATGCACCCCATACATGTGTCAGACCAGATGCATCCCTGCATGACCCACCCAAAAGGCAAGGAACCTGTATGTCACTGCTCCAACGGCAAATACCCGCCATTCCATAGAAATGCTGCTACCCCAATGCATGCCTGATGCACGTAGACCCATCACTAATGCTCTCCCTCTCTTCGTCCCCCACAGGCACACAATCTGACAGCGATGATCATGACCCCAGGGAGCAGTCTGCAACACCAGTCAAGAAGTCCAGGGGCATGGAGGGAGCAAACAGGCCCTCAAAATCAAGGGCAAGAGTGAAACCAGCACTACCTCACAAGCCCCACACAACCGAAGAACATACAGCACCAATGTGCAATATGCCCACCACCACAGCACCCACGCCAGCCACCACCACACAGGAGCCAGTGGCTGAAGGCACTGTATCCACTGCCAGCAGTACTGTCGGAGAGGCAGCTGCCACAGAAGCCATGTCAGATGATGAAGCACATGTGTGTTTTATTGGTGAACAGTGTACAGGGTCCATGTCCCTGACACACCCAGTGCCCTGAGTCCCACCTCCATGGCACAGTCCGCATCCATGTGTGTTAGAAACATTGCTTAATTAAAGTCTGGTGCACGGCATGTCCCTCCTGTGCATCGCTACCTCCCTGAAGTGCAGCCCCATCTTCACCATCCTCATCCCCCTCGTCAGGTGGTTGCAGTTCAGCGTCAGGGGGCAGAGGCACATTCCGTCTGATGCACATATTGTGTAGCATGACACATGCCATGATGATCTTGCCCACCTTCTCATGCTCGTACAGGAGTGCCCCACCAGACCTGCTGAGGCAGCGAAACCGTGCCTTCAAAAGGCCAAATGTCTGCTCAATCACCACACGGGTACGTGTATGTGCACGATTATAATCCTCTTCATGCCTTTTCTGCAGGTTCCGGACAGGGGTAAGGAGCCACCTCTTCAAGGGATAGCCAGCATCACCTGCATGTGTGCAACAATGGTTATGTGTAAGTGATTACATCAATTGGGACCTGTATCAATGACACAATAGCATGCATTTATTTCCTGTTTGCATCCACATATCCATGCATGAATAGAGCCACATAAAGTAACTGCAATGTGTGAATTCATCTGATTAACAGGTGTGCGTGGCATCGTCTAGTGGGCGCAGGGGTGTCCTATTCCTTATGAGTGCTCATGCACTGTGGTAGTCCATGCCGGTTTTTCCCATGATCTAGGTGATGTGTAGTCAATTGTATGCTTTCATCCTGTCACCGTTGATGGCAGACTCTTGATGATCTCACTTTCCACGGCAGATGTTGCCATGCTGTTATGCTGGACATCTGTGTTGGTGTAGGAGTGGGTTCATGTATTTTGCCCTCATGTGACTCCTTTGTACGCAGTAATGGACAACTGTCCTTTTTGATGATGGAATTTGGTCCTGTGCATTGGCCATACTAAATGCATGTCGCTCCATTGTGTTGCGGGGGCTGATTTTGTGCAGTGTACATGTTGATGGCTATGGAATGGTTGTAGCACTGCCTCATTTTCATAGTAGGGCAGCTTACGTCTTGCATTTAGGTGTCAGATGTCAGGTCCAGTCTGGCCTGCTTTGGGGTATGAGCATGGTCCATCCTCTCAGGTACTCTCAGCCAGGTGAAGTATGCATCTCCCCCCCCCCCCACATCTCAGCCAGGTGAAGCATGCATCTCACCCCCCCATCTCAGCCAGGTGAAGTATGCATCTCTCCCCCCAATCATCTCCCCACATCACACTGCCATGAGCTTGACATGCAGCTCACCAAGTAGCCAGGATCTTTGCCCTGCGTGTCGCTCCATGTAGCGTGGTATCGTGGAGTTCCGCATGACCGTTGAATCATGGGTTGATCCGGAAAATCGGGCACAACAATATGTGATGATCTTGTTTGAGTTACATACCATTTGCACGTTGATGGAGTGGTATAACTTACGGTTGCAGTACACTACCTCCATGGCATGTGGGACCACCAATTGGTGCAATTGATGGCACCAATGCAATCTGGGATGCCTGCCAGTGAATGGAAGCCAACTTTGGTGTTGGAGATCTCCTGGGCTGCCCGTGGTAGGAATATGTGATCGCCTGTGTGCTTCAGGAGGGCATCGAGCACTTGGTTCAGCGTACGTGAGCATAATGGTTGTGATATGCCATGCATCAGCCCTACTGTGTGCTGGTAGGTACCTGTGACCAGGGAGTGGAGCACAGACACCACCTTCAGTAGAGGGGGGATGGCTGTACGGATGTGTATGAGGCTGGCAATGTCGTTATGTATCATGTCCACAATGGTGGTGATGGTTTATGTTTATGTTTATTACTTGATAATGTGCACAAAACCCAGGGGTAGCCGGGCGCAGCTGGTACAAGGTTACTTGAGCTTAGGTTACATACAGAGGATAAAAAGCATAACAATACAGTGCATACATGTCAACACAAACAGTTGAAAATGAAAAACTAACATGTTACAGTATTGAAGGTGTATACAAAAGGTGAATGGGTAAAAGCCGAATAGTCATGGACTGGTTTCAGAGGTATCATGGCCGTAAGTGCTGCGCGAATTAGTTGTCGTTGGACCAGAGCCAGTTTTTTACCTTACATCTGAAGTTGGTGTAGGGTAGGTTGGCCCTAAATGCAGTAGGCAATGCGTTCCACGCCTGGGCAGCTCTGACAGGGAAGCTATCTCCGCCTGCTTTGGATCGTCTGAATCTGGGGGTTTCAAGCAGGAAGTGGTTGGTAGCCCCAGTGTGGTGTCTGGACGTTTTTCTGGTCAGTCTGGCCGAGATGTAGGGGGTTGCTGTGTTGTTAAGCCCTTTGTGGGTGAGCGATAGTGTCTTGAGAAGGACTTTGTCGCTGATTTTAAGCCAATGGAGGTCTTTCCTGATGTTGGAAATATGTTCTCTACGGGGTATGTCAAGGGCTGCTCTAATCGCGTTATTTTGAAGGATTTGCATTTTATTTGTGATGGTTTTATTAGCTCCTGCATAGAGAGCATTGAAATAGTCCAGCTTGGACATTACTAATGCGTTAGCTATGGTGATGCAGTTAGTTTTGGAGAGGTACGGTCTGCAAGTCCTGATTAGTTTGCAGGTGCACGCTGTGGAGGATGCCAAGGAGTTAACTTGTTTTTTGAGGGGTAGAGTGGAATCGAGGTAAAAACCTAGAGTTTTTACCTCGGTTGCCACCTTGATTATGTTGCCATCTATGTTGAAATTGCTATAGTTGGGACTACGTTTTTTTAGATTGGAGTCGGAACCCAAGATCAGTATCTGTTTTGTCGTCATTTCGACAGAGGCCGTGGGAGGCCATCCATGCCTGAATGAGGAGGTAAATTTTGTTTACTAAAGCTGTGTCTTCGACAAAGTTGCCAGATAGTGGTATGAGAATCTGCATATCGTCCGCATAATTGGTGTAAGTTACCCCTAATCTGTCAAGTTTGTCGAAGAGTGGCTTAGTAAATATATTATACATTGTTGGGGAGACACAGGAACCTTGTGGGACACCACAAGTATATGGATTGGGTCCGCTGCCGCTACAGGGGAGAACACTCTCATCGTACGGTTAGCTAGGAAGGATTGTACCCATGCTATAGCTTCACTTGAGAAATGGGCGGCGGACGCTAAGTGGTTGCATAATACTGCATAATCCACCAGGTCAAAGGCCGCTAATAAGTCAAGGAGGAGGAGCATAGCTGTAGTACCTTTATCCTTCAATTCGTCGATTTGCGTCTTGAGGTCAATAAGGGCCGTTTCAGTACCGTGAAGTGGTCTGAAGCCAGATTGTCCTGAACCTAGTAGTTGGTGTGTCTCTAAATAGTTTTGGATTTGGAGGTAGGCTACTCTATCGATGATTTTAAGGAGAAATGGGACCGTAGTAATGGGCCTGTAGTTAGTGGGGATTGCTGGGTCAAGTGTCTGTTTTTTGAGTAGGGGCAATACAAAAGATTCTTTAAGGTTTGTAGGTACAGTGCTCGTATTAAAGGAGGCGTTTATAAGTTTCGAGATGAAGGGTGCTAAATCTCTGGCTGCATCCTTGACGATTTGTGCAGGGCAGCTGTCGCCTTGACAGTTCGATGGTTTAAGGGATAGAATGACCTTTTCAGTTTCCAATATAGAGATGTTAGTAAACCTGAAGGGTTTACAGTTGCTTTGGGTGGGTGTGCTCGGTGTCTCTTTCCGTGGGGTGGTATGAGTTCCGCTAGGGCTCAAGGAGGCTTTTTTCTTAGCGATTTTAGAATGAAGGGTTGTAATTTTGTTTGCTAGGGCATTTTGGATGCTAGTGCACCAGGATTTGTCCTTGGGGACATTGTCTGTAGGGGGAATTGGATTTTCCAATTCTCGGAGAATAGTGAAGAGCTCTTTGGAGTTCGAGTTGGCTTTACTGATTCTATCATTGAATTAATCTTTTTTAGTTTTAATTATTTCCTTCTTGTATCTATTGGCAAAGTTGGCAAGTGTGGTTTTGTTGTCAGCGGAGGGAGTATGCCTCCAGATAGCTTGGAGTTTGCATTTTGGGATGCGCATCTCTTTGAGTTGGGGGGTGAACCAAGAATTAAGGTGAGCTTCATGTTTACTTTTGTGAAGTTTGATAGGGGCGATCAAGTCTAGAGCTTTGGCCATGGACTTGTTAAATGACTCAACTAGCTCGCTAGGGTTGGAATCATTGGATCTGGCGGTGAGAGCTGGTAGGAGTAGTGGGAGTGATTTTTCAGCTGTAATTTCTCTTTTGCTTCTCGTTGGAATGGAGGGTGCGATTTTATTCTTGTTGAGTTTGGGAGGCTTGATGCTGGCTGTAAAGCATATGAGATAGTGGTCCGTCCATATTTGAGGTAGAATACTAGAAATGGTGATGTCGCAGTTATGGTTAGCTATCCAGTCTAGTGTACGTCCTTTTGTGTGTGTAGGAGCTAGGACATTTTGAGTGATGTCATGGTTGGCTAGAATGGATTGGATAGATTGGGCTTGTTTGTCTTCAGCGTCATTAAAGCCCAGGTTAAAGTCACCTAGTAAAAGGAGCTGGGTGGAGTCTTTAATGCTGTTAGTAAGGAGACTAGATAGGTCTTCCTCAAAATTGCCTAGTGGGCCTGGAGGTCTGTACACTAGAAGTATCGTTAGTGTGCTATTGTTTGAGATAGGTATTTTGGCTGAGAGAAGTTTGCACGATGTGATTGCTGGGTGTGGGGTAAGTCTAGCAGCTAGCTGCGTTTTGGTTATGATGGCCAGGCCGCCTCCTCTAGTGTTAGGCCGGTCGACTCTTAGGATGTTGTAATTGTCAGGTATGGCAGTAATGAGGGCAGGGCCGGCTGCATCATGGAGCCAGGTTTCAGAAACAGCCAGGATATCTAAGGTATCCGTAGCCAGTATATCTGCTATTTCAGTATTGTGTGCTATAAGGGACCTAGCATTAATAAGGGCTCCTGATAATGTAGGAGTAGTAATGGTATCTTTGGCAGATCCGGGATTGGGGTGGTTGGGTCTCCACTGTTTGTAGTATAGGTCACCTTGTGGTTCGGGACGATTTATCGTCGCTGAGGCTACGATGTTAGGCTTAATGGCGGTGGAGGTACGTGTAGGTACTGGTGTCCCTGTCCAGATGGTACAGGGTGTGGATCTGCTCAGGGGTTAGGCTGAATGGTTTGGCTTGATTCGTGGGATTGGGGGCTGCCTGTGTGGTACAACTGCCTGCACTGGTGGTGCATGCTGTGCCTGCCTCACCCTTCTTCTCCTCCTGCGTCTCCTCTGTGCTGCCTGTTGTTGTTGTTGCTGGAGTTCCACTGCAATCATGTCCTCCAGCCCCAACATTGCTACTAGTATTGGTATCATTTTTGTGTGTGACTGGGTGTGGGAAGGGGTGGGGTGTGCTCCTTTTGTGCTGGCCCAGTCTACATTGCCTCCACCTGTGATGATTGTGTGCACCTGTGGCAGTTGGGAACACTGCACATGGCCGCTTACGGGTGGTTCGCGATGCCGGTATTTACTCCATGCCGGTAAGGTACTTTTAGGGCTTCTGTAGGCCATTATTTGCATGTCCGCCTGACTTGTGTTCAGCTCCTGTTTACGCCATGCTGCTATTGCCGGCATGTAGGGTCGCATGCCCGCGCCAATGGCGCTATTAGAGGCACCGTTATTTACGGTGCCGCTAATAGCGGGTTGGTGGGTTGTAATAGACCGGAGCGTTAATCGATGCCGGTAATCCTTTACCGGCATCGTTTTTCCCTTACCTCCGACCTCGTAATGAGGCCCAATGTCTATTTCCCACATGGCTTTAAGGCTCGTCAGAGGCTGCTTAGTAAAGCTGCAGAGTGTTTGCTACAAGATCGAGACGGCCTTCCCGGCTAGGGGTTCAACGGTTACATTCGCTTTCAGAGGAGACTCTGCTGGACAGTCGATGTTCCTACAGAATTGTGCCCACATGGCATGCCAAAACTAGACATACTAATAAAGGTTCTGCATAGTCAACTGAGTGTCTCTGTCTCATCTCCTGACATGATCAGACACGACCCTCAACCAATACATCCACCATCACTCAAACCCCTTTGCCATACCATTGAGAGGAAAAAGATAGTTTTGCAAGGTCTGGCAGATCACGGTTAAGCCATAATGGAACTTGTAATTTTACGATCCCATTCCATCCCATTTCCTTCCTGGCCTTATTCCAGATCCTCACTACTTGTTGTGTTATCGGGAGCCGGTCAGCCGTGGTCCCCCACCCATGAAGCATCTGCAATGGGTCATCATAAGTCATAACGGCACATTCCAGCCAATATGTGGGCTGCGCCTGTCTCTGTGCAGCCACCCACTTGCCACCGCAAGTTGTGAAGCCCAATAGTATTTCTTAAGGTCCGGGAGCCCTATTCCACCGTTCCATACCTAGTTGTGTAAGTTCTGCAAGGCTATCCTTGGTTGAGAGCTGGTGCTACATACCCCTCTATCTCTCTTTTTGTTTAAATAGTCCCTCCAAAACAGCTTCCACAGTGCCGTTTCCATATGCAGAAAATGCCTAT
Organism: Ambystoma mexicanum; assembly: GCF_040938575.1. NCBI lineage: Eukaryota > Metazoa > Chordata > Amphibia > Caudata > Ambystomatidae > Ambystoma > Ambystoma mexicanum. Next base: position 993,612,261 of record NC_090923.1, on the reverse strand, counting down.
CCGGTATTCTAAGAGTATTATGCAAAATATAAAGGAATCTGAGCAGTGCCATCATCTTGAACATTGAATAGCTCCCCAGCATGGATAGAGTGAGGGCTGACCAAAATTGGGCATCTGCAAAAAACTTTGCCATCACTGGTTGCCGGTTCTGCTCAAGAAATGCAGCAGGATAGAGGCCTACTTGAAGCCCCAGGTATTTAAAAGACCCTGACACTATCCGAAAGGTGTCGCAATCTGGAATTGCGGCTTGTCCTCCCTTCACCGGGAGCAGAACCAATTTCGACCAGTTGACCTGAAGGCCACTGTGTCTGGCGTAGATCACTAGGATTTCCGCTATCCTCTGGATTGATTTCTGTGGTTCTCCAACATATAGCAGCAGATCATCTGCATATAAGGAGAGACTATCTTCCCAACCGGACAGACATAAAAAACCCTAGATAAGAGAGTTCCCTCTGAACCAGATTGCCAAGGGTTACCTAGCCAGAGAAAATAGGGCTGGAGAGGGGGGGCAACACTGGCAACACTGGCATGTACCCCTTACCAACAGGAAATGTTCAGACAAAACACAATTAATGCAAACTGCTGCATTCAGACGTGTGTATAGCAATTTCACCTATGCAAGAAAGGTTGATCCAAAGTCCATGCATACCATAGCCTCCCAGAGAAAGTCCAATAGATCAAATTGAAGGCTTTTTAAAAAATCTCTAGCCACCAGGCCTAGGGAGTCGGCCACCGCAGGCTATCCCGCAACATTGCCAACATGGGTTCTGTTACCACCTCGCTGAGGCATTTCCAAAATTCTGTCAGGAACCTGTTAGATCCCGGTGTCTTCCCGGACTGAAACACTGACACTGCTGCAGCTACATTTTCCTGCGTGATCTCTTTCTCTAGCTCTTCCACTTGTGCATCCGTTATTTGTGGGAGAGGTGTCTCTTTCAGAAGAACTATGTATACTGGGGGACCCAATCCACCATCACAGCGTATCATTTCTTATAGTATAGAGACTTGACCATCCCCCTAAACACATTTGCCTGATTAGTTATTAATGACTTCAACACATGACGAGGGCTCATCCCTCCATTCCAGCCACACCAGTAGCTTCCCTGCCTTGTCTCCCACTTTGTATATTCAAGCCCAAGACACCAAGTAGGCATGTTTGGCTGCGTTGGTGAAGACAGTGCGATAGGCGTCTCTGGCTCGCAATAGCAAGCGCTGCGTATCCCTGGAACGGTCTACCATGAACAAGCTTTCCAAGAGGAGGACCAGCAGTTCTGCTTCAATTTCTTTCTCATGTCTCGCCCTCTCTGTTGCCGCAAAAACAGAGATCGACTCCCCCTGTATAACTGCTTTCTAGCCTTCCCAGAGCATTACAGGACTCTCCACAGACAGGGTATTTATTCCAAAATATTCCACTGTTTTGTCCCTGAGCTTCTCAACCATGTCTGGTGCTAAGGATTTCAATCAGGCGACGCACAGTATGCAGCACACAATTGAAATGCTTATGTTTATTTTAGATTCAATATTGAGATGTACAGCACTCATATCACACCCCCTTGTCAAATACCTCGGGTCACAATGGACCATGAACCAGGCTGGTTGGTAAAATATAATATTTATTTATTTATTTGAAAATTAAAAGAAATCATACAATTTTTAATATGGGGCAGCAATCACCAATGGGGTTATAGGAACAATTGGAATGTAAGCAATGCACTTATTTAACCTTCTATTGACACATCTAGAAAACACCAGGGAATAGGAGCACTTTTTGACCTTAGGTAAGATAGCACTTGAGTTAGAATTTCCCCCTGCAATGTTCCCTCTGTAAAGAGCCGGAGGGGGTGTCTGTACTTCTGCTCTCTATATGGTAGAGGAGAGGCACAGAGGCCCCCAGCCAAGATTCTCTATTATTGGTAACGTAGTCCAGCAATCAAGGCCTAGCTTCTCAGGAGGTAGGTGATGCAGGTTGGTTCTTAAGTACAGTGTAGTCCCCAAACACCCACAAAGGAATGCCCACACACTGTATTGGTTAAGTCTTTATATAATTAATATTCAAGGTTATATATAATATCCCGATAACTCACTTTGTGCCCAGAAAATCAACAATGGTAAATATATACAGTTCTACAGTGGTACCACAAATATTATCAGATCTCATTAAAGTGCATCAACTATACTGTCAAAATGTCACACAGATCAATAAAGAGGAAACCAGCAGTAGAGAGAGGAAGGAAAGCAAGATGGCTGAACAACTGGCAGAATACTAGTCACTACCATTAACCACAGCTCTGTGTGGAGATCCCCCCACCTGGGCAACTTGTAGAATAAAGATACAAGCCCAGTCCATATATTGTTCACACTAGACTTCCCAATAGTTCTGCAACCCCAAAGTACCTGGCGTTGTAGCGTTCCTCGGCGGGGAATCGACGGCCCTTCTTGAGTGCCCTCCTTTTAAGGCAGGAGTCACGGGTCGTCGAACGTCCGACGGAGAACATGGTGAGCTACGACGGTGAAGTGGCAGCTTCATTCCTAGCGGTGCTCGTTGACGAGGAAGCGTAAACGTCCTGTAAGGAAGAGGCATGCGGGGCACCTCGGTGTCGATAGTTCTGGACTGCAAAGAGTTTGAAGAACTGTGGGCCAGCAAGGGCGTCGAGTCGTCGGTGTCTCTGTGGTCCTTGGGAGGCAGGAAACCCACCGGTGGATGCTGCTCGGTGCGTCGACGGTCAGGCCTTCTCCAGCAGGATACATCAGCCATGATGCGGACAAGAGCGTCCTTGGATCAAATGAAGTTCTTAGGCAAACTGGAGCACGGTGGCTCCGGTTGGCGACAGCGGTCGTCGACAGAGGCGGACAACAGTCCGGGCGCTTCTCCTTGGGATTCCGCAGCAGTCCCCATCTCGGGTCGGCAGCCTGTCGAAGGTCTGTCTACCAGGGAGCTTTGGCAAAGATCAGCTGGTGCACGATGGTCCCTCGTAGCTCGGGAAGAGGGCGCTTTACCAGGTCCTCTCTGGGTCAGTCCTTGGAGACACAGCAGCTTTCAGATTGTGAAGGAGAGCAACAGCAATTCTTCTCGTCCAGCAGGGCTTAAAGGTCAAGCTTCAGTTACTCCAGTTACTCGTCGTAATGGACTTCAGCTTCTGAACTAGATTCCTAGCAGTGAGAGGTCCCCAGATATACTGTTGATCTCCCATTCATTCCACTGGCTCATACTCAAGCATCCAATCACGACTAAGGGCATTCATGCAGGCAGGCAGCCAATCATGCACACAGTACATTCAGGCCATTCACTTCTCTCCAGATACTCACAACAAGTTATGTGTATTGGGACAAGTACCCAGCCATTCAACACTCCACACTGCATTCATACCGGCTTCAGGCAGGGCTGTCTCAGTCATTGTGTCAAACACCAGATACTAGACACCCACAACATAGACTGCGTATTCTTCACACACTCCATTCACCCAGGTCCCACCCACAGGCGTACCCACAACATACAGTCGTTGGGAAGGCTCGAGCCAGTCTGGTCAGCACTTCTCCACACTACCATATATGGAACTTCCACCCAACAGCCAGTCAGGGGAAAGGGACAGAGTCAGGGCTTCCCGGGACTTCGGGAAGATCAAGGTAACAGGCGATGGAAGGCAAGAGGCCATGGGGGCCATTTTGTCTCCATCAGGAATCTACCGATTCCAATGACAGGGCCTGGGCATCCCAAAATGGAGGACGCTCAGAGCACCAGTCAATTCAGCACGAAGCTGCCACCAGCCCGTACCCTGCTCTGTGGGCCACCCACAAGTGCCCAAAAACATAAACTAGGGGCACAGGGTTTCACCCCGACCCATGGGTGTCATAAGGGTATCCCAGGTGTCTGTTCACCAAAACCAAAGGAGAGAGCTGCACCGCCAGGAGTCCCACCTGCACTCCTGCGCGGAAAACACGACAGAACACATGATAAAAAGCAGTAAAGGACAAGGATACAGAGGCCCTGTCCCTCCGATGCATTTCCAGCATCACACCCTCAACCCACAAATAATCAATTTTGAGTGATAAACAGAAGCAGCAGGTAATCAGGAATGACAAATGGAAAACAGAATTGAAATCGGACCTTCCCTCCCCAACTAAGAGAGAAAAACAGATTTTAAACCCTGGCAATGCTAGAAATGACACTGGGAAATGGATGAATGTATTAATGAATGCAGGGGTGTTGCTAGGTCTGGAAAAGACCTGGGGCTACGCTAATGTCGGAACTGTCGGGACTGGGGGCTAGCTAGCCTTTTGGTTGTAGCTTCTGAGATTCTATCCGGGGCTACAACCAAAAGACCAGGGGCTATAGCCCCCTTAGCCACCCCCTAGCAACGCCTCTGAATGAATGTGTGCAAAAACCTTGAGACAAATACCATTCCTCACTACAGCAACCATGTAGAACTACAAACAATCACAAGCAATGTATAACCAAGAGCATACAGCTCGAAAATGAGTGGCAGGTTTTAAAACATGTTTGCAGCAAATGACACGTTGGAAAATGAGCAAACTTTGCAATTCCCGTCTGAAATTACCAAAACAGTTTTTAGTAAAAACGGGTGAAATATGGTAAATCTATGCAATATCTAGTGAGGTTCATTTTTAGGAAAATAGAGCAGAGAAGCAACAGAAAAACGGCTTTAAAATGGAATGCAAATTTTACCTAATCTGGATTTAATGACTAAGAAAAAGAGAATACCACCCGTGAATCTCCACAGTTACGTGGCCGTTGTAACTCTTCACGTGGTGATCCCTGTTTCCTTTATGGAAAATTAATTTATTTAATCAAAATTGCTACTGATTTATGTTCTAGCAAAATAAAAATGAAGAGAAAATCGGTGCTAACACTAGGAATCAAAGGCAGGGTTTCACATATAATGCTGACAATTTTAACCATATCAGGGTCAGAATAGGATAGCTTAGAGATTGGGATTGGACAAAGCAAGGCAAGGTATAGTATGAATTTCTATAGTTCCTATAGATACTCACAGTCCACTTTTTAGTTTTTGGATTTTGGACAGTCAGCGCTCTGGTCACCACATGGATCTCGTCTAACAAAGGACAGCCGGAGCAAATCAGCGGGACAGGATCAGCTGGGAAGTGACTGGTTACCGGGTAGCACTTCTGGTCACTGGATATGATAGGGCATCAGGGTAGCAGGATGACAGCAGCATGGAGTGAGTGGCAGCAAGCCAATCGGGAACAGGATGTCAAAAGTACCACAGTTTTCTCCTGGTTAATGGGAGATTTGGGAGATTAGTGTTTTTTTTTAATATATATTACAGGCCTTGCTGGAGAAGGATCAGCAATGCTTGGCCTTGTAGTTGGGATCTGGAGTCTGGATAGATGGAACAGGAACAGGAATGCAGCGCAGTAAATCAGGAAGAGTGTCTGTCTAGGGTCTTGTCAGGCACCCTTATTTATAGTGCAAAATGACATCATCAAGGTAGAGGCTGGGCAGGGATAACTATGCATGCCCCTAAACTACTTGGATTGGTCAGGGGTGCCAGTCTCCACCTTACTCTCAACTGATTGGATTTCCAAGGGAATGATGTCAGGTTCATGAGGTGAGTTTTACAATGTCCAGAAACTCCCAAATTTACTTTACTTAAAATCTTATTTTGTCACCAACATATATTTACACACTTGCAATCTCTTGCCAAATTATACCCACAGGTTACATATTATGTGTAGCACAGATAATTCCAATCCTCAGGTCTGTGCGACCTTGTTTCGCCTTTCAGATACATTTTGGTAATTTAAACATGAAAGATTTGGCCAAAAATTCATTACTTTTGTACACAGATGCAAATTATCCCCAGGGATGTATGTACAAAATGTTATGTTTGCAACATTAATACATTCCTTGGAATCTGTCATATTTTGTAACTTCTGTTCCCCATGCAGCAATGAGTTCTACCAAGTTTTAAAAAACAGCCCATAAAATTAAATTTGAAACTGCAAACATTTTACATTTTTACTAATTCTTGCTGCAGAGATAAAAAAAGTATTTAAGGTTTCTTTATAAAATAGTCTTTGTAACCAAAAGACAGTCCATTGTTCCTAGATCCCTTTTGTTTTCTTCCTCCAACTGCAAGCAACTGTCATTCCTTCAAGGAAAGGGGTGTTTCCCATCTTAATTGAAGGTTTTATTTCCCCTTAGCCTTGACAGGTTAGTGTCCCAGGACTTCTTTTGTCCCAGCCTCGAACACAGACGAATGTCTGACGAGCGTGTGAACTTTCTTTGTTCTAGCCCATTCAAAGTTTTTCAAGCTGGCAATTTTCATGTACGTGTCCTGGATTTATGGTGTGTCTCCCTTCCTTGGGGAAGTTTCATGGCTGGCAAATGGAGTGACTGTTTTTTCTGAGAGCTTGCAAATCCAGCCCATGTTTTTTAAACTCTTTAATTTCTTATTTCTTATTTTGGGTCCTGAGTTAAAACAAACCTGTGAAAGAAGATAGCGTATGTGTGTATTATCACCACTAACACAATCCCTTTACATTGTTAAGTAAGCAGGCTTTCATTCAACAATTTATTCTAAACATTTTTTTCTTACAGTCAGCAAAGTCCATTTTTCCACATGTATTAAACCTTGTTACCAGGGGCGAGTAATTGGGAAGGAAACCCAGACACTTTAAGATGATAGTGTCTTAAAAGGAACTAAAGGAGCTGAAATTGACACGTGTGCCCTTGGTCTTTGCCTCATTTGTAGACTGGGTCTAATTTCAAACCCTGAAAAACTACCCCCTTTGGGAGGGCTTAGTTCTAGTCTGTCTTTTAAGATCTTATTGCAAAGTGTCTTGCCCGAAAATAAATATATATTGCTAAATCAGACATATATCCTCTGTCTTTTAGGAGGGAGAAATACCGAATTTGTGGCCAATCTCCTCAAAGATATCGAGAGGGTTGATTTCATAGATATTCACAGAACAGACAAAGAAGCATTGTTATATATTCATTCTAAAAATGTCTTTGAAACTATAATGAAGGGGCTCCAATCTTTGAGAGCATTTGGTTTTGATTTGGCCGTATATATTTTTAAGGGCACTGCATGTGAATTGTTGGCAGATAAGTTGTGTGATCAACCACTCTCAAGGGCCATAGTAATTCAAGTGGAACAATGATCTAGACATGCTCGGGAGATTCAAGTGGCCTGAAATAAACCTCTATCTACTCTACCCACTAGTGATTGCTCTTGGTTAACTGGTGCATTGTCTTCTTCGAATTATAGGCATCAATTCCACTCTTCCTAACGACTCTAGTGATTTTATATTTAAAGGTCACTTTACCATCTTGTCATGGAACACTCGCGGAAGCAATCATTTATGTGCAAATCCTGCGGCTGGCCTCATCTAGATGAAACAATGCATTATCGTATTGCAAGAGAGATGGTTAACAGCCTCCCCTTTGCTGGATGTATATGTTTAATCTTTTCAGTCTGCTTAAAAGGGTTGGTGGGGTCGGTGGTTTGGCGGTCTGCTAACTCTTGTGAAGTCCTCTAAAGAGTTTGAGGTTATTCAATAAGTAAATGTTTGCATCGGTGTTTAAGCCACCCATGTTAGACCTCTTATGGAGAACAAAGCTCTTGATATCCTTTTTTTAAATGTTTACTGGCACATTGGAATTGGTAATTGTGATTATTTTTTGGACCAACTTGTATTGTTTACAAATGAGTGGAGTAAAAGACTATTAGGTGGTAAAATTATTTTGGCGTGCAATCTTATTGCTGAATCTATAGGTGTGGACGTATCCGTACGAAGGGTGCCCCAGTTAGGTAAAAAAGTTCCCTAAACAATATTTTGGTTGGAATTGACTAAAGGATTTAGGCAGACTGGGACTGTGTATCCTAAATGGGGCTATCCATGGAGACGTTCCAAGTAATTATACTTGGCATAACGGTGAGCTGCATTCTATTTTTGTAAGGGGCTGGTTATTTGATAAATGTAAAACCCTTAGGGTTCAGGAGTTAGCTTGGAGTGATCATTGCATGTTATCTGCAGATTTTGAATTGAGAATTGTGACTGAAGAAGGGCAAAGCACATGAGATTTAATAGTAAACCCTGCAGGCAACAGAGTGTAATGGAATATGCGTCTGGTGAATCGTGTCAATGATACTTTAGTAACTTGCCTGGGGGAGTCCTTGTTGGCTCGTTGGAATGTAAGTATTTTACTTTTACAGTTATTGATGTTGGTAACTTTATGGAAGATGCTTTCAAATCTTTAGTCTATCAAAATCTTCACCAACTTTTCTCCAGAAGAATCATTTACATGCATATGATGCTGAAGTAGCTGCAAAGAAAAAAGATATGAGAGCCCAGATCAGATTTTTAAAATTAAAGGGTAGTCTCAACTTGACCAAAATGCTGGCTAAGATTGGTAAGGTAAAATCAGCCTACAAAAATTGGTTTAGAGGTAATCCTGCACTTAGAATCCAGAGAGACGCTTAATAAGGCCTGAGACTCTGGGCTATTACTGTATAAGGTAATGCCCCTAGGGCCCATAGTTATAGGCCCAAACGTATCGAGGGCCTTAACTAAGTCCCTGGGGGAATTACCTTATGTGGTAATGGCCCGCATTTGAGGGGCTTGTTGCCATCAGCACCCCCACCCGTTAGAGTGGGGTACTAATGGAGGGGTTTTTCAGCCAAAAAAAATACAAAAAATGGCTGCCATGGACAGCAAAACGTGGTTTGTTTCCCCTTTCTGTGACAGCCATAGTAAACAAAGAAATTGGTCGCCATTGAAGGGGACAAGGGACTACACATAATCCCTTTTCCCTTTCCATGGCGGCCATTATAGTAAATAGAAAAAGAAAATAAACAAAAGAAATGGCCACCATGGAAAAGGGAGAAGGGACTATATGTAGTCCCTTCTCCCTTTCCATGGTGGCCTGAAAGAAAGAAAAAACACTGAAGACTGGTGCGTGGTACGCCCAGGGACAAGTGCAGGCTTACCGTGTGGTAAGGCTCGCAAATGCACCAATCAGTGTGTTTGTTTTACATAACCCGCGCCGGGTACTATTTGTATATTACTAACGTTGCGTAATAAAAACTCTCAAGTTTTTGGGAGGTTGATAAATGGTCTGGGTGTATCGCAGCCATCTCATCAGCTCAATGCTGTATCTGAAAGGATTGGGTTGCCCATTTTCAATCAATGTATTTTTCCCCTGTTATCCGTGGAGTATCGAGTCCGTAGGGCAAGATAATGATTGGAAATTTAATGTGGATTGTGATAGTGTTGAAGTGGTATTGAAGAGGATCAGTTGCTGGTCCTAATCAATGATCAACTCTATTATACAAAGGAAATCCAGCTGTCTGGGTCTCAATACTATCTAATCTTTTTATACTTTCCTGAAATGATGGGCCACTGGATTTATTGTTCCCATATTTAAGAGGGGTTGCAGGTCAGACAGCACCAACCATTGGCCTATATCTATTCTGAATGCTGAAAGTAAGGTGTTTGCAACTCTGCTGTTGAGGCATCCGGGAAAGTGGGATAAACAATCAGGAAGGCTAAAGAAATTGAAGACATGGTTTAGGAAATCGATGGAAGCCTCAATAAATGGTTTTATTTAAAAACGCAACAATCAATCTCTCGGCTGCATTTGATGCTGTTCATAGTGGTTGATTGTGTACTAAATTGAAAAATTGGGGAATTCCATATGGCCTTCAACGTTTGATTATAGATCTCCATGAAGAGTCCAATGTTCATGTCAGACTTAACCATAAAGGGCCCCTTTCTCTGAAAATGTCCACCTTCAAAGGGGTTAGACGGGGATGTACCCTGCCCCAATGCTTATTTAATGTATATATGTCTGACGTAGGGAATTATTTAGATTTGTTTTCTTTTGCTCGTCTGAAATTCCATAATTTTAAACCAGTATGGTTGTCATATGCCGATGACTTTTTAATCTTTGATTGTGCACAGATTGGGCTGCAGCGGTTGATTGAGGCATTTGTAAAATGTGCCTCTTCTAACTCCTTGAAAATAAATACAGCCAAAACCTAGATAATGCAGTATACCATGATGAAAACAATGTCTAAGTATCAATGGTGGATTGGAACACAAGCACTGGAGAGTGTAGAATGGTTCATTTGTCTCGGGTTTCCAAGTTTCAAAACAGCATAAGTTGCAGATCAAGGATTGGATGAAAAGTTGGCCAATGGTCTTGTCCAATCAGTTGGGCAGGGTTGATGCAAAATATGGACAATTCTCTGTAATTCAAATTCTAAAATGTTACGAAGGGAAGATTGTTCCCATGGTTTTACATGTGATTGAAGTCCAGAGGTTGTGTGTTTTAGAATTGTTACCATTTTGGAGCATTAAATTTGGAGGAAGGCCTTAAGGATCCCTCCCTCAATTTAGATATGAGCTCGGTTTACATTCCCTTACCTGCAGAGCTCACTGAAAAATGTTATCTTTTTATAATAAGATTTGAAATCCTTTGAAGGATACTGTATTTTGTGATCTTAAAACAATTCCGGAAATTGAATGCAGATAAATGTTTTATTCATTTTTCATGTTTTACTCTAAACTGCTCAGGAATCTTGGCTTGTCCAGGCAGGATTTTGTTGACAATCCAGAATACGTGAAACATTTACTATTTGTTTCTGTTTGGACTGCAACCTTTGAGGGATTACATGGTTATGAGTCTCTGAGTCGCCTATGTTGGGAGCATAAGCATGTGGGTGCCTTAGCTCCCTATCTCTCCATTTATCTGGATAGACAGATAAGGCACTTGTTTTTAAGGTTCAGATGGTATCTGTTTTTTTACTAAAGAAATCCAAGCTAGGTATGGTTCCATCTGACCAGGTCACCTGCAAATTGTGCAATGAGCAGAAAACCCCAGAAACTCAGAATCATCTTTTGTTGTCTTGCGAAATGTTACAAGGTAAACAAGAGGTCTTTTTTAGGAAATCTTTGAATTTATATACCGCAGGGGATTCTGAAAGTTTTGGGCATAATTGTTTGGCTGGGTGTATGACCTCAACTGTATTGGCAGTGGTTGGGTTTTTTGACTCTCTGAAGCTGGATCTGTTGAATCATAGTAATTTAACAGTGAAGGAATATGGGTGGAATATGGGCGCATATATGTTTTGTGATTCTATGTACCCAGATGTGCTGTATGGTGGATTAAATATTTGTATTGGTGCTTTTATTAAAGTAATGTATTTTTGAATAGTTTTTATGTATGGATAAAATGAATGTATTATTGAATGTGCTTTATGTACGGAATTAATGTAATGGTTGGCAGATTGGAGACATTATTTTGTAATAATTGTTGGCAATTTTTATAATTATTTTGTATTTATTTTTCTTATCATGCGTGTGTGTTAAAGCTTATTCTGTATACCAAATAATCAAAAAATTATAATAATACATCTTTCGAAGAAAATGATTTTTACAAAGGGGTTTTATAGTAGAATAGGCTAAAACCAAGATATTAACACAATTTGTAATTTGCAACACACAGTAAAAAGAAAGACACTAACCCATCACAGTGTTGTCGGTAATAGACAGTTGTTGAGAACTGAAAGGTGCAGTCTGTCTAACACAGCTTCATCAGCAGGACTTATATCAGGCATAGCATTGCATGTTCATAATGTACAAGAGTATCCAATTTTAGTACATACTCAACATAACCTAAACACTTGAGATTAAGTGTGGTGACAACAGTAATTGAAATAAAAAAAAGAACCGGTGCACAGAAAGATTAGAAGATAGACTCCAGAAAGATGAACGTCGTCTCAAGCTACTTGCATTTCGGCTAATTGGGTCTGAACTCTCGAACCCCTTGCTTCAAAAATTAGAGTTATTTAGCTCTCCCTTGCAGTATCGAGATTGTAAAATGTTACTTATCCGTGTGTGTGAAATGTAGAGTATACCAGTTACCAGCATGTGCATTTCAGGATTACGCTTTAGCATACTTCAGTTATTCTCATTTACCAATTTAATCCATTTGCTTGCAAAGTCCCGGCGTGACCTCTTGATATATATATACTCTAGTGTGAGTGTACATCCTTCACAAGAGATGCATAACTAAAGTGAGGGGCATCACTGGAAAATAAGTGTGGGGGCTATGTCCAGGGAAATCAGTGTGAGAACCATTTCTAGGATAAGATGTGTGAGGGGCCATCCCTAGGAGAAGGTGTGTGTGAGGAGACATTGCAAAGATAACTGGTGCCAGGGAAATGTCTAGGATACATTTTGAAAAGGACAGGTGTGGGATAACCAGTAGGAGTGGATGTTTCTACGATAAATGACTACATGAGGCATCATTAAGAGGCCTCGTCCCTGATGCATTCAAGACCAACCAGCTCCTTTCACTGCTGAAGAAGCCTACACTCAAGCCAGGCAGGTGGTTTGGAAAACTACCAACCAATTACACACCTTCCCTTTATCTGAAAGATCATCAAAAAGTAGTCATCCATCAATTGCATAAGCGATCTTTGAACATGCCCTGGCCAACATCCAACCTATTCATTAAGCCCTCCTCATCCCCGGGTGAAGATGATGCCTGCCTACTGGTTCTGCTTGGTTTATCCGCCGTCTTCAATGCTGTCTACCACAAAGTGTATCCCAACAGAATTATCACCTCTGTCATGTTTCAGTGACTCAGTTCTACAACGGTTCACCTCCTACCTCACCGACAGACATCAGACCATCCAGATTGGGAGATTGGGAACCACAGATCCCGACGACACCCTGAAACATGCAGCATCCCACCAGGCTCAATCCTGCCCCCGCTCATCTTAGACAGCTACATGGAACCACTGGAGGAACTCTTTACTAGCCCTGGCATCACGATACAACAATACGCATGCAGACCGAGCCCTGCTTCAAGGGCAATTCCATCAATGACATCAATCATCTAGACCCCTGCCTCTCACTCTTTCAAACATGCATGCCAAGCATCTCCCGAAAACAGACCCCATTAAGACATAATTCATCCTACCGAAGAGTTCTAGAAAACATGCTCCAATCGAAAAATGTATGCCGGAAGTGGAACTTGATGCTTAATCCCTTGGCTTCATGATTGACAGTGGCCTTTCCTCCAAGACCCAGATCACGATAAAAGGCCATTGAGGATGTTACCAACTCTCTCCTTTGAAAAATCAAGCCCTTTATCCCACCACAAACTTAAGAATCATCCTGCCATTTCAACCCCGGAAAGGGGCCACAATTTTGCCGAATGGCAACTTTCCTGAATGCATTTTCACCAAATGCTTTACCTCTTTTTTTTAACCACAGATGGTAAGTATGCGTACGGTATACACAGGAGGTTGGGGTGGAAGGATTGAGCGGGGTGGGCCTTCCCCCGCTTTCTGAGGTAAAAAAAAAGAATTAAAAACAGCAAATGAATTTGGCAAAGTTGCCATTCGCCAAAACACAATCAGCAAAGCCAAATAGATCCAGGGCACGGCTTTCCCTGCCAGAGTCCCAACCTCCTATCTGACCACACTAAAAGATATTCAGCATGCTGCCACCTTTCTAATCAAAGGAATCAATAAATATGACCACATCACTCAAACCCTCTGAGAACTACCCTGAGTATCCCCTCCAAGTCCTCATCAGATCCAAAACCTCATGCGGCACATACTAGACTAGGAGATAGAATGCCCCATCCCAGCTAGAGGAAAGACTCGCCATTTCTGGTGGCCTCCGCAGCAACAAAAGCCACGGCGCTGGCAGCCTTGAATCTAAGAGATGCAAGAAGGAACTAACCAGTAGAGAGGCCTTTTACTTCTACGCGCCAGGACTCTAGAAAAACAAGCCAATGGCACAGCAGATTGGTACCATCTCGCCTGCACTTCATGAAGGGACTGAAGACCCTGATCTTCAAGACCTGGTCACCCGTTGGCCCATGCTCCCTCCCACCCACCCACACTGTTGCTTTCCTGGTCCTTGCCTCTTTATGTCCCATCCCCTTTTTGAGTGATCTTCTGCGTTTCAGCTAAATTTCTTACTGTCCCATTCATATAAATGTAGCTAAGCAGTGTGGTGGACATTACAGGCTAACCACGCGAGGGGTGTGGCTAGAGTGGCAAGTGGGAGGGCAGCATCTAAACAAACCCCATATGATAGCCACTGGCCTGAAGGAAGTCTCTAGGATAACCAGGGCCAGGGGACATCTCGGGTATTGACTGCATGAGGACACATCCCTGGGATAACAGTGCTTGGGGACATTTCGTAATAGCCGGCGTGAGGCACATCTCAAATATCATCCAATGGGTTATGTAGTATGAGGGGACAACTCAGGGCGCGAGGTGGCATCTTTAACGAAGAGACATCTAAGGATATCTAGTTCGAGGGGACAATGCTAGGGCCACGTGTGAGGGTGCACACTGTCGGATACCAATTGCCAGAGGGATGTCCGGATCAAAGGATAATGCCCCCCCGTCACTTACACCTGTAAGCACCACGAGCTTTCCTGAATCCCTATGGATACGCACCGGCTCCATCAGGGCAGCCGCTCGCATCTCGCCATAGCAACGGGATGCTGCTGCCGGGTAACGCTGTCCGCACACTCACCCCCTGCTGCCAAGCCTGGGTACCACTGCCCTCACAAGCGGCGGGTCTGTTGGCGAGGATGATGGTGGCGGCGCCTCGCGCAGCCCGACTCTCACAACCTGTTGCTGCTGTTGTTGCCGGTGACGTTGATGCTGCTTGATAGCATCCTGCTGTCCACTCGCTGTCAGTCAATCAACCTGATGCTGCAGCCCCGGCGCCTCCCGCCTGACGTCCGAAGCTTCTCTTGCCACCCAACGCCGACGCGTGCGCCGCTGCAGCCGAGGGTCTGCCAGGTCGCCTCTCCCGCCTGGGAAGGGAGCTTGTGATCTGAGCGCTCGGGCCCGGAGCGGAGGGGTGATGGGGCGGGGTTAGGGGGCTGCCAACCGGAGCAGGGGTTCTCTGTGATTGTAACCGTGCTTCGGTAGCCACTCCCCCCCGTACAGCTGGAGCAGTGCCGCCTTCATTCTCATGTGTAACATATGCAAATCCCCCCCCCCCCTTCCCCTTATGCACCTCGGGTAATGAAGAACTTGACCGCTGGACCGCCAACCCGGAAAAACAACATGGAACTGGCACCCCGTTACCCACAGCTGTGGCAGCCCGTTCTGCCCATGTCATGTAAAGTTATGGGACGGGAATTACTGTGGCACGCACCTAAGACTTCGCAAATGCTATTTGAAGGCGGGCGTGTATTGCTACAGAAGCGCCACCCCAAGCCCCCAATGTCGCACTGTTCGGGCACCTGCGTTGTATGACAAGCAGTGAAAGCAGTCCAAGGCACACCGTCGTATTCTGTGTCTAACCACAGCACTCGTGCACACAGGCCCTGACGCGTCCAAGCACACACGCTCACTCCGGCAGGGAAGGCACGAAACTCTCCCCTTCACCCGCTATTGCGGGATGGAGCACACACAGCCAAACGCACGCAGCTCTGACAGAGCACCTCGCGTTGTCTTTTCGCACTTGTCTTCCATTCAGGTAATAGGGCCGACTCAAGGGCCGGAGTCATGATTTTCCACAGGGGGTAACAGTGAGTCAGGGGCGAGGTGCATCAGCAGAGCTCTGTGAAGTTCTAATCCTGAGGGTATATGGGGGGGGGCGAGGGGGGTTGTGGGGGCGCCTGCAGGAAACGGCAGAACTGACCGGAGTATTTGACAGTGACGGTCCCACACTGGAACTGCTTGACGAGGAGGGTCCGAGTTGTGTTTAAATTCCACCCGCAGAAAACGAGCAACATGCGTTATAATTCTGGAATGAGTCGCATTGCCATATCTGTGTGCACTGCTAAGCGCAGGAACAACACGGAGCATTGTGGGTCAGGATTGAGATGTGTGACAAAGCTGCGCGCGTGCTCCAATACGGGTGTAGCAGGCAATGGGTGCTACAGGTGACGCTTGAGGAGCACTGTCAGAGGCGGGGGTGGGGGGGGCGGTCGAGACACAAGCAGCAGGACGACAGAGCTGGGTGCAATATTGGAGGATCAGACAAGGAAGCGCCACAGGCGAGGGTTAGAATGCAGTAAGTTGCGCATGTCCAGCGGCGGGCAGAGCTGCGTGTGTATCCCAGGAGTGAAACCGTGAGAGGGGGTGTTTGGGCAGGCCTGAGCTACATGGCGGCCGAACGCCGACTCTAGCCCCCTGCCCTCCCCTCCCCTCCGGGCCATGAGTCATCCCAGCACACTCACGCCAAACACCGTACACACAGATTTCCGAAAGATGAGAAATACACCCCCCCCACCCCCACACACACACCTGAGGTGCGGCTGCTGCCTGCCTCCTACATGAGCGGGTGGGAGCAGGGGGTGACGGTTGGAACGCGGCCCGGACCTGAAGTGAAAACTGCGCATTAGTCACCACCAGTGAGCTACAAAGGCAGGCTGGCACAGCAGCAAGCCCGGGCACATGATGCTAGTGTTCGTGGCTGATGCCAGGACGAGGTGGGCTGGTGTTGGGGAAATTCCTATATTCCTTCCAAATGCTTTCGTCTCTCAAAGGAGTAGGTGGGGCTTGGGTAACGTCCGTAGACACATGCCCGGCCCTGATGCCCGGTTGGGTGGTGGGGTGAGAGTATAGGGCATGATGTACCAGAATATCTCTGATCAAAGTTAGCACACACAAAAGACCCACCCCCTCCTCACCCCAATCGTCTCCTTCAGAAGGCCTCATATCGTCCCCAGTCACGCTCCCAGGAGGGCTAGATGAGGGCCACAGCTTAGCCAATAATGTAAAAGGGCAGGGGGGTCTGATTTTTTCCCCAAAACTCTACGAGGTGTTGCTGTGGCTGCTGTTTCTTGGTATATTTTCTGATAATGCCTTATATTTAGGTGTGGACTTGATTATAGGGCAATGGCAGAAGTGCAGGGCCAGTATCCTACTGTGGGACAGTTTTTATTGGTCAAAGTGTGGCGGTTTGGTGCGTTACTTCACCGGGCAGTTGTACGTTTTGATCCAAGTTACTGAGCAAATATTGTTTAAAATGCACAATTAAGGTATTTTAACAAAACAAATCTCTCGGGCAATTCTCCAACAGGCTGTCACCAAAGGAACACATTGCCATTTGTGAATGGGTGCCACTTTTTCATTGGTACCCAAGACAGTGTTATGTCCCAGTCTAACCCTGCTCATCTTTGCTGGATGTATCTTATTCTTAATCCCATCCTTCAATTGCTCCTACACAAAACTCTCATTTGCGCACTCAAGGGCCCACCCCAGCCTTCCTGCACACACGCCACTGGCACTGTGGCATCATTTACCTCGCTTAATCTATGAGGGGGGAACCCTGGATTCAAATCTACATCCCTATAAGTAACATAAGAGACACGTCATCCTGTGCCATGCACTATACAGAGGGTCCATTTTATAAATACATTGCAGCACTACAGTCTGTTAAGCCATGCATTAGTGGGTCTTTGTGTAGTGCAGACCTAAAAGAAGCACTTCATGTTGATAACAATGTTGTCGTCTACGGAAACTAAACTAGAGTGATGTAAAGTGATTTGCCAAGGATCACATACTTAAGTCAAGTGGAGAAGCTGGGATTTTAGTCCAGCTTTCCTGGTTCTATAGTTTGTATTACAGACAGCAGGCTGTGCGTGCTCATTACTTAGTATGATGGTGCATAACACTGTGGCAGTATCTCCTCTCATCCCATTTTTAGTTCTACATAAAGTGGCAATAGTGTCTGTATAGTTGTCATTGGAAAGCTTCATTAGTACTATGTGGTCAATAAAGCTGACTTGCAATGCACCAAACCACATGGTAAACCAACTTGACAATGCAAACGTAAGATTCCAGCTGAAAGTTCAAAAGGGCACAGCAGAGAATGTGTATCTGAAAAATGAGTACAAGGCAATCCAGAAAAGATACGGTATCAACAATGTTCCTGTCAGACGCCACGCTGCAATGTCAGGAAGGAAAGTAACTGAATGTATTAAAATCAGCAAACTACACTCATTTACTATGAGCAACTATTTGAGTAGTTGACCCACTTGGTGAAAACACTCATATGTCTAGCAATTTATTAGTATGGTGTGTTCGGATACATACAGCAGCATATACTTTGTCACAGTTTATTACACGGCACACGCAAGCAAGCTAGGCAACTCCTTCCCCTACAATGAATGTGGCGCACAATAAAACGCTTTTTATTTTTTTATATATACTATAGATTGTTTTGAGTAGGCCTCCAACCCGTCCCGCACCCAACCTCCGCAAACACCCCGTGACACAATGGACCAGGAATCAGGCCGGTGTGTATCAATAAGATATTTATTCATTTATTAAATAACCAGTTACTGCAGCCACCAATGTTGTGGCAACACAAATTGCAATAATCTCTACAAAACAATCAGATTAAGATATACTATCACAGTTAATTCCTTTTTTTAATGGCAGAAAAGAAAAAGAACAATTTACCACACAAGGATAGCACTAGTGTTTAGCACTCCCCATGCGACACGCAACCCCCGAACATCAATGGGGCTTGATTCCATTGAATGGAAGACAGTGGCAGGGAGTAAGAATAGTGGGGCAAAGACATTTTTTTAAAAAACGTTTTATTGGTTAAACAATTAAACCTTTAACATTTCCATATTTCAATTTCCTTAGATGCTTATCGTTTGCTGTCGGACTGTTTATCTTACAATTGGTCCATTTTAAATAGCAATTTCCGACAAACCCGGTTTCTCTATTTACTTCACAAGTTTCCACCCGTCTCCGAACCCAGGTTCAGGGATTCAACAAATTTCTAAGCATCTATTGTCCGTCCCACTTTCTTCACTGTCAAGAGTCTCTCCCAGTATTCTTCTTCCCTCTCTGGTAAAATTTCTGTAACGTAACATCCCATATCCGACAGGCGTTTCAACCTCAAAGCCGGACAGTTTAACATAACATGTCTAATCGACTCCATCGTGACCTTGTCTTCACAGAACCTACAGTACGATTTGTTCTTCTCAATAAGTTTTCTCCTCAATTGTACTTCTCTGGAGGCCCAGATGTTCAGTCTGCATCGCATCAGTAGGTCTCTGTAGTGATTTGATGGGAACTTCTTCAAATATGGGAGAAGAACATTCAGTGTTTTCCGCTCCCATATAATGTTGTTATAACAGACATTTTGTTCACTAGTCTTCTCCTAAGTTTCATCCGAGTCTTTTCCTGAAAGTTTCTTTTTGCCTTATTTGGATTGTATTTCAAGACGTCATCTGAAATATTTAACTGCTCCAAAAGGCTTTTGAATTTATTCTTCCAGCATTGGAGTATGTTGTCTCTCTTTGGCGGCCCTTTGTGGGCCAGTATTTCAAATGGTGCTGGTGGTTGGTCAAGAATACATTTCCGGTAGAGAGACAAAGTTTTCCATGATACAATTGAAGCCAGGGATTGGAGCCTTAGTTCATTCCTTATAATCTTTACTGGCAGCGCGTTTGGTAATTTCAGGATTTTTCACCAAAAATATGCCTCACAGATACTCCAAATTTCCCAACGGAGTGCCAATAGTGCCTTGGAACCGTAGGTAATTACTGCTACCATCTTTTGTTTATAGAAGGTTAGGATAGGCATCAGGGAAAACTTCCCATACCTTCGATTTATGACTAGTCCCTGATTAGTTAAGGTCATTAGTTTTTCCCGGATCAAAGCATATTGCCTCTCTTCGTTGCTGTTTTTATTTATCCTCACTCCTAGATATAGTATTGTGTCCACCACCACCAGTTTGTTATTGTCAAGCGTCCAGGTGTAGTTTGTCTTTTCACTTTTTTTTCCCCGGCTGGATTTCATTGTTAATATCATGGATTTTTTAGTATTGATCTTCATACTATTTTCTGCTAGGTACTCTTTAAATGCCACTATCCGTCGCTGGAGGCCGATGGCCGTCTGGTCGATAAACACAGTGTTGTCAGCGTATAGCACCCATAGCACTTCTATACCTTCGATCTTTGGGGCAAAAGCACATACCCTTCCTTGTGAGGCCGTCATGTCGGCCATGTATAAGGAAAGGTGCCAGAGCACATCCCTGCTTTATTCCTCTGAAAGTCTTTATCTTTTTCGTCACTGACCCCTTGGCTGTTGTTTGGACCTGTATACTGGTGTTAGTGTAGGGGGCTTGGATGGCTTCTAGTAGGTCGACCGGGCAACCCCAGTTTTTCATCTTTGACCACAATCGGTCACGGTTTATCGCATCGAACGCCTGTTCAAGATCTATAAAGCCTAACTATATAGTTCCTTTTTCATCAAGTGTTCTTGCTTTCAGAATATTTAGTAGGAACAAGTTCAGTGATGAACCCACACCACTAATGAAGGCTGTTTGCCGCTTGTCCAAGATTTCAGCCTTTTGTGCTCATTTTTTCAGATCTCTTAGCAGTAGAGAGGCGAATCGTTTGCCTATTGAGTCCAATAGGGCGATAGGCCTATAGTTTCTGGGATCGCCTGTATCCCCTTTTTTATAAATTGGCACAATAAATGCCTCTCTCCATGAAGGTGCAATTTTTCAGGATCGCCTTATTGGGTGGAACGATGAGAATATTAGGTCTGTCCATTCATCACAGCTGTCTTTAAGCATCTTGTTTGAAATACCACCCGGCTTAGCCGCCCTGGAAGAACTCAGTTTTTTTTATCATCCCTGAAATGTCTTCGCAGTCAAATTCAATTGACCAAGGTTTTACATCCTGCTCTTTTTTCATTTATTTTCACATTTCCCGCCTCATATAGGTCTGTGTAGTGGTGTATCCAGTTTTCTTCTGAAACTTGGTTTACACCAATAGCTGATTGACAGAGGTCCCTGTTATTTATTATGTCCCATAGGTGTCTTGCATTTTTCATTTCCACTGCGGCTAACATTTTTTCCACGCCTCCCTGGGATCTTAGATGTCTTGCACAGTGTAGCCAATTTTTATAAGTTTGCCGACACTTCCTCAGTTGTTCCTCTTTCTCCAAGTTGTTATTCTTTTTTATTTGTACAAGTCCGGCTCTGTATTTTTTCCTTCTGGTAACTAAGGATTTGTCATCCATGTGCTTCCTTGTAATTACTTTCGTTCTGTTTGGATCATATTTGGCCTTGAAAGCCTTCAACAGCCATCTGTATTCGACCATATTTTGCCTTTCCACGATAGCACTGTTGTGTTTCTCAACCAACTTTGGTATCAATTATTGTTTAATTCTTAATCTGTTTCTGCCCCAAGATACTTCCATTTCATCCATCTTCTTCACGTGTACTTTTCTTATTTTCCCGGATAGTCCTGTTTCCAGTAGGCTGTGGTCACTGTTTACTTGCTTCTTGATTTTAAAAGTATTAACCCAATGCAGGGTATTACTTCCCACAAAACAGTAATCCAAACAGGCTCCACTCTTTCTGCATGACCAATTGTTTGCCCCTGACAGATCACCTCTGGTCTGGCTGTTTAGCATCTTCATATCCCGCGCTCTTATTTCCTCCATCCATCTTTTTTCTTTACCTACAAGTTGTTCGATAACTTTTTTCTTTCCTTCTTTATTCAGTAATTTAATGTTAAGATCAACATTGAGTATGACGAGTTGATCTTTATCCTCCGTCATTGACTTATCAATGGCTTCTGTGATGCGTTTTATATATGTTTCCACTTTGGGCATCTTTTCACTCCAATAGGTGTTAATTAATAAAAACTTAGTTGGTCCTTCTTTTGGCTCTGACTTGATTTCTATTTTCAGAATTTGCACAAAAGGATTTGGGGTGAGATGTTCCAGTACTTGTAGATTGCTATCCATCTTTTTTAGGGCCAGCAGGCCAACAAAGGGTTTCCCCTTCGGGCCCCTTTGGGCCGGGTTTATATAGACTTCATAACCCTCCCAAAGTGGAGTTTTCCTCAACCATTATTCCTGTATACATATGATGTCATATTTGCCCAAAAGGTTTCTTCCACTAGAAAATCGATGCTTAAACCCTCCGGTGTTCCAAGAGGCACAATGGACATTTTGTATGGACTCCTCGTCGATCTATTGTTTTTTCTTTGTAGTTAAGGCATTTGCCATCCACGTCCAGTCGTCCATCTTCTTACTTCCTTCCTTGGGGATCTTTTTGCTTTTACCCAATGAATTTGAGTTGTCCACCGTAAACCTCAATTTTCCGACCAGGGCTTCTGAAGGGGATCCTTCCTTTTTCTTTAGGTCACACAGGATTGATTCCCTTGGTTTATTTTCCGTGACATCAAATAGTTGTTTTCACTCTTTTCCGCTACAATAATATTATCTCTGCATTTTCCTGGTGGTCGTTTTTTTCCACTTTACGTTCCTTTCTGTCCTCTCTTGATACATTAGTTTTGTTTGTATGTTTCCATTCATCATCTTTGGCCATGTCAGGGTCCTTCTCTCCCTTTCTTTCTTTTTCTTTGACTCTACTTTCTTTTGAATTGTTTTGCTTCAATTTCTCATCCAAGGAGCCTAATCGATATCCCATCTTTTTCAGTTTTTCGGTAACTTCCATCAGAGTTTGTTTTATCCTGTTTGAATTCAAATGTAGTATGACCTGGTCAAACCGCTCTTCAGTCACAAACTCCACTATTTTGATATCTTCTGGTGAGACATTTCGTAAGGTTGAAATTTGACTGAAGAGAGTCATCACGTTTTTCCTATTTAATAAGGCTCTTCTGGGGCCTTTCGAAGTTGTTTCTAGTTTTAGATACCACCCTTTCGTTGGTCGTTCTTTTCTTGAACTCTGTCCAGGGGATATTTTCCTTTGATCCCTTTCAGTTTTTTGTTCCTCCTTTATTTGGTTTTTTGGTTTGAGCAATGATTTTTCCCAGCAAGATTGTTTACCCAATTCTTCATTTGTATAATTCTTCCTTTTTTGTACCAGTTTTTTAAAAGAGGTATCGCTTGGCTGGTCCTTTTGGTTAGTTTTTTCATTGATGAAACCAGCCGGCTGTCATCTTCCTTTTCCTTCATTGTCATTTTCCTTCTTAGTTTTTCTTAGCCATAGAATCTTTGCCACTAACTGCGTGTGAATCCTTTTCCCATTCTTCAATGACCTGCAAGTCAGATAAACTGATGCTGTCCCATTCCTCACCCTCCCTATTATTGTTCATTATTTCAATAAGATCACTTAACCCCGCGTTAGACTCCTCTTCTGACCATTCCTCCTTTTCTGTTTCGATATCCTTTGTAGGATTTATTACCTTGGCATCGGGGGAGCTACTAACTCACTGAGTATCATTTCTCTTCTAGGTTTTTTGGCACATTGCAGAGTTTCCCTTCTCGGTGGCATTCTCATATTCCTCAAAAAAGCTTGAGAGCCATTTGCTTTCCGTTTTTGGGCTTTATTCTTTGACTTTTTGCCCTTTTCTAAATTTTTATATTTGACCTCCAAATTTTACACCTGTACATCCTGGTCGTTTAGTGGCGCCAAAGTAGTGCCTGCAAAAATTGAAAAATTGGGTTTTAGTGTGGGTTTCCTCGCTTTTCACTATGTCTGGTCAAGGAGGCCGAATCATTTGCCTCCAGGCTTGACTCTCTTTCTTTGGTTTTGACCCCAGCTGCCTGGTTTAGTCTCATTGGGCCAATTCCAGGCTTTATTATTTTTGTCATGATGTTTTGTTAAAGTTCTCATCCATTTGCAGTCCTCTAATACTGCGTCCATTAATAGTGATTTATCATTTGCGTCTTTTCTTGGTAAATCGCTTAATCGATTTTGGCAAAGTTGAGTTTGCTCTGCTTCCTTGTCCATTCTCAATTCTAGTCTCTTAAGAGAGCTTTCAATTTCAGTGTTGGTTTCTTTAATATGTATATTGGTCTGAGCCACTACCTGCATGGAATCCTGTACCACTTCATATAATTTAAGAAATGGGGCAATGGAGATGGTTAGGGATGCCATGATCACATTTTGAATGTGAGCTGTTTCGTTTAGCCTTTCCTTTCTACAAGATTCGCTAATTAGCTTTGAGGCTTCCTCTTTGGTCATACCTTCTAGAATCGGCCTCTTTACTACTTGGGACGGAGTTTGGGTTGTTTGGGTCGCTGTTGGTTTTTGGTGGAACTGGATCAGCCTTAGATCAACTCTTTTATCTTCCATATACCCCATAGGTATATGCTCTTTATCTAGAGCAGCAACCTTTTCATTTATGAAGGAAAGGCTTTTTCTTTTCTCTCTCTCAATTTTCCCCGTCAATTTTGTGATGTCCTGCATTATTTCATTCACCAGCCTCAAGTTGCTCAGGTTTGCGGCCGATATGTTTTTACTTTCAGAGCCACTCAAACTCCCAGGTGGTTTCAGCCACTCCTTGATAGTCACATTATTTTCCTTGCAGGCTGCTGTCTTATTCACTTCATAATCTTCTTCTGTGGTCGAAAGTGGGTGCTCCCCACTAATTTCTCCACTCATTACCACACCTCCAGTCTCGCCACAATTTTCCCTTATTTTTAATAGCGGGGTGGAATCACCCCCTTGATATTGAATTTCTTCCGTATATGGTAGGAATATGTCCTTTATTATCGGTTTAGGTCGTGCAGCCTCTATTAGCTCAAGGTCTGCAGGGTCCCAAGGACTGACATCTTTCCATATGCCCTCCGATGACTCATTTTGGCTAGGGAAATTTTCCACAATTTCTATTTCTCATAGGGAGGTCTCTGAAACTGGTTTAGTCAAGCCAAAATGAGGGTTTACGTCCTCTTTCTTTAGAGGATTTGGGCTTTTATTGCTGGTCTCCCGGGCTTTTCCCTCCTTTTCGGGGATAGCACAGGTTAGATCGATCTCTGTTTCTGATTTGTGCCCCTCTAGATGGCCAAGATTCTCTCCTTCCGAGAGCAGTTGCTCCATGCAAAGGCAATTTTCCGGATCCTTTATTTCCTTATTGTCAGAGCCCCCCCCAGTGCGCTGTAGTCTTCACAGACGTCTCACTGGTTACTGGGCTGCCCTGAGCTCTGACTGGATTTGTGGGCATCTCATTGCTGTTTCGATTTGTATCATATTCAAGCTCACTTGGAAGATCTTTGTTTTCTTCCAGTTCATATCCCCCTTTGCTACCATTTGACTGTTCTCCAACTGGCACAGGTGCCACGAGTCCCAGTCTATCTGGGGTAGGAACTGAGGGCATGGTTTCATGGTTAACACCCCTGTCAGGTTCAAGGTAATGGGAGGGGTTTTTGGACCAGGGAGAGTCTCCGCCTCTTTTGACTGGGAGTCATTCTTTTGACTTTGTTCAGACTCAAAGTCTGAGGTAGGGACCAGGTCAGCCCCTACTGAGAGGCTCTTTCTTTTCTTTGTATTGAAGGGTAAACAAGACTGTTTTAACGCCGGCAGTTCTTTCATTGTCGGCTTCATTTTGAATCCAGATTTTCCCTCGACTTCTGGGAGTGAAATTAATCTTTGTTCTTAGGCCCGAAGTCAGCGTTTCTTCCATCCGGTTTCTGCCCTTGGCGGTCTTCGTCATCGTGCAGCTCCTCATGCGATTACCCGAAGGATATAATCAGTAGCCTACCACCAAGTATACCACTTTCGGTACGGACTGCCGCTTTTCGGCAGCACCGCAGCAAAGCAGCCAAACAGCAAAACAGCAGTTATCTGGAAACTGCAACAAGCCCTTTGCACACAAGGGTTTAGCGCCGCAAGGGTGCCTGGTGGTTTGCTTTAGCAGCTCACTTCCTGCTTTGGGTGGGTCCAGGCACAGGTGGGCGAGGGCCTAAGAGCGTGACGGCGCTCCCCTCACCCTGCAGCTCGTCCTTGGAGTGCTTAGGTGCTCTGGCGCACAGAAGCTGCTTGGGAGGCACAGAGACACAGAGGCAGCAGCAGCTACAGCGAAACAGCAGTTATCTGGAAACTGCACCAAGCCCTTTGCACACAAGGGCTTAGCACTGCAAGGGTGCCTGGGGGCCTGCTTTAGCAGCTCACTTCCTGCTTTGGGCGGGTCCAGGCACAGGTGGGCAGGGCCTAATAGTGCGACGGCGCTCCCTTCACCTTGCAGCTCGTCCTTGGAGTCCTTAGGTGCTCTGGTGCACAGAAGCTGCTTGGGAGGCACAGAGACACAGAGGCAGCAGCAGCCATATAGAAACAGTAGTTATCTGGAAACTGTCACAAGCCCTTTGCACAAGAGGTCAGTTTTAGTGTGGTGCCCACAGAAACAAGATGGGGAGCCAGCAAAACAGGCGAAAATCTGTTTTTGGAGCACCAATGCAAGAATGTTTTTTTAACATTCTTTCTCACAACTACTAGGGCAAAGAGATAGAAAACAGGGAATTTGCTTTCTTATGTTTAAAAAGACAGGCAGAGCTTTTAGGGAAGACTAATCAGCATACAAGGAGAAAATCGATGTTCAGAATATACAAACAAAGGGGCAAATGGAAAGGAAATGCACATGAAAAATCGTTTTGACCACACAACAGGGAAAGAGGAACATAAGCAGAGAATTGATTTTTGGGATGTTAAGCTTAATTTCAATGGAAAAGAAATTGCAAATTAAATTCGTTTTTTTGGCTGCAAATGAGAGGTAGGCTCTGGGAAACGGGTTAGCTAATGAAAGGAAAATCGGTTTTGGTTCAGGATGACAGAGGAGAGGGAAAATACAGTGGCAAATGGGAATTCGTTTATCAGGGCCCAATTTAAACACAGGGACAAATTCATTTCTCAGATCACCATGGGATACATTCTTTAGGGGCAACACTTTATAACTATAACAATTAACAAAAACACTGGGACAAAGATTGCTGGTTTCAAATTCAACCAATCCCGATCCCGTGAAATTCAATGGGGAATGAATTGATTTACTTGCAAAAATACTAAGGATTTACACAGACAAATTAGGTTTTTTTCAATGGGGGTATGCTAACACACACAGGCAAACAAGATATTCTTCTATGGGGAGATAACTGAAATACATATGCCAACAAAGCACTCTTCAATGGGAGATGACTTAAATACACTGGCAATTGGGGCTTTCAATGGGGAATGTTCAATGGGGAAATATTGGATGTAATGCTACAAGAATGAAGGGCTTATCCAATTTAGGGCTGGGGTTATTGTTACTGACACAGCAAGCCTTTGTTGAAAGCCATCTGCATCTCAGAACACTGTGGAAAGTTAGGGCAGGGGTTTGGTCACTCTACTCTCAAAGATGGTAAGCTTCAGCAGCTTTATCTCCATCCTCCTTTTTCTGTTTCCCCGTTTTGTTTGTGTGTCTGCCCTAGTACAGTCCCCCTTATATAGCAGAAATGACATCACCAATTTTACAATCTAGGGGAAGTACCCTGCAATAATCCCTGCCGCTAGGATTGGTCAGTTACCCATTCTCTCTCTGCACCCAGTCAGGATTGGTTTACGGGTTTGGAGCAACATCTGTCTTTTCCCATTGGTCATCATCCTTTGTTCTCCTTTCAACTTTTTGGCAAAAACTAGTTATGTATCACAACTTTTTACTAGCAACTGCCATACTAAACATATTTTGTTTTAGCTGATCATGCGGAATTAGATAAGACGACCGGAAAATCCGTACGATGTAGCATCGCCATGTGTCACATTTTTGTCGTTTTCATAAAATGTACAACAGTTATGAATATGTAAGTTATCAAGCATATCCCTAATTTCATGTTCCACCTTTTCACCAACTTTCACATTTGTAACATGTTCAGATCAGCCAGAAACCTCGTATAACTGGCCATTACAATTCCCAGAGTCACAGGTAGATGCATTTTATATTCCCTAAACCACCTGGAAGTTACATGAAATTTTTTATAAAATTAACTCAATCCACAATATGGTTGCTGCGCAAAATGCCTAAAATGAAAATAGTCTTTTTAATTAATTGTGAGTGTTCTTGTTCAGCAAATGGGAGGGCTGCTTCATTCAGCACAGCCATCTGTCCCCCTGGGCCAGTTTGTGACCAGAGGTTTCTATGCCTTTGTGAAGTTTTGCCCTCAGCCAGAAACAGGTTTTTCCTGCAGACTAAGGGCCTCATTACGACCCAAGCGCTAAGTGGTTAACAGCGCTGTAAAAGGCTGCAGCGCCGTTAACCACTTAGCGCCTTACTACAAGGTCGCTTTGAGGGACCCAACCTGAACGGCTGGTCTAGACCAGCCGTTAAAGTAGGGACCCGCAAAGGGACTCTCGAGGTAAGTACGGTACTGCAATTTGCGGTACCATACTTACCGCCTTCCCCAGTCCCATTGAGCCCTATGGGGCAAAAATGGGAATGGGGAAGGGCCAATGTTCAATGGGGAATTACCGCCCCGCCAACCTTGGAATGGGGTGGTAATTCCCCATTGAACATTGGCAGACTCGTTACAATACCGGCACCAACCATGGTGCTAATGGCATAATGGTTTAGCACCGGTGTTGTAATGAGGGCCACAGTGTCTCTTCAAATGTCACTAGAGTTTTGTGGGTCAGACATAATATACATTGGTTTGGTCAACCCACACATCATGTTTTGCTTTCCTGGCATGCTTCTGTGAGCAGTGATATCTTTTCCCATTGTGGCTTTTAAAAGTAGTCATTATTTGCAAGCACATGTGCAGGCCGTTTTTACTTTCAATGTTTAAAAATCCTGTTTTCCATGTCACATACTTCTTTGATTCCTCCTTCTTTTGTAAATCAAACTACAGCCTGTCCATTTATATTGATAGGTAGGCCCCTTTCCACATCGCTCTTTAACTTTACATGAAACAAAAGCAAAAGGCAGGCCATTTATGTTGCAGTGTTTAAATGCCTGTCATTCATGTGAAAGGCAAAGGCAAAATCTGGGCCGTTTTTGTCGCAGTGTTTAAATGCCAGCCATTCATGTGAAAGGGACTTCTGTTTGGGGCCTTTAAATGCATCCACACCAGTCACATAAAACACTGTGATGGCAACATAGCACAGTGGGCTGACGCCCTGCTGTAAAGATGTGTGTGTTATATTATTATGTCCTGTTACATTTATCATGTCAAGTAATCATAGCACATACAAGTGACATGCAAAGAGAATGAAATCTGTGGGCCTGTTAAAAATGTGCACTCATTCTGCCACTTCACTCCTGCGGATGGCTTACCACATACTACTATCTAGCGGATCCAACCCCTTTTGCTCATGCAGAAACCAATAAGGATAGATCCCAGTTTACTGGGTTATACAACCTGGGGCATATCTAGGCCAGGATCTTTAGGGGTGTATTAATGATGAGATTTCGCACTAGCAAGGGGAAGAAGTGCTATAGCTTAGATTGTTTAGCCACCTAATAGTAGTCTACAAGTAAAATACCATCCGAGTAACCACATGTTGAAGGCCAGTAATGTTGACAAACCAATGGCCACTTCTGTCATCATTTGCAAACATTTTTGAAAAATACTCAGAACCAGAGCTACTGTGCTGTCCAATGGAAAATTAGATTTTCTGCTGGTCTGCCTTTTTTTTTAGCCATCTGGCTTCCTTATCCAATAGTGAAGTTATAGTTTCCTGATATAAATGTTGATCTAAGAGTAGCAGGTATACAGAGTCCAACAGGCAATGAGTGTAGGACCGGTGGAGAATCTAATGCTTGGCATTGGAACAACCTTATATTTCGTACTTTTCAAATCATCTGTGTTTTGCAGGTATCACCCACTCTGAACTCAGACATTGGACAACTTGTGTCGCTTGTCACATTTGCATGACAATTGTGCAAAGCACAATTACACTAATGGTGTATGCAGAAGTTTAATTTATTTACTAGCGGTACCACCCGGCTTTGCATGGGTCTGTAGCTGACATGCACCTAGGGGTCTGCTATAGCCTTGTATATGTTTTACTGTGTCATAATTTCCTATTTTGTAAAAATCAGAAAATCGGCAATCTCCTGAAATCACCTGTTCTGATTGCACAGTGTTGTACCCCACTCCACCCCTGTGCAGGGCGAATGGGTGGGATTGGTCAAATTTCACTATCGCCAGTACACCCCAGACTGGTATGCTGACCTTGGTCCTCATTAGGAGTTTGGAGGTAACCATGGCGCTATTAGCACCATGGCTGCCTCCAAATCCTTACCGACTCCGCCCTGGTGAATGGAGCTATTACCGCCCCATTCCAAGGTTGGCGGGGGTGGTAATTCCCCATTCACCAGGGCCTTCCCCATTCCCATTGAGCCCCTATGGGGCTCAATGCGGTAATGTTATTAGCACCAAAGTCCCTTTGCGGGTCCCGTCCTTAACGCCTGGTAAAACCAGGCGTTAAGAGAGGACCCGCAAAGGGAACTCAGTAGGCGGTAAGGGATTACCGGTACCGGTGCCCTTACCGGTACCGGTAATCCCTTACCGCCTGGGTCGTAATGAGGCCCCTTGTGTCCTATCTTCCTATTTTTGGAAAAGTCGCAAAATCAGCAACCTCCCAAAATTGACTAAATTGATGGCACAGGGCCAGACCGTGCACCAATTAGGGCGAATGGGTGGGGTTGATCAGATGTCACCATCGCAGTACATCCCACACTGGTATGCTGACCTCTGGCCACAATTTCAGCCCACCAATTGTTGTGGGGCAGGAACCACAACAATTGCAAAATCGTCAATCAAGAGCATTTTAGTGTTTGGCTCAAAAGTTGAATTTGCACATCTTGTACAAGCACGTCAGTCACCGGTGCTTGTCTGGCTGTTAGGCCAGCTGGTGAGTTTGTTTGTTCATTGTACAGCTATGCCGCCTGTCTCTTTCCCTTTGCCGCTGCCACTCTCATGGCACTCGCCATTTCCCCTATCTATTCTAACTGCTATTTTATCACTTATCTTATCTCTCTCTCGAAGTCTGGAAGAAAAAAGCTTTAAAAAGTTCTCCTGGTCTTTAATCTAGGCCTGCCTATTTCTGACACCTACGATAATGCTTCTTCCAGGCAGACTATCAGCAACATCCTCTTTATTGTCCCCTCCCAAGATCTATGGACTGCCAACCTGGTCTGTACTCTCTCCCCTTTCTCCTCTTCACCCATTAATGGTGGCACTAGATGGGAAGTACTCTTGGCATACTTCTCATCCTCTAGGTGCATAATTAATGTCGATCACAATGGCACTATCATGGCTCAAGGCTCTCAACCTACTTTCTTCTATCTCCTTGATCGGCACCTCCCGTCTCTCATTAACCTCTTTCCTTCTCCTGCCACTCTTCTTTTCTCCTCTCCTCTATCCCGTCCACCACCACTGATGGGAATACCACACCCCTGTTCTCCCCCTCCAAAATATTTTAAAGGTGCTACCCAGCACATTTTAGCTACCCTGAATGCCTGCTCTGCTCTCAAACACTCCTCTGACATCTGCCTTCTTCTTGAAGACATTGAACTCGATGTCCTCACCCTCACCGAGATGTGGTTCAAGGCCAGTTCGGTCACTGCTCTTGACACTCTCCTTCCTCAGGGCTCCAAAATCCTCTCCAAAACCAGACCCAACCAGCATGGAGGTGGAGTGGCCCTGATCTTCCCTGAGTGGGTTTGTGCTTCTATCATACCTACTCAATCTTACTCCTCTTTTGAATGCCTCATCTGTAGACTTTAGGTCTCTGCTACCTCTTCACTCTCCTTCACTACTATTTGCAGGCCTCTTGGCCCTATCTCTCTGTTCCTCTGTGAATAGGCTGACATCAACCCCTCCCTATTGTCCTCTTCTTCTAAACTCCTCCTCATCACTGACTTCAACATCCACCTTGACTGATTCAGTCACCTCAAAGTTCTGTGACCTCTATGATTCCCCCTCTGTCACTATTCTCCACTCCAGTCCAACTCACTTGGCCGGACACACACACTAGACGCCTTCATCTATGGAGGCATCCCACGCTCTAACCCGGTAACCACCACCCAATCCTGGTCTGACCAATTTCTCATCTCTTCCTACTTGGGGCCCTCTGGCTGAGACGCCCCCATCAGTGCCAGTCTCCTTTGCCGTCATTCAACCGATGAATCGAGTGACAGTTGATGCTTTTGCCTCCACCTTCATCCCCCCTCCGACCCTGCTTCTGGCTCTCCCTCTGACTCTCTCCTCACTAACCTGCACCTCTCCATCACTAACTCCCTCAATAACCTTGCCCCTGCCATGACGACCCACCTGAAACCTAACAACAAGTGCAACAACTGGTATGATTCCGATCTAGCATCCCTGAAATGAAAGTGCAGAGTCAACAAATGGAAGTGATAGTCCTCTTGCTCATCCTCTGACAAACTGGTCTGTCGCCTACTGCAAAGGCAATATCGTTCTTATATCCATTCCACAAAGAGGGCCCACCTCCAGACCCACATCTCTGGTGCCAGAAACGACACAGCTGAACTTTAAAAAATTTCCAGGGAACTTGCCAATCCAACTACAGTCTGAACATCTCTCCCTCCCTTGCTCCCTCCCAGGGTCTCTGATGAGCTTTGGCCTCCCACTTCACATATAAAACTCAGGACATCCTGCCTCCCATGGATCACCTCCCTCAATCCCCCAACTCTCCTCCCTAATGCCCATATCTCCCAATGAGGTCTCTAAAGATGTCCGCTCTATGAAGGTCTCTTGCAAACAGATTCTCTCCTGCTCTTATAAAACCATTCGGACAACATCTCTCTCACCCCGGCTCTTGCCAATCTCTGTAACCACTCCTTTGCCACCTAGCTCTTTCTCTCTGTCCCTCAAGCACTCCCCTTTGTACCCTCTCCTAAAAAAGCTGTCTGCTGACCCTTCCTGCCCAGCTAACTATTACCCCATCTCTACCGCCCCATTCCTGGGCAAACTCCTGGAGAAATTGACCCTCCCCCAACTGATTCTTCACACCAAACCCATTGGTATCCTCCATGAACATCAATCTGGATTCTGGGCATCAAGAGGCATGGAAACTGCTCGCCTGAACCTCCGTGAAGACATGCTTACAAGCCTTGACTCTAACCCTCCCGCTGTCCTCATCCTCCTCGATCTCTCCTCTGCCTTTCACACGGTCAGCCATTCTATCCTCATAAAATGGCTCTGTGATACCCTGGGCATCATTGATCGGGCACTGGATCGGCTGGCCTCCTTCCTCACTAACCACCCATCCCAGTTGCAGCTGGGCTCTTTCTCCTCCACCACTTCACTCTCCACCTGTGGTGTCCCGCAAGGGTCTATGCTTTCACCATGTCTCTTCAATATTTATCTTGCCCCTCTCGCTCACCTTATTTCCTCCTTCTCTCCTCATTCCCAGTGTTATGCGGATGACA
Organism: Ambystoma mexicanum; assembly: GCF_040938575.1. Taxonomy (NCBI): domain Eukaryota; kingdom Metazoa; phylum Chordata; class Amphibia; order Caudata; family Ambystomatidae; genus Ambystoma; species Ambystoma mexicanum. The sequence continues at coordinate 993,579,128 of NC_090923.1, read as the reverse complement.
CAAAGCTTCCTTTCAAACTTCCCTTTACTACCTCCTCCTCTCTCATCTCTGCCTGTCTGACCACTATCCAGGCTTGGTGTGCAGCCAATGACCTCTGTCTTAATGCCAGCAAGACAGACATCCTTCTTATTGGGACACCTGCCCCCCTCCCCACTGTTTCCATCTGACCCTCTGGCTGCCCTCCTTGGGATCTCTCCCCTGACCTTCCCATGAGGCCAAAAACCTTGGGGTCATCTCCGATCCCTACCACTCCTTCACCCCTCATATCTTGAACCTTGCCAAGAAGGCCCAATTTCAGCTTCACCTCCTTAGAGGCATCCTCCAGAGCTCCGGCCCTGTCTAGGTTGGACTACTGCCACAGCCTATGCCTCAATCTCCCTCTTTTCTCCATACGCCCATTCAGATAATCCAGAATAGGGCTGCAAGACTTATCCTTGGCCTTAAGCTCAGGGACTGTATCTCTTCATCCCTAAAATCCCTCCACTGGCTCCGGGTGGCTGCAAGGAACAAATTCAAGACCCTCTGCATCATTCACTTCTGAGGTCTGGGACCATCCTATCTCCAACTTTCCCTCCCTAAATACTTCCCTGCTAGAGCCCTCCACTCCTCTAACTCCAACTCTCTACTTGTCAAATGCTTCTTCAAGAAGAGAGTGGGGGGCAGGTCTATGTCTTCTGCTAGTGCCTCTCTTTGGAACAGTATCCCTGCTCTTCTCAGACTTGAGCTGGACCTCTTTAAGTTCTGGAAACATCTCAAAACTCTACCTTTCTCTACCACATTCCCTCTTACCCTTCGCTGTTAACCACCTCACTGGCTCTGGTACTGGTGGCCTGGACCTCTATGAATCTCATATGTTCCATGCCCCTGCCCAGTGAATACCAGCACCCTCAACCTGCCACAGTACTGCCCTTGTGGGCCCCCTACCAGGCCGCTGTGCATCCCACTTGCGGGACTCCCCCGCCCTAGCACTTAGCCAGCAGATCCTCCCCGGGCATCCTAGGTACTTCCCTCCCAGGCCCTCACTAGCACTTTCTCATACCTTCCTCCCTTCCTCCCATATACCGCACCCCCTTTTCCCCTCCTGTATTTCTTTTCACAGCACTTGCACATCCGAATTCCACAAAGCCTAGTGGACCACAATTGTTTCTGTTATTTGCCATTTTGCCATTATTTATTTTCTTCCCCTTGTTCCCTCCCCATTGTGCCTTGCGGTGCCTTGAAACATACATTTATTTGTACAGGCACTAAAGAAATGCCTAATAAATAAAAATAAATAAAATCTCCTGAAACCGCCTATACTGATAGCACATGGTGAATGGGTGGGGTTGGTCAAATTTCACCATCGCCAGTACACCCCAGTCTGGTATGCTGACCGTGGGCCAAAATGTACACACACACAAATTATACTGTAGAGATGGGCCCAATTTGCCAAACTAGTAAACACAATACTCAATGACGGAGCACTCAGAGTACACAGATAGCCCAGTTTTTATTCATAGCATATAACCTCGGCCGGGACCGCGTACAATCAGCTCCCAGCATTACAATATTGTGAGATGATTCTGTACTAAAAGTACATAAGCAATGATGTCATAATACGATATCAGTTCAAAAACGTATAAGTGGCTAGGACTGATTTATATCTCAAAGTATATATAGAATACATAAATGTTAATTTCCTCATTGGCTTATATATCTCTGATGGCTCCTCCTGAGCCCAATGCATCACGGGTAATAGTTTCACTACATCAATATATTGGCCACTAATTGACTGACGTTATTCATCATGGGTGGTGTGGCAATGAGGCTTTCTATTGTTTGGCACTTTACTCACCAACCTTGGACACTTTGAGGAGATGTCCAAATATGGCAGACACATAGGACAGGGGAGAAAGAAGTCCATGGTCTGCAGCATTCCGATTAAAAGTACTCCCCACCATTCCCAAGCCAATGAGGTATATCTGTTCCTTTGTATTTGGCCTTGTGTATCATCGTGTGTCTGTATATGTGCTAGGGAGTTTCATCAGGCGTCTTATCTGTGCTTAGTTCATAATGAATAGCCAGTGTTCTTCATGTCTTGATCACATGCTAGAGGACCATGTTGGAGAATTAATTTCTTCCTATTTAGTGGGCTTTAGCTAATTCTAACGTGCATGTTGTACTCTTTGTGACCACTTGAGACAACCTTTATCTATCCGTTATAAAGTCTTTTGCCATACTGATCTCATGCATCTGGGCATCAATGGATGTTTGCACACTTAATTGTACATCAACTTGGTAGTCTACTGCTCCTTGTCCTGGGAAATGTTATCTCATCCCAGCGTTCTGCACAAGAATTACTCCTTTCCGCGTATCAGACCTTGGCACTTGCTATGAATTACTGGCTGGCAGCTTCAGATCTTCTCAAATAAATGTGTTTTTTTATAAATTCAGCATCTTGTCTGAGGCCTTGCTAACTCCTAGGCCTGCTATGGTCTCTGTGCTAGGAAAATGGCTGTACTTCTGCGCTTCTCACCTCCATATTGGTGACCTATAGTCATGTCTGTTCATGATACATTCACCATGTGCATCTGCCATACGTTGATCTCCCTGCCCTATCAGTGTAATGAGTCTCTCTCTTGGTATTCTGGAATCCTCCTTCATTCTATGCTATATAAAGCATACTATGTGTGATTTCTGCTATCTATAATCTGCCTTAGTTTGTCTTGTCTCTCACCCCTATATTCATGGGGAGGTAGGACTGCCTCAGCTGGTATGGTTTCGCACCCGAACGGTACTGGTGAGGGGTAGGGGTAGGAATTGGTACTAGTGTAGGGTCAGTAGGTGATACTTGCATATTCATCTGCCCCAATACACGCTCCCCTCTGGTGAATCATCAACCACACCCTCACTTCTAGCCCATCCCATTATAGCCATCCTTTGGTAGCCATATTTTGGTGACTCCCCCAAGCTGCCTCCTTGTGCTATGTATTCTTCTGGACCGCATGTCATAAAACAGCAGTCTCCATCGCCAGCACAATCTACTGTGAGGAAGGCTTGGTATCAAAGTAAGACAGACACAAGGGACCACAATTCAAGGGTGTTTATTGAACTTTATCAAGGGTCTGATAAACACCTATCAAAACCTAAATCTAGGATGGGAGCAAGATACAACCATTAAATAATAATAATACAGTCCTAGTGGAGTCTCGTCAAAATAAAAGGGCCTAAACTAAAAAAACCTATTGCCAATCCTTGCAGCTAAGTTACAAATAGTGTGGGGTAATGTTCATGAAAAATAAAGATGTGTTCACAAAATGATAAGTCAGGATGTTCAGGCCGTTGGCCTCTCTTCCCCATGTTTAAAGCACGGGACAATACAGTTCACTCGAGCATAGCACGCTCTTGGGCTTCTTCGGCACAAGGACACAGTTCCATTACAAGCATCAGGGCCTTCTATGCCCAAGTCTCTAAAGTTATTAAAAGTCTCTTGCTTCACAGGGCCTGATGTATCAAACAAACAAAAAAGTTCCTTTCCAAGTATTCACATAAGGCGATTACTCTTCACCCTGAAACCCCTCAGCCGGGCTCAGATCCCTTTTGCACAATTAGTCTCTCTCAGTCGGGTTCGGACCAATTACAGTTCATATACTTTTCTTGGGTGACTCACGGCTCACCCCGGATGCCCCTCAGTCGAGCTCAGATCCCCTTTTCCTAATTAGTATCCCTCAGCCAGGCTCAGAACAATCACTGTTTGCATTAGCTATCGAAGACTTGTGAGTGTGCACAGGGTTTAGCTTGACCAGTTGCAGGACCACTTTGATGTCACAGTTCACAACTTACACTCTCAGTTGGATACCTAATAGAGACCTTCGAATGAGCACCCATGTAGTGCTGGACCACTCTGTATATGATATCTTAGGTTGTCTCCCAAAGTTCAATTACAAAGTTCAATTACTTCTTTAGTTCCAAGTATATTTGTGTCGCTCATCTCCAATGCCTCACATACGGTTCTCTTTACACAATGTTGCTGCTTGCAACCTTTGCTCTAACACAGACCGGTCTGCTATCAGTCTCTTCGACTCACCGGCTGTGCTGACTTTACTTGTGCTGCTTTGTTGTGGGAGACAGGGACAGTACCATAGCAGCAATTGCTCCTCCCCACCTTGGCTGTTGATGCGGGAGAACCCCGGGTACCTTTGACACACAATGCATCTTTCTTCAGTTTTAATTCCCAGTCTTATGTTTCTTATTCATGAGGGCTCATGAAAGTAGCAACTTTCCTCCGAAATGGCCAACAGCAATTTCCTCCTTGCAAGTCTTTCTGGTCTTGCCATCTTTCTCCTCGTGTTAAACTGCCATCTCGGAACTTCTGCTTCCTCCTGTGTTTTGCCTTGCTCAGAGTGTGCTTTCGTGCTCTGCCTTTCATCCATGTGGGGAAGTGTGATGGAAGTCAGATGTGTGTAATTATCAGTAATTGCCTGACTCAGCCTGACCCTTGTTTTGGGACATGTCAGGTATACGTCTCGGATGTTAGTCTTTTGTCGCTCATGGTGAACTGTCAGTGAGAAAATGTTTGTTTCGAAAAGGTGGGGGGTTGAGTTCCTAGGTATCCTACCTGGTAGGATGGGGAAAAGGTGTTATTGGGAAGGAAATACTACATCCCACCCTCCAGTGTCCCACTTCAACTCCCCGAGGACCCCTGATCCAGGTGATCCTCCCACACTGGTCCACCCCCAGGAACTGGATCCAAAAGCGATGACAGGTCCTGGGGACTAGCAGGTGAGACAACTCAGGTTTCTCACACTACCCAGTGTTCAGTGTTGTTTTGGGGGTCAAAAGGACATTCGAACATTGTCCCAGGGGATACAATAGAATGTTACATTGAGTACATATTGGGTAGTTCATCGGTTTGGGTTTATCTGTGCATTTGATCACCCACATTTACTGTTATTGTCATTTCCCGTGCTTTCTTGCTAGCCTTTGTACATTGGTTCATGGCTATTTTCAGGACACAGAAAGCAGTCAGGACCAGTACCAGTATGGGCAGTAATATTTTGAATGCATTCGCAAGCCAGGTGGGTACCCATGAAAACCAGCAATCAAACCAGTCATCATCTCAAATGTCCTCCACCTCTAACACCATCTTAGTGTTAACCTCCTGTAAGGTGGTTATGGCCTCTTTAAGAGACCCATTCTGTTCTTAGTTTGCTGGTGTGTACGTACAGCAAGATGAACATATCTTGGTGCAAATGTCCCCCTTCATGGCTGTGATAAGATCAAGGACGTACCTATTTTGAAGAGTCATTCATCTAATGGCTCTCAAGTCCTCCTTTATTGCATTGAATCCCTTCACCATTTCGTTTATTGCCTGCAGCAACTGCCATCTGGTTATTTGTAACCCTTTGGTATTCATTTCTGCTTGCAAGGCATGGGCAAGGTAGGAGGTAAATAACATTGCTGTTCTACCGAACAGTTTATGTCTGTCTGGCATGTCATCATAGGCCTTGATTGATTTTGCTGAAAAATAATTCTCCCTGCAGGTACATGTGAGGATAAGAGACCTTCTCTTTCTGGCGTTGGTGCTTGTCAGGGAAAAGTTGCCAATCTGCACCTCACTTTGTGGCAAAACCAGAGCTAGTGCACCTATTAGTACTATGGAGCATATGTCTCCCCAATTCGGAGAGAGCTGCACATAGACTTTTGAAACAGAAACTCAAAGTGGTCCATTAATACATCTGTGCCCACCTTCATGCTAACTAGCACGGACATATACTTTAATACCCTGATCTTATAGAAAGAGAATTATGGTCAGTAAGCAACAAACATATCCCTCGATGGAGCTTCCCAGATGGTGAAAACTGGCAAGGACTTGGCCGATGGCAGCGTGGACTGGCAATACGATGTTGGGCATTTTATGGGAATTGGTACATCTCACCCACACTAAATGGAAACTAGCTCCAGTGACATATTCCCCTGGGTGACTCAATCAACCGCCTTGAAGAAGGCAGGGTTGTTTTGAGCCAGAGACCCATCAGCTGAAACTCGAATTGGCCGTGCATTTATCATGTTTTCCTACGAACATTATTTAATTGGCCTAATTGACAAAACAATAATGTATCACAGGCCTATACATATTTATGCACCTTGTGGAAGTAGGTCATGGGCATATGGCTCTATTAATTAAACCCACTTTGGGTTCATGTTTATATTCATGAAAAAACGTTGATCAGTTATGGCTTGGGTCAGTGAGGTTTAGTATGAATGGGTTATGTATGGTATGAGTTGGTATGAGTTGATATGGTTGAATGTGTTGGCCAGCAGTCACCATTGTTAAGGGTTATGCACTTGCACTTTCAAATGTACCATTTTTGTATTACATGATAATTGTTGATTTCAAACATTGATTTGTGCAGATGTTTTGTCTATAAATTAATGTTTCCAATACATTTATAATTACAATCATGAAAAGGCATTAGCATGAATTCCTGTACAAATACATTTTCAATAGGATCTCTTTTTGCAATGTGCCTACCTTATTGCCTGGTGGGTCCTTGGTAAGTTGTCAACCCTCGTTCCTTCCTACATTCACTGAACCATTGTTTCTGAAACACTGGGTTGCATTTCTTATTGGTATTATGGGTACTGGTCCTCCTTCATCTACCCAAGTAAGTAATTTATAAGGAAGCGGGAATTCTCAAAACTATTTGAGCCGAGCTTGCTGCAAGCAAGGCTCGTTTCCAGGACTTAGAATCAAGATCAGGCTTCCTCATTGACAAAGGGTTCCAGGCCAGGTTTCGAGCGGAACTGATAGTGTTTTGGGAAACCGCTGAACGTGAAGTGAGATTTCTTCACAGGCCTGCGACACTGAAGATGTATGGGGTGGGGCAGAGGCCTGGGCCTACATTGACATGCTTAATTAAGGCTGAAAAAGCTAGGTCACACATCACAGTGGTTGAGGATCAAGGCGGGAAGCTTGTGCAGATGGACAAGGGGTCATGGGGAGTCTGTGAACTTTTATAGGGCTTTGTACACCTCCGGGTCTACCACAACCCAGAGCATGCTCATCGAGTATTTGGATCAGATTGGTCTATATTGATTGTCACACAAGGAGAGAGAATGGTTAGCAAGGCCGTCAGCAGAACATGAGATCCATGAGGCAATCAAGTTGCTGCCTACAGGGAAGGCTGCTCACCCAGATAGGCATAAAGCAGACATTTGCAAAGCCTATGTGGATATTCTGGCCCCTTATATGCTCCATATGTACCGGCAGGTAATACAGGATGGGGAGCTGCCACACTCAATGCACAAGCCCCTGCTAGCTTTTCTCTTAAAGCAGGGGAAAGCTGCAGAACACTGTTCGGCCTATCACCCGATCTCACTAATATATTTGGACAATAAAATACTGGCTAGGTCGTTGGCCAACAGACTTGCCCCGATGATGTCTAGGTGTGTTCTAAGGCTTTATCCCCGGCTGATTCACATCCTATGGGCTCCTTAGACTCTTTGGTCTTCTTTCGGTTCTGGACCATCAGGCTTCAGTAGTGGCTGCCCTTCTCGATGCCGAGAAGGTGCTTGACCCCATCGAGTGGCCTTTCCTTTTCTCTGTGTTGTGGCATATGGGAATGAGGGAGGATTTTATACGTGTACGTCTCCATGCTGTATAGGGGCCCAGTCATACACCTCAGGGTGAACGGTAGGCTGTCTGCATCCATTGATATGGAAAGAGGTACAAGGCAGGGATGCCCATAGTCCCCCTTGCTCTTTGCACTTGCTGTGGAGCCACTAGCCGAAGTGCTTTGGACTAAGCACTTAGACAGGGGTGTCAAACTTTTCACGCACAGATTGGTGGTTTTGCTTTACACGGATGATTTCATCCTCTTCATTAAAACCCTGCCACGAATCTTGCGCACGTCATGGGGGATGTCCTACTATTTGGTTGCTTCTCTGAGCTTCATATCAATCCCATTAAGTCAGTGCTATTCCCCCTGACTGACGGGATGGTGAGGTTTCAGGATGATTTTGATTTTCAATGGTATCCCTGCCTAACCCGGTATCTCGGGGTAATGCTAGCCAGATCATTTGGTATACTTTACCAGGAGGACTATGAGGGCAAAGCTGGCACACACAGAGTCGCTGCTGGGGAGATGGATGAATTTGCCTCTGTCCCTCTTTGGACATATCTCACTAATCAAAATGGTGGTATTACCCAGATTCTATGCCGTGATACCTCTATGTTTGGGCGTACAATAAATGCAATGAATAAATAAAATTCCTGTATACGTTTCTTAATATGCCCATACTCGTCCCCACAAAAATCTTTATATCACTGAAATCCGTATTAACAACATCATATGGCAGAGGAAGCAGGCTCGAGTACGGTGGGACAAATTGACCCCTCTCTTGGACTGGTGCTTCCTGATATTGAGCCCTACTGAACTGCGGTGAAGGCACCCTTCTTGCCCCACTGGTTTGATTTAAAGCCGTACCAGGCTCATGTGCAAATCGAGAGAGCAATTGCTGCTCCATCACTCTTAAGAGGGGTGGTTCTCACCTCGCCACTACAGATCATTAGGGCACGCAACATGGTTGAGCTGACATGCATTGCCTGGAAACGCATACAGGGCAAGTCAAGGGAGGAGTTAGGTTATTCTCCACTCCTGCCCATCAAATATGTGCACGAGATACCTCTCAAGGGCGAGAATGGACAGGTTGGGGCTCGGGTGTTGGCGGGATCTTGTCCCAAATGGGCAGTTCCTGACTTTGGAAGAATTTAAAACTAAGGGGGCGGTATCAGTGCTAGACATCTTTATTTACTTCAGGCTGAGAGTTGGGTTGATGGACAGATTTGCTGACTTCCCTCAAGAGCCCCACCCATAGCTCCGGTACTGCACGGGTTGATCAGCACGGGGACCCGCACTAAGCTGATCTCTAAACTATACTCCACCATAGTTGATGTCTAACGGGTGGGCTGGAAACTCACGGGCTTAATTGGAGGAAACACTGGGGGCTCTTCTTACGAACGATGTCTGGAGGTACTGCTGTATGCAGATGCAAAAGGTGGCAAAAAATAGTAATTTTAAGTTAATCCATTTTAAATGCTTGCATCAGTTTTATTTGACTTCGGTGGAGATCCACAGGCTCTTCCCAGAGTCCCTGTAGTCGTGCAGGAGGTGGGGGGTTTATTCCGTGGACTTTTTACATCTGGTCTGGACCTGCCCCCAAATATGCTCCTTCTGGGAACATGTGCTTTAATTGGTCAAGGAAATATCTGGGGTTAGGGCTGCCCCATCTCCCAAAGTAGCATTGCTGGGTCACAGGTGTGGAGGAGCAGCTGCATGCCTCTGCAGGAGACCCTGCCCCCCTTCCTCCCATATGTTGGAGAAATAAGACTGTGCCGTTTTTTAAACCTGCCGTTGTGCCAATAGTGTGGCGTGTGTTTGAAAGAACATACTCGTTGAGACAACCCTACTGAATGTATCCCTGAAGTGATGACAACCTAAGGGAGGAACTCCCTGAAGGAATATGAGAAAGAGCAAAGAAAAGAGATTAGTGACATCAAAAAGAGTGTGTACGAGGTCTCGAGATACTGACTGATGAAAATGTATAGATCCTAAAGAGACTAAGGATGAAGTAAAAGAATCAAGTGAACTTTTAAAATACGAAAAAGAAGATTACACGTGCACGAATTGCTGAAAATCAACCATTCAATAATTGTACAGATTCTGAAATGCAAGGTAGACTAAGTCATCATAGAAGCTGGCTATACATAGTGAATAGAACGCAGGAGAAGCCGCCATTATATAGTAGCTGGACATCGGAATCATGAATTTAGTAATCCAGGACCCATGAAGCAGGAAGGGAAAACTGTGTTACAGCAAGAATAAGCAGAATCATGGAGCTGCATGGCATGGCTGTCTGGCCTGGAGCCAAGACAGAAGCAGCCAAGGTTGGCTATCTATTCTGGAAAGGAACGAACATGTGGAGGATGAATCATCCCTTGTTAAGGTGCAAGGAAAGACCACCAAGAGTGCCAAGTTTAATTCATTCAGAGCATTTAAAACCTGCAAAAGGGACCAAATCATGGTCTCCTGTTACGTGGTTCAAGGATAAAAATAGAGTTCGAAGTTGGAGTCCCAGAAACGATTGCGAGTGCTCTTCCTCCCATACATTTTCAGAGGCAAGGATACTTTTGCAAGGCCAAGTACAAAGACAATCTTCATGGCAGAAGGCATGGGTGATGAGAGATGCTGGCTAATTGGGTGGGGAGGTAGTGCCATGCCCCATCTTCTTGCACCTGGGTCTGGGCTTACGTGCTGCTTAATGAACCGAATGTTCCAGGCATGGCACAAGAGTGCCAACCATTTATGTCAGTCCATATATCAAAGGACCTTATAGTTTGAAGACCAATGAGAAACTGTGTATCTAATGTTTCTGAAGATTACATGTTTTTGAGGTAGGCATATGTTGCCCACCTGATAGTGGGCAGCCAATCACAATCCTAGTTCCTATGGAAGGTATACTTAGATATTCCACTTAGCCAATCCCGACCCTTGATAGGTTTTTCACTATTGCCAAGTAGTATGATGTCACCTCTGACCTATTTTTGATGTAAAAACTATTGTTTATGTAAAGATCACTGAGAGAACTTGAGCGAACGTCCATTGATGTTCATTGTAAACTCCCTATTTTAGATAATTGTTAATAAACCAGTACTTTGCCATCTTCCTGAGTTGGTTCGGTTATTTGGACTTAGAGTTATTCTGTATGAGCCCATCCATTACATGTACGTTCCTAAAGGGTCCTAAGTTCACATGCAAGGTCAGCCTAAACATGTCAGAAAGCTGTTGGGGCTGTTGCTTCTGCTGGCCAAATGGATTTTGGCTATGGTATGAGGAGGGGGCGCATGCCGATGTATGACCAGTAAAAGGCAGATGTCACACGCTTTCACGAACTGGAGACATACTATGGTGCGATAGTATACTCACCTTGAAGCCTAAGGACATCTGGGGACCGTATGTTGCATATTTACTGTCAAACAACAACAGCATGTCGGCGGGGACTGATTGTCAATGACTTTCCTTTTTTTATACTATGTCTGGCTTTGCTTTGCTTAACCTCTACTTGGTTGTACTATTTCCTTCCTTGATTGGTGGGCTGTGCACCTGGAGTGTAAGTGCATAAATCCTCCAGCCCAAGGGAGTTTTGGAGGTCAACTAAATATGCCCAGTGCCTCGGCTGATTTCTTCCAGCTCTATACATCTGTCATCGTCCGCGTTGCAGGGATCCTGAACTTTTGCATAATCCTCTCTCCTGTCTAATGACTGACACTCGTTGGAACCTTTGCGCATAAGGCCCCAATCTCCGTAGGGTTGGACTGCAAAAGCTAGGAATAATGCTTCTATTGCAATATTGAATCTGAATTCTTTACAACATGTTGCTCTTCCTTACTATGGTATTGACTCTGCAGCCCCCTACTTCTGCCATTCTACACCCAGATATCAACACCTTAATCAACGTCTCTTGGGCCTATGCTGACCTAATGAATGCCTATGATTGCTATGCATGCTCCCACGCTGCTATGTACACCAGTGGGGGATCCCTTCATCCCTGTTGCTTTCAATCTTGCTGAATGATGTTATGACCTCGTGTTCAATGACTCTTCTTGTCCCAATTTGACCCATCCCTTCCCCCGGGGATTTTTCTACTCCAGCTATGTCAATACTTTACCTCCTAGAAATCGACTGCATTTGTTCCACATGTTTGGATCTGTTTTGCCACAATAGGCACTATGCCTTCAATGGGTATCACACCAGCCACCTATGTCCTTAACAAAAGTGCTACCACCACCACCACATATAACCACACAGCTGTCAGTAGTATAATACAATTTCAAAGTAATGGCACACCTAGCACTGCAATAGCACTCTACACCCACAGAGGGTTATATTTCCATTGTGGGGCTAGCGCCTATCAATGGCTACCAGCTACCTGGAAGGGTCAGTGCAGCATTGGGTTCATTCACCCAGCGATCCGCCAAGTGCCCCTTTTTCCAAAAGCTCAAAACACACCCCGATGGGCCAAACACAACACGTGGACATGGTTCAAAGCCTTTATAGGATTTCTGATCCTGAGCATTGGCACAACAACCAACAAGGCCAATCTTCTTTCCCTATAACTCCTCCTAGAGAACAGGCAGCCAACAACACCGCAAAAGGAATTCAGAGACTTAAAAGTGAACATGTTGCACTCAGAACTATGTTCCTCCAGAATAGAATGGTGCTTGAATATTTACTAGCCGCCCAAGGGGGTAACTGTAAAATTATAGGACAAGAATTTTGCACCTGGGTAGCCAATAACTCCTCCCAGGTTGAGGATGTCATAAAACACCTCCAAGGGGTTGGTATCGCCTTATAGGGTATAAACGGAGGTTATGCCGGCTCACTGTTAACTTGGATTGAAAACACTTTTGGTTCACTGGGTTCTTCCATTCTGCATGGTATTTTGATCGTTGTTGTTATAATTTCTGCCTTTGCAATGATAGCTTTTCTTTTTCGCTGCCTTCTGTCATGCTGTGCAAAATAGGTGTCTCACTTGCCCACCGAGGCCAGGCTGCTGCCACTCACAATAGTGACACCTCTACTTAAGGAGGACATCTCCAAAGATGCCTCCAATGAACAGGAAATGATAGATGCGTAAGGACAAGTATCTGACGCGGAAATGTATACATTTTTGAATTTGGGCCTTAGAGGCAGACAAGCAATGTCTCTAAAGCAACTTCCTTTCTGTGACAATCCCTGTGCCTATCCACCCTATCCCTATGTCACCCGTGTACCTGGGCATCTTTGATTGGTGCTATTCCCCAATACTACTCCCTGTGGTCTCCGCCCTGTCTCAGGGACGACCCAACAGGGTGTTGATGTGGCAGGATTGTTATGCTATGTTATGTTATGCTATGCTATGGTATGCTACTTTAGGCTCTCTCGCATACATTTAGGCCTCAGAGCTTTCATTTTGCCTTTTGCTGTGTTTCCACCTGCCTCCCTTTGCACTCCGCTCCTCTGACATGCCCAAACCCCTCCTGGTGCTGATTGCACCAAGGCCCCATAACAAGGCAGATAGACACGTTAGACCTTCTTTCCCTCGTAATTTCTACATGTGTAGCATTAGCTCCATATATGGTAGATAACAGTAGGGCTTCTGCGAATGCCGCTTATCCATAATACAGAACAATGTACCCATCCAATGTCGAAGCAAGGCTTTGTCACAAGGTCCCAGGTGAAATGTTGACAGCAATTGCCAAATGTCTGCAATTTCATGTCAAGTACCTCCCACATTGTGGAAATAAGATAATATATAGTGATTGCATAGGATATGCTATATAACCTGCACTCTAAGAGCTATCCCAGGAGAGCTCTGAGTGCTGACTGCCCGCCAAGTGTCCTGCTGTATTTTCCTGCTTATCAGCTGATCACTCTGTATGCTGTGTATTTTCTATCTAATACAAGAAGCTTGGTTTACCCATCAGTCTGTGTCTAATCTCCCTATTTGCTGCACAGCACAACTGAGGCCAAATTGACCCTTGGGGAAGGTCCGCTTTAGCTACTACACTTTCAAACCTTTGTACCTTCGTGTACTCGTCTAGGCAGAGTTCCACATGGTCAGCCAACTCACCTATGAACTCTGATGCTTCCTAAATGTAAGAGGGGTACTACAACCTGCAAGCGGTCAGTTGGCTAACACATCTTTTAACCCCCCTTAGATGAGTGTACTCATCTAAGCAGAGTTTGCCCACATGGTCCACCAACTCAACTAAATGTAAGAGTACTACAACTGGAAAGCAGAACAGTTGGCTATGAAATCCAGTGTAATTATCTCAGCAGAGATGGTCATGGTCCACCAGCTCACCTAGGAACAAATCAATTGTAGTCATCCTGGGGCTGGAACAAAATACACCTTCATAGATTGACGTTAGATAGGCGCCTCTTAACAGAAGAAATGATAGCTTACTGAACTTGTTCTTTATCAATCTTGCAACAACTTTTTGAAGTGGACCGGAATGGCACCAGTGGTTTGGGAACACAGGTGGTCCCTTGGGGATTATTGGTATCACCCTTTACCATCTGCTGCATCCTGATGGTCCGCAGAGATTCTGGTTTGGGTATAACTAGGCCTGTAAAAGTATTTGATAATAATGCATTTTCTCTTGCCTTGAGGGATGGCAATGCACAAGGGGGGGCAGCGGCACACTTCGTGGAATACATTTAGTGCAAGGGTCTGTGATGACCATTTTGTGCATTCTACATAGTGGACATAAGGACACCAGAATATCCACCCTCTCTGCCCTCATTCTAATGGTAAGTGGTACATTGATGATGCAAATTAAGGGCTTTAGTATCACATCTCTTCACACGTGGGAAAAATATTTTAAAACCTTGTACCCCATAGCATAAACAAAATAATATTTGTAACTCCACCTGGTGGCTGGAGTTAAAATATGGGGTATTCTTTATCAAATAATCCACCTTGTAATCAATGTTTGGAAATACTGTATGAAGTATTTTCAAAGTTACTTACAGGGTTAGTGTGATGCTGGAAACGCATCGGAGGGTCAGGGCCTCTGAATCCTTGTCCTTTATTGCTTTATCATGTATGTTCTTTTTTATTAATTTATTTATTTTTACATTTGTATAGCGCAAACAGCCCTTGGGCATTGTGGCGCTGTTACTTGAAGGGAATTTTGTTACAATGAGTGTACAGGAGGGTTATAAGTTTACATGTTGTACATTTATACAATTAAGACCACAGGTTATATTTACAAATTGAAGGTTAATGAATGTTGCAGTAAGCAGTCATGTGTGGAGGGCATGAGGTTGGTCAGGCGAAGAGCATGGTTTTCATGGCCTTGCGGAATGCCAAGTGTCATGTTTTCTGCACAGGAATTCACTTTGGACTCCTGCCGGTGCGGCTCTTCCTCTTTTTGGTTTGGTGAACGGACCCTTGACATACCCTTATGGTACCCAGGGGTGGGGGTACAACCCTATACCCCCAATGTATGTTTTTTGGCACCTGTGTGTGGCCCACAGAGCAGGGTACGGGCTGGTGGCAGCTCCGTGCTCAATTGACAGGTGCTCTGAGTGTCCTCCATTTTGGGATACCCAGGCCCTGCCATTGGAATCAGTTGATTCCTGATAGGAGACAAGATGGCCTCCGTGGCCTCTTGTTTTCTGTCGCCTGTTACCTTTGCAGAGGAGGTCTCAGATGAAGCCTGCACTCCCATCACCCATTTCAAAGTACCAGGAACGTTCACACCAAAATATGTGACGTATGAGGAGCAAATAAACCAGAGCCGGAGTAGGGCTCTGCCCAGTGCCTAACAGAAGAACTACACCTGTTGAAGTACCGATACCTAGAAAACCATGGAGAGTAAACCCTCCCAACAAATAAGACGAAATGACCATCGACATAAAGTAACTTTAGGTCTTCAGCAATATCACAAGTCCTTTGCCATTCGGCTAAGTAGACCATGAAGCTCCCCGTAGACAATGGTAGCCTAAGAAGAATCTGCAGAAAGGGCCTGAAGGGAGCTGTTTTCCCCACACATCCCTTCCCATTCCTACAGGCAGCTGAGCGGGCGAAAAGCTGAAGGAGGCGGTAACAAAGACGGTGATCCAGAGGGTCCGGAGACGAACCATGCGAACGGTGAGTGAAGCAAAAAATTGAATGCTTTGGAAAATAGTACATGCCTTAGAACAAGTAAAGGGAAAAGATATCGGAGGGAGGAGGAGAAAAAAAACAAAATATAGTTAGAAGTAGAGAAGACTGTAAATATATAAGGGGATAATGACTCGAGACTGGTAAAAGTAAAGAGAGGTTACCGGGGAAGACACCCGAGAAGAGAGAGGTTACCGTGGCAGACACCTGAGAAGTGAGAGGATCTGCCTTAGTCCTACACTTTAATATAGCGGCTAGAAGAAACATGTACCCAAAGTCCCACATAATGGGGAATGAATAGGCTATCACAATGTTTAAAGACGTTGTGAAAGGGGTACATTTACACTCCATGAAGGGGTAATGATTAGAGGCAGAGATATCGGTGTCCAACTGGTGTCCGTCCAGTCTGTCAAGCGTCTGTTTTATATGTTTCTCTGTTGTGACGTCACACATATGTATTGGACATTTTTTGAGAAAACTGGTTTAAAATTTCATGCGATTTGATAGCTGAGACAAAATCGCGCATGAATTGATGTTTTTTGAGCAAATCAGAAGATATAAAATTTTGTGGAAATCTGGGTTGGGGCTTGCGACGTTTGGTGCTCGCTCATATTGTTAGAAGCTGTTTAAACCACACGTAAACATTGACAAGTGTTATATAAGAGGAAAGGAAACAGATTTAAGCATGGAAGACATAACTCCATTGGCACACTTATGCAAACAGTTGCCAAAGCACGCACCCAAGCTAAAGAAATATAGAACCGAGTGGGTTAAAGGTACCGCTCACAAGATGTTTATGCCGTGGCCACAAAATGGGTCTTTATCTAAAGCCGTTTTAAAGTATATGACGACATATTTGCATGCCACATATACAGGCAAGAAGTTAGAAAAACGCCTTGCTGTTCTCGAGTTGTGGAAAATGTGTGAACAGGGAAAGGAGGAAGAGCCACCAACAGATTCGATACTTAATGTATGCACAGAGGGGGGTGAGACGCATACCGCACCACCTGCCCCACCCGAAGCAAGAGTTGAAGAAAGTAAGGACGAGGGATTATACCCGTTAAGGGAACTTAAAACAGCCACGGGATACAGCAACCCCGCATATGAGTCACCTACACATAGTAGTGACAAAAATCAAGGGAAGGATAAGGACAAGAATATTACCTCTACAGACCCAAGGGACAAGGGGAGACGCGATGACGAAAGAAAAGATCAGGCACAGACAAGTGCATCTCTCGACAAAGAGAGAGAAGAGAAGAGATGGAAAGGAAGCGAAGACAAAACTGATGAGATAGCATTCGCAAAAGACGAATGGATCGGAGGACACATTTTATTGAAACTCGATGGGAAAGGCATTGATGACGCAAAACAAAAGGAGAGGTTAGATGAGACACAGAGGAAGGAGAAGTAAAGGGATTTAAGAGACAAAAGGATAATAAGAAATGACAGACAAAGGCGAAAAACAGCTATATCACGAATAGCAAGAAAGACAGCTCGATCGCAACCCAAGAGCAGCCTATGATCAAGACAGACAGAAACAGCAAAGGTTAGAAGAAGAGCAAAGGGTACGTGAAAAAAGGATAAGGAGACAAAGAGATGAGGAAATTCGAAATGCAGATGAACGTAGAAATGAAGAGAGAAAGGAAGAAGATAGGATCAGAGAACAGGCGAGGAAGCGCAAAGAATTTGATGACGATATAGAATGTAAGCGAAGACAGAGAGCACGCAATCTTGAATATCTGGGGCGAGAGGTTAAAAAACCTGCTCCAGTTGTAGACTGGGAAGACATCGAAGAATTCTTTCCTGCGCACGATTCAGTACCAAGCACGTCTAGGACAAATATTGACAATGACTTCGACACCAGAAGCATCGAAGAAACGATCAATAGAATATATGATGAGATGGGGCTTGAACAAATACCCCAAGGGGATGGGGGAGACGAGCGCCTGGAAAGCACTTAGCTGTATGACACTGAGGATGTCAATCGAAGTAGTGGGAATAGGGAACTATCCCCGGATAGATTAGAAATCAGTAGAAACAATGAAGACACAAGAAGTTGCGTGAATTGGGGACAGACAATGTCTTATTCTGAAAGGGAAGAGCATGAGGAAAATGGAGATGGGAGGCAAAGGGAAAGGGAAATGAGATGGTCAGATGGTCAGATGCTAGTGAGTCTGCACCAAGAGCATCAGAGTCCGCCATGCAGCCTGACCGATATGAAGAAGTATCTCACGGTCAGAGGGGGGTGTCTTTGCCGCCCTATGTGGACAGACTAAGGGCATTGCCAGGTAGACAGCGATGCAGGATTATTACCCCTGCAATAGACAGAAGAACAATGAGAGAAGAGAGAGAGGGCTACACATTTCAATTTCCGTTGCTCGAGAAGGGGGGAATAAGACCACAATATATTCCATGGCCACACATGGATCGAGAACATTTAAAAACAAGCTTCCAATGCAGCCAGAAAGTGTATACACGAGTTAGAAAACATGACAGGAGGGAACACGCTAGCTATAGGGGACATCAACGGTCTCCTCATCGCCATACTTGGTGAGAGAGCAGACGATGTGTGGGCATGAGCAGGCTACCCTGGCGTAACCACAATTAATACCTGCATGACGGAGCGCCATTTAACAATTGTAGAGCCGCAGTATGGAAAGCGCTACGAGTACTTTACCCAGATACTTCTGATATGGGAGCTATAATGACTCGAAAAATGAAGGAGTCTGAAGATCTGTCAATTTATATACAGAATTTCGAAGACACATGGGTGCTAGAGACTCATGAATCGTGGACGAAATCTATACCTGTTTTTTACCATATCCTGTGCCAAGGGCTGCCAGAGCCGGTGCATAAACAACTTAAGAAATTTTTGGAATCAAAGCCAAACCTTAGCATGAAATACAGTTGACCATCGCACATTATTGTAGACTGTTACAAGAAAAGAATCGCAAAAAGGAAGCGACTCGTAAGGGTGAGGAAGCGAAATTGGTGCAAAAGAAACTGTCAAAGTATGCTCTTGAGGGAGCCATGATAACGAGCACAGCTGCACCAAGCATGCAGCAGGTGGCTAGTCCGCAGCAGAATAATCAGGGCACTGTTGGATTCTATACAAAGGGAAGAGGATTTAGGGGAGGAGGATGGCAGAGCAATCAGGGAGGTTTCCAAAACAATCAAGGAGGCTTTCAAAATATGCAAATGTCAAATGGGCAAATTATCTGACCACCGCCAGTTTGTTGGCTGTGTGGAATGACAGGGCATTTTACGCGCACATGCAGAAACCAAGGCATGATGCAGAACGGCCAAGGAACAAGAGCAGGCATGACAAATCCACCTGCAGTTTTACAGCAGGGTGGTGCACAGAATCACATGCAGCAACAACAAGCACAAGGAGCGCAGCAAGGGGTGCAACCGCAAGGCATGGGGAATTTTCCACAAGGGCAATCCCAACAGGCACTGTTGCAATTATTGCAGATGATGAGCATAAGGCAGACCCAGAACCCTGGAATGGGGGTAACATTGGGAATGGGGGAAGTCTAACAGCATACAGTGGGTCGAATGTATATATAAGCTAGGACAGCTCACTGGGAACCCTGATGTGTTCTATCCTATCAGTGACACCAGACCCTCACAGGGAACCCAGGGTGGATGTCGTCATAGGGGATAAAGAATATTCCTTCCTAGATGACACGGGTGCGACATGCTTGTGCATACATGAAGGCAAGTTTTCCTTGTCCGCTGAGAACCTAGATACTCAGAGTTTTACAGGAGTGACCAGTCGAGTTCCCTTTACAAAGGCACTTCCAGTCTCTATAGGACATTGCAAAATGAATGTACCTCTACTATATTCTCAACAGACCCCAGTAAATATTTTGGGTCGAGACTTGATGACAAAATTGAACATGTCAATCTCGTTCACGGAGGAGGGCATAGTATGCTCCACTCCAGGAATGCACTATTCAAATGTATTCGAAATGGTTAGACCATATTCCGGACACATAGCCATGAGGGCCATACCATTATAGCCAGAAATCTTCAGATATGGCACGTGTGTGCTTATGGCAGGATTGCCAGTTCTTGCAGACAAAACCATGAGAACCCCTGATGAGTTTTATTCAGACCAAGAATACCTATGTGCGAGGAGAAGGGACAAGTATTTCCCTTGATGATACACACGGCAGCAATACAAGGGAAAGTGGTCTTGGTTGACGGTTACGATGACGAGGGCAGACAATGGTGTGCGGTAATTGCCATTGAAGAAGGATATCGAGTGACTGACGTCACCAATGACGATCTGTTTGAAGAACAAGCAGAAATGGGAGAGACAATAGTGGAAGTGAATCTCACCTTTTGGGTAAAGATAATTAAAGGAGAAGTACCGCAGAGAATGATGTTGGCACTAAAACGTCCTGAATATTTTCATGACGATATGGCTAAAGTGCCTGTCTCAGTGTGGACTAACGGACCCTATGACGTGGGTCTCTTGAAGGGGTTTGGAGAAGTAAGGATTAAACTGAAACCAGGAGAGATTCTACGAAGAGCCCAACAATATCCCATGAGGCAGATGAGGGGATTTTCAAGACAATTTCCTCCATGATGGACCAAGGCAACTTAGTGACGTCAGAGTCACCATGTAATATGTCAGTGTATCCTGTGAAAAAAAGTAAAAACGGGTCTTGGAGGCTAGCACAGGACCTAAGGCAAATAAACTATATTGTTGAGGCCGAGTTCCCTCTAGTCCCTAACCCGTCTACAAACCTATGTAATATACCCATTGAGGCAAAATATTTCACGGTAATTGACTTGAAAAATGCATTTTTCTCAATCCCGTTGCACCGAGACTCACAAGATCTGACGTCATTCACGTTCAGACAGATGCGTATGAAAAGCACGAGGCTACCACTGGGGTACTGTGAGTCTCCTTCTATATTCAACAGAGTCCTGCAGATGGACTTAAGCAATATTGCATTAAAAAGTGTTGTCCTGCAGTATGTGGATGACATCTTAATCTGCAGCACAACAGAAGAGCAATGCAGGCACGATTCTGTTCAGCTACTGACTATACTGGATGAGAAAGGATATAAGATTGACAAGGAAAAGTTACAATAATGTCAACAAGAAGTGCTGTACATAGGCCAGCTGATCTCATATGAAGGAAAGAAAGTGACCCCAAAAAGGGCTGAAGCCACATTGAACATGGCTAAGCCACACACGATAAAGCAGATGCAGAGCTTTTTAGGCCTATGCAACTATGTCAGGGCGTGGGTCTTCGACTACAGCTCTTACACTAAGCCTTTACTTCAGGCCCTAAAGAAGGCCCAAGTAACGAAAGAAAAGATTGAATGGTCTGAGACCATGGAGAAAGGGTTTGCTGAACTCCAAAGAGCTATTTACACAGCCCCAGTTCTAGGGATCCCCAATTATGCAGAGCAATTGTATTTGTTTTCACAGACAAATGGCAGCATCATGACCGCAGTGCTCACTCAAAGAACCTTGTTGGGGTACAAGCCCCTTGCTTATTACAGCGGGAATCTGGACCCAGTAATGAGAGGCCACTTCCCATGCGAACAAAGTCTAGCTGCCGCAGCGTTCACCATAGAGAAAGCGACAACCATTGTGATGGGATGCTCAATGACATTGTACGTTGAGCACTCATTATTTGCTATTTTAGAGAAACCGAAAGGCACATTGACATCTCAGAGAGCTTCTGCATATGAAGTGATCATATTGAATCCCTCGATAAAAATAGCCCGATGTAAAATAGTGAACCCAGCCATGTTCATAGCAGAGCCAGTTACAGAGGGAGAGCCCACACATGACCGTGCAAATTACTACGAATACTATGATGAATCAGCACTGTGCATATACCTCCCCAGTCTCTTGGCAGTCTGCTGTATGCCTTGGATCCGTATGCCCAATAATGATCCATAATTACTGCAGTTCCATGCACCATTCCTTGAGCATCAAAAACGTGTCCACAGTTCTTATTCTCTCCCATCTTTCTAGTGCCATTATTACTGAAGCAGAATGTTGGCCTTTCTAGTGGCACTATCTGCAAGGGTCTTCCTCTGTCTTTGACCCATGTCAATAGTTTTGCAAGTTTCGGCCATAATGACTTACAGACATTCTGCACGATGTCAACAGTTTATTTGTAGAGTCCAGTGATCACCCAGGCTCTGCAAATCACCACTCCTTTTTCCCACCCATCTGGTGAAAGCACTGTTCCCCAAATCTGCATTTGGGCTCTGTTTTTCCACTTTCGAGCTTCCTCTGGAGCTTTTCCTTGGATATTTAGTCTTGGGTTCACTTCACATCGTATTCCTGCTCCTTTAACTCCAGGCGTCTCGTACCTGATCACATGATTCCTAGTATGAGCTCTGTTTCTTGTCTTAATGTCTTGAACATAATCATCTTCGTCGGGATAGGCTGTTTCAGTTGCCCATATTAATGAGGCATCACTACCCATGAACTGGCCTCTGGTCTTGCACATTGCTACGTGTGACAGACAATGTACTGTCTGGACATCGATTTCTACAGCTACAAAAATCATGGATTTCCCCATGCTGTATGGTAGGAGTGCACAAACAAAGCATTCCCCTTCTGAATTTCGTCTTCCAACTTCTTTCATATGCTGGTACCAAATGTTGTTTCCCAAATGTCCTGTGCTGTCCAGGTAATCGTTTAGTTCATTGTCATCTCCATGCATGCTTCTCTTGATTCTTAGTTTTCTCCTGTAGTTTGCTATAACTACATCCCTAAATGCATCTGTATGGCTCTTTCTTGCTGGAGGATTCTCAGGTATCCTGGTACATGGTGCAGGCTTCCTCACCTGCGCCATTTGAGTGGACAAACGTCTGGCAGCTCTTTCCCTCTCTTCATACATCCTTCTCCTGCTGGGCTCCATGCCCATTCCAACCACGCTGATGCTGGTCCGGTTTATGGTTGTGTTGTAGAACTTGTATTTCCCTTGTGTTGGAACATATATGTTTGTTACTACTGTCTCTGGGGTTTTATTCTTCAATTCCTCTAGTCTTTTCCTTTCTCTGGCTAATGACGGCCATACTGTGTCTACTATTAGTTGTCCTTGCGAGATCCTCTTTGAGTTTGTCGTTGTCTCCCTCAGTGTTGTATCAGGGGTGTTTATCATTATCATTTCTGTTGGTTTCTTTTCAAATTCCCCTTGTCTATCCACAATGTCTGTTGTGGAGTTTATTGTGGCAAGCAGTCTCTTCTTTCCTACTGTTTTGGCTTGTGGTTCTGCAGTCATTGACACTAGGCCTGGTTTGTGTGCATTCATTGGTTGCATGCGTGTGGTTGTCAGTAACCTTTCTACATTCATTCTTTGCTGACCCTGTCTCCACCTTTTCTGTTTGTTTGTTACTACAAGTGTGTGTGTATCATTGCTAATCACATCCATTTCAAGTTCATTCACTCCACCATCAGATCTTCTAGGGACTGGAACGACTATGTAAGGTCTGGGTGCTTTTGTGGGTTTCATGCGTGCATCATTAGGTGGGTGCACTGGAATTGGAACGCTGTTCTGATTGTTAATGACAGTGAAACAATGATGAATATGATACATAAATACATTATGCCCCTGTATGCCAGGTGGCAGCATTTACTTCCAGAGAACCGTGGTTGTCTCTCCTCCTGTGGTAAGACCAGATTGCTGCTTTGGAGCCCCATCTCGATCATTCACCAAATGTCAAAGTTTTATTGTATTCCTTTACACAATATTGTCTTTAAGACTCTGTGGTTAAGGGTCTCAGGTGTTCCACAAGTGTCCCCCCTCATGCGGGTGACGAATAGTCTCTTATTTCAGGATTCAGGATACAGTTCCTTTGCTAGACTATGGGGAAAATCAAATCAACTAGTACTTCAGTAAGTCCTTTTACTGTGCATGTTCAAAGTAAGTAAGCTCCCAGTCCACTCCTCGGATTTGGTTCAGTCATGAGGACATATTATATGCTGATCAGTATGAAGAAATAAGAAAAAATAACAACAAATGCAATAGGTGAAGTCCTTTGCCCTGCTTCCTCGATCTGTCCCTCAGTGGAAGGCTTTTAGAATCTCCTCAGATAGTTCTGCTGATGGTTAGAGAGTTTATACTTGGAGCACACTTCCATGCAAGAGCATGCCCATCTGTGCAACATTAGCTGGATCTCTGATGAATGTGAGGATGTTAACATTATTCGGTCTCCCCACTAGTTCTGTAAAGTCAGTCATTAGGCAAAATAGGATGTTGTGAGCCAACCTGCTGTCCTCTGGTGACAGGGACATCTGTCCTGTCTTGCTGAGGTTCAGGATTATATTTTCTTTCCTTGATGTAAACAATGTGCCTCATTACGACCCAGGCGCTAATGGGTTAACGGCTCTGTAAAAGGCTGCAGCGCCGTTAACCTATTAGCGCCTAATTACGAGGTCCCTTTGCGGGACCCAACCTTAACGGCTGGTGTAGACCAGCCGTTAAAGTAGGGACCCGCAGAGGGACCTTGGTGCTAATTACGGTGCCGCAATTTGCGGCACCATACTTAGCTCCTTCCCCATTCCCATTGAGCCCTATGGGGCAAAAATGGGAATGGGGAAGGGCCATGGAGGAAGGGGGAATTACCGGCCCGCCAACCTTGTAATAGGGTGGCAATTCCCCCTTTCTCCATGGCGGAGTCGGTAACTTACCGGCATGGACCATGGTGCTATTAGCACCATGGTCTTCCCCCAGGGTCGTAATGAGGCCCAATGTCTGCACTGCCCGGCCGCGTGGAGTGCGACTAAGATCACGATTTTATTTAAAAGTTGGCTTAAATGTTCTGTATTTGCTGGGTCTCGAAGAAACGTTAGTGTGTCTGTTGTTCTTCCGACAAGAGTTGGACAGTCTTCGATTATACGAAAGAACAATGGGCCTCATTACACGGAATGCGGTAAACCATGGTGCTGTCAGCACCATGGTTGCCGCCGTTACCATACCGGTACCACCATGGAGAAAAGGGGAATTACCACCCTATTCCAAGGTTGGCAGGGCGGTAATTCCCCCTTTCTCCATGGCCCTTCCCCATTCCCATTTTTGCCCCATAGGGCTCAATGGGAATGGGGAAGGGGCTAATTACGGTACTGAAAATTGCGGTACCGTAATTAGCACCAAGGTCCCTTTGCGGGTCCCAACTTTAACGGCTGGTCTACACCAGCCGTTAAGGTCGGGCCCTGCAAAGGGACCTCGTAGTAAGGCGGCAAGGGTTTACCAGTACCAGTGCCCTTACCGGTACCGGTAAACCCTTACCGCATTCTGTGTAATGAGGCCCAATGTGTTGATAAGCTCAGTTTTTTCCATCTGTGTTTGGGACATTTGGTTCTTTCTCACTGTACTCAGGAAGTAAGAGAAATTGTTCGGCAATGACAGTAAGCAGTCTTCTTATTGTCTTTTCATTCTCAGGATCTTGAAGAAAGTAAGTGACATTGGTGAGCCTCCCTACCAATGACAGGTATGATTTTAGCACCAGATCAAAATAGGTGACCACATCCTTGGTGATGTTGCTACTGCGGGATACCATAAGTGATTCCGAATAGGGTCTCGGTGTGAAATGAGTCGGGATATTGTAGTTGCTTCCAATGTAAGTGTCCTCGGTCAAAATTTGGCATATTCTTTTCTCGCCAAGGCTCAAGTGTGCCTCAGTTCAAAGTTCAAAGTTCACAGGCTTTGTTGTGGCTTATGCATGCAATTTTCTTCTTCACCCTGCAACTAGGATGCACAGAGTGTGCGTTTTTATGTCCTTATCCCCTTTTTTTGCTTTGAGGAAATGTCCAATTTAAGCCACAATTTGCAAAAAGTTCTTTGTCTTTGTTTGGCTGGTCATGCGTCCTTTTTCCTCATCATGGATCTCGTCTGCACATGCTGTGGTTCTTCCCCATAGCTCGTCGACTCCTCCCATTGGGGTGCAGGCAGGGGGCCTTCTCTGATGTATGGTTTGATATCGCAGAGAACAATCCAAGCTCTCCTGCCTTGTAGTTTCACTGCGGATGGGGTACAGTCCTCCACCGTGAACGGACCGTTAAATCTTGACTCATCCCCCTTTTTCCTTGTATGATTCCTCACAAGGACGGAGTCTCCAGGGAAGATGGATGGAACACAAAGTCCTTGAGCTGTGTCTGTAGTAGTATCTCTTTCTGTGTTCCGTGCTGCCCTGCACTCTTTTCGTCGTCGCTGCAGCTAGTCTGAAATCACAGCAAGGCAAGATATCATGCAGTTCAGATAGTTTTGCATTTCAGACCCTATCATTACTCCTGTTGACTGGGCATCACACCTAGCTCTATCTTGGGGTGTCAAGGGAGTTCTCATTCTTCTTCCTGTGGCTATCTCGTGTGGCGTAAGATGACGGTCAGAACCGAGTTGGTTCCAAAGTGCATACAGTGCCAAAGGAAGACAGTGCAACCATCCCTTTCTTAGAGTCAGCTTCAACTTGGCTATCCTTTCCTTTAACAAGCCATTGAGCTTCTCACAGATCATGTTACCTTGTGGATGATACCCCCATGAGAACTTGTGCTTTATACCAAGCAGCAAGCTAATCTGTTCGAATGTTGCATTAACAAAGTGAGGGCATTTATCTGATCTCATGACCTTGCACACCCCCCACTGGGGGAACACCTCTCTCACTAAAAATGTGGCCGCACAGGTAGAGTCTGGGTGTGTACCTGGACCTGCCTCACTCCATCTAGAGAATGGACACAGCACAACAATTAAATATCTGTACCCATTAAATACTTGAATCATGTCGATGTAATCGACATGCAAGTGCTGAAAAGGCCCATTTGGCCTTGGGATGACTCCTCTCATTACTTTTAATGTGTGCCCAGCCGTGAATTGCTGGCAGATTATAGAGTCACCATAAAGAATGCAACGTGCTTGGTTAAATTCGGTATGAACCAGTCTTCTGAGAGTGTTGCTGCTAAATTTTCTTTTGTCATGTGCGCCGGATAATGTAACTGCTCCAGCGCTATTATTAATAGGGCTACAGGCATTACTGGTTTAACAGTGCTGTCGCCACAAGCTGTCAGAGGGGTTTAAAGAACGCCCTTGACGTTTCCAAAAATTATTTTCTTCCTGTGGTGCCTCCCCTTGGAGTTCCATTAGCTGTGTTTGTCCCAAACTACTGTAACTTTCAGGTGCAGTGTGTGTAACCATCATTCACTCGTTGGCATGGATAATTTCCACTTCCATGATCGTTTCACTTTTGGATGCCATACGCTTGGCTTCCGTTTCTGCTGTTTGATTTCTGCGTGAGATAAAATCTGTCCCCTTCATGTGGGCGGCACATTTCATGACCGCTATGCCCACTGGTAGCTGTAGTATCTTGATCAGCCTGTCCAATAAGGCTGCGTGCTGCACTGGCGTGCCATCCGCTCGGAGGTAGCCCCTCCTTTTCCAGCGTGCTAACCCTGCGTGCACTGTTGATGTCACATAGGCGGAGTCACTGTACACTGTTAATTCCTGGTCTGCATGATTCTCAATGTTGAGTATCAACGCCAATAATTCTGCAGCCTGTGCTAAATAATGAGATGGTATTTGTGCACTAATAAGTACTCGAAATTCTCTATTTGCTGTGTGTTTCACCACAGCAACGCCATTATATCTTTGTCCATCACTTTGATCGATCCTCAAAGACCCGTCAATGAAGACGATCTCTCCTTAGCCAAGGCATTTTCTTTCACCCTGGGGATTTCATCATAGAATTCTTCATAGTTTGCACAGTCATGCGTTGGCTCTCCTTCAGTGACTGGCTCAGCAATGAACATAGATGGGTTCACTATCTTGCATCAGATCAATGGATTAGATATGTTCCCTTCATAGGCAGAATCTGTCTAAGATGTCAATGTGCTCTTTGGTTTCTCTAGAATGACAAATAGTGAGTGCTCGATGTACAACGTCATGGAGCATCCCATCACAATGGTTGTAGCCTTCTCTATGGTGAACGCTACGGCAGCTAAACTTTATTTGGAGAAAAATGTCCTCTCATTACTGGGTCCAAATTCCCACTGTAATATGCCAGGGGCTTATACCCCAGTGTGGTTCTCTGTGTGAGCACTGCCATCATAACGCTGCCATTCGTGTGTGAAAACAGGTAAAATTCCTCTGCATAATCGGGGATCCCTAGAACTGGCATTGTGCAAATGGCTCTTTTGAGTTCAGCAAATCCTTTTTCCATGGTCTCAGACCATTCAAACATTTCTTTCATCACTATAGTTATAGTCGAAGACGCATGCCCTAACGTAGTTGCATAGGCCTAGAATGCTCTGCATCTGTTTTATCGTGTGTGGCTTAGCCGTGTTCAGTATAGCTTCAGCCCTTTCTGGGGTCATTGGGGGTCATTACGAGTGGCCGGTAAGTGGTTAACGGCGCCGGTAAAGGTGCCGGAGCCATCAGCCCCTTACCGCCCTATTACGAGGTCTCCTCGCGGGACCCGCTAAGGCTGCCTGGTAAAACCAGGCGGCCTTAGCGGTAAAACCAAGCGGCCTTAGCGGGTCCCGCGAGCAGACCAGGGTGTTAACAATGGACCCGTTATTAACGTGCCAGTTGTTAGCACCCTCCCATTCCGATTGAGCCCTATGAGGGCTCGAATGGCAATGGTGATGTACCGGGTCCGGGTTCCTTGAACGAGGAATTACCAGGCCCTCCAAGGTTGGAATGGCCTGGTAATTCCTCATTTAGGGAACCCAGTACCCGCTAAGGGAGTAGCCATGCCACTAATAGCAGCACAGCTACCTTCTAACTCGTAATGGCCCGCACTCTCTTTTCCTTCATGTGAGAATAGCTGGCCTATGTACAGCACTTCTTGTTGACAATATTGTAACTTTTCCTTGTCAACCTTATAATCTTTCTCAGCCAGTATAGTCAAAAGCTGAACAGAATCGCACCTGCATTGCTCTTCTATTGTGCTGCAAATTAAGATGTCATCTACGTATTGCAGGACGACAATTTTTAGTGCAATATTGCTTAGGTCCACCTGCAGGACTCTGTTGAAAATAGATGGAGACTCAGAATACCCCTGGGGTAGTCTCGTGCTTTTCAGACGCATCTGTCTGAATGTGAATGATGTCAGATCTTGTGAGTCACGGTGCAAAGGATTGAGAAAAATGCATTTTTCAAGTCAATCACCACAAAATATTTTGCTTCAACAGGTATATTACATAGAATTGTCGCCGGGTTAGGGACTAAAGGGAACTCGGCCTCAACAATATCATTTATTGGGCGTAAATCCTGGATTAGCCTCCAAGACCCCCCCCCCTTTGATTTTTTGATTGGATAAACCGAAGTATTGCATGATGACTCTGACATCACTAAGATGCCCTGTTCTATCATCGCGGAAATTGTCTTAAAAATCCCCTCATCTGCCTCTCTGCACATGGGATATTGTCGGGCTTTTGGTAGAATTGCTCCTGGTTTCAATTTAATCTTCACTTCTCCAACCCCCTTCAAAAGGCCTACATCATAGGGTTCTGTAGTCCATACCGAGACAGCCATGTCGTCATCAAAATATTCAGGACGGTTTCGTGCCAACATCATTCTTTGAGGTACTTCTCTTTTGATAATTTTTACCCAAAAGGTGAGACTCATTTCCACCATTGTCTCTCCCATATCTGCTTGTTCTTCAAACAGATCGTCATCGGTGACGTCAATTAATCGATATCCTTCTTCAATGGCAATCACTGCGCACCATTGTCAGCCCTCGTCATCATAACCGTCAATCAAGGCTATTCTCCCTCGTACTGTAGCTGTGTGTATCAGCAAGGGAAATACTTGTCCCTTTTCCTCGTGCATCGGTATTCTTGGCCTGAATAGGAATTCATCAGGGGTTCTCATGATTCTGTCTACAAGGCCTGGCAATCCTGCCATAAGCACACGGATACCATATGCGAATATTTCTGGCTCTAATGGTATAGCCCTCATGGCTGTGTGTCCCACGTATGCTCTGATTATCATGCATACATTTAAATAGTGCATTCCTGCAGTTGAACATACTATGCCCTCCTCCGTGAATGAGATTGTCATGTTTAACTTTGTCATTAAATCTCAACCCAAAATGTTTACTGGGGTCTGACGTGAATATAGTAAAGGCACATTCATTTCACATTCTCCTGTAGAGACTGGATGTGCATTTGTGAAGGGAACACGACTTGTAGCTCCTGTAAAACTCTGAGTATTTATGGCCTCGCTGTAAAAGGAAAACGTGCCTTTACGTATGCACGACTGTATTGCACCCGTGTCAACTAGGAAGGAATATTCTTTATCCCCTATAACGACATCCACCCTAGGTTCCTGTGAGGGTCTGAAGTCACTGATAGAATAGAAGGGTTCCCATTGAGCTGTCCTAGTCCATATACAATTTTGGGCAACTGTGTGCTGGTGGATTTCCTCCATTCCCATTGTTACTTCCCATTCCAGGGTTCGTGGTCTGCCCTGTGCTCATCGTCTGCGATAGTTGCAACAGTGCCTGTTGGGATTTTCCTTGTGGAAAATTCCCTATGCTCTGAGGTTGCACTCCTTGTTGCGTTCCTGGCGCTTGTTGTTGCACCGCGTGATTCTGTACAATACCCTGCTGTAAAACTGCAGGTGGATTCGCCATGCCTGCTCCTGTTCCATGGCCGTTCTGCATCATGCCTTGGTTTCTGCATGTGCGAGCTAAGTGCCCTGTCATTCCACACAACCAACATACTGGCGGTGGTCGGATCATTTGCCCGTTTGACATATCTTTATTACCATTTTGCATATTTTGAAAACCTCCTTGATTATTTTGAAAACCTCCCTGATTGCTCTGCCATCCTCTTGCCCTAAATCTTCTTCCCCTGGGATAAAACCCGTATTGCCCTGATTATTCTGCTGTGGATTAGTCACCTGCTGCATGGTCGATTCAGCTGTGCTTGTTATCATGGCTCCCTCAAGAGCAAATTTTGACAATTTCTTCTGCACCAATTTCGCTTCCTCATCCTTACGTACAGCTTCCTTTTTGCGATTCTTTTCTTGCAGCAATCTGCAATAGTGCATGATAGTCAGCTGTATTTCAGCCCAAGGCTTGGCCTCAATTCCCACCAATTTCTTGAGTTGTTTCTGTACCCGCTCTGGCAGCTCTTGGCATGATATATGGTAAAACACAGGTATAGATTTTGTCCAAGATTCATGAGTCTCGAGAACCCATGTGTCTTGAAAATTCTGTATATAAATTAATGGATCCTCAGACTCCTTCATTTTTCATGTCATAGCTCCAATATCAGAAGTGTCTGGGTATAGCACTCGTAGCGCTTTTCATACTGCGGCTCTACAATTGTTAAATGGAGCTCTGTCACATGAGGTATTAATTGTGGTTACACCAGAGTAACCTGCTCATGCCCACACATTGTCTGCTCTCTCACCAAGTGTGGCGATTAGGGGACCCTTAATGTCCCCTATGGCTAATGTGTTCCCTCCTGCCATTTTTTCTAACTCATGTATCCACTTTCCGGCTCCCGATTTCAGTATTGGAAGCTTGTTTTTCAAATTTTCTCGATCCATGTGTGGCCATGGAATATATTGTGGTCTTACTCCCCCTTTCTCGAGTAACGGAAATTTGGATGCATAGCCGTCTCTCTCTTCTCTCAGTGTTCTCCTGTCTGTTGCAGGGGTAATATTCCTGCATCACCGTCTGCCTGGCCATGTCCTGAGCCTGTCCACGTAGGACGGTGAAGACACCCCCCTCTGACCGTGTGATACTTCTTCATGTCGGTCTGACTGCGTGGCTGAATCTGATGCCCTCGGTGCAGACTCGCTAGCGTCTGACCATCTAACTCCTTTCTCTCTTGGGAGTCGACTTTCACTCCGTCTCTCTTCCTCATTTTCCTCACGCTCCTCCCTTTGCGAGTCGGACAGTGTCTGTGCCCAACTAATGCCACTTCTCGTGTCTTCTTTGTTCCTACTTATTTTTAGTCTATCCAAGGATAGGTCTCTATTCCCACTACTTCGGGAGACATCCTCAGTGTCGTAAAGCTGACCGCTCTCCAGGCGCTCGTCTTCCCCCTCCTCTTGGGGTATTTATTCTAACCCCATTTGTTCATATATTCTATCGATCATTTCTCCGATGCTTCTGGTGTCGAAGTCATCTTCCATATTTGCCCTAGACGTGCCCGGTACTAATTCGTACACAGGAAAAAATTCTTCTCTGTCTTCCGAATCTACTACTGGAGCGGGTTTCCTAACCTCTCTCCCGAGATATTCAAGATCGTGTGCTCTCTGTCTCTGCTTACTTTCTATGTCGTCATCGAATTCTCTGCACTTCCTCGCCTCATCTCTTACTCTTTCTTCTTCCTTTTTCTTTTCATTTCTACGTTCATCTGCCCTACGAATTTCCTCATCTCTTTGTCTCTTTATTCTTTTCTCTCGTATACTTTGTTCTTCCTCTGACCTTTGCTGTTCCTGTCTGTCATGATCGGTTGCTGCTCTTTGTTTGTGATCCAGCTGTCTTCCTTGCTCTTTGCGATATAGCTGTTCTCACCTTTGTCTGTTTTTCTTTCTTATTTTTTCATCTCTTAACTCCTTCTCTTTCCCTTTTTTCTGTACATTATCTAACCTCTCCTTTTGTTTCGCGTCATCATTGCCTTTGCCGTCAAGTTTCAATAAAATGTGTCCTCCCATCCATTTGTTTTTTGCAAATGCTATCTCATTAGTTCTATCTTCATTTCCCTTCCATCTCTTCCCTTCTCTCTCTTTGTCGAGAGATGCGCTTATCCGTGCTTGATCCCTTCTTTTGTCATTGCGTCTCCCCTTGTCCTTTGGGACTGTGGAGGCAATATCCTTATCCTTATCTTTCCCTTGATTTTCATCACTACTATGCGTAGGTGACTCATATGTGGGTTTGCTATACCCCATGGCTGCTTTAAGTTTTCTCAGCGGGTATAATCCCTTGTCTTTACTTTCTTCACTCTTTGTTTCGGATGGGGCGGGTGGCACGGTATGCGCTCACCCCCCTCTGTGCATACATTAAGTGTCCAATCTATTGGCGGCTCCTCTTCCTTTCCCTGTTCATACATTTTCCAAAGTTCTAGAACAGCGAGACGTTTGTCTAACTTTTTGCCCGTGTATGACGCATGCAAATATGTCATCATGTGTTGCAAGACAGCTTTAGCTAAGGACCCACCCTGTGGCCATGGCATAAACATCTTGTGGGAGGTTCCTTTAACCCACTCTGTACTGTATTTCTTCAGTTGGGGTGCATGTTTCCGCAACTGTTTGCACAAGTGTGTCAATGGTTTCATGTCTTCCATACTTAAATCTGTTCCCTTTCCTCTTATATAGCACTTGTCAACACGTTTGCGTGGCTTAAACAGTTCCAACAATATGAGCAAGCACCAAACACTGCAAGCTCCAATCCACATTTTTCACATTTTTTTATACCTTCTAATTTACTTGAAAAACATCAATTCATATGCGATATTAGCTATGCAATCGCGTAAAATTGAAATCATTTTTCATGGAAATTTTTTCGATGTATGACGTCACAACAAAAAACATGTAAGACAGACGCTTAATAGATTAGACGAACACCAGCTGGTCACAGATATCTCTGCCTCTAATCATTACCCCTTCATGGAGTCTAAACGTACCCCTTTCACAACGTCTTTAACCATCGTGGTAGTCTAATCGTTCCCTCTGGGTACACGTTTCTTCTAGCCGCTTGTATTAAAAGCGTAGGAATAAGGTGAATCCTCTCACTTCTCGGGTGTCTTCCCTGGTAAACTCTTTCTTCTCGGGTGTCCTCCCCGGTACCCTTTCTCTTCTCAATTATTCTTGAGTCATTATCCCCTTTTATTTATACATTCTTTATACATTTTCTTCTCTACTTCTAACTATATATTTTTTTCCCCACCTCCTTCCGTTACCTTTTACCTTTACTTGCTCTAAGGCATGCACGTTTGCCAAAACATTCAA
This sequence comes from Ambystoma mexicanum, assembly GCF_040938575.1. Taxonomy (NCBI): domain Eukaryota; kingdom Metazoa; phylum Chordata; class Amphibia; order Caudata; family Ambystomatidae; genus Ambystoma; species Ambystoma mexicanum. The sequence continues at coordinate 993,545,491 of NC_090923.1, read as the reverse complement.
TCTTTTTCACTCACTGTTCGCATGGTTCCTCTCTGGACCCTCGGGATCACCGCCTTTGTTACTGCCTTCTTCGGCTTTTCACCTGCTCAGCTGCCCGTAGGAATGGGAAGGGATAGCGTGGAGAACACGGGCCCCTTCAGGCCCTGGTCTGCAGTTTTTCTTACACTACCACTGTCTACGGGGAGCTTCACAGTCTACTCGGCCGAATGCCAAATATTGCCGAAGACCTAGAGTTGCTTTATGCCGACGGTCAATGGGTGTCTTATTCTAATCAATAATCAATAAACCATCAATCTCTGCTACCAAGTGTACTCCGGACACCCCCGGCCGGCCCATAGAGCCGAGGTTTGCTCCGAAAGTACTTTAAGACGAGATAGCTGCACCCTTGAGATGGATGGGGTGCAGATTTATTACTCCAACACCAATCAATAAGGACAACTCAATGGTTTGGCAAAGGGAGTCCGTTTAATGACAAGTACAAAAAACGGGGAGTCATGGAAATGAGCAGGGATGTGATTGTCCTTCTCGCTGCAACTCCAATGAACTTCATAAAAATCATAGCATTTATAATGAAAACTCGTCATAATTGACGTATAACACGCAAAAGATAATATGCAATTCTATTTGTTAGGAAAAGGTAACTTTAATATAGGTACTATATCTGTATATGGTAACGGAGTGAGGGGATTGGGTAAACACTATAAGCCCTTCCTTCAAAGATGACTACTGTAGACGTCACTAAAAGTTACAATGTTCCATTGGTTCTACTAACTATAGGACCCTAGATTATTTGGTCCATTGTGATTGGGTTGGCACCCACCTCATGAATACATTTCCACTTTGCTTAGCAGCACGCAGAATGATCAGCCAGGTGCAGGGTGCCCCCTAGTTACCCAGCCTTTCTCCAATTAAGGTTACAATCAATAATCACTTCAACAACTATGTGTCAATTATGTTACTGTGGTTGGCTTCGAAACTGCATCTTCTGTCTTGGAAAGTTCTATTATCTCTGCCTGGGCGGATGCCAAGCGTAGGTGTGAACTTGTGCTTCTCCTCGCTCGGATGGTCACGTGCTTCCCACACCGTGAATTTGTCTAGTTTCTCTTAATTTGCGCATTTGGTTCTTATTCAGCTTGCCACCTGCCTACGCCTCCTTATCTTGACCTTTCAGAGACAGGATATTCTGTTCTTAAGTTTCAATTATATGTAGTTACTGTTCATTCCTTTTATTAGTATAACCTTGGCTCTCCTAGCACGGGTTGTATCTGCCGAGTTTCGATTCAGCCGTCTCTTCTCGTTTTGCTAGAATATGAATCTCTGCTCATTCAGCCTATAGTAACCTGGGTTGATCCTGCTTTGTTTGCAAAGTGGAATTACACTTATAATACTCTGCTTCATTTTGAGGTAGATTATGTATAATGGCACTTGCCGCACTATTCTTCTACTGCATTGCAAGCCGCATTGTTTTCTTAGCCTTCTTGCGGTTCCAAGCATATGTACAGGTGTTAGCTGGTTGAATATCTTCATCCTGTTTACAGCTTAAGCTTCTTTGTAGTTCAAGATTGTTCTCCCCTTTTAGGTTCACGATACCCTTATTCATGGCGTTTCGTCTCTGGGTGTCATTCTCGGGTTGTCATTTCTTCTACTTGTATGTCAGTCCGGGTCCTTGTGGCGTCACCATTCGTCTTCCATTAAGACCTTTTTGGTTTCTTCCGGGACTGTACATTTGCTGGTAAGGTTTCCTTAATGGATACCTTACTGTCCATGATTTTCTTGGTATCGGTACTGAAATAGGTGTTGCTCTTCTGATAGGTACTGGGCAGAGCCCTAATGCGGCTCTCTGCTGATTTATCTGCTCATCGTACGTCACATATTTTGGTGTGAACGTTCCTGGTACTTCAAAATTGGCGACTGGAGTGCATGTTTTATTTGGGACCTCCTCTACAGTGGAGTTCCACTGCAAGACCTGCCCTAATTGTCAGTTGTCTGGCAAGACTGGAGGCAGTGTTGTTGCCCCACTGCAGCCATTGCGTGTGTTTGCCACACCATTTGAGAGGGTGGGCATTGACATTGTCGGTCCCTTTGACCCTCCCACTTCAGGTGGACATCGGTTCATCCTGGTCTTGGTAGATCATGCCACCAGGTACCCTGAGGCTATACCCCTTCAGACTGTTACTGCCAAGGTGTTTGCCAGGGCTCTACTGGGCATTTTTACCAGGGTTGGATTCCCTAAGGAGGTTGTCTCTGACAGAGGATCCAGCTTCATGTCGAGTTACATGAAAATAATGTGGAAAGAGTGTGGGGTAACCTCCACCTCTTACCACCCCCAGATCATTGGTCTGGTTGAGAGATTTAACAAAACTCTCAAGGACATGCTGGGTGCTTTGGAAGAGCCCCTAAGGAGTAAATTGGATCTCCTCCTACCATGCCTGCTATTTGCTTATAAAGAGGTACCTCAAGACAGTGTTTTCAGCCCCTTTGAGTTGCTGTTTGGACATCCAATGAGGGGGCACCTTGCCTTAATCAGAGAAGGTTTTGAAGCCACCCCCCCAGGTTCTTCCAATCAAGTGGGGGACTATGTGTTAGGCCTCAGACAGAGGATGACACAGATGATGGGTCAAGCGACAGCAAATCTTAAGGCAAGCCAGGAATTGAACAAATACTGGCATGACCTTAAAGCATTACAAGTGGATTGGACTCCAGGACAGGAGATCCTTGTGATGGAGCCTGCCAAGCCGCATGCTTTGGCAGATAAGTGGACTGGACCCTTCAGGATCATCTCCAAGATGGACAAAGTCAACTATCTGGTTGACATGGGAGTCCCTGGGATAGCCCCTCAGGTATTCCACGTCAACAGGCTCAAGCCTTTCCATAGGCGAGCAGAAGTCTCATGTCTCCTGCTAGCTTCAGAGCAAGAAGAGGATGACGGTAAGCCCCTTCCTGATTTGCTACATAGCAACCCTCATGATGGCTCAGTGAAGGGAGTGCATCTCACTCCAGATCTGACACCAGAGCAGCAGAGGGCCTGCAGGGCTTTGCTCTGGCAGTATGCCCCTCTGTTCTCACTGACACCAGGCCTCACCCCGTGATGCAGGCATGACATTGACACTGGTGACAGCGTACCTATCGACAGAAGATGCTACAGGATGTCCGACGCTGTGAAGGACCCGATCCAGGCTGAGGTTGCCAAGATGTTGGCTCTAGGTGTTATTGAACCCTCAACCAGTCCCTGGTCCAGTCCAGTGGTCCTTGTCCCCAAGGCATGTTCCCAAGCAGGTACCAGGGATTGGCAGTTCTGTGTGGACTACAACGGGGTCAATGTCGTCACCAAAACTGACACGCACCCATTGCCCAGGGCTGATGAGCTTGTGAACACCATAGGTGCTGCCAAATCTTTGAGCACCTTTGACCTTAACTCAGGCTATTGGCAAATAGCTCTGACAAAACATGCCAAGGAAAAGACTGCATTCTCAACACCTGAGGGACTCTACCAGTTTAGAGTCATGCCTTTTGGGTTGAAAATGCACCTGCAACCTTCCAGAGATTAATCAAGCGCATGCTCAGTTGACTGGAGACTTCTGTGTGGCCTACCTAGATGACATTGCTGGCTACAGTTCCACCTGGGAAGAGCATTTGACTCACTTGGATAAGATGTTACAGGCCTTGAAAAGGACTAACCTCACTATCAAGGCCACCAAGTGCCAGATAGCTCAGAGGAAAGTCCCTTATCTTGGTCATGAGGTAGGAGGGGGTTGAATCCAACCACTCCCCAGTAAGGTACAGGATGTACATGTCTGGGAAGCTCCAACTACTCAAACCCAGGTGAGAGCCTTTTTTTGGGCCTCACTGGGTATTATTGCAACTTCATGGCAGACTATGGAACCATAGCTGCCCCTCTGACAGCTCTGACTCTGCCCAAACAACCAAGGAAGGTTAATTGGACAGAAGACTGTCAGAAGGCTTTTACTGGCTTGAAGCAAAGTCTGTGTAGGGCACCTGTGTTGGGTGCGCCTGATTACAGCAAACACTTTATCGTTCAGACGGATGCCTGCGACACTGGAATTGGAGCTGTCTTGTCCCAGTTAGATAACAAAGGGAGAGAGCATCCTATCATATTCATCAGTAGACAACTCAAGGGTAGGGAACTTAGGTGGGCTACTGTTGAAAAGGAATGTTGCAGTATAGTTTGGAGCCATAGGCGTTTTAGGCCATACCTTACAGGGTCTACCTTCAAGGTCCAAACAGACCATAAGCCCTTAAAATGGCTTATGAAGAGTCAGGGTGAAACCCCGAAACTGCTCAGGTCGTCCATTAGTCTGCAAAGGATAGACTTCACCATTGAGCATAGACCAGGGAAGAGTCATGATAATGAAGATGGCCTTTCCAGAAGGTATGTTGACCATCTGGATGTGAGTGTCAACCTTGTGGGAGATTAGACCCCCTAACCTCAGGCTGGGGTGGGAGCGACTGCGATGTTGGAAATGCATCGGAGGGACAGGGCCTTCCGAATCCTTGTCCTTTATTGCTTTATAATGTAAGTTCTGACATGCTTTCCGTGCAGGAGTTCACGTGGGACTCGTGGCGGTGCGGCTCTTCCTTTTTTTTCATTTGGTGAACACACACTTGTGATACCCTTATAGCACTCATGGGTGGGGGAACAACCCTGTACCCCTAGTGTATGTTTTTGGGCACCTGTGTGTTCCCCACAGAGCAGGGTATGGGCTGGTGGCAGCTCCGTGTTGAATTGACAGGTTCTCTGAGTATCCTCCATTTTGGGATACCCAGGCCCTGCTTTTGGAATCTGTTGATTCCTGATAGGAGACAAGATGGCCCCCTTGGCCTCTTGCCTCCTATCACCTGTTACCTTGTTTTTCCCGAAGTCCGGGGAAGCCCTGACTCTGTCCCTTCCCCCTGACTGGCTGTTGGGTGGAATTTCCATATATGGCATTGTGGGGAAGTCCAGGCCAGACTGGCTGGAGCATTCCCAGTGACTGTATGTTGTGGGTACACCCTTGGGGTAGGACCTGGGTGAATGAAGTGTGTGGCCAATATGCACTTCATGTTATGGGTGTCTGGTTTCTGGTATGTAACACAATGAATGAGACAGCCCTGCCCGAAACTGGTATGAATGCAGTGTGGAGTGCTGAATGGCTGGTTACTTGTCCCAATAAACATTTCTTGTTTTGAGTGTCTAGAGGGAGGAGAATGTCCTGAATGCACAGTCAGCCTGATTGGCTGCCTGCCTGCATGAATGCCCTTCTGAGTTATTGGTTGCCTGAGTGTGACCCAGCAGAGTGAATGGGAGACCAACAGTATATATGACCTCTCACTGCTAGAAATCATTCAGAAGCTGAAGTTGATACGTGATGCTTAACCTCGAAGTCGAGCCCAAAGAAGAAGGTTGACTGCTGTTACCTTCACCGCAATACGAAAGCTGCCATGCCTTCGAGACTGATCCAAGAGAGTACCTGGCTGGGAGAGATCTTCCCGTGCTACGATGGACCATCGTGCACTGCTAACCTTTGCCGAAGAGCCCTAGAAGTTAGCCTTCGAAAGACTGTCAACCGGAGAGGGGGACCGCCGAGGATAACGAAGAGAAGCACTGTACAGTCGTCCACCGTCGTCAGCCAGGGTTTGCAGTGTTGCTATAACCACCGGAGACCCGTTGAAGCTGTGTTGCCCAGAAGCGAGAACCGTTCGACGGCGAGCCGTCAACCACCAGAGCCGAAATGCTCCATTGATTAAGAACACTTTGAACGAAGGACTCCCTCGCTCATCACCGACAACCACTTTGTCACAGCGAAGATCGTCAAGGCCGTTGACGTGCTGAGGAGAATCCGCCAGTGGGTTTCCCGCCACCCGGATACCGCAGAGACGACGGCTCGACATCCTTGCTGGGCCAAAGTTCTTCAGTAACTCTTTGCGGCAACAAACTATCGTCGTCAAGATGCACTGCACACCTCATCTTCGCAGGACATCCACGACCTATCGTTGATGAGCACGGCCAGGACCGAACCTGCTGCCTTGACACTTTTGTTCACCATTTCCTCATGGGATCTCAATGATCCATGGCTCCTGCCTTAAAGGGAGCCACTCAAGAAGGATCCATCCATGACCCAACGTCAAACTCTGCTATTCCAGGTACATTGGGGCAGTGGAACCTTTTAAGAGGGAAATAAGACTCACATAAGCAATATATGGACTGGGCTTGTATTATATCTTTATTTACAGGTTGCACAGGTGGGGGGATCCTCATTCAGAACTGCCTAGTGGTAGGGGCCAAGTATTCTGCCTATTGTTTTAACCAACCTGCTATCCTCCTATGTCTATTGTTGGTTCACATTATTTACTGATTTGTATGACATTTGAACATTTGAACTGAGTAGAGTTAATGCATTTTAATGGAATCAAAGAGTAATTGCAGTACCACATAGAAACGGTATATAGTTACCATTTTAGATTAACTTGAGCACAAAGTGTGTTATTGTGATTGTGTACATAATTTGAGCCTATTTAAATAAAGACTGTGTTTTCACTAACATAGTGTGTGGACATTCCTTTGTGGGTGCTTGGGGACTACACTGTACTTAAGAACCAGCCTGCATCACCTCCTGAGAGTTTAAGCCTTGATTGCTTGTCCAACGACATACCAGCATTCTTTTTGGCACCCTCTTGATCCCATAGCCTAACGCCGTCCCACGTGCTAACTCTACACCAGAAGGTCCGCAACGTTCAGTGCCCCTGGCACAATGAGCGTATTAGTAGTGCACCCTGCGCACGTTCATTTGCCCTACACACGGTCACCATTCATGTGCTCCTCCCAAAGGCACAACCATGTAGCTGTTAGCAGATGCTCTCACGTGACTCTCTATCTATGAACTTGGCCCCAACGCCCCACCTGCTCACCCCAGCACCGCTCGCTGCACCTAACTGCATAGCTGTCTGAGTGACGTACTAATGACTTGAAAGCTAATCTAACAAATCTGATTGCTTATAATATATTTATTATTACTGCCACGGAACGATATTGCTCTGTCCCTGTACCTTGATCCATCCTGCATGCCCAGTCTGTTTCACCTAACTCCCTATCTACCTGCCAACCTGTGAGCACTAGAACTGTTCCTTAATGCCAATGACCTGTATACTGCACTTGTGCCATATGCCCGCTTTTGGACCAAGTTGGATTGTTACTGCCTATCTGCATACTGCATCTGTGTTGCCCTACTCTGACTTGAATTGCACGCGATTGAACTGCATTTTACCCTGTTTCGAGCAGCCACATTATTGATTTGCGCCCTGCCCTGAATTGAATTGCTCGTGATTGTCTTGCATTTTGCCCTGCTCTGAACGGCCATGTTACTGAATTGCCATATCACTGAACTGCATTATCCCCTGGTCTGCTCTGCCATTTCAATGTACTGCAGTATCCCTGTGCCCTAACTGCCACACGACTGATTTGCATTATCCCCTGCTTTATTACTGCACTGCAGTACCCCCGTGATCGGATCTGCCTTGCGCTCTGAATTTAGCCATTATTGCACCTCTGAACTCCACTGACTTATAGTTGGACAATTTAGACTGTCACCCTACCCTATCAGACCTGACTATCTCCTAGATAGCATCCACACTGCTATTCCCGCTCTGCTCACATAACGCCATCGCTGATTTGCAGAAAATGCTAACTGTATTACTTATCTTCTGTGCGATGGCCACGCTCGCATCCTCTGATATTCCCACTCAGGATACCGACTCACGAGTCTCCCACTTTCAGCTAGGCACCAGTCCTCCTAATGATTCCTACATAGCAAGCCATTATTCTGACCCTTCTTGCCCAAGGTATCATCACGGGTCAGGACTAACAACCCTTGCCTCCCGGCCTTGCCCTACCACCGAAAGAAACAACAAACTTCGCGCTAGACTCTCTAAACTATATGAGCCGCCCCGAAGACTCCTCTCTGATTCCAAATACGAATCTAAAGGTTAGCATACTAGAAAACCCATCGCCCTAAACCACCCGCATGCCCCACCTACCACCAAAGGCCCCACCATTCCCAGAACCAGGTCCAAACCAATCTCTTATACAAACATCTCGGTAAAAACGGATGAACACTCCTACAAAGGAGCTCTCCTTAATACTAGATCACTGGTCGCACATGCCCTTGATATAGCAGACCTAATCATTAAAGACAAATTAGATTTCATTGCTCTAACTGAAACTTGGCTACACAACACAGCAGGCCCATCTCTAATGTTGGCCATCCCAGATGGCTATACCATATCCAGGCAGGACCGGGTGGGCAACCGTGGCAGCGGCATCGCCATCATTTCCAAAGAATGTCTAGCTCTCAGACTAGCCCCCTCAAACCCTGCAATCATGTGAATCCCTCACTGCCAAACTCCCTATAAATAACACCCAATCCCTCACCATCCACCTGGTCTATAGACCACCTGGTCCGCTCCGGACATTCGAGGAAGATTTGCATAGCCTAGTATCTAACAATGCGAAAACTACCTCACAACTACTGCTATTAGGTGACTTCAACCTAGGGTTTAATGATCCAGCAGACATGCATGCCTCCACCATAGCCAGTACTATCTCATCACTCGGACTCTCACAAAAAGTCAACCTACCCACTCACTTGAAGGGAAGAACCCTAGACCGGGTTGCTGATGCTAACTGCTCAGCGGTCATCTCCTCTACCACACCACTACCTTGGACCGACCACTCCCTGGTCTCATTTAACCTACTGAACTCCAGACCACCCACCACCTGTGTCACTGGCACCACCCTGCCTAACAACAAACAGGAAAAATATAACAGTAGAAAGAATCATCCCAGCCATCCTTCCAACGCTAAACGCATTGTCAGACAATCTGGATCCCAACACATTAGTTCACGAATACAACAAAATTATGTTAAATACCATGGACAAAATTGCCCAACTCAAACTTCGCACCAGCAAGCCCAAAACCCATTTAAATAAATGGTACACACCTGAACTTAAAGCCCTCCGCCTAAAAAAGAGAAAATGTGAATCTGCTTGGAAATGATGCCCTTCCAGTGAAAACAAAGCTATACTAGATATGATTTCTCGTCAATACAAAGCTGAAATCTGTTTAGCTAAACAGAACTCCTACAACAACCGCATTGCCAATTCCAATTCAAGCATGAAGGAGCTCTTTTCCATATTGAAGGAACTTGAGTCACCCATTGCCACACCCGACACCTGCACCAAGGACCAGACTTGGTGCACAGACATCCAACAGGCTTTAGCAAATAAAATAAACACCCTACAAAACAAAATTCGACTAAAAAAAAGACTCCTTAAACCTCACCATCCCTCCCACACCTCCGCCCAATGCCTTATCAAGCACACATACCAATTCATTCTCCTTCTCTAAAACTACCACCCTGGAGGTCGAGAAAATCATACTTTCTCTCAAACCCTTAAACTGCAAAGGCGACATCTGCCCTGCACACATAATCAAGGACGCAGCCAGAGACCTATCACCCTTCATTTCCAAACTTATAAACGAATCCTTCTCCTCAGGTAGCATCCCCTGTAACCTAAAACAATCCTGGGTGCTCCCCCTCCTTAAAAAGCAGACGATTGATCCTCTCATCCCCACTAACTACCGCCCCATCACCACAGTACCCTTTCTACTGAAAATTTTGGACAAAGTTGCCTACGTCCAGATCCAAAAATACCTAGAACTACACAAATTACTAGGCTCCAGACAATCAGATTTCCGCCCTTTACACGGCACGGAAACAGCCCTCATTGACTTGAAGACCCAAATTGATGATCTGAGGGACAAGGGTAAGACAGCACTCCTCCTCCTACTTGACCTCTCTGCAGCATTCGACCTTGTCGACCACAAGGTCCTCTGCAGACACCTGGACTCAGCCGCTCATTTCTCCCCAGAAGCCATCAGATGGATTGAATCCTTTCTGAGCGAGAGAACAATGAGAGTCTTCTCCCCATCAGCAGCAGCAGACCCCTCTCCTATTACTTGCGGAGTCCCGCAGGGCTCATGCGTCTCCCCCACATTATACAACATCTTCACCAAACCTCTGTTCGACGATCTGGATCATCTGGGTGTCACCTACACCAACTACGCAGATGACACTCAGATTCTCCTCCCACTTTCAGGGGATCACAGTAAGGACAGAGAGTTGGTGAAAAGGGTGTATCTCATCATTCAGGCATGGATGGCATCTCATGGCCTTTGCCTGAATGATGACAAGACAGAGCTCATCATCCTGGGTACTCCCGCTAATATCAATAAATTAGGCCTTGAATATGCCGAATTCAACATAGACTGCAACATTATCAAAGTAACCAGGGAGGTAAAAACCCTCGGCTTCTACCTGGATGCCACTATGTCATTCACTAAACAGGTCAACTCACAAGCATCTACCACTGCGTATACCTGCAAATTAATAAGAGCAGGCAGACCATTCCTATCCAATGATAGCTGTATGATCCTGGCAAGAGCACTCATTCTCTCCAGGCTCGATTATTGTAATGCCCTATACAGCGGTGCCAACAAAGCCATTACCCATAGGCTACAAATCCCACAAAATAATGCCTTGAGAGCTGCCCTCGGCATTAATAAAAGTGAACACATCTCCACTACCAGACACCAACACAAATGGCTCTCCACCGACAACAAAATGAAACTAAAGTTGGCCTCCCTAACCCATAAAGCCCTCAACAATGCTGCCCCCAGTTATCTGATGGATAAAGTAAAGAGAAAGTCATCCATCAGACAAACAAGAACTATCAATTCCAACTGTCTGATAATTCCCAGATTCAAACTCTCTACCATTGGAAGCAACAGCTTCCCTGTGAAAGCTGCTGCATTCTGGAATTCTCTGCCACACAACCTGAGAGCCGATCAACCCTATTTGCACTTTAGAAGTAACCTCATCAGTCATTTGAACTCCAACCACACCCGTATTTAATTGTAAATTTTACAACTCTGCATAGATACTGCCACTTTCTGCTTGAGGCCTTTGTTCTCGCCACAAACAGCCCCTGTACATATCTGTATATTTCACTCCTTTGTATAGATATTGATATTGTTATGTGTGAAGATTTGTATATTCCTCATTCCTGTAATCCTTAATAGCATATGTCTATAATTTTATCTCAACTGTATATTTCTGTAACATTGCAAGCCTCGCATATTCTTTCTGCCTGCGCCCTGTTGCCCCTGGGTATGGTGCGCCATATAAATAAATAAACAAACAAACAAACGTTACCAAATAGAGAATCTTGGCTGGGGTGCTTTGAGCCTCTACTTTGCCATATAGAGAGCAGGAGTGCAGATACCCCGCTCCAGTCTTTACAGTAAGCCCTGGGGATTACCAGTCGGGGTGCCCAGGGGGCATTATCCAACTGGTAATGCCCTCCCTGCTGAGGGTCATATTGCCATTAGTACCCCAGCACGTCGTACCAGGGTACTTATATCAATTTTTCTCGAGTTGAGAAAGAAAAGCAAAAATAAATTGCAGCCATAGATCGGGGAGAAGGGACTATAGGTAGTCCCTTCTCCCTTTCATTGGCAGCCATGAAAACCAATAGAAAAAATGTTTTAAAAAAATGGCTGCCATGGAAGGGGCGAAGGGACCACATGTAGTCCCTTCTTACTTTCTATGGTGGGCACTCCGGGATGCTGTTTCGGAGAAGCAGCGGCTTCAAAGCAGGGGTGGACTGGCCTATAGGGAACTCTGGCGATTTCCCAGTAATCCTCTGCACCCTATGCCTCTTCCATTTGGTTTTTCGACATTTTCCCATAGGAAAAGGCTTGCACTTGCTGAAAATGTCTAATATGGGGCCACTTTATTTCTAGGGCCCTTTTTGGTTCCCAGTCCACCCCTGCTTCAGAACCTTGTTGGCGAGGTAAGGCCCGGGTGAGGGCCAGTGAACTTGTTTGTAACAAGCTCATTGACCCTTTCCGGGTACTAATGGCCAATATCGACCAGCCCAGCCACACTCCCTGTCCCTGATGATGTGCTGAATGCCCTGCGGCCTGGAAAGGGGATGGTAATGGGGAGCCTGGGAAGACAGCTGGGGTCCTAAAGCAGTGGCTGCAATGGCAAAAAGGACGGCATGTAGGGCAGGACACAAATGTTGGTGCCAGACATTGACTTCATACCGAAACATCCAGCACTGATGACAATGAGGATGAACAGAGTTTTGCAGCAGAGGATTCCCTAACCACCAGAGAATGGGGATGGGGGGATGACAGTGAACACTGTGAACATGTTGGACATCGTGCCATCATAAGACAGCTGAGAGCAAGTCAAGACACTCTGAATCTTCTGCTGTGTGACCAGGTCACAAACACACGGATGTGCACATGGACAAAATGGCACAGCAGGGGTGCCAGTGTGTGGTGTGGGTAAGGGGAAGTTTTAGTTGTCAGCCAGCTGTAGAGTTTGAGGATGAGGGAGGCTATGCATGATGGGGTTGGGCTTCTATTAAATTCTCAAGAGAAAATGGAGCAGGCACTGACTGTGGGACATGAGATTGCTGTCTTCAATTTAAGTCAACCCTACAGGGCTATCCCTCCGCACAGCACGCCCTGGCTCAGGTCAACCAGGGCTGCTTGCCTTCAGCGCCCACTTCAATGGGGCTTTGCAAACAGGGCCATCAAAAAAAGATGACCCTGTAGTCTTTTTGTTTGGAGTGTGTGCTGGGGTCTTATAGTCGCTCAGGTGGAGTATGATGTATCCCCTAGTTGGGGCATGTGCTTGAGTCGTCTTGGGGTTATCGTGGGGCATGGAATGCCTTCATGATTGGGGTATGCCCTTGGGTTTTGCTGGTGGTAGGCTGGGGGTAAGATGTTACTTCATGGCTGGGGTATTACTGGGGTACTGTTGGGTTAACGGTGGGGAAAGGAAGGTGTGTGCGATGTGGGTGTGGGAGTGATGGTGGTGTGGATTTTAGATTTGTGTTAGGGGAATAAATTAGTGTGTACCCATATAAATGGTGGTGTGCATGGTGCATGCCAGCCACTGCCAACTAGTACTAAACAAAATGGTCTATGAGGTGGCATGTACGTTGCCCTCGTGAGCCAAGTGGACGCTGCTAAGCCTACTCTTACTCCTCCTTCAGGTCACTATCAGAATGCCTGTCTTCCAGGTCAGACATGGACACAGGACATCTGATCACAACATTGTGTAACACGCAGTGTAGGACAACTATGTTGCGAACTTCTTAGGACTATATAAGAGCACACCGCCAATGAAATGTAAGCACCCGAACCTGGATTCAATAGGATTCAAAAGCTCAACTTCCTGTTCTATGTGAGCATGTATGTTATCCTATTTTATTTATTTGTAGAGCGCGTTCACCAAATGTGCATCTGGTTGAGGTTTCATTCATTCATGGCGTTTTCTGGCGTCATCTCAAATGAATTTCAGGAGCCGTCGCAGGAGCGAGTATCCTGAGCCACCTGCCACGGGTAAGGTGATCAGACGTCCCGGTTTTGCCGGGACTGTCCCGGTATTTGGTGCTCTGTTCCCCTTTTTCAGGATTATGTTCCCATTGGAAACTGCACTGGCCCCGGTTTTTTGTTGTAGGTCTTCTGACTGGCAGGCAGGAATGCACATTCTCGCACAGAACAAATGCTGCATTTAACAACTTAAGACAGTGTTAGTTTGAGATAAAATAATTATAACATGTGTTTCTTTGTACAGTAACACTTAAACCACCTTCTCCTCCCAACGCTACTGAAGTGCAGTGCTTTGACAGCCACTTTCAAGAGTTAGTCCTATTTTTATGTTAGTTTCCCTGTCCTGTTTTTTTACTCCTAGCCACGTGACAATGGATTTGTGGTTGCAATTCAGAGCACAGAAGAATATTGCAAAGCAGGTTCATCTGGATGCAGGGACTGTGGCTACGTCTGTACTCACACCTTTCCTCCCTCTGCATTTCAGTCAAATGTCTGTCCCCACTTTGCACCGAGAGATGGTGCGGGAGTGTGTATGGGAAGGTGGGGCCACGGCAGGTGCGTGTGGCAGAGCGGGGTGTGAGATGCCTTTGTCACATGCCTAGCGGCCAGCTCTGTGTTGAGCTGTGCGACTCCACGTGTCCGGGCGCGGTGCTGCTCGGCAGGATTATGGATTCGCATATGGATCCAGGAAATCGGGCACAGCGGCGCTCGATGCACCGGCTGGGGTCACATGGCATCTGGATAGTCAGTGTGTGCTGCTCCTTCCGTTTACTGAATATCTAGTGCAGAGCAATCTGTGTAAGTCCCAGGCCCCCAGAGGAAGCCAGCGATGGCAAAGAAGCTGGATTTTGCAGCGTTGAGTAGTCCACGTGTGTCGTGGAAGGCTAAGTCTCAGCAGCATTGGGGCAAGCCAAGGCGGCTCCGAAGACCTGTCCCAGGCTTCCCGTGGAGCGTTCCATTGGTTTGCTGGAACCTGACATGGCCCCATAATGCAAGACTGCCGTTAACTCTTCGCCTTTGTGACATCTGTCTTCTTTCCTTCTGTCTCCACAGCACCCCCCCATAATCCATCAGCAGCTGACTGCTGTTTAGAATAGTTCTGCATGTTGAGCCACAGGATGCATTCACAACCCAGGGTGGACTGGGAACCAAAATAGGCCCTGGAAAGAATTTTCAAAGAGGCCACACATTGCACATTATAAGCAAGCCCAACCCTTCTCCTGTTAGCAAATGTACGTCCAGGGAGCATAGCTCAGCGGCAATGTGCTTGGAAGTAAGTCACACGAGACATGAAGCAACACAAGTTCAATCCACGGGTCCGCGCCTAGAAACCTCTCGGTGTTTAAGCGTGATATAAATACCCAACTAAGACAAAAACAATGATGCAACTTAAACAGTGCCTCATGCCCGTGGGCTGTGTTAGTGCTTTAAAAATGCAAAATAAATGTAATAATAAAAGAGGTTACCACACAAAAGAGGCACAGGGTGTAGAGGCCTACCAACATCTCCAGAGTACCCTTCACAACTCTAAATCCCATTGATAGTCTTCATGTGATTGCCTGTAATACCTCATAACCCCGGCATCCGTCCATTGGTAACCAACACATACCCATGCTCATTCCCCTTTCCCCAAAAAGCGTAGAATGAGACCTGTTTTGTTTGTTGGCATAAAAAGGCCGCAGAATTTATTCCACAATAACAAAAACCAAACTGCACACATTTGTGGAAAATTTGCAAGATGCGGCGACTGCTCCGTGTCCCAAGAACCTGCTTCCCCCTTTTCTTTCCCAAGAGTCCCTTAGTAGGCCCAACTCTCCCCACCTTGGTGTCCGAGCCTCTCCTGCCCCTGCAGGCGCTCCTGGGCGGGGAGAGTGCTGTTTCCTTGGGAGAAGCTGAGACGTAATTGTTCCTCCCCGACGCCCCTGCCGCTTAGGCTCCTAAGGGGCGCTGGGTCTGAGAAGAGGGAAGACCCTTCCTGCTTTCCCTTGGCTCCTCCGGAGTCTGTCTCCTGTGTTTGTCCGGCCAAACACTGCCACGCCACGTGTGGGTTTCCGCCCACCGTGGCTTCCCCCTTCGCTCATCCTCTTACATTTCCGAAAGCTTTGAGCAAATGTTCCAGAAAAACAAATCCATGCCTATCGGTGACAGGTGAACCCCATCTTTCAAAAAATATTCAGGATATTTTAGATTAATCATACCATGTCTAATCTGCCCGAATCCCCTGCCCCTTCAGAATTTGGACATCGCGCAATTAAGCTTGCGCCTAGATTTCTCCACCGCAGCATGGTTATCAGCCCCTCTCCATTCCAATCTAGGAATGATCTCTGACCAGACTATCTCAGTCTCCCCCAGCTCAGCTGTCCCGCCAGCTCCTGCAATGAAAACATCATCTCCCGCATGAGAGCCCCTCTTCCTAAGCTAGTCAAATCATTCCCCCCTAAATGAATGATCAGGACCTCAGGTTTTAACCTGCTGGTTAACAGTTTGCGCACTTGTCCTTGTAGCTGTGCCCATTTCATGCCAGGCACCCCGTGCCACCCAATCCTGAATTCGCCTGCCGTCAACTTTTCTTGCTCTGCTGTCCAGCTGGCCCCAGCCCTAGACACAAATGAGTGTCCTACCACCCATACCGATATCTTCTTCCTCCCGGCTGGTGCCAAAGGAGGGAAAGAAGAAGGTATGTCATCCTTACATTTTTTCAGGCCTAATGTACCTCCTAAAACAACCAGATTTACATCTGCCTATCTGTTTGATAGCAACTTAACCCATCCCTACGGCCGCTGCTGATGTCGCGGACCCGATCCGCAATGAAGGTGTTCCGAACACACCTTCCTTCTCCCCGATTCTTTCCAATGCCAGTTCCATCACTCTCTTAAATTGGAAACAACTTAGAGCCGACCCGTCTTGATGAATATGTAGCGGGGCATCCATCCCTGATGCCGGTCTCACCCTGAGAAACCCTGCTATGGACATGACTGGGCACACTGAGCTACCTGTGATGGGCCGTAAGAACACTGTACAGCCTTTGCCTGCCTGATCCGTTTTTGACCTCTTTAGCCATAGGGCTACCTGCCCTTCAGAATACTGTACATCCCGCATCTGTAAATACTTTGAGCCTTTCGCCCCTTTGTTCTCTGGGATCAGCTCGCTTACCCTAAAAGCCCCGAAGAAGGCTAACGTAAATGCAGCTCTGAACAATGCTACCTCAAAACCCCCATGACAGACCTGCTCTAGACTGGCCACCACCCTCTGTAATTTGACAAAATCAATGGGCCGCCTTTCGTCCCCTTTGGGTTTTGCTTGCCTGGCCCACCCTTTCATGGCCATACAAATATAGTGCTCTTTGGTGGGATCGCACAACCCTTCCAACTTTGAAAAATGGGCGATGGCTGCCAGGTGATGTGCCATCCATGACCTGGTTTTCCCTTCTTGCCATCCCCAGCCCACAAAGGCCCTTACAGGCGACTCCTGCTCTCTTCCTCCCAGCTCCTCTTGCTTGAATTTCAGATACCGTTCCAAGCACCCTTGGTATCTTTTAGTCGTGCCCGGTGCTAACGCCGTCTGAATCAGGGAACTCAGATTCCCCCAATCATGTCCCACCACATTGTTCTGAACGGCGTCATCCCTGTTTCTGCTTCCGGGCAACACTCTCGAAATTTCTCCCACTGAAAATGAGAGAGAGCATCAGCTGCTGTGTTCTGTACCCCTGGAATGTGCCTAGCTCGCACTTCAATATTCAATTTTAGCATGCATTTGTTGAGTTCTCTTAGCAATCGCAACACCCTGCTGCCGCTGGCAGAACCTTGGTTAATTATCTGGACCACAGCTAAATTGTCCGACCATAACATGACTCTGCTGTTCCTCAGCTGCTCCCCCCATAGTTTAAATGCCTTGACAATGGGAAATAGTTCCAACAGTGTGATGTCCTTTGTGACCCCTAGGCGATGCCACTCTTCTGGCCATGCCGCGCCGCACCAATGGTTGTCAAGGATTGCCCCAAACCCTAGAGCCCTGGATACATCAGTGAATAACCTACGTCTGTCTTCGCTGTTGGTTCTAGTTCTCGACATGCGAACCCCATTAACACTGTCCAAGAATTCATTCCACATCGCCAGGTCTTCCCGTACTTCAGCCCCCAACCTGACATGTTGCCCTGCATGTTTTAGCCCAACCATTTTCAGCTCAATACTCCTTGCAAATGCCTTACCCACCGGGATGACTTTGGCCGCAAAATTGAGATTACCCGCCATGACTTGAAGCTCATTCAGTGTTGCCTTCTTTTTGGCCTTTAAGACCTTGATGCAAGCCTTCAGCTTGGCTACCTTGTCCTGTGGCAGCCTGCAAACCCCTTCCACTGAATCAATTTCAATTCCCAAAAAAGTCAGGCAGGTAGCTGGGCCCACCGTTTTCCCTTCAGCCAGTGGTACCCCCATTATCTTCATCAACCTCTGGAAGACATGCATGATGTCCTGGCATTCAGCTGTTCCCTCTTTCCCGATGAACAAAAAGTCATCGAGGTAATGCAGCACAGCACCTCTCTGGCATTCTTGTCTCACCGCAAATTCTAAAAAGGTGCTAAACGCCTCAAAATAAGCGCAGGAAATGGCACACCCCATCGGCAGACATTTATCAAAGTAATACAGATCCTGCACCTTGAAACCCATTAAATGCTGACTGTCTTGATGTATGGGTAGTAACCTGAATGCAGATTCTATGTCAGACTTCCCCATGAATGCCCCTTTTCCAGCCGCCCTCACCATTTCCACAGCGTCCTTCAAGGAGGCATAATGCACCCTGCATTTATCGTCCCCTATCCCATCATTCCCCCACCGGAAATGACAAATGATGTATCAGGCGGTACTGACCTTTCTCCTTTTTGGGCACCAACCCTAACAGTGATATTACCAAGTTGGAGAATGGAGGGTGCATGAATGGGCCAGCCACCCTGCCCAAATCTACCTCTTTGGGCACCTTCCGCACCACCACCTCCGGCAACCCCAATGCCGACCGCAAGTTGCGCGCCTCGGTGCCCCTTTTCCTGTCTGAACATGGGATCTTGAACCCCCATCTAAAGCCCTCCCACAACAACCTGGCATCCTCAATGTTGTGATACATATTCAACTATGGAGTCATAGCTTGTATATTAACCGGGGTTGGAAGCCCACTTTTAATCAATTCAGTACACATTTATGTTGTGGTAAATACTGACAGCACATTGTTGACTTCATTTTTTCTTAACCTTGCTTTTGCTTTTGGGGCTGCCTCTGCGTCTCCCTTCGCTGTTTGAGGAGCTGTGCTCCTTGCTGTTTCCTCCCTTTGGGTGTTTGAATCGGCAAGTTTTTCCAAACGGGCACCCCTCCTCTGAGTTGACCCTCCAGCATTCAGCTTGCTCCCCCTGGTAGCTGGTTCTGTTACTCCAGGAGGAGTGCCCGCGAAAGGACGACCTTCCCCGCCTGGTGTAACCACCTCTGCCCCTCCATACCACTTGTGTCTTCTCCCCCGTGGCCTTCTCGCCCCCCTCGCTCGTGAGGACCAGTTTATCCACCACACCTCCTACATCCATCTCATCCCATGCCAATGCTGGCCATACTTGCATTTTTAAGCGAAATGCCCGATCATACTGAAACCAGCCTTCACCCCCTCTTTTCAGATAAATATCCTGGATGTAGTGGCAATAAACTAGCAATGCCGAGGCATCTTGTGGGTGTTTTTCTATCATTCAAGAGGTATAGATTAAAAAGGCTTTGATCCAATTGTGTATGGTCGCCTCAGTTTTGGGTGTCTCCTCCCTTTTCTCCTTCTCCTTCTCTGATAATTCTTTTAACCCGTTACCTAATGGTTCCATACCCACAAACTCTAGAATCTCGATGAATTCTTTCTTCCACACCCTTTCCTTAACTGACATTGGTATGTGTCAGGACAATGAATTCACTGACACCCTAACTGGTGCAAAACCAGGCATTGTTCTCCCACATTGAGTCATGGTACCCCCTATTTCTGCTTGTCCTGACGTGTTGACCTGTGGTACTCCCAACTCGGCCACCCATTGACCCCACCAGGTGGCTGGCTGCGTAACCCCTCCAGCCTTTGAGACCCACTGATTCCCTGCGCCTGCCCCCACCGGTAGGTACATGGTGTTTACCGCTGCAGGCTGTTGGCCCAGCGGGACCTGTACTGCCGCGATATTCCCAAAGACCCTGTTACTTGTAATGCCAGTCCCTTGACTCATGGGTTGCTGATTCCCCCCAATTCGAAGACAGTGTATTAGGCCATCCCCTCAGCCCCTGCACCCCAGTCCCAAGCCCCCCACTTCCCGACGAGGTTCCAGTTGGCTGGCATTTCCAAAATGCCCCCCCCCCGAGGACCGGTGTTACATCATTCTGTTGTAAAACAGTAGCCCCATTCCCCATTTGGTTAAATGCATTAACATTCCTACTCAAGAGTGGCCCATTGCCCCCACTCCCCACGGCTTGCATACATTGCAGCACCATACCTTTCACCACCTCCATGGAAGATGGTCCATTCTCCCTCACAGCCGCCGGTCTGGCCTCAGGCGTGTTGGGTGCTCCCTGGTTGTGGGTGCTGGCACAGGTGCAGGTGCCGGTACGGCTACAACCTCATGTGCCCGTCCTTTGGTGTTAGCGGGCACAGCCCTCCCTTTCTTGTTGCTTGCTGCTTGTTCTTTACTTGCTTTGGCCTTCTGTGTCATCACCCTTTTTCTCTTGCCTGTTGGTTCTTCCTCTTCTGCCACAAGTTCTTCCTCTTCTTGGTCCCTTAAATTCTCATCTTCTTGGAACATCAAAGGTGAATCGGGCCTCTCCCTGATGCCAGCCTGGCTTCCACCTGGCTGACTGACCAGTGACTCCATCCAGTTGCTGCCGTGTTTTGCAACCACCAGCTTGGCCATTGCAATAAAGGCATCCATGTCCATGTTTTTTATGGGTCCTCCTTGTCTCTGAGGTAGGCTCGCTCTTATTACAGAGATTGTTGCTATGCTGATGATCCGTGAGCCACCGGCAATGATGCTTGCCCAAAAGCCGTGCGATCCTTTTTGCAATGGGCTGCTGCCTGTGTGTTCCCAGTTCGACCGTGCCTTCCTAGCACGTAGCTGCTGTTCTTAGGGCAGTGCTCGGCAGGCCCTGGCGGCACCTCCTGCTTCCTATTGCGGCAACACCCGCACGCTCGCCGTGCCCTACTCGGAGGGCGGTAACTGTGACCCAGCTGGTCCCCTTTTAAAGGCACCGCGGCCCCCTTTCACCCGCTGATGTCTTTGTTGGATCCGAGCGGACCTCTACTCTTCGATTCCTTCGCTCGATGTGCCGGCAGCTGCTACGGAAGTGGCGCTGCTCCCGTGAATCAGCTGGTTGCTTCCGATGAGCGGCGATGCGGCGACCGCCTTTGGAGCAGCGCTTCTGAGCGGACTTCTCCTCCGTGATTTCTCTGCTCGATGCGCCGGCAGCCGATCCGGAAGTGGCGTTGCTCCCGTGACCGGAGACCGCCCCCGATGGAGAGCCGCACACCTGGTCGCTCTCCATGAGACCCGCTGTTGATCGTAGGTAATGCTCCCACGCCGTGGCCTATCTGCTTGGCTGCCAGGGTCCACAAGCTGTTCCCCTCGGTCACGCCAACCTGCTCGAGGCGATCCTTTCCAGTTCTCTCTTCTCCGACGATGAACCACAGCTGGTCCCGAGGTTGCAAGCCAAACGATGACGCGACGATCCCAAACGAAAAAAAAAAATGAGAACCTCCTTCTGCTGTCCCACAAGCGAGGGTCCCACGGGTGCAGCTGGATGATGCTGTCTTCCGTGCGGACCCCGCTCGCTATAAAGGGGGAAACCCCTCCCCTTTCTTTTGTTAGCCCTTCGCGGGCTTCTCCCGGATTCTGCCGCGCTTTTTGCTTCGCGGGCTTTCTTCTGGTTTTGCCGTGCTCTCCTTTTCGCGGTCTTTCTCTTCCATTGCTGCCACTTTGCCCCAGCGCCTCTCCCTCCTCCCACAAAGGTGGGGAGGAGTGGGGATTCCCCAGGAAGGACATTGCCCGGGTTATCGGGGTGCCTCCTCCATTTCGCTGCGTTTGTGTCGTCGACACTGGCATAACAATCACAAGTAATCAACTCCACCTTCTGGCTTGAGGTGTATTTTCAAGGTATTTTGCGGGTTTTCAAGCTCATAATCGGGAAGCAAATACGGCATGCTGTTTTTAGGAAAACCCTAAGCAGTAAATAGCGCACGAAGCCCGTGCGAGGAAAGGGCGTGCTTATTATCACTGTTTGGCTGTGCTGTGTGATACTTACCAGATACCAGTGCCTCCTGCTGCCGCTCAAGTGACTCCCGTGGAGGACTTTTTTTGGTGCACATGAGCGAGCGGGCTGGAGGGTGACCTACTACTGTGGACCTATTGCTGTGTGAGCACAGTTCTTCAAGGGTTCTCATAAATACAAATCCTCAAAAGAAAACAAAGGCTCTGTTCCTTTAAGAGCCTCAGACCATCGCAGTGTGAGGTTCTGCCCACCCAGGAAGTGCGGGCCATATATTCCCGGCAAAGCGCCCGCGCGGCGTGAAGCCCGCACAAGGAAAGGGCGAGCTTATTATCACTGTTTGGCTGTTTGCTGTGCGCTTGACGTTGGCAGTGGATCATTGTTGTCCGTTTTAGGGCTGCAGACTAGCGGTTCGCGCAGTAGGTTCTTTTGTGCTTTGGGAGCACCAGTGGCTTGGACCATATGCGACGACCCTCAAAGGATGGGGTAAGTTCTACTTTGCCATCTGGTGATCCTCTTCTAACTGGCACTAAAATTCTGTGTGGGAATTATTCCTAGAATCTGTTAGCCCTTTACATCTAGCGGGTACTGAAGCTGCTTCTACTCCATACTGCATCTGAGTGTAGTGACTGCAGTGATCCAGCGAACTGGGTCGGGATCTTTCCATCAGTGAACTTGCTTCTAACGGAACAGAGTCTGCTGGTAGTGCTGCCTGTAGGGTGAGACTGAGGTAGTGGTGACTGTGGGACCTAGTCCTTTGAGCCACGCTTCTGATACTATAATTGACACTGATTTCTTTGACTGGAGCAGTGTACCAATTTCTACTTGATACTCTGTTGGTACCTAGTGGGCAACTATTTCTGCTATCATTGTTAGGTCCTCATTTCTGAGCTTCCAACTGACTTCCTGTCTAAGGGATTGTGCAGACAGGGGGTGCAATGTACGACTTACGCAGTTCGGTGCAAGGACCCCTAAATAGTCGGGACAATCAGACTAAGACAACTGAAGTGCTAAAGAAGTTGCAGTGCCCCGAAAAGGGGGGGACAAGTTTAAGTTCTTTCAAGCCCTACAAGACAGGTGGGGGCATTTTTGTCCCACCCCCCAGTATTTATCCATCCGACAATCAGTCGCCTACGGGGTCAGGCTTCCAAAAAGACTCAGTAGAATCGACATATAAAGGAAGTGAATCGACCCCGATAAATCATCCTATCCGGGCTCTCTTCCTAGGAAATCTGGACTACACTTTAAGGGCAACCACAATGAAAAAGTTGATTTCCAATCATCTTGGAAAATCCACAGTGTTACCTCTGAACTGCACTATGACTGCTCAATCCATCCAAGAAGAGTCCCCAATTGAGTTTGGGGACCCTCTCCAGCAGTCAACTATCAACCTCAGTGAATCAAGAGACGAAGATCTGCTGGAACTAGAAGTGGCAGGGCCACTAATTGGGCCAGTTGAACTAGATGTTGTTGAGGTTGGGAAAGAGCGGTCTATTGACATTGATTCTGGTGCTTATAAGTCCTTGAATCCTCAAGCAGATGCACAAATAACTTCGGCCTGGCTTCCAGTAAATACATCTCATGAACTGACACCGCCCACAATAATGGCCTTAATTATGTTCTTACGTCGTTGGTCAATGTCTTTAAAAATGTAAAGATGGAAGTCCAACAACATACGGGCATACTACTGGAGGTCACAAAAGAACTGGAGATAAAATAATCAACTATGATTGCTCTGAAATCTGCCATCAATGAGTCAATGGGGGAAGCTGTGAAGGAGATCCAAAAAGAAGTCAAAGTTCAATCGGTGAAAATGGATCATTTAACAGTCCTATGTGGAGACCTAATGAAAATGTCGATGACCATTTCAGAAAAACTTGAGCACATCGACAGAAGGTCCGAGATCCAAGAGAAAAGTCCCCCCAGAACACTAGCACTGAATCTTTTACACAGGACATGCCACTTTCAGCCTCGGTAATGGAAGAGTTTTTGAGGATGGCATTACTGGTGGACAATGATCTCTTGCAAGATGGCCAGGAGCGGCCGATTAATATATCCTCAGGAGACTCCGATCAGGCTCTCCCACAAAGAAAGAAAGTGAATGGAAAAATGAAAAAGAAAAGAAAATGAAGGGCAGGTGTATGATTTGAAGCCCCAGCACAGCCAATCATTCAGGGCAAGCATAAAAAGAAGCGTCAGTCATCAGAGTCCAACCAATTCTTGAAAAAGCTAAAAGAGGGTATGAAAAAGGATGAAATTAAATAGCAATAATCTCTGCTGAAAGGGGGTCAAGGCAAAAAGTCCAAGAAGACAATTAAATCAAATAGTCAAGAAAATCAGGACTGGAAGGAAAAAAGAAAATCAATAGTTAAACTAACTGTGCGAAGCCAAAAGAACAAAATTGAGCCACCAAAGAAAATTGCTCCTACATTCCTGCTGGCAAAACAGAAAAATAAACCTGCTAATTGTGCGGTGAAATTGCAACAATTTTCCTGAAAAAAGCAAAAAGTGATGCCACCATAAACACAGGGGGGTCCAAGGGCCCAAATAATGAAGAGGGTGTAGCAATTACGGCTGCAGTATTACATTTAGAGGTCAGAGGGCACTCGAACAAACATTTTGAAACAAACTCTGATAAAATCAAGGTTCTGGAGAACTCATGCAGGGGTAACGGATGCAATCCATTGGAAGGTATGTCAGGGAACACTAAGGAGCCAAAACTATCTCAGAGTCTTTCAAATTTCTGCAATCAAATAAAGGATTGCAGAGTTTTTCTCTCGAGAAAACTTCCTTTTACCCAAAACACTATGCCCTTAAATCAATCAACAATCTTGAGGGAAATTAAGATGATCCCCACCTTAAAATATTTTACAACAGCTGACATTGAAGTAGTGAGCATTCCCTTTGGGCCCGACACAAACACTGCGGAAATTACACTGAAATCAAGACTTGGTGTGGACCTAATCTTGGGTGAGACATTGGCATGGGATCAGAGAGGTCTGACGATATTCCAGATATGCCCAGCACCAATAACTCCCAATCTAGTATATACAGAGAGTCAACATCAGAAGAGAATAATCAATAAAAAAGAAGGAAATCCTTCTAATCCAATGAATATGTGGGAGATGGTCCCAGAGATAATCTCACAAGTCTTCCTTCAAATAATAACTTAAATTAATAAGGGCACGGCTACCGCCGAACTTATAATGAGGCCCAGTGTCCTTTCATAACTGGATCTAAGATGCCACTGTAATAAGCTAATGATTTGTGGCCATGTACTAGTGTCGTCTTTTGTTTAAGGACTCCTGTTATGATCTCTCCATTTGAATGAGAAAATAAGTAAAATTATTCACTATAATTTGTAATCCCTAATACAGGAGCTGTGCTGATCACATTTTTTAATTAATGTAATCATTCAGTCATGTTGTCTGTCCACACCAATTTAGTCTTAGCCACCCGTGCTTCTTTGAGCGCTTTTAAGAGTGGTTGAATATATGTACTGTAGTCAAAGACCTAGGACCTGCAGTAATGCATAGAACTAACAATTGCTGCATTTGTCTCCCCGTGTTTGGCTGCATGTTTCTCATAATAGCTTCTGCTCTTTAAGGTATCACTCTTATCACTTTTTGTGATATTAACTGTCCTATGTATAATCGCTGTACTTGACAATACTGTAATTTTTCTTTGTCTACCTTGTAGCCATTCTCTGCAAGTATTATCATCAGTTTGATAGAGTCTTCTCTGCATCCCTGTTCTGTTTCACTACACACTAAAATGTCATTTACGTATTGAATAATGGCGCTGTTGAGCTCAACATTTCCTAAATCCATCTGAAGGACTCTGTTAAAGGTGGAAGGGGACTCGCATTACCACTGAGTTAATCTAGTATGTTTCAGGCAAATTGTTCTATATGAAAAGAAAGTCAAATTCTGTGAGTCTTCATGTAAGGGAATTGAAAAAAATGCATTTATTCGAATCGACATCAGTAAAATATCAGGCTGTTGATGGGATATTGCATAAGATTGTCACAGGGTTTGGAACTAAAGGAAACTCTGCTTCGACTATATGGTTTAAATGGCAAAGGTCCTGGATAACTCCCCACAAACCCTCTTCGATTTCTTAATAGGGTACATGACTGTGTTGCATGGTGAATCTGACGGTACCAGAATGTCTTGGTTCATTAATGTGGATATGGTTTAGAATATCCCCTCATCTGCTCCTCTGGACATCGGATACTGTTTTGCATGTGGCAAAATAGCTCCTGGTTTAAGCTTAATTTTCACTGCTCCTACTCCTTTGAATAGGCCCACGTCATATGGACTTGTGGTCTATAAGATACTTGGCAGTTTTTCCATAACTTCCTGAAAAAATGGCAGCTTCATTTTTACCAAAGCACTTCTCTGTGGTACCTCTATACTCTCAACTTAAATCCAATACATGAGACTTATAAATAATATAATTTGTTATCTGAATAGTCATCCCAAAACAGTTGCTCATCTGTCGCGTCTGTCAGTCTATATCCTTCCTTGAGGGCTATTTACAGTTCTCCATCCTCTTCCCTCATCGTCTGTCCCATGAAGCATCACCCTTTCTTCTCTTACCACTGCTGCTTCTAATTCTAATCCACTCTACTCGTAAACCTTCTCAACCCTGGCTTTCCCCTCACCTCCTAGCTATGCGGCATCTCCTCCGTCACCTCGAGCATTGCTGGCTCAATCCCCTACTCTCCCTAACCAAACCTCCTACTTCTCATGTCACTCACAATATGACCCCTGCCTTAACTCAGCAAAGCACTCCCACTTTTCTAACCTCCTTCACTCCCAAGCATCTCATCCTCGTCGTACCTTTCAAACCCTCTCTCGTCTCCTCTCCCGCCCCCTCCTTACCTCTCTTCTACATCCCCTCTCTCTCCATTCGACTTTGCTAACTTCTTCTCAGAATTTTCTTTTTCTCTTCGCCCAAAAATTATCTTCTCTCCTTCTTACTCCCTCCCTCCTTGCACTCTCCCTCAGCTTGCATGTCTGAATTTTCTCCCATCACTCCTTCTGACATTTCTCTCCTCCTAGCTAAATCCCACTCTACCACCGCCCCTTCTGATCCCTTCCCAACCCTTCCTATTCCCAAGGTTTACCCCCTCTTATTCCCTATTTAACCTCCTTCTTCAACACTTGTCTCTCCACGCCACCTTTCCTACGGCCTTCAAGCATGCCACTATTATCCCTATCCTTAAGAAGCCTTCTGCTAATCCCCTACTTACATCTAACTTTTGCCCAATCTCACTTATACCTTTTCTGTCTAAATTACTTGAATGCCTAGCCTATTCTCAACTTTCGACCTTTATCTCTAACATCTCTCTCTTCCCTCCCAATCTGGCTTCTGCCCCAAACACTCCACTGAATCTGCTCTTACCTGGGTCCTTAACTCCCGCCTTACTGCTCGCTATGCTGAGCATATCCTCATCCTCCTTGACCTAATCTGCTGCTTTTGATACTGTTTATCACCCCTAACTTCTCAATACTCTTTCCTCCCTTGGTTTCAAACGCTCAATCCTTATCTGGCTCTCCTCTTACCTTTCCCACCGCTCATTCGCTGTCTCTTGGTGCGGACGTACCTCCTCCACCTTCCCTCTGGACTACAGCGTTCCCCAAGGCTCCTTCCTCAGACCCTTCTTATTCTCTCTCTATAATTCACTTGTTGCTCCTCTCATCTCCTCTTTCGGTATTTCTCACCATTTCTACGCTGATGATACTCAGCTATTCCTCTCCTTTTTTCCTTCTCTCCTGACCTACATGTAAATCTCTCCTCCTGTCTCACCGCCATTAAAAACTGGATGTCCTCTTACTATCTTTCTCTTAATACTGACAAGACTGAGGTCTTATTCTTCCCTTCTAACACAATTCCTCCTCCCTCCCGCCCTATTCATTTCCTCCTTCTAATATTCCTATTTCCGTAATCTAGGAATCTACTTTGACTCATCCCTGTCCTTTACTCACCATATTTCCCTTAATTTTCGCTCTTGTCGCTACAACCTCTTCAAAATCCGTAAAGTCCATTGTTCTCTCACCTTCCATGCAATAAAGCTCTTAATCTCCTCCCTTATATTTCCTCGCCTTTTCTACTGTTCTTCTCTCTTTTTCGGTCTCCCTGCCTCCCATCTTGCCCCCTTTAAATCCCTTTACCACTTTGCCATCCGTACCCTCGGTCTTCTCTCTCCCCATGATTCCATCTCCAACTCACTTTCCAACCTAGGCTGGCTTCCTTTCCATTCCCAACTTAAATTTCACTTCCTTTGTCTTGTATTTAAATCTCTTCATGACCTCGCCCCTCCTTACTTCTCCTCTCCTCTCTTCTCTCATTCTATAACCCCTCTCGCTCCCTTCGTTCTGCTGATCTCTTCTTACTTTCCACCTCCACCCCCTTGTGCCTCCTCTCGTTTCCGCTCCTTCCAGCTCCTTGATCCCCTACGTTGGAACTCCCTTCCTTTCACTATCCGCTCCACTCCCACGTATTCCTCCTTCCGTTCCTCTGTGAGAGCACTCCTTCTCCACTCCCCTCCCTGACACCTTCCCTGCCCCTCCCTTCCACCTTTTCTCTCTCCTTCCAATACCCTCTTCCTCGCTCATTTATCTTCCCTGTCTCCCCATGATCTCCATCCTCCCTCCTACTCCCACTACTCCCTACGCTCTCTCCCTTTTCACCTTCCCCTCCCCCTCCTTTCTTCTTCCTCCTCAAATGCAAATTGTTCCACATGCTGTTTTTCTGGTTTGTCTCATATATACTGTTATTGCTTCTTTGCTCCATGTGTAATGTTCCTGTGTTGTTAAACTCTAAAGCTCTTTGGATTAGAGCCCTATATAAACAATAAAATACAAAATACAAAATACAAATACAAATAATTCCAAAGGAATAACTTGCTCATCATCCAGGGAAATGTCTGGCCTGAACCAAAATGTAAACGGCAGCCTTATTATTTTACCTGTTAATTTAGATAACCATGATCGTAAAACATGCACTCATATAAGAATACTTCCTCATCTATAGGGACTCCCCGTAAAACTTTCATTCTTGAAAAAGCTAGTATAAATTCCCTCACATTTATATAATGTATCCCCAGGGTTGAACACTCTATGATATCGTCATGTTACGTTTTGTCATTAGATCACGTCCTAATATATTCCCTGTTGTCTGTTTAGAATATAGCAATGGCATAGACATGTTGTGTTCCCCTATAGAAATAGGCAATTTCGTCTGTAAATGGAACTAAAGTTGTCAACCCAGTAAATCCTTGAGCATTCATGGCAATGCCTGACATTGAAAATGTTCCCTCACGGACACATGAATTAGTCGCCCTTGTGTCTACAAGAAATGAGTAGGTCTTGCCTCTTATCATCACCTTGGGTCCTCCTGGGGGGTCTGGTGTTACACATAGTACTGAACACATCAGGTCATCCTGTGGTCTGTCCTATTGTGGGTATAAATACATCCATGAGACTGTGAACGGATTTCCTCCAACCACAGTCACACTCCCCAGTTTGGGTTTGAATACCAGTGTAGCTCCTGTGTCCATCTGCCACTGTAATGCACCTATCTGTTGCCTTGGAATATATTGGGGCTCATTACGGGTCTGGCGGTAGCCGTACTGGTAAAATCGCAGGCTGCCGTCAGACTCATGGGGATTTACCAGCTCCGGACTTGCCGGAATCACCGGGGCATTAAAGTCCCGGTGGTCCGGTAATTCCAGAGCCGGCATTCCGTTACTCCCCATTCCCGTGGAGTCCTACAGTAATATAGTAATATAGGACTCCACAGGACTCCACAGGAATGGGGGCAGTGGAAACACCAGCACCATGCGGTAATGGTGCCAGTGTTTCCATGCCCATGTGCGGCCAGTGGCGTTACGCCCGCCAGGTCAGACCTGGCGGGTGTAACACCACACGGCCACATAACCCTAAATTAGCCGATCTGGAAAACAGTGCTGGTACGGTTTTACCAGCACCGTTAAATCCAGACTGGCTAACTCGTAATGAGGCCCATTGTATCTGTTGAGCGGGTGCCTGTTGAATCAGTGTTATATTGTGGAGCATATCCCATCCTCCCTCTTGAGAATTGCAAATTCTGCTGTGCCATGGCTGCTCTACCTCTACATACTCCATCCATGTGCCCTTATTTTCCACAATTCAAATATATTAATGATTGTCCACCATTAAATCCTCCACTTCCTTGAGGATTTTGAAATCCTCCTCGCGGCCCATTTCCTCTGCCTCTCGGCACATAATGATTCCCATTCCGATCTTGGGCATTGACTATATTATTTTGCTGCAGGAATTGTACTGTTTGCGCTGTGCTTCCCTCATTGCTTGTCACCACTGATTCAACTTCACCTCTTCTTGCTTTCCTCCCTCAGTCTTCTGTTTATATTTTTCTTTTAGCATTCTGCAATAATGCACAATTGCCAATTGTATCTCTGGCCATGGTTTTGCTTCCATTCCCACCTGTTTCTTTAACTGCCTCTGTTCTGGTTCTGGCAGTCCCAGACAAAAACTATGGTAAAATAATGCTACAATTTTATCCCACGGTTCATGAATCTCCCCACTCCATTTATCTTGAATATCCTTAATAAATGCAATGGGGTCTTCATCTTCCCTCATCGTCCTAGTCAATATTGCCCCAATATCCGATGTATCTGGATATTGTACTCTAAGAGCTCGCCATAGATCTGCTCTACAGTTATTCAATGGTGCTCCATCATGCACTGTATTTTGTGTATTTACTTTTAGGTACCCTGCTCTTTTCCAAATGTCATCAGATCTTTCCCCTAGAATGGCTGACAGTATGCCTTTTATGTTGCCTATAGCAAACGTTATTCCTGATATCCTTGTCTCTAATTCCTTAATCCATTTTCCTGCACCAGAGGTCAAACTCAGCAGTGTGCATTTTAAATTATCCTTATCCATCTGGGGCCATGGTATATATTGTGATCGACCCCCTCCTTTCTCTAATAGATGTAACTGTGAAAACCCTGATCCTTTATCATACCTACCCATGCTCCTTGTTGTCCAAACACCATTATCATTGCCTGCTTGATTTCTCTTTGGCAATGCAGTATATGGTACTGGTTCTGGTGTTTTTCTTATAGGGTTCTCTAGATCTAGCAATTTTACCCATTTATCTATGCTTGATTGTCTTAAAATTCCATATGCACCTTTGTCTCGCGTCTCCTTATTTTGTTTCCTTTCCTCATCTGACATCATTATACTTGTGTGACTATTGTACTCTTCCGCATCCTCGCGATCTAACCCACTTAAGGATACAGTCCTATGATCGTTTATTTAGACATCATGTACACTTCCTCCTGTTCCCCTAAAGGATGCTCCTTGTTCGCCCTCTTGAGTTCTGTACCCTTCCTTATCCCTCATTTGTTTATGTAGTTTCCCCATTCTTGTTCCTATGCTCTCTCTATCTTCTTCTCTCCATTTTGGCATATCTAATGGTCCACGCCATCTGCCATGGGACAGTTGCAATCCTCTCCCTTCATCAGTTTGCCCTTGCGTTTCTATGGGTATCATGCTTCTATGGCATAAATACTTAATCTCATCATCTTTAAATCCCCTGCTTCTGTTCATTTTTTTCCTCCCTTCCCCTAATTTCCCTTGATTCCTCTTCCTCTCGCCTTCTTTGTAACCTACATGCTTTCAATCTTTGGGCTTTTACTTCTTCTCGCTTCTCCTCTGCTATCCCCTCTTTCTCCCTTCGCTGTTCCCTTTGTTTATATTCCTTGTCTCTCTACTGTTTATATAACATCTATTCTTTCTTCTCTTTCACTTTTTTATCTTGTTCTTCCCTTTCCTCTCTTTCTAATAACTTTGTCATCTATCTAAAGTAGTATTCGTCCTCCCATCCATTCATTCTGTACTATTGTTGTACCATTAGCCATATCTGTTGTTCTCCTTTTTCTCTGCCTCTTCTTCTACCTCTGTCTGTTTATTCTGTCTATCCTTCTTCTCATCATGGTGCTTGCTTTCATCGCATGTCTGTATATATTTACGTTCTCTACTTTTTCTCTCTTCTTCTGTCTCTTCACTAGTATAGGCAGGGGATTCATATGGTGGATTAACATACCCCACTGCTGCTTTCAATTCCTTTAAAGGGTAAAACCCCTCCTCTTTATTCTCAATGTCTTTTTTTCAGAAGGGGAAAGAGGAGCTGAAGGGGTTACATCTTCCCCTTTATGTTGACTAAGCATCCACACTTTATAGACTGGGTGTTCCTTCTCATTCTGATACATTTTCCAGAGCTCTAATACTGCCAATCTCTTCTCTAGCTTCTTTCCCTTATTTGTGGAATGCTCATATGGCATCACATTTCGTAATACTGTGTTTGATAAAGAGCCTCCTGGAGGCCAGGGCATGCATGTTTTATTGACTGTGCCCTTAATCCATTCGGGTTGGTGCTGTATAATCTTGGCTGTATATCTTGGCAATGTCCTGCATAGGTGTGTGAAAGGTGCGTTCTCCATTACCACAGGCCGATTCAAGCTGTCAATACTTACTCACATTTTTCTCTTACTTACAAATTAATTAAATATATCATTTGAATATTGTTTAGTAGGCACCGTCAATCGCCACTCAGTAGTAGTAATATAACTTTATTCGGAAGACAAGCCACCATCAAAATGCAGTTTACAAAGCAAGACATAAAAAACACAATAATGCATTAATATATACATTATTCTCATTAAATAAAAAGATTTTAGTTAAAATAGACATAAAATGATAAAATGATAAAACCACTGACCACTTGCGAAGATCACAGCGTACTCACGATCCACCCAGACTAGTGTTTTCCCATTTTTGCGCTCATGATAGACCCCAACATTCTGTTCTTAAAAGCAGCCCTCAGGAATTTTTCCCTTGCTTACAAGTTAATTAAATATATCGTTTCAATATTTTTTCAGTAGGCACCATCAATCGCCACTCATATTCCAAAAGATCAGGATTTTTCCCCTATCTTTGTTTATTATTTTAGAAAACAAATGTATTTGATGCTATCTTTCTACCTCCTTCGTTTGTACTTTCCGTTAATTATTTTTATATTGCTCTTGGTTTTTTGGTACCGTTAAACTGTTTTCTTAACTTCTATTTTGGTTTCGATCTAACTCTAGCTTTATGATCGACCGCGATCATTTGTCAAAAAGTGTAAGGAAAACATTTTTTTTATTTATTTATCTTGCTCTATTCTTTCTTTGTTTTTGCTATTTATTTTAAACACATTATTTTGTATACAACCATAGTATACCCTTTATATATGTGCACTTGTGTTATACCTTTTTGGGCCTATTCTCCTCTCTTTTATAAATCCCCTCTGTAGGTTTGACACTCACTCTTTCGACCTGGCTCTGCCAGAAGGAACCCTTAATGTTCTGCTATAGAACTATAGTGTGTGCCCTTGAGCCCTTGAATTTGAGCCATCCTTATCTCTTCTACTTAGTATAATCCACAAAAATCTAGTTACTTTCTTTACTTTTATTTACAACATAACATAATTACAAATAATCCCTCTCCTCATATGCTTTTACCAACTACGATGGTCTACTTACGTCTGGTCCTCAGCAAGAGTCCCCCGGCATCGACTCTCCCGTAATCAACCAGTTCACGTTTTGTCGGCGGGGCACCTGTGGGCACTAAACAGAAATGTCTTCAAAGGGGGACCTGATGACCATATATCAGTCATGTGAACTCTGCGCTTGTCTGGCTTATGGCGGGAGTCGTCGATTGTCTGGAAATATGGGTTTGGGTTCTTGGTTTGAGTTCTAGGTCGATTAGGCCAGAACCATCCGCACTGCTACCAAATGTGCTTTAGCACTTTGAAGCATTTGTTGTCCTAGAAGGAATTACCAAGTAAATATTTTGAATAATTCAGACCCAATAACCGGACAGACTCAAAGGAGATGGTAAAATACTGCTTTACTCTCGTGAAGTAAAGCAGGGCGAATATACACTCATCAACTCCACTCATGCAGGATCACACTGTTCTTTCAATCATGCATAGTTTATATAATCCTAGATGCATCATTTATAGTAAACAAGTTTAAAATAGATGAGATGCGTCATCTATGACATCATCCTACGTGACATACTTCAAAAACCTACTGAGGGGTGGGATTGGATTGGTCACCAGACATTTGGTAGAAAAAAAAGGTTGACAGGACAAATGGTCAACACCATTTAGTCGAAAACCAAATGGTTGAATTTTTTTTTTTTTTGTATTTTCACTTTTTTTTCCAACCCCATTTTTTTTCTAAAAAAACCTTTTTTTCCCTAAACGAAAACCTAAAAAATATATATATAAATAAAAAAATTCGACCATTTGGTTTTCGACCAAATGGTGTCGACCATTTGTCCTGTGGGCCTTTTTTTTCGACGAAATGTCCGGTCACCGATTGGATTAGAGGAACATGTTTACATACAGAATGCATGAGTGTTAGTCTCCCATTGGTGGTCTCTTTTCTGTGAGACACACCCCGCGCTACTTCTAATCATATGGTATAAAGCAATCGTCATAGCAGAAAATAAGGCAGCAGACTAATATTGTGTAACATTATATGAAAAAGTGCATGACAGGTTATTCTAATTGGTTGGAAACCCAAATCTAACCTTGGACACTCGGCTTGTTAGCAGCACGTACATGGAAATGAAACCCAGGTGGTTGGGGATACGTCAGCTCTTCCTTTCATTCCCAATTAGGCCACCCTCTTTCATAGGTAACCACATGCCAGTGCCTTCTGTTTGAAGGTTGACCTTGCCAGTCTGCCCAGTCTCGGTACATCCGAGGGGGTGTAGGTACCCTATCTTAGGTCCAGGCCTAATTAATAGCCTTGTTTGCGAGCTCTTCACCACGTGTTGTAAAAATAATTTGTCCATATCGACAGTGCTTTTAACCTTATTTGATTTAACTTTAGCTGGGTGCAGTTCTTCTTTTGTTCTCTAGAGACTTGCTCACTCTATCCCATATTCACTTTATGCCTTTTAATCGATATTTGACATCAGTACATGTTCGTGTTAATTCTAATCTTTAGAAAATATGTCCTTTCGCATAGTCTACTCGTAGACTCCCTTTGTGCTTTTTCTTCAAAGATGATTTACTCCCCTATTTCACAAAGAAAACAGCTTGCTGCATCTTCTATCTGTGGCATGTGTTTTTGAGGTAACTGGGTTGATTGACATGAGCTGTCGTCCATCTTGTTCTGATGGTAGTTCTAAACATTGAATATATCCTTTCCTAAGTAAGCTTCTATATATTCTTTTTACCTTGCCTTTCAGTTTATTTACAGTTATTGACTAGTGGGGCACTTCATTGTTCTTTTTATTCGCAAATACTGCACGATGAAATACATGTTTCTATTAGTCCTTCAGTTACATCATTACTCTAAAGTATTTTCATTTAGTTTCAGCATAGAGTCTTAGATATTCTTTCGGACATTCTTTTGTTGTCTTAAGACTTTATTTAACTTACATCCATACTGCGCATCATTTTATCCTTGGCAGCTTTTCGAAAACTCGGCAAAGTACATCCTTCTTGGTAGGTTTTTTCCACTGTTTCAACGTAAGGGTATCTTCTGAATGGCTGCCTGAGTGCATATCGTTTTTCATACAGTCGACGTGGTATGGACATGTCACATAAACATGCGCATGGGTTTCCAATTATAGCTCCTCGCCTGTTACTCCAATAGGGTGGGTTGAGGGGGTATTGACTAGGGAGAATGCGTCCACTTGCTCCTATCCACGGTCCTCAAATTTCAGGGTTTAACGGGTGATAGTTCTTGCAACTAACAAGTCTATACTGAGATTGTGCGTCAACCCTTACTACCAAAGTATGTATGTATGCAAATGCTGACCAGCCTATTAACTAAGCCTATCATGCAATTGTGATTGAATTGTTTGTAACTGCTATTCAGCCGCACTAGCCTACCCTGTAATACTGACTGAATCTAATGCAGTAGCTCCTCAGCTGAAATAGCCTATCCTACAATTGTGACTGATTTTAACGCAGCTCCTCATTAGCTGAAGTAGCGATCTTGCAATAGCAATCGATCTTAAGGCAGCCAACCTTATCCACATAATGTTGGTATTGTTAACCACAATCACCTTTCTGCATAATACCCCACTCCACACCATATACAAGAGGATACTTCATCAACATCGATGAAGGATTAGGTAGATTGGGATGTCAGCGCCACCACCCAATCCCTTGCCCTACCCCATTCCTTCCCTCCCTACCTCCCTTCCCCACACAAATTGCACCCACCTTATATCCATTCTCCACATCTAGCACAAAACAGGGTACACCCACCCTGTACGGCACACCTTCTTCTCCCACTGTGGTCAAGACGCCTGCCCCCCTGCGATTAGCTACACCTACCACCATCCTTGACACAACTAAGTGTAACGATAGACTAGGTAGTAGACTACCAACAGACATTCACTAGCTAAATATAACCACAAGACCACCCGCAGAGCCTGCATAGAATTCACTAATGACAAACCCAGGTGTAAAAATAAATTCCACACTATCATAACTAAAAATCCAGCTGATATTAGTCCCATCCCATCCCTGAAAGGCATACAGACATAGCCCATTAAAGGAGCACTACTGAATGTCAGGTCCCTTGTTGCTCACGCAACAGAGATTGCAGACATCAAATTGAATAACAACCTCGACTTCCTTGCCGTGACAGAAACTTGGCTGTACGACACAGCGGGCCCTTCTATTACCCTAGCTGTCCTTGACAACTACTCCATCCTCAGAGCTGACAGACCCGATGCTCGAGGAGGAGGAACAGCCATTATCTTCAATCTACCCTCAACATAAGACTAGCTACCCCTCCTCATTGGCATCCTGTGAATTTCTCTCAGTCAAGTACCAAACTTCGTCTAACAATACTATCACATTCAATATTATCTACAGGCCTCCAGGCCCTCCTGGGTCCTTCGAATAAGACATTATATCTCTTGCAGTGGACACCACTAAACCTCTGGCGCAAAACATAATTCTAGGTGATTTCAACCTTGGCTATAAAGACACTAGTGACCTACACGCCACCTCTTTAGCTACCACACTAACAGAACAAGTCTACACCCAAATAAGTACCAAACCCACCCATGAGAAGGGCAGGATACTTGAATGGGTAGCAGATCTTAATTGCAACATCACCTTAATGGACTCTACGACCACTACCTCATCTCCCTAGAAATCAATCTTAATAACCAGGAAAGGAAAAAGCTCACTATTGCACCTCCTCGTCTCACCAGGAACAAACGCAATATCACATCGGAGACCCTAGTACCCTGGGCAGTCCCCATACTCAATGCCCTACTGGATACTAATGATCCTAACTTGCTGATCGATGCTTATAATGGCTCCATGACCAAAGCAGTTGACTATATTGCCACATTAAAACTGTGCAAATGCAAACCAAAAGCCCACTTGAACTCTTGGTTTACTCCGGAACTAAAAGCACTACGTACAGAAAAAGAAAATTGGAAACACTCTGGAAATCTTCCCCCACTCCTGAAAATAAAACCAATCTAAACATTATCACTGCCGCCTACAAAAATGAGATAATCGGCACTAAAAAAAAGAAACTTTCAATGACAGAATAAGCCAAGCAGGTTCCAGTACCAAAGAATTATTTAACATCCTAAGAGAACTAGAAAACCCCAACCCCCCGGCAGATACTTACACTAAGGATAAACCCTGGTGCACCAGCATACAAAACGACCTATCTACCAAAATTAATGGGCTCCAGACCAAAATAGCTGACAAAAGAATACAATTTACCACTTGTAACCCTACTATTCCGACAACACCCTCTACCTTATCCATCAATTGAGGCTTCAAATTTAATAAGGTCTTCATACCTGAAGTTCAAAAAATCATTGTATCTCTTAAACCTTCTAATTGTAAAGGTGACAGCTGCCCTGCTCAGATTGTAAAAGATGCAGCTAGAGATCCAGCCCCAATCATCACAAAACGTATAAACTCCTCCTTCGCCAGTAATTCTGTCCCAAGTAATTTGAAACTGTCCTGGGTTCTCCCACTACTTAAGAAACAGACACTAGACTCGGCTATACCTACCAATTATAGACCGAATACGACAGTCCTCTTCTTATTGAACATCTTGGATAGAATCACATGCCTACAAATTCAAGACTATCTAGAATCTAACCAACTACTCGGAACCTTGCACCTTGAAACACTTTTGTATAGGCGCGTTATAAATTATATGATATGATATGATAGTTTATTTATATAGTGCCTATACACAATGTGTTTCAAAGCGCTTCAAGGCAAGGGAGGGAGCAAGGGAAAATACAACGACATTCTTACACGCCATGAACAGTAAGGATGTGAAATTAAATATCGTACTCGGCCTGATGACATTTCAGATAGTGCAAGTGCTAAGACATAGATAAGGAAGGGAGGCAGGAGTGGGAAGGAAAGGGAAACAAACAGGCGACTGCCGTACTAGGCTTGACGACATTTCTGGTAAAGCTGGAGGAAAACAAAAGGTGAGGGAGAGGGGTGCAGAAGGGAGGGGAGGAACAAAACAAGTGACTATCATACTAGGCCTGACAACGTTTCAGATAGTGCTGGAGGGGGTCAGTAAAGGGGTGGGGGAGCGACAGACGAGGTTGCTATCATACTAGGTCCAGGGACAATTCTGATAGAGTAAGTGCATAGAACAAAGTAAAGGGAGGCGGGGGGGACATAGGAAAAGGGAGAGGAGAGAACAGAGAGTAAGCAGTCAAAAGGAGTGGAGAAGCAAGAGTGGAGAGTGAATACAATTTCAGAAGTCAGTAGTAACACATAGGGCCTCATTACGACCCAGGCGGTAAGTGATTGAAATTACCGCCATGGCGTAATGAGCGTTAACGCCATGGTCCGATGGCGATAAGAGCGCCACATTACGACCCATCGCGCACGAGCATTACGCCATGGCGGTAACGCAAACTACGCCATGCCGTAAACAGCCCTTGCCGCCCCCGTTAACAGCGCAGGGTGACCTACCGCCACCCATCATTGCGCCGACCATAGTCAGCGGTCACCGTAATTAGCGGTGACTGCAATTAAGCGGAACCGGAAATAGCGTAATCGCGGCGGAACGGGAAACAGCACAGCGGCCATCTTAAAAAACACAATCCATTGCCATCCTACCCAACCACACCACAACCAACCCTCAAACCCTGACATTCCCATAACCCACCCATTTCCACAGCCAACCATGCCTAAAGTTGTCAAGAAGGCATGTGACAGGCAGCGGCAGGAGCGCTTCAGTCGAGAGGAATTGCAAATGCTTGCAGACACGCTCCAGGAGAAGGCTGATGTTGTCTTCTCCAATGAGATGACCCGAACAGCCATAGGCCGCAAAAAGGAGGTGTGGGAACTTGTGGCACAACGTGTCAGTGCTGTTGGAACCACCCCACGCACCTCCAAACAGTGCCGCAAGAGATGGGACGACCTGCGGATCAGGGTCCGGGGCATTATGTCTGCCAACCGTAACCTGGCCCTGGGAACTGGCGGGGTAGCAGACTCCCCACTGAAGATGCAGCCATGGGAGGAGACATGTGCCTCTCTGATTGGCATTGAGTGCATCAAAGGTGTCGGCGAGATGGAGAGAGGGGCCCCGAGATCTGGAGACACAGGTAGGTGCCTCATATCCAGCCTTGCAAGACACCCTGATACACTTGCACGTGACAATCACAATGTGGCAGACGCAACACATCAGCAGATGAGCCACACCCTGCGCACATGCAGCATGTACACTGTACAGTAGGCAGACACACACCTGCATGCAAAACCGAACCTAAAGGGAGGCAACCTGTATGTCACGGGCTACTAACTCCACCATCTATCCATTTCACTCTTCACAATGCCTGCTCAATGTCCGCTGAACCATCAATAACAGTCACCCTCCTCTGCTCCACCACAGGCTCGCAATCGGACACTGGCAGGGACGACAGCACCAGCACCCCAGCCAAGAAGGCCAGGAAAGTGGGAGAGGGGAACCAAGCATCCACCTCTGCTGGACCCAGGCAGAATCCACGCCAGGCTGAAGAGCCCAGGGCAGCAAAGTCCCCCGAGGAAGGGGTCGTGACAGCACCTGCAGCCCAACCACACCCACTGTTGCCCACTGAGGGCAATGCGTCAGCAGGGAGCAGTACTGTTGGGGAGACTGCAGCCATCGCTGCCTGCTCCGACAGTGATGTGGAGGATGACACCGGACATGACCACAACACACAACTGCACTCACCACACCTATCCCCAATCAGCCATCATGGAGATGACACCCAGGGCCCATCGCCAGCTAATTCATGGCCAGCAACTCCAAGCCCAGTGGGAGTTGTGGAAGATGGGAGTAGTCCCATTGGTCCCCCATTGGCACCCACCATTGGGCCAGAATTCCAGCTGTCGCTGGAGCAGATTGCCAACAGGCAGGAAGCACTGGGCACACTCCTCACGCAGCATGTAGCCGAATGTGTAAGTACCAGTGCAGTCATGGAGAGGAGTGCTGATGGCATCAGGGCTGCCATCCAAACTGCCAGCAGGGACATTTGCACCGAACTTGCTGCAGGGCGGCAGATGATGAGCCAGCTCATCCAGACAATTCTGGACACATGCCGTACTGAGCAGCCCGGTACATCCTCGGCTGCAAGTTCAGCACAAGCCTCTCCCGTCCGCATGTCATCCAGGACCCAGAGGAGCACAGGCAGGGGGGCCCCAGGTTCCGGGAGAGGGGGCAGTCAATAGTGTGCTGAACTATACTCATTTCACCACGGGCACTGTCACATGTTTGCAGGCTGTTCATGGGGGAGGGGGAGGGGGCTATTGGGTGTGTTGGAGTGTT
Source organism: Ambystoma mexicanum (assembly GCF_040938575.1). NCBI lineage: Eukaryota > Metazoa > Chordata > Amphibia > Caudata > Ambystomatidae > Ambystoma > Ambystoma mexicanum. The sequence continues at coordinate 993,504,865 of NC_090923.1, read as the reverse complement.
CATGGGGGAGGGGGAGGGGGGTATTGGGTGTGTTGGAGTGTTCATGGGGGAGGGGGAGGGGGGTATTGGGTGTGTTGGAGTGTTCATGGGGGAGGGGGAGGGGGGTATTGGGTGTGTTGGAGTGTTCATGGGGGAGGGGGAGGGGGTATTGGGTGTGTTGGAGTGTTCATGGGGGAGGGGGAGGGGGGTATTGGGTGTGTTGGAGTGTGCAGGGGGGAGGGGGAGGGGTACTGTTATACCTATTCAGTAGTACAATACACTTTTTCTTTTCTCACAAACTAAAAGTGTGGACATTGTTCATTGCGTATCTGTGCTTTATTGTTACAGTACACAGTGTTGACATACCAGACACACACAGTGCCCCAAGTGCCATCCATATGTCACACACTCGCTGTGTGTGCTAGAAGTATCGGTCAATGACATTCTGACGCATTATATGGCCCTCCTGTGCATCGCTGCCTCCCTGAGGTGCTGCCCCTTCCCCATCATCATCATCCCCATCATCAGGTGGTTGTGGTTCTGCGTCAGGGGGCAGAGGCACGTTTCGTCTGATGCACATATTGTGTAGCATGACACATGCCATGACGATCTTTGCAACCTTCTCATGGCGGTACAGGAGTGCCCCGCCAGACCTGCTGAGGCAGCGGAAACGTGCCTTCAGTAGGCCAAAAGCATGCTCTATCACCACACGGGTACGTGCATGGTTATGGTTGTAGTCCTCCTCATGCTGGTTTGATGGGTTCCGGACTGGTGTGAGGAGCCACCTCTTCAGGGGATAGCTCGCATCACCTGTAAAATGTGAGAAAAGAATGTGTCATGAACGAGATTGATACGTGAACAAGACGCACAACCATGCCTTGATTCTGACTGTTGCTGTGCACCAATTGGAGTTGTGGATATGGATTTACACTGTGCAACCAGTATGTGTTCATGGCTCTCATGTACTGTTTTGCATGCTAAAACACAATGCAGGGGGGACGATTGCCTTGTGAGTGGCCATCCACTGTGTCCGTTCAGGACGTCATTCATGTGACCTTGCACGTGTCCTGTGAGCTTGAAGCTCACATGATAGCAACATCGATGTCTGGCTCATTATGACCCCATTGAGCATTACTGGTGTCAATGGGGACAGTTTGTGGGTCTTGTAGTGGTGCATTGATGTCCCTGTCTGTCATGTGCCTCCTTTGTGCGCCGTTGTGGGGGACAGGCCTTTCAGTAGTTGGTGCATGGTGACGTGCATGTTGGTGTTATTCTTTAGGGTCAATGCGGCCACAATTTGCACAATGCACTTGCAAATGGTTGTGTCGTTTTTGGGATGCACTTTCATTCACATGTTGGGATGATTAGGTCAGGCATGATGTGTACACTTCTCTGTTGACGTCAGTGCTGCCACAGGGAATGATCTGGCTACTGCTAGTTGCACCCACCCCCCTGTATCTGCCAGATGTAATATGCATTGGTACGTCATTCAACACCCACTTTGCATTTCCATGCTCATGTCATTAGACTCACCGAGTAGGTAGGATCTTGGGCCTGCATGTCGCTCCATGTAGCGTGGTATTGTTGAGTTCCGTAGGATCATAGAATCATGGGTTGATCCGGGGAATCTGGCACAACAATGTGTGATGATCCTGTTGGAGTCACAGACCATTTGCACGTTGATTGAGTGGAAATGTTTACGGTTGCGGTACGGTACCTCCATGGCATGTGGGACCACCAATTCGACATGGGTGCAGTCAATGGCACCAATGCAACCAGGTATGCCGGCCAGTGCATGGAAACCCACTTTGGTGTTGGCAATCTCCTGGGCAGACCGTGGTAATGAGATGTGGTCATCTGTGTGCTTGAGGAGGGCATCGAGCACTTGCATCAGTGTACGCGAGAATAATGGTTGTGATATGCCATGCAAGTGCCCCACTGTGTGCTGGTAGGTGCCTGTGGCCAGGAAGTGGAGCACGGACACTACCTTCAGTAGGGGGGGGGTGGCAGTGGGTGTATCAATCATGCTGACGATGTCGTTGTGTATCATGTCCACAATGGTGGTGATGGTGTCCCGGTCCAGTCGGTACAGGGTGTGGATCTGCTCAGCGGTGAGGTTGAATGGGCTGGGTCTGATGCGTGGGATTGGGGGCTGCCTGCGTGGTGGCACTGGCTGTGCTGGTGGGGCTTGCTGGGCCTGCCTTGCCCTCCTTCTCCTCCTGCGTCTCCTCTGTGCAGCCTGTTGTTGTTGTTGTTGTTGTTGTTGTTGTAGTTGTAGTTGTTGTAGTTGCTGTTGTAGCACTCGCATTGCTATCAGGTCCTCCAGCCCCAACATTGCTAGTCCTATTGGTATCATTGTGGAGTGTGACTGGGTGTGGGAAGGGGTGGGGTGTGCTCTTTTTGTACTTCCTGTGTCTGTATTGCCTTCACCTGTGCTGTTTCTGTGCACCTGTGGCAGCTGCATTCACTTTACATGGCCCTTTACGGTTGGTTCGCGATGGCGTAATTTGCACCATGGCGGTAAGGTACTTAACGGGCTGGGTGATGGCGTTAGGGGCATGTCCGCTTGGGTCGGCATTCCCGCACCTTTCCGCCATGGCGCTAGGTACGGTGTGGATGTTCGCGTGCGCGCGCCCTTGGCACAGTCAGCGGCAGCGTTAGCTACGATGCCGCTAGTGACATCGTAGTTTACGGTCACGGGTCGTAATCGGCACGAGCGGAAGACGATGGCGGTAATCGTTTACCGCCATCGTTTTTCGCTTTGCGCCAGGGTCGTAATGAGGGCCATAATGTTGCAAGCCAGGATACAAGATGAAGATGGGAACAGCATGATTCAGGGCCACCATGAGTACAAGATGCAAAGGAAGTCCAGCATGAGAGTTGAGAAAGGGTGACGCACCGTGAATCAATGAAGTCCATAAAAGTAAAATCCAGCATTGGCCACAAGACGGTGATGGTGAAACCAGATGCATCAGGAGAGACTCCTGTGTGCAGGAAGGGGGGGGGGCACAAGGGAACAACACAGGGGGACCAGAGAGGGTGGGGATGGCCTGTGGGGACAGAGGGTGTAAACACATGTTGGTGCATGCTTACCTGCTGTCTTAGCAGGGGGTCGGACCCTGGATCCCCCTTGTCCGAACAGGTCCAAACAGGAATTGCCCTTTTCTTTGACTGCCCTTCACTTTGACTGCCCGGGCGAGAGACGCCCTTGATCTAAGAGTTAAGAGCAGGAAAGAAGAGGCAGGGCTAAGAAGGTGGGTGGTGCTTAGGCCAGGTGACCTAGATCCACTTACACCTGCTCCCCAGCTGCAAAGGAAAAGAGTCTGGAGGGCTCCTTAAGTAGGCAAAAGAGCGGCAAGCAGGAAGGCACCAGGTGGGCGGGGCTTGCTAAGTGGTGAAAAAGAGCGGCAACCAGGGAAGGCACCAGGTGGCCGGGGCTTAGGCCAGGTGACCTAGATCCAGTTACACCTGCTGCCCAGCTGTAAATGAAAAGAGGCTGGAGGGCTCCTTAAGTAGGAAAAATAGCAGCAAGCAGGAAGTCACCAGGAGGGTGGGGCTTGCTAAGTGGTGAAAAAGAGCGGCAAGCAGGAAGGCACCAGGTGGGCGGGGCTCAGGCCAGGTGACCTAGATCCACTTACACCTGCTCCCCAGCTGCAAAAGAAAAGAGGCTGGAGGGCTCCTTAAGTAGGGAAAAGAGCGGCAAGCAGGAAGGCACCAGGTGGGCGGGGCTTGCTAAGTGCTCAAAAAGAGCGGCATCCAGGAAGGCACCAGGTGGGCGGGGCTTAGGCTAGGTGACCTAGATCCACTTACACCTGCTCCCCAGCTACCTGCCATATCATATCATACCATATCATAACCCGCCAATCTGGCTTCAACCTCAGCATGGCACGGAAACTGCCCTTGTTGATCTCAAAAGCCAGATCGACGAAATGAAAGACAAAGGCAAAGTGGCCATCTTACTCCTCCTAGACCTATCAGCTGCCTTAGATCTGGTAGACCATGAAATATTATGTGATCACATCTCATCAGCAGCTCATTTCTCTAACTCTGCAGGCACCTGGATCCAATCTTTCCTTGCGAATAGAACAATGCGTGTTTTCTCACCTTCAGCTGCGGCTGATCCTATCCCCATCACCTGCCCTGTCCCACAAGGCTCCTGCATTTCGTCAATTTGTACAATATTTTTACAAAGCCACTATTCGACAAATTGGACAGTCTGGGAGCCACCTACACTAATTATGCAGATGACACCCAGATACTCCTACCACTATCAGGAACCTATGATACAGATGTCGCCCGGATTAACGAAGTCTACACCATCATTCAGGCATGGATGGCCACACACGGCCTCTGCCTGAATGATGATAAGACTGAGTTACTTTTAGTTGGCTCACCTTTTTAAACTGAGCCCTAACTACACAAGTATCCTCATTGATGGGAACAATATACCCATAGCCAAAAATGTAAAAAATTTAGGTTTTTACCTTGATGCCCTCTCTAATCTAATTAAACAGGTAAACATGACCTCCTCTGCCACTGCCTACACCGGCAAGCTGATCAGGGCCTGTAGACCCTGATTGTCACTCATCAGTTGCCTCACACTGGCCAGAGCACTCATACAATCCAAACTGGACTATTGCAACAGCCTTTACCTAGGCGCCAAAAAATCCATTACAAATGAATTGCAGATTCTGCAAAATAATGTGCTTAGAGCAGCATTAAACATCACCAGACGAGAGCACATTTCAGCAACTAGAAAGCAACACAAATGGCTCTCCATACAAGAAAGATTGACCTAAAAATAAATTTGCCTTACTCATAAAGCGCTCAACCACCAAGCTCCTCCTTATCTCACAGACAAATTCACATGGAAACTGCCCAATAGAATCACTAGATCTTCCACCACACCTTGCCTGGTGGTGCCTAGAAACAACCTAAAAAGAGCTGGCGTTGCCAGTTTCCCAGTTCTAGCCGCACAGTCATGGAACACTCTCCCGCAGGACATTAAGACCATTCAAGCATTTGACAAATTCTGAAGCCACGTTATCACGTGGATTCTCAACAAAACCTAAACGTTACATTCCACTGCTCCTACAGTTATGACCTTCCTATTATCCCCGTATATTGACTACTCTAAAAATCTGTGTATGTAATTATATCCTGACTGTAGAAATTGCATTTCTCCTGTATAAAATGTATATATTGTACCATGTAACCATTACCTTCAGGTTTTAAATAATGGGTAATCCCTATTTTTTGTTAACGGGGGGTCTAATCTGAAGGAAGGGACAATCTATAAGGGAGAAAAGTGAAAAACAGATGGACTACCCCTCTCTTTTAGTCTTGTATGGATCTTACGTGAGAGTTAAAGGCAACCTAACTATGTCATTGGTTAGGAAGTCGCCGGCAGAGAAAAATTGCACTAATCATTCCAACTTGTAACAAAGGTTCTGTCTCTTTAATAGTTATAAAACATCTTTGAAAAGCATTTTTAAATTAATACTCAATCATATCACTCATTCTGCATACATCTCATCTAACAGGGGAGTTCTAAAGTGAATATAAATCTTTGTAGGCATAACATTTCAGTTTGAATATGCATTTTTGACATGGGAAAAAAACATTTGATTTTCCTTAAACAGTCGACATATGTTTCGGCCCGTTATGATATACCACTTTTGTCAGCAGTGGTCACCAGACTAAGTATAAGGCCATCTTCAGGACACCAATTGCTTTGTAGTTGATCAATCTTGATCCCCTTTTAGTACATACACACATATGTCCACATCTTGTATTTATGTGACTAGAATTCTGCGGTTTATCTCGCTGTCTGAGCTTGTTGTACATAGTTAGGTTGCCTTTAACTCTCACGTAAGATCCATACAAGACTAAAAGAGAGGGGTAGTCCATCTGTTTTTCACTTTTCACCATTACCTTCATACAAGCGCCCAGATACCCTTGGGTCAGGTGCGCTTTATAAATAAAATAAACAAACATACAAACAAACAAACTATAACTGTATCAAATAAGTTTGGCTTTTGTCACAGCTGGTCTGCTTGGCAACTCCTTCTGATACCTGATTTTCTTGATGACAACAGTGTCAAGTTGAGGAGTCCAAATATTCATAAACCATTGAATATAGATGGTATTGAAATTCACTGGAATACAACGGTATAAAGCCTAACCCGTTAGATAATTGTTTGTGAAAGGAGACTCCAGGACTCTCTGCCAATTATTCAAATAAAGGTTCTGTGCTTTAATCACTGTTAAATCAAAAAGTTACCCTTGTTGATAACACGTGTTTCGGCTCAGCAGAGCCTTTCTCAAGTCTGGGCTAAGTCCTTACTAATATTCTAAAATCCATGATTAGCGTAGATTAATAAAGTGTCATTCATAAATAATAGAATATGTATCACGATAGTAATAGTATGAGCATCACCCCCCAAAAAGATTATCCAATTAAACACACATTAATGATTACATAATTAAGTAATGATTCATAGTCACCAAAGTCAAATGGGTTGCAGATGTCATGACAGAAAATAGGGGTTTGCGTTGGGAAGGATTGTATAGGATGCGAGAAATGAAAACCATAATCAAAACACAAAAGAGAGAAAAAATGGGAAACAAAAGAAGAAAAAGTAACTAATTATAAGCTCTTCAATATGATTCTTGTCTTCTTGTACATTAAATTAGAAGTGTTCATTTAATTGGGTTTTATCCCAATATTCATTCCTGCAAATAATATGTTAAAAATTGACTTCATTACTACCTGCAATTTTGTTCCCTATATATAATTTTTGTGCACTATTCATTTGCTACTGTTTTCGCAGTCTCCGGTTATTAACGTTACGTGATTATAAACATTTTTACAATCCAATTTCTCCATAAATGCATGCACCAATATACTTGTGTGCATGATTCTACGAAATGTGTCCCAACCAGTGCTTACTATTCGGAAAATCTTGAACTCTCCATTCAATGCATTCCCATTGCATCATATCCGTAATTTCATATGTTATATATCATATCATTGTTTTTTTAATGTTATTCTGACAATGCTGCTCAAGTTAAATAAATTAATCAGCGTATCTACATATGGGGCGCTTACCGTAGCACAAAGTATTCCCTCGCGTTGACTAAGCACGACCTTTCAAACAGCCGACGCCATTTTGGAACTTATTGTTACAGTATTACCATGAAGATGTGGCATACTCATTTCCCTAGTTCACCCGCGTCACAACATGTTTGCTTAGCATGGGTTCTCGATCTGCAAGAAACCATCTATAAATGCTATTATACTTGTTTTTATTATTCAGGATCATGTTATTAAAGAGCACATTCATAAATAGTCTTGACAACAGATTTGTATGTGCTGATTAATCTATGATTTCTTCGTTATATTGTTGCCATAACAACCAATGCCATTTTAGGGATTATTGTTGTAGTGTTACTATGACAACGCAGCGTGTTGCTTTCCCTAATACGCCCGCGTTACTGCACGTTTCATTAGTCCGCGTTCCCTCTCTGCAAGAGACCATGTCTACATGTTGTTATACTGGCTTCTATTGTTCACAATAATACTATTGTAGAACCCATTTATAATCTTGGCAGCAGATCAATATGTACAAATTGATATGCGACTTCTTCGTTATAGAGTTGCCATGACGACACAGTATGCTCATTTCCCTAATTAAATCACATCACCTGCGAAGTGTCCACTCAGAAAGTTGTTATACTTACTTCTAGTATCTACCTTGATGTTGCATGTTTACAAACTACGTTTGCCTTTTATACCTTAGTGTATACTTTCCTCCATTAACACCCAATCCGATTCTCTTCCTAAATGCCTTATGCTGCAAAGACAATGCAAGAACAGTGCAAAAAACAGTGCAAAACAGTTCCACATGTACATTATTATGACATTAGTACTCAAAAAATGTTCTATGAAATTCCTGCAGCATTACAAGAACTATACAGTTGAGTAATATGATTGTACACAATATTATTCAATACCATAAAATATTGAAATAGCAATTGAAACATTCAATAAACTGATCAAAAAGTTCATCTATTTAGCACACCTACAGAAATGATGCCATCTCATTATCACTGTTTAAACCTGTTACCATTGAATTTAAAAAACAAATGAGCCGTGCCTCTGCCTGTGGTAGTGCTTTAGTCCCATCCCCTCCCCTTTTAGACAAGGTCACATGTTGGAGGTCAATGAACCTAATCTATTTATCCTCCATTTGATGCACATTTTGTCAATGCAGAGCCAATGGAAAAGAAGGGTTCTGACTCCCAATCTTCGTCATATGCTCACGGATCCTTGTTCTGAGTTCTCTCTTGGTACTTCCTATGTACACTTTCTGACATACAAAGAGAATGCCATGCACAACATACACAACATAGTTAGTTCTGCGGTTAATTCCCTGCTTGTGTGATGCTCATACTATGGCTATCATGATACATATTCTATTATTTATGAATGGCATTTTATTAATCTATGCTAATCATGTATTTTAGAATATTAGTAAGGACTTAGCCCAGATTTGAGCAAGGCTCTGCTGAGTCGAAAAATGTGTTCTCAAGAAGGGCACTTTTTTGATTGAACAGTGATTAAAGCACAGAGCTTGTATTTGAATAATTGGCGCGGAAACTATAACTGTAGCTTATTCTGACTGGAGGTACATATTTCTGGTTCCATGTCTCAATCCTGCCCAATAGCGGCTGCTCCTCTAAAACACTGTTCTTTTTTGGCCTCCCAGAAGGGCCTTCAAAGGGTGGGATTTTCGGCGCATCAGAGGATTCTAACCCCCTGCACTCCACTTAGCGCTGCTCATCCACTCCGCCGGAGAGATTCAAAGATGCTGCCTGATCCCCCCAACACTTACCAGCTCCTACAATGGTGTGATTTTACCCCTGAACCGACCTTGGTGCCGCTCCCTTCCCCACAGCAAACCCAGCAAACCCCCAGACCTCCACACATTCACACAAACATGCATATGCTTACCTGCTCTGCCGCAACCGCATCTTCCATCTTGCGGGAAGCAAAGGCCAGTTCCTGTTCCGACATTTGGCTGCGTTTCCAAGGCAGTCTTTTTAAAAGATGGTCCTGGAAACGTGGTCTAAAGACAGAATACCCTATTATTATTAATATCATTAATTTGTAAGGTGCCTGTGTCCCCTACCTGACTCTTGGAGTATAGCGTGGGATGGCCAAGGAGGCCAGATAACACCTCACACTATATAATGCTGGATACAGGGGCAGAGTGGGAAGAATTCCCTAGTCTACCCCAACATATCCCAGTCTTTGGTATGGGCTCATCACATTAAGCAAAAATCATGCCCCTGCTCTTTCAAGGGAGGCCCAAGCTTGAATGAAACACCCAAGACATGAAAAACCTATTAGCACGTATTATAGTGGGAGCAGACTAAGATTGGCACAGCAGAAGGCGCATGTATGTTGCGGTTGCAGAGGTTAGAGGTAGGGCAGTAATATGGGCCTGTGTTTAGTTGTTGTATCCAAAGTTATGGTATGTAGTGAGGTACACAGGAAGAGCTCAAACACGTAGAAGAATGAGTCCGAAGGTTATCGGAGTAGAAATGAGGTCAGTTTGTTAACATGGCAGAAGTGTTGCCATATTGGATGTTAAGGCCTAGTATACCATGAACAGAATAGAACGCAGGCCCTGATGTGGAGCTCTGACTCTGGTTAGCTGAGCTCCAAGAAACAAATCCCCTCTCCTGATCCTCAGGAGAGAAGCCGAGGTCAGAGGCTCCCGCGGTGCACAGATAAAATGCTAATTGTATTCAGGTGAAGGGCCTGAACGTCTTGGGAACGGAATGTTTACTGCAGACAGAGCAGGAAAGCATGCACCCTTTGAAGGCCAAATTAGTTATAATAGGGCATAAGGATTTGTGATGCCAATGGGCAAAGAGAAGCTTTAGAAAACTACTGTCCTCACCCAAGAGTGGTCATCCCATTTGAATTACAAGCACACGGATAACCAAAAACAAATTAATCCCTGAGATTCAAACTCAAGAGTGGTGCCCCAGTCATGTCAAAACTGGGCATTTGGGTTTGAAGAAGATAAGGGTGGAGCCGTGTCTGCAACGTTCCGTGGTTTGGGATAGGAGGAGCAGAGGTGATGCCAATACATTGAGTATAAGGTCAGGCATGCAGCTTGTGTGCGCCACGGCATCTGGCATAATGAGAAGGCCTATTTTCTTATAAAAGCAGAGTTGGCCTTGCCAGTTTTCATTGATTGCGTCTAAATCGGATGGGTGTACATCACGTGGCGTCTTGATTCATTAATGTGTTAATACGATCAAACAACCAATCGCATACCTGGATTCAATAGTGACAACATGTTTAGGGGAATGGGTTTAGATAAGATTTTGCCAATCTGTCCAGTGATTATTGGGGACATTAGCATGGTCTATAGGTGGTAACCAATAAGGGTGGTGGGATAACATTCTAACATATGTATTCAAAGTTTGCAGTTTACCGCTATATAACCTGTAACTCCTTTTGAAGTGACAAGCTCTGTGTCAGTTCGGATCTACGGGACCGTCTGAGACCTTTCTGATTATTTGACCATTGTATTATTTTTACAGCTCGGGTTTTAGGTTGCTTCCTCTTCACAATGTCCCGCAGAGTATGATTATGGGTTATTCATACTGCTGGCATGCACTGTGAATCCTCCAGTCTGCTGTCTGTCATACACAGTGGAGAAGGGCAGTGCTTGGCAGCAGAAACCCTGCTCCCTGCTTTTGCAGTTTGTAGTTTCAGAATGGTGGTCAGTCTTGAGAAAGGCTTGTAGAGTGGCTCTGCACAGAGAGAGGCATGGAGCTAGGAAGGGTCTGAAAAACCGTGACTCATCAATCCCCTACCATGAGCAAAAAAGGCAACACCTGAACTTGATTATTCCATGGTAATCCCTGGTGGTAGGACCAGCCCACTATATAAGCTGCTAGCATAAAGACCATAGTGCGGGTGTTTGGAGGGAAAAGTGGAGCTTTGGACAGATTTGTTTGTGAAAGTAGAAGGAAATTGAAGTGGAGAAGCAGGAAGGATGCTGGAGAGGGCATGTACAGAGAGAAAGAGAGGAGGAAGGATGTGGAGAAGAGTAAGCAGGTAGGAAGGACATACATTAGAAAGAATGAGCTGGCTGGAGGGAGAGCTTAATGTAACGTAAGTATTCTGTTATAGCGCCCTTCTGCCACTTTTGGTGACCTCGCTGTAGCGAGAGTATGTTGGACAGAAAACAGACGTTATGGGTGGTAGAATTAAGGGAGAGCAAGCGGAGTCAATTCATAAGGCACTTCTAGGGGACATCCAAGTTGGAGAATTCTCTTCAGGAGAAGGTTGCAGAAGGTATCCATGGAGGAGGAGGAGGAGGAGGAGGAGGAGAAGGAGAAGGAGAAGGAGAAGGAGAAGAAGAAGAAGAAGAAGAAGAAGAAGAAGAAGAAGAAGAAGAAGAAGAAGAAGAAGAAGAATGTATTTGTGAGAAAGATGGAGATGACACCAAGGTAGAAGGGGTTGAGTGCCTGTAGGAGTTTTGAGATGAAATTGGAGTGAGAAGGAGGAGTGTGTTAGGGAGAAATTTGGTAGATGAGTTAAGGACGAGCAGAGGACTATGGCAGAAGAGGTAGGAGGAGAAGAGCCCTTGGAAGTTAGAGACAAACTGACACACACAAAGTCTAGGGGCGGTGAGTGGTGGGGGTATTCTCATGTGGTGAAGTATCAAGGAGGTGGGAGTGGGAGAGAAAAGAGAGGAGAGAACAGGAGGTGTGGAAAATGTCCCCGTAGGCATGAGATCATTATGACTCTTATAAGCATTCAAATCTAAACTTCTGCGCCTGCCTTATATTGATCCTACACAGCTTCATGACAGATGGCGTCAGGAGCAGAATTAATGGGGCCACCAAAAAAGCCACAGCATGCCCATCACTGAAAGCTGTTTGAGCCACCAGGATGGAAAAGCGCCGATTGTCTCAGGAGGATAGCTCAGGGGCAACGTGCTCGCCTTGTAAGCAAGACGACACGGAACAACACAGGTTCGATCCCCGGGTCTGCGCTTAGAAACCTCTGGGTATTAAGTGCGTTATAAATAACCTATCATATCATATCGTTCGAAGGAACCCCATGTTTGGCTTGCTTTGACATATAAAGTAAAAAAGTTGGTGAGTAGAACCAATTGCTAGTGCGCTCTGATCCTGGCAGTTAAGTAGGCGAGCTACGCTGCTAGAACCCGGGGGTTCTACTCTCAACCCCAAAGAAGTGAATGGGATGCAGGTAAGGATCGGTCCTGTTGGTGAAACAGTCAATTCTGTGTGCTTCGGCAAATTTGGCAATATATTTTGGCAATAATTGCTGCTTTATAATAACATGTCTTTCTCGAGAAAAGGGAAATTATGTTTGACAAAGTTAGATTTGAACACCTAATACTGATTTTGATAAAGAGTTTATAAAATCAACTTTAAAATATTTTCCGTTTTTCCAACCTTTGAGCACTGTTAGGTTTTATGGTTTTGGCTCGGATGCTGTGACTAATTTCAAATTATTCTTTAACTATATTGTCTAAGAAAATCTACCTCCAAACATCTTAACACATTTCTTAATTTGAACCTTTTCCTTTTGAGGTCAGCTGCAAAGTGGAAGAACACAGTGCAGTAGGGTGTTTTCTTTTAAAACTACATTTCCCATAAACCCTGCAGTGCCAAGGCAACACCGTCATGATATAATGTTAGTTTCTATACTTTTAAATTACTAGTGTTTCATCAGCAAATGGATACTATGGATCTACCCAGCTGACTGCACAACGTTGTAAGTGCCGAAAAAACCTTCAGGGCTGTTCGCTTAGAGAACGTCATTTTAAACATGCTATTTATGCCTTGATAGCAAACTAGATCCGAGACCGCCATGCCAAGATTTTAATGTTTGGATCCTCTGTTGTTTTCCACCATGAGCATGATGCCATGACAGAAGTTCTAAGTTTTGACATGCAAATATAAAAAACACATATCAAAAAGAGTCCCAAGGTAATTTGTTCTCTTCGTCTGAAATAAAACCGTTAAATACTCAAATAGGCCGTCCTCATTATTATGAAAAATATTCATTGCAGCGTGACGAGTTAGAATCGAAGCGGTCCATTTACAAGAAATAGGGTTTGGATTAAATGAACATCTAAATAAAATTTTGCCTCACACTAAAATGAGGATCGTACGACATTAAGAAGGGGTGGGCTTTATTAGACATTAGGACCCGGCGTGCGCTGTACACTGGAAATACGAGGTGTGGAATGGCTCTTTTCCGAGCGATACCACACGGTATTCCCATGTACATTAGTGCATCCCGCGCGTGCTGGGGACTCTGTTCCCGGCGAGGGGCATGGGAGCCCCTTAGCCAATGAGGAGGCTCGAAACGGGGCAATCCCCGCTCCGAGCCTCCCCATGGCTGGAGGCTGCCTTCGTCCCCGCCGGGGACTCAGGTACGTTTTTTTTTTCTCCACCCCCCCACAAACGATCCCCTTCCCAACCTCCCAACCCCACTTACCTTCTCTTTTCTTCGTTTCTTGGGAGCAATTGCACTGGAAACACTTCTGTTCCCAGCACGTCCGCTCCCGATGGCCGCCATGGAAAGGGAAAATGTACTACGTTTTCCCTTTCCCGGCGGCCATTTTATTTCACTTTTTTTTTGTTTCGAAATGCAGCAACACTTCAAAACAGAAAAAAATGCCATTAGTACCCCCGTCTAATGGGCCGGGGTACTAATGGCTACAAGACCCTCGGCGGCGGGCCAATACCGCCACAGCGAATTTGCACATAGCGCGGCGCACATAACAAAAGTAGGCGTAACACGGGGCGTCACATGCAGAATGGGGAACAACTCATGAAAATGTGGGCGTCACGGGGGAAGTACAGGAGGCAAGTGCACAGAACGCCCACACGCTTGTCTGCAACACGTATTCATGGAATCGAATAGGGAAAAACAGCACACGGCCAAAGACGCGCACAGGCCCATACATGTCCGCCACACGAAAGCAGGCGGTAGCGTCCCTGCGCAGGAAAGAAATGTGCGCCAGAGAAGGCCCACACGCGATCGGGCCTGGGGGAATGTGTGCGTGTATTTCAGAGGTGCGCGAGAAGTTTCACACACAATCGGGCCTTGGGGAGCGTGTGTGTGTATTCCAGAGGTGCGCGAGAAGTTTCTCACACGCGATTGGCCTGGGCGCGTGTATTTCAGGGGTGCGCGAGAAGTACCACACGCGATTTGCCTGGGCGCGTGTATTTCAGGGGTGCGCGAGAAGTTTCACACGCGATTGGCCTGGGCGCGTGTATTTCAGAGGTGCGCGAGAAGTTCCACACGCGATTGGCCTGGGCGCGTGTATTTCAGGGGTGCGCGAGAAGTTTCACATGCGAATGGCCTGGGCGCGTGTATTTCAGGGACTCGCAGGTGTTTACACACGCGATCGTGCCTGGGGGAGCGTGTGCGTGTATCTCAGAGGTGCGCGAGGAGTTTCACACGCGATCGGGCCTGGGGGAGCGTGTGCGTGTATTCCAGAGGTGCGCGAGAAGTTTCACACGCGATTGGCCTGGGCGCGTGTATTTCAGAGGTGCGCGAGAAGTTCCACACGCGATTGGCCTGGGCGCGTGTATTTCAGGGGTGCGCGAGAAGTTTCACACGCGATTGGCCTGGGCGCGTGTATTTCAGAGGTGCGCGAGAAGTTCCACACGCGATTGGCCTGGGCGCGTCTATTTCAGGGTGCGCGAGAAGTTTCACACGCGATTGGCCTGGGGGCGTGTATTTCAGAGGTGCGCGAGAAGTCCACACGCGATTGGCCTGGGCGCGTGTATTTCAGGGGTGCGCGATAAGTTTCACACGCAATTGGCCTCGGCGCGTGTATTTCAGGGGTGCGCGAGAAGTATCACATGCGATTGGCCTGGGCGCGTATATTCCAGGGGCTTGCGGGTGTTTACACACGCGATCGTGCCTGGGGGAGCGTGTGCGTGTATCTCAGAGGTGCGCGAGAAGTTTCACACGCGATTTGCCTGGGCGCGTGTTTTTAAGGGGTGCGCGAGAAGTTTCACACGCGATTGGCCTGGGCTCGTGTATTTCAGAGGTGCGCGAGAAGTTCCACACGCGAATGGCCTGGGCGCGTGTATTTCAGGGGTGCGCGAGAAGTTTCACACGCGATTGGCCTGGGCGCGTGTATTTCAGGGGTGCGCAAGAAGTTTCCCACGCGATTGGCCTGGGCGCGTGTATTTCAGAGGTGCGCGAGAAGTTCCACACGCGATTGGCCTGGGCGCGTGTATTTCAGGGGTGCGCGAGAAGTTTCACACGCGATTGGCCTGGGCGCGTGTATTTCTGGGGTGCGCGAGAAGTTCCACACGCGATTGGCCTGGGCACGTGTATTTCAGGGGTGCGCGAGAAGTTTCACATGCGATTCGCCTGGGCGCGTGTATTTCAGAGGTGCGCGAGAAGTTTCACACGTGATTTGCCTGGGTGCGTGTATTTCAGGGGTGCGCGAGAAGTTTCACACGCGATTGGCCTGGCCGCGTGTATTTCAGAGGTGCGCGAGAAGTTCCACACGCGATTGGCCTGGGCGCGTGTATTTCAGGGGTGCGCGAGAAGTTTCACACACGATTGGCCTGGGCGCGTGTATTTCAGAGGTGCGCGAGAAGTTCCACACGCGATTGGCCTGGGTGCGTGTATTTCGGTGGTGCGCGAGAAGTTTCACACGCGATTGGCCTAGGTGCGTGTATTTCAGAGGTGCGCGAGAAGTTCCACACGCGATTGGCCTGGGCGCCTGTATTTCAGGGGTGCGCGAGAAGTTCCACACGCGATAGGCCTGGCCGCGTGTATTTCAGAGGTGCGTGAGAAGTTCCACACGCGATTGGCCTGGGCGCGTGTATTTCAGGGGTGCGCGAGAAGTATCACATGCGATTGGCCTGGGCGCGTATATTCCAGGGGCTTGCGGGTGTTTACACACGCGATCGTGCCTGGGGGAGCGTGTGCGTGTATCTCAGAGGTGCGCGAGAAGTTTCACACGCGATTTGCCTGGGCGCGTGTTTTTAAGGGGTGCGCGAGAAGTTTCACACGCGATTGGCCTGGGCTCGTGTATTTCAGAGGTGCGCGAGAAGTTCCACACGCGAATGGCCTGGGCGCGTGTATTTCAGGGGTGCGCGAGAAGTTTCACACGCGATTGGCCTGGGCGCGTGTATTTCAGGGGTGCGCAAGAAGTTTCCCACGCGATTGGCCTGGGCGCGTGTATTTCAGAGGTGTGCGAGAAGTTCCACACGTGATTGGCCTGGGCGCGTGTATTTCAGGGGTGCGCGAGAAGTTTCACATGCGATTGGCCTGGGCGCGTGTATTTCAGGGGTGCGTGAGAAGTTTCACACGCGATTGGCCTGGGCGCGTGTATTTCAGAGGTGCGCGAGAAGTTCCACACGCGATTGGCCTGGGCGCGTGTATTTCTGGGGTGCGCGAGAAGTTTCACACGCGATTGGCCTGGGCGCGTGTATTTCAGAGGTGCGCGAGAAGTTCCACACGCGATTGGCCTGGGCGCGTGTATTTCGAGGGTGCGCAAGTTCCACATGCGATTGGCCTGGGCGCGTGTATTTCAGAGGTGCGCGAGAAGTTTCACACGCAATTTGCCTGGGCGCGTGTATTTCAGGGGTGTGCGAGAAGTTTCACACGCGATTGGCCTGGGCGCGTGTATTTCAGAGGTGCGCGAGAAGTTCCACACGCGATTGGCTTGGGTGCGTGTATTTCAGAGGTGCGCGAGAAGTTCCACACGCGATTGGCCTGGGCGCTTGTATTTCAGGGGTGCGCGAGAAGTTTCACACGCGATTGGGCTGGGCGCGTGTATTTCAGGGGTGCGCGAGAAGTTTCACACGCGATTGGCCTGGGCGTGTGTATTTCAGAGGTGCGCGAGAAGTTCCACGAGCGATTGGCCTGGGCGCGTGTATTTCAGGGGTGCGCGAGAAGTTTCACATGCGATTGGCCTGGGCGTGTGTATTTCTGAGGTGTGCAAGAAGTTCCACACGCGATTGGCCTGGGCGCGTGTATTTCAGGGGTGCGCGAGAAGTTTCACACGCGATTGGCCTAGGCGCGTGTATTTCAGAGGTGCGCGAGAAGTTCCACACGCGATTGGCCTGCGCGCGTGTATTTCAGGGGTGCGCGAGAAGTTCCACACGCGATTGGCCTGGGCGCGTGTATTTCAGAGGTGCGCGAGAAGTTCCACATGTGATTTGCCTGGGGGCATGTATTTCAGGGGTGCGCGAGAAGTTTCACGCGCGATTGGCCTGGGCGCGTGTATTTCAGAGGTGCGCGAGAAGTTCCACACGCGATTGGCCTGGGCGAGTGTATTTCAGAGGTGCGCGAGAAGTTCCACACGCGATTGGCCTTGGCGTGTGTATTTCAGAGGTGCGCGAGAAGTTCCACACGCGATTTGCCTGCGCGTGTGTATTTCAGGGGTGCGCAAGAAGTTCCACACGCGATTGGCCTGGGCGTGTGTATTTCAGAGGTGCGCGAGAAGTTCCACACGCGATTGGCCTGGGCGCGTGTATTTCAGGGGTGCGCGAGAAGTTTCACACGCGATTGGCCTGGGCGCGTGTATTTCAGAGGTGCGTGAGAAGTTCCACACGTGATTGGCCTGGGCGCGTGTATTTCAGGGGTGCGCGAGAAGTTTCACACGCGAATGGCCTGAGCGCGTGTATTTCAGGGGCTCGCCGGTGTTTACACACGCGATCGTGCCTGGGGGGGCGTGTGCGTGTATCTCAGAGGTGCGCAAGAAGTTTCACACGCGATTGGCCTGTTTACGCGATTCCATTGGACCAAAGGCCCTGACAGCGCAGGCGCGTCTGTGACGTGACATGCGCGGGCGTGTCCCTGTACCCGGGGGAATGTTACACAACCAAAAACTGCACGTCCGAGTGTCAGCCCGCGTAATTGGAGGATAGGGCCTCAGTGCGTATACGCGGAAGTGACATTGGACGTGTGGTGCGGTTTAAAAGGTGCGTGTAGTACGTCATTTCCTTGTACGCGCTTCCCGTGGAGAGCGAGTGGGTGAAATCTGTACTTCTTGTCGGTTCACACGCGATTTACTTCACAGCGTTTCTAGTTCGTACTCCCTGTTACCTCTGTCAGTTTTTTTCTGATTTTCTCTTCGACCTGTTTCCTCAAACAGCGTTGACTTCTCCTTTTGTCCTGTCTCCTCAGTGTACAATTCTTCTTTTGGCGGGGGTGTTGCCAACGCGCACACGTGCGTATTTTTCACGCTCATTTCCCAGGCAGACGGTGAGTCGCGCACGTATTTACCAACTGTGCTAGCCCCGTGTGTAGCGTACCCCTTCAGAGGTCATTGTAGGCTGCGTGTGACACGCATACCTTCATTTTTGTGTTTCTGGGTGCCACAGCGTAGTGCAGGTTCCTTTTCCCACGCACGCGGTCTACGAGGGGTCGCGTGCACGTCATTTTCTGTTTTAGGGGTGCCTGTGCGTTGCGTGACCCGTCATCTTTCCCCAGGGGTTCCATACAGCCTTGCTAGAGCACTTGGGTACGAATTCCATCTAGTACCCTTCCCCTTTGACCCCCAATTGCCCAGGACAATTGTCCACTGCAACTCCCATACGCACAACTCCATCAGTGCCATGGCTGGGAGGCGAGCAAGTGGTAAGGGTGGCAAAGGTGGCCGAGCCTCAAGAGGTGGGCGTGGTGGGCGCGGTAGGGGACGTGGCCAGGATTTGCAGACTCCCCCTAGCTCCCCACATGTGGAGGACCAGTCAGGGACACACATCCCCCCCCCATGGTTGAGGGAAACGTGGCTGACACCATCCCTGCTCAGCCCTTGTTGGACCGGCCCGTTGTGGCACCTGACCTAGCACAGGGTGATTCCCAGGCTGACTTCCAGGTCGCCAAGTCTAGGCCACAGGTGGCGGCGCAAGCCAGTGTCACCAGGCCAAGTGGTACAGGGGCAGCCATGTCATCTGCTGCCCCGAGTAGGCGGGGTGGGGAGGCTGCAGGGGCAGCTGCAGCTCCGTCCACCCCAGCTCTGACTCTCCCAGCAAGGACAGTGTTGGTCCCGGTACATCAGACTGAGGTTCCCCCTGCCATCATCACACTTCAGCTAGTGCCTGCAGAAAGTCATGTGGTCAGTGTGCCATCGCACACTACTACTACACAGTCCACCGGTGCTCCTGCCTCTAGTGTCCAGAGCGGCGTAGGGCACTCCGGATCCCCACCACCCACAAAAAGAAAGAGGAAGAGTGCTCGTTCAGTACAGGCTGATGACCCCGACACGGCTACACAGTCCGGCCCGCCAAGGAAGCCTAGCTTCAATGATGCCGAACTGGATGCACTTGTGCAGTATGTGTCCGAACATGACGCCGAAATGTTGGTCACTTCAGGGTGTAGGATTACACCTGCTCGACGTCAGGCACACTGGCAGTCCATCGCGGACAGCATAATTGCCCTTAGGTTTATGAGGCACACAGCTGTTGAGTGCTACAAGCGCTGGAACGACCTTAAGCGTAGGGCAAAGAAAAAGCTGGCCTCAAGTCATGCCGCAACTCTGGTGACTGGAGGTGGGTCTCCACAAGAGGACATAGAACTCACTCTACATGAGCATGTTGCTGGGACCTACGTCACAGAGGAGCAGATCCAAGGTGTGGGAGAACTGCCAGATTACAAGGCATTGTCCGGTGAGTGCACATGCATGTGTGTGTGATCCATGTGTATGTTGTTTGTGGGAGGGGTTCTGGTTGAGTGCCAGGTCAGGGTGTGTGTGCCTGAGTGTTTTGGCCCACCCATGTGCTTCATCCAATGCATTCGGCGCCTCGGGATTTGGGTATTACAGTATCCCTTCTGGCCACAGTAGGCGTTTTGCACTACATCGCGCCAGTTGCCCTTCAAGTGGCATCTTGCTACAACATTGTTCCGTATTTAGCTGTGTTCATTCAGGCTGATTGTAGGAATTCACCTGGTTCTACTGCACATCACTCTGCCCTATTGTCACATATATGACATGCCTATGGTACATGCCATCTGTGTGATGGCATGTGTCATGTATGTGTATTGGACATGCCACTCACAGGCCAATGTGTGATGGCACTGATAGCCAGCATGCAGCTGATGTGTTGCTCTCCCATCTTGGTGCCATCAGTGTCTGACATTGTTCCCCCCTTCCAACTCATGGACAGTGCATGCATGGGAGGGTTATAGTCATGTGGGACATGTGTAAATCAAGTACTGGTACTGTAGCTTGTCTGGCCTAATAGCGTGCCATGGTGCTAATCCCTGTTTCCATTTTTTGTCTTTCATGTTTTTGCAGAGGATGACGCACCTCATGTTGTTGAGGGAGAGGAGATGGTGCAGGCCCAGGAGGGATCTGAAGCACGACCAGGCACCAGTGGGGGACGTGGTTTGGTGGTGGGGGAGAACCCTCTCTTGCTGCAGGCCATACTGTCCAGGGGTGTCCCTGGCTGCACCTCCCCAGAAGTCTTTTCAGGTGTTGATTCGGATGAGGCCTATGTGGATTCGCAGGTATGTGTTCATGGAAGGGATACTGTTCTGCCCGACCCACCTGCACCAGGGGTAGAGCCCACTATGGGGATGTCAGTGTTGGTAGGTGCGCCTGTGGTGGTTACGGATGCAGGGCCACACTCCGCAACATCTGATCCCGTTCCTGGGCTAGCAGTTCAGAGGGGAAATGCAGTCCTGCAGCCTCAGGCAGTGCCGACACAGCAAGGCGCAGTTCGCCTTGCCCCAGACAGGTGTGGTGCCCGCCAACGCGGTGGCCGTCCGCCACCAGGCAATACCGCATGGGAGCAATCCATTTACGGTATGGCCAACCAACAGGCAGCATCATCAGAAATGATTGCTCAAGCAATGGAGAGGGTGGCCACTTCCATTGTCCCCCCAGAAAGGCAGATGGAGCTACTACAGCAGGCAACAGACTCCATTTGCCAATCAGTCAGGGAGGACATGTTGGCGTCCAACAGGGACAGACAAGTGGCCATGGCCAATCTGAGGGAATCAATTTCTATAGATGCCCAGGGACAGAGGGAAGCCCTGAGGGGAGAGGTCCGGCACCTCAGTCAGACTCTTGTGGACCTTGAGGCTTCCACTGTCACCAGGACGGAGCAGCTGCTGGAGCGCGTCACCCATACGCTCTCAGCAGAGGTGCAGGCAACTCGGGCAGAACGAGGCCTTCCGGACCCGCATGCTTGCTGCCTTGGAGGACCAAACTAGGGCTTTGCGTGGGCTGCCTCCCATAGCACCACCACCTCCTGTGGCAGCAGCAGCAGAGGTTGAGGGGAGCGAATCCAGCAGTGAATCTCCCACTATTTAGTAGCCGTGCAGGCCATGAGCCCATGGAGGTGTTTTTTTTTCGCAACATTCACGCAGGTGGCTGTTGGTGGGCACCCTGTCCTCGGACCTCCTGGGTGGCCTCCCCCATCCCCCATGGCCCACACATGGCCATTTTTGATTTTTGATTTTTGGTTGCAGTGTGTTGCCTTGTGTGGCTCCCATGGGCATCCACTGTATTCCGGCTGGGCACATGCAGACTTGTCCTGAGTTTGGGTTAGATGCTTGGGTTCGTGAGACACACACCCCTCCTGCTTCCCGTTTCCATGGGCTTGCAAAGGGTGTGCCCAAGTGACAGTGAATTACACAGTGACGTTGGACTACCATGAGCTGTGTGGGCACTCTGTAGTCAATACTGTGTATACATTCCTAGTGCATATTGTTGTTGTATTGTGCACTGCATGGTGTATTGATGTGTGCTTGTGCATCCATGTCGCACTCCTAATTTGCAGGTTCATTCCTCATGTATTCACAAGGCCGTCTACTTTGGAGATGGAGTCATGTTGTGAGCAGTGGACTTCCAGATGTGCATGGCAACAACACTGTACAGTTGGAGGTGGTGGATGTGCTGGCATTCTCATGTTGTAAGACTACGTATCCTTTGCCTTAGTACTGTCATGTTTATGCTATGTCGATTGTATTGTGGTAAGTATTTGGTCATGTGTGTTGTTGTTTCTACATTTATGTGGGCATTTTGTGTGTGGCCAGTTTCCATTAGGGACACTGTACTTTGTGACACGTGTCATGTTTGGGGGATGACTTTGTTTGCTCTCACATGGCATGTCATGCCATGGTGTGTTGGGTGGCGGTGCTCGGGAGGGGTTGGGTGACATGGCACTGTTGTCATGTTGTGTCTTGCAAGGGGGTAATGATTTTAGCAGCATAGAAGTGTGTCTTTTGAACACAGCATTGGTGGTGTTTGTGTAGGTAGGGAAGCACACAATGGAACACTTCCAGATGTACAATCTCAGGCTGGTATGGTTGTGACAGTTGACTGTCCATTGACACATCATAATTGTCAGTTACAATCATCATTGATTGTCAGCTAGTATGTGCCAGGGCTGTGTGCACTCCACAGGGGTGTGATTTTATGTGAAGTAATTAGCCACGAGATGCGTACGGGCTGCCTCACCCCATGCCCTTTCCCCTCCCATGCGCAGTGGGCATGCATGTGGTTGGGGATGTGGGGGCACCACCATGTCCACGGCCAGGCCCTGGCGTGTTGCAACGTTGTGCAGGACACATGCTGCCACTATGATCCTGCACACTACTGGGGGAGCGTATAACAGCTGCCCGCCAGAACGGTCAAGGGAGCGGAAGCGTGACTTGAGCACTCCGAATGTGCGCTCCACGATGCCCCGGGTTGCAATGTGGGCTGTGTTGTATCTTACCTGGGGTGGCGTGGTGGGGTTCCGAATTGGCGTCATCATGTGGGTGCTGAGAGGGTAGGCACTGTCCCCTGGGGAGGTGGTGATGGGTATCATCAGTGGGGTTGTGACATTACTCAGTATCTGACATGCATGCATGCGCAGTGGCATTTATACTCACCGAGCAGCCATGTATCGCCATGCCGCCCAGCTTCTATGTCCCGGTTTAGGGTAGACATTCTGTTGATGAAACTGTCATGGGTGGAGCCTGGATAGTTGGCGTATACTGAGGTGATGATTCCCTTGGCATCACATACTACCTGGGCGTTGATGGAATGCCAGTGCTTGCGGTTTCTATAGATGTGCTCTGTTGCCCTGGGGGGACGTAGAGCCACATGGGTGCAATCAATGGCACCTAGCACTTTGGGGAATTGTGCCACCCTGTAGAAATCCTGGGCAACAGCCTGCCTTTCTGCAGGTGTTCTGGGAAGGTATATGTGCCTGCGGACTGATGGGCGTGCAGTGATGATGGCCAAGACCTGGTGTAGGCAGCGTGACTGCGTGGCCTGTGACACCCACCCCACTATGGCACTTGTCCGCTGAAATGATCCAGTGGCCAGGAAGTGCAGTACATTGAGGACCTTCTGCAGGGGGCTGAGTGCTTGGGAGCACAGGGTGGTTGATGTGAGGTCATCCTCTCACTCACTGACCAGGTCGAGTATTATGTGAGGTGGAAACCTGTACCTCCCATACACATGGTCATCAGGCATCCCAAAAAGGCTGGTTCTGGGTGTAAAAATTCTGGCCCGGACTATCCTCCTCCTCCTCCTGCGGTATCCCACGGCCACTGCTGCTAGGAATGGTATGTTCATCCTGGCGTCTGAGCTTGTTTGTTGTTTGCGTGCACTTTTATGCTGTGCGGGTGGACGTACGCCTACTTCCTGCTGGCGTACGTGTTTCCGGATTGGCCACGTTCGTTTCCATGAATACGTGTTGTAGGCGAGCGTGTAAAACTTCCCGCGCAGCCCTGGAATACCCACACCCAGCCCAATCGCGTGTAAAACCACCCGCGAGCCCCTGAAATACATGCACACGCTCCCCCAGGCCCGATCGCGTGTGGAACTTCTCGCGCACCCCTGAAATACACGTACCCCGCTCCCCCAGGCCCGATCGCGTGTGGAACTTCTCGCGCACCTCTGAAATACACGCACACGCTCCCCCAGGCCCGATCGCGTGTGGAACTTCTCGCGCACCTCTGGACTACACGCACCCAGGCCAATCGCGTGTGGAACTTCTCGCGCACCCCTGAAATACACACACACGCTCCCCCAGGCCCGATCGCGTGTGGAACTTCTCGCGCACCCCTGAAATACACGTACCCCACTCCCCCAGGCCCGATCGCGTGTAAAACCACCCGCGAGCCCCTGAAATACACATACCCCGCTCCCCCAGGCCCGATCGCGTGTGGAACTTCTCGCGCACCCCTGAAATACACGCACCCAGGCCATTCGCGTGTAGAACTTCTCGCGCACCCCTGAAATACACGCGCCCAGGCCAATCGCGTGTGGAACTTCTCGCGCACCCCTGAAATACACGCACCCAGGCCATTCGCATGTAGAACTTCTCACGCACCCCTGAAATACATGCACGCGCTCCCCCAGGCCCGATCGCGTGTGAATCTTCTCGTGCACGCGTGTTCTCGACACCCGTAATACGCGTTCCCCGCTTTGCGTTTGCTGTTTGCCAGTCCGGTAAACTGGTACAGTGTTGGCGCAGCCCTTTGCGATGGTTTTGCGATCTTGATGGCTTTTCCTTGCGCGAAGGTGTTTTTGGGGGCGTAACTGGCGCTGCTGCAGGGTCCCTGCGCCACTCTGCGCCACGTCTGCTTTTGGAGGCGAGAATCCATGAATACGCTGTGCGCGGAAATTGATTTTATCGCACGCGGCTGGCGCAAACGTTCGCACGGGCACACTGTGCGCTAGCCGCGTGCGACACTTTTGTGAGGAATTACATGAATCGGCCTGATAATCTATTTCACTGTCAGAAGCTTCTGACAAAATAATACTGTCAGCTATGCTTGAGCAATCTGAAGGCTATTTCAAGCACATTGTCTCCTGTACCCTGTACATAATACGTGTTTTAAGGGATAAGTGATTATTGTCATTCTTATAATATGTTGTTCTAAAATGTGGTTTGATTTTTTCTATTTGTGTTTGTAAATGGTTTAACAGGATGTCGATTGTTTTTGCATTTCTTGTTAGGATATTACTGAGACAAATATACACTGTATGTATTTGTATTTAAGATGTATTTTTTGTGTTTTTTTGTATTTTGTTGATGTTTATTTTGTTAGCACATGCCCCAGAAAAACGATTTTCCTATTTTTAGCCCTGATAATGTATACATTCTGGCTGGGGCCAGGCCCTCGTCTCACACAAGCACAAGTGTCCAACACCCCAGTGGTGCAGATAGGCAGATTGAGGTTAATTCAGACATACATGTGAATGTTGATGTCCTTTACACCACAGTGCCATGTTTATTCTTATATACATTCTTTGGTTCAAACTCTTTCTTTAAAAATAACAGCTGTGAAGTATGATCTAGATGCTAGGGACTGAGTGGTGGATGGAGATTAGCAGGGAATAGTCAAAGTGCTGCTCTATAACCACAGGAAAGCGCTCTACATGGTACAGGAAGGGGACCCGAAAGCACAGCTTGCATGCGAGATATTCCTTATACCACACGTACTGGAAGTCACAATTATAGATGAAAGTTAGTGGAGTGAGAATGAGTTTGAGTCATCTGAACACTGTCTGAGACCACTGACCCTTAACCTTTGTCAAGACTTTGCACTAGTTTAGCACAATGGCCCATCCCTCAAGTCAGCTTTTGAGCAAACTATTTCTGTGAAGGAGGGTAAAAGTAAGACATTCATTTTGTAGGGAAAAAAGTGGAATATAAATATGAGCAGAGGACAATGTAAAGGGAGTAGGGCAGATCCATTACCAGTTATTGCTCCTCCATTTATAAGGGCAGACCCGCAATTGACCCCATTCACATCTAACACGTTACTTTGCGTCGCTGAAAAAAACACCATTTTCTTTGCAGGTTCTTGTGGTCTGCTGTTAATAAACACATGACGTAACTGATGCGGAGGCTGCAATTTGCAATTTGACCTCACACGTTGGTGTTGGCCATGCCTTTTTTAAGCCCCTGCCTATTACGGATATCCAATTCTCCCAATGGGCATAGATATCATAGGATACTTGAGGCCTTCCAAAGCGGGGGAATAAATGTACCGTAGGAATTGTAGATTACTCAACATGTGTTATCTAGACGCATTTCCTCTTCACAGCAATGCCACATGGTCAGGGTTCCCCACAGGAGATCCTTATGGATCAAAGGCCCACATGCACGTGCAGACTAATGACTGGATGAGAAACGTTATACTATATTGACATCCTGTTTGACTTGTTTCTAATCCATATAGGATAGTTGGGATAACTTTCATTTTCCAAAAATGGATGGCTGGGGAGATGGAAAATTTACCATATCTAGCCAGGATAATTCGAGTTTGAGATGTAGCTGACAAAAGTTTGGAGTCTATGAGATCAAGATGCTTTGTTGCTCTAAGAGTCGGTTCAAAGATCATGCCTAGATATGTATAGGCAGATGTGATCGATAAGTTGACATTGTCAATTGACCAAAACTTGAGCGTGTGGATTCCACGGTGGGGATTATGCATAACCACCTGAGTTTTGACAGTATTGACTTTAAGTTCATTTTCTAGAATGTAAGAATGAAAGGTAGGTAGTAATGTTTGAAGTCCAGCAGGCGTCTTGGAAACTAACACAATGTCGTCAGCATACATGAGAGCTTTAATCGGAATACCATTTATTCTGGGGGAATCAGATGCAGCCGCTTTAAAATTGATCTTTACATCCTGAATAAAATAATTGAAAATGGCTGACGCCAAGAGAGAACCCTGCTTCAAACCACGTGCAGTAGGGATAGATTTTGAAAGTAGTCCTTCCAAATTGAGTCTAATTTGCACTGAAGTAGACAAATGGAAATTATATATTATATCAGACAATGTAGGTGGACAGTCGTCCCTGGCTAATTTAGACATTAATTTGATTCTGGAAATCGAGTTGAATGCAGAATATAAGTCTAGAAAACGCAAAATACATGTGTTGCTTTTGCGCAAGACATTGTTGTTTAATAGCATTCAAAAGAAAGAGATTGACTACAGTGCCCATGCCTGCAATGAAGCCTGATTGGCATGGGTCTCGAAGATGATGAAGTTGAGTCCAGGAGGAAAAATCACGCAGAACAAGTTTTGCGAAGATTTTACCTGGAGTATCAAGGAGAGCAATGGGTCTATAATTATGGGGAGAGGAGCGATCACCTTTTTTATATATGGGCACTATGATCGATGTTTTCCAAGTTAGTGGTAGATTTCTAGTAACTAAGATATGTTGGAAGAGTTGATCTAAAATTTGGGCCCATAACTCAGGATTATTCTTTAACATGTTATTGGTCAAAACATAAGGACCTGCTGCTCTAGAATTACTGGACCTTTTGATGTAGGAGGTTAGTGTTTTGATGCCATAATTAAGAGACCATTTAGATTTGGATTGTGTTTGATAGTCCATGATTTCATAAAGGGGATCAGCATATGATTTGGAATAATGCGGGATCCATTGCTCTTCTTTGCTTGAGCATCTAGTTGATGTACACAATTATTATGATTTAGTATCTTCCAGATCTCAGCAGAATTCTCAGCTTGAAGAGTGATAAGCATTTTTTCACCATCCCGTTGGAAAAGAATAGCTCTATGGGATCGTATCCAATTCAGGTATTTGGGTTTGGCCTTTTTAAGGGCATCAAAATGGAGTAAGTGTGGAGAGGCAGTCAGAACTTTACATTCTTTTCTATAACTCGCTTTTCTGAGCTTCAGTTCTTGGTCAAAGGCGTGTAAGTGAGTAACAGGTTTAGATTTCACAATAATAATGTTATTCTTAAATTTCTGCAGAGTACTAGTATAGTCTGAAGACATATTGGGCCTCATTACGACTCAGGCGGTAAGGGGTTTACGGCGGCGTAAACAGCGCCGACCCTTACCGCCTGATTCCGAGGTCCCTTAGTGCCATGGAGGTTTTAACACCTGCTTTTAGCAGGTGTTAAAATCCATGGCGCTAAGGGACCTTGATGTTAATTACGCCACCGTAATTTACGGTGGCGTAATTAACGCCTTCCCCACTCCCATTATGCCCTATGGGGCAAAAATGGGAATGGGGAAGGGTAAATGGGGATTGGGGACTTACCGCCCCGCCAACCTCGGAATGGGGCGGTAAGTCCGCCAACCACCCTGGCGTAAACATAGTTTACGCCATGGTGGTAAAGGTACGACCCAGGCGGTAACTTACCGCCTGGGTCGTAATGAGGCCCATTGTTTGAGATCATATGCGTAAAAGCAGTATTGAGGTTGCCAAGTTTGGTAGGAGTCCATGAAAAGCGAGTTTTGGCCTGATTAATCATAAGAGATGGACCATACCGTTGACTGTGAGAAGTGATGGACAAATCTGATCTCATAATTGTAAGAGATAATAAATTATGATCGCTACACATTTGAGGGATGACAGTAAACGTGCTAATAGCTCGGTACAGAATGGAATCAGTGAACATATAGTCAATTGTACTAACCAGATCATCTCTATGCCAAGTGGGGGCAGCAGGAATGTCACCAGGGACCGCCCCATTAATCATTATAAGATTTCGTTCTAACATGAAGGAGGACCATGTTCGGGCATCTTGGAAAACAGCTTCATTTGGCTATGGTGAGAACGCGATTCAACCTGTGGCCTACCCGTGTGGTTTTGGCTCAATGAAAACAAATTCTTGTGTCAGAGAACTTTTGTAGATTTTGCAATGATCCAGTACAAAAGGAAACACTAGAACATCTAATAATTAAGTGTTCAGGGTTGATCCCTTTGAGAAACAAAATGTTTGTGAAGCATATCTCCCTTGTTGCAAATGTGCAGCCTGAACTTAGTTGGGCTTTTCTTCTTAATACCAACAATAGGAGTTTGATTATAGCCTTGGCGACTTTTTTCAACACACTGTTTCAGGAAAATGAACTTGGGTAATATGTATATGACAAGGTTTTCTTTTTCTTTCCCATTGGAGACTGCAAGTCATTGAGGTTTTGTAACCATGTTATCCATGTAAATAGTTAAGGCAACTTTATTGATGTTTTGTAAATGACCTAATTTTTCTTTCTGTAATTTAGAGTGAATGCAGGAGATGTATGCTATGATATGTATAGCTTAAGAATGTTTTTTATCTTGTTGTTGTAACTATCTAAAGATTTTGTAAAGTTTCTTAAAAATTGAAAAAAGTAGATTTATTTCTGCTAAATTTCAATAAAAAAAACAAACAAATATTGACATCCTCCTTACTTCATTCAATAGGCCTCAAGTTAATGGTTTAATTGAGAGATTTAATCCAACTTTGAGGATCCAACCTCCTGCAGATGAAGATGCCAGGAATCGAGATGACCTTCTTCCTCGGTCCCTATCTGCTGTGCAGAGGACTCCACAAGCCTCCAGAGGCGAGGAGGCACGGGACTATTGTGACACGTCAAGGAGGTACAAGAGGAATGAATGTTGGGGACTAGAACAGAGCCTGGGTGGTGTAGAGGGCACCTTCATCATACCTTTAGTGAAGCTCAGGTGGCCAGCCTCCTGGTGGAAGCTTTGTGGTTTGTTCCATTATCAACCAGCCCTAACTTCTGCAGCAGTCCAGAAGTACTGTACATGAGAACGTGTATTCTAAGTCCCAAGCAAGGAATCTGCCTGGAGTCCAGGGTAAGAAGCAGAAGGACCAAGAAAGAAGTGTGGGGTTACTGAAACCCTCAAGACTGTAACTGCCTGAGAAGGGTTAATGGAAAACCTGTAATGTCATCCCTGGTTTTAGGATTACCAAACCCAGAGACCTTGATGTTTAAACCCTAAGGTGAAGACATATGTTGTTGAGTTAGATTTTCCCTTGTTGGCCCACTTGTGTAACAAGCCTCACAAACTTCTTTTTCTGGCTTATATTGATCCTGGGCAGCTTAATACAATGCAAATGCCCCCACTCTGATAATTTAACCGAATGTGGGGTTGGGAAAATTAAAAATACCCAAATGAAGTCAAAATACTTCATTGGAGTACTTGGAAGTCCACATGATGCAAACACAATGTGTTCAGAAATGCAGAGTCAGAGGAAAATATTAACTGGAATATCTGCAGCAAAAACAATGAAAATATTTACATTCCATTTGTGATCATGCAAAAATCCTGCCTGCTCTGTAAAGGGTGTCAGGAGAAATTCCTGGCTCTTCAGCATTCAGTAAAGCCTGGTCTCACTGTATTTTGACATTGTGTGACACAGTATTTTTAGAGACAATATTTTGACATGACACATGTTTTTGACATTGATGTGAGCAATTCAACAACTTGTGTATTTGTGATCATGTTATTTATGCGTAGCCATGATCTGAAAACCCTACAATGACTCATTTTCTTTGACCTGTACTGGTCTGCAGACTGGGGATTCCTATCTGAGTTATAGCGGATGTGTCCTAGATTCCTGCTCTCATTCCTTTTCTGTGCGTCAAAGAAGGCAATTCATCCCAATGAGACATTTTCACATTCATTCATTCATTCACTTCATTTACTGTATTTAACACATATTTTATGCTTGAGGAGCAGCTGAGAAATATACTACCTGTTACTTCAAAAATATGCTATCCGGTAATATTCCCCCGACACAAATGGTCACCATACATAATGTTCCTAGTAAAAGGCAGTGCCGATATTATGTATGTTGACCATTTGTAAGGAGAGGGCGACTGTCCCCAGCTCCCCTTGGTGTAAAAAAAGAAAAAACAATGTAAAACAGGGGTTGCGGGTGGAGGGGGTCAGGGTTCCACAGGTTGACAGTGATAATGTCCCTGCAAACCACAGCCTTTTTGCAGCAACTTTTTTTCCACACAGGCTTTCTGCGGGGACATTATCACATGAAACCAAAAATATATGGTGCAGTCGAGGAAATTCCAACATGGAAAATTGTCAAGTAGAGTGGAAAAAGAATATTTCATATGGATGAAGCTGTACTGGATTAACATTAAGAACATCTCATTAAATCATGGAATTGATATCATGACCGTCAATAACATCACGGAGAGAGGGTCTTGACAGAATGCAGCTCTTGAACAATGCTGCTGATGTGATGCAAAATATGGGAACATTTGGGGGAATTGTGAGGGATTTAATCAATTGCTTTGACCTATTGGTTTGATTGGTGAACTGTTGATGAAGACTATACCCTGAACATTTCATATGGGTGGAGAGACGATTTGCAAATGAGAATTGTCTATGTCGACAGAACATGGATTGTATGTATGCCCTCTGTGGCGTGCAGTTCTTGAAGGATATGGG
This sequence comes from Ambystoma mexicanum, assembly GCF_040938575.1. NCBI lineage: Eukaryota > Metazoa > Chordata > Amphibia > Caudata > Ambystomatidae > Ambystoma > Ambystoma mexicanum. The sequence continues at coordinate 993,473,654 of NC_090923.1, read as the reverse complement.
ATCTAGCGTGGGCAGGATTTTATGTGTTGATTTAAGGAGTTGATTGGTTGGGCAAAATGCAGCCCGCACTAATTAGCAACAGATAAAACCATTGGAAAATATATTATTTAAAAAGAAAAATGTTCAAACTTTTTTTTAAATGTGTGACGTCTAAAAAATGTGGTTCGCCCCGACGTAGTGAAATGTTATGTATGTCTATGAAGATTCTCAAACTAAAAACAGATTTTACAAAAAAAAGGAAAAAAGGAAAAAAAAAGAAAGAAAAATTTGAAAACTTCGCCTACACTGATGGAAGAAAAAGCAACAAAGGGCAAACCACGAACACCCAGAGAACCAGGGACGTCATTTCACCAAAATGCCAGGGGTAGCAGAAGTGACATCCCATGACCCTTGACTCCTGTTGACATCACAGGAAGTGATGTCATTTGGCCCCACCCCAAAGTGATATCGCGGGAAGCGATGGAACATGACCTTTCACCTGTTGACAAAACAGGAAGTGGCATCACATAGCATTCTACACTACGGAAAATATGGTTACGATATCACTATAATGTAATGTACATTTCATACAAGATTGGATCACCAAATGTATCATTAAGATCAGTGTGTATAGGCCCATATTACCAAATTACTGTGAATGCAAGCAGACGTCCACGACCAAATGAAAATGATGTATTATATAGTACTTACGCGTAAGCGCTTTGTATAGAAAAAATATACACCCAATATCACCCAACCTGTGTTGGTACTTAATTATCAACCTCAGAAAGATGAAAGGATGAGTTAAGGTGTTTAAGAACAGACTAAATCAGTGACTCACCCCCTGAAGTGTGCCTGAAATAAACCTTTAATGAGTCTGCCAATTATTGTATAGAATTCCAGAAAGACACAATATTTAGTATTCCTATTCTTTCTTATTTAGGGCCAGTGCTGAAAGTGTTAGACTTGTGGCACCCCTGTTTTTTTTTCTACTTTTTTTAAGGGGCCTGAACAAGAAAGCCAGCCACTCCAGAACTAAAAGAGCCACATGGTTCTAGCCACAGCCCCAGGAGCTTTCATTACAAAAAAATAAAAAAAATAAAAATAAAAAAATGATAGCACCAAACAACAGAGCAATGACTCAATTTCAGCATACCTACAGTACCACCAGGCCTCCATAAACATATCGGAGCCAAGCCCCGGTCGGAACTTCACAGATACTGTAAACTAAGCAGTGGCATGGAGACCTTCAACAGTCGAAGGGCTACAACGCAGATGAAACAACCATACAAAATACCCGCTGTGCAAGTTCAAAGCAGGAAGAACACGCTCATGAGAACCACAACAACCACCAAATTCCCGCACATGGGGGGAGGAAAATGCACCACAGAAATCTCAGGGATAGAAGGGCATGCAATCCATGCTGTGTCAAGAGGCAAGTAACGCCCATGCTGCCACAAACAATGGGACGTTCACACAGAAAGGCCAGGATGCCACCCTTAGAAATTAACAAATGAAGACCATGAACACATGTTCAAGGTACAAAAACACTGTGCACCCCCAAAAGCATGCCCCACACACAGAGGTGTTGCTAGGGGTGGGTCTGTGGGGAGGGCTATAACCTCGGGTGTTTTGGTTGTAGCCCCAGATAGAAGCTCTGAGGCTACAACCACAAGGCTAGCTAGCTCCAAGTCCAGACAGTCCCCACATTAACGTGGCCCCGGTTCTTTCCAGACCTAGCAATACCCCTGGTCACACATGAGTAGGAAAACAGACTGGTGCGGAAATGGTTCCATGTGTTAATATCCCCGCAAAAATATCGCAATATTTTGCTGCAATATTGAGGCATGGACCCTGCGGGGGACACCCCCGCAACCCTGGCATTATTTTCACATGTGCGGGGGACACCTCCGCAACCCCCGCTCCCACAAATTATCCCCCACTAAAATATCGCCTATGGCGTTCCCGACGACCATATATACGGGGATATTTTTGGTGGGGATAATAGTACCTGATACCGCAGAAATGCCTCGTATAAGGCATATGTAATTGCACCTGAAAATGAGAGGATGTAGACGGCAAAACACAATGCGAGCATCCAAGCTCAGGCGAGCAGGCCACATTCACAGAGTTTACTCTAGGTGCAGCAAATTGGTACCACCCTCTTAAAACAGACTTCCCAGTAAAGACAATCCATGCCTCTCACATGAGCATGTCCCAGGAGGATAGCTCAGTGGCGACGTGTTCGCCCTGGAAGCAAGATGACACAAAGCAACACAGGTTCATCCCCGGTCCGCACTTAGAAACCTCTGGGTATTTAAGGGCATTATAAATATGCAACTAAGACAAAAAAAAACAATTACGCATCTAAAAAACAAACAATTCCTGTAACAGCGCCTCGATGCCTGCGGCTGTGTGGGCGCTTTAAAAATGGAAATAAATGATTAAAAAAAAGAATGGTGCAGAAATTCACAACACATATCATTGCACTTGAAAAGGAGAGGATATGGACAGCTATAGACGCGAGAAGGCCGCATTCTCAGAGGTTATCACATTGGTCCCACCCTCGCCACACAGACTTCCCACCACAGACAATCCACGCCGCCTCGCACTCAACTGAACCCACTTACTTTCCTCAAAGAACTTCCAAGTAAAGAAAACTGCTCGTCCTTGGGACAACTGAGCCGACCTGTCAATCCAGCCACAGAACACTGATGCCATTCAGCAATGGCAGGTTCACGGGACCTGGAACACATAGGCATACTGCCATATGCCTAACATGTGCAGCAGTGCCCTATCGCTAGGGAACACCCACAGGACCGTTGGCACACAACACACGGCCCATGTCAAGCTGCCCAAGCCAGTATGGAATCCATCCATCAGCGGATGCTGAGCAACTCAAGAACAGCACCTTGGCCTTCCAATCAGCAATGCGGAAAGGGCAGGAGGAAACACACGCATGCTTGACTACACTTCACCACTGAGTTACGTCTAGGCCAAGTCACGTCAGGTCGAATCAGCGCAGAGTACAAAGTGTTTCCTGTCACTCGATGCAATGAGGAGGCAGTTGCATAAGAGTGGTGTGCAAGAAGACATTACAGCTGATGCGGCATGTGGGCTTTGGGGGTGATGCTGTCCCTTTCATGCGCTTATGGTTTAGCTGCAGGTTCTTAATGAGCCGGTATCGCTGTTTGCATTAGTCATCAGTGTAGTGTGTCCATGTTCTGTGCTTGTGGTGCTTTCAATGCTTGTGTGCCTTCCTCATGCAAACAATGTCCTCAGGTACTTCAGGAAGCTGCAGCATCAGGTCCATCTGTACCTGCCGGTGATACTGCTTGAATGTTTGTGAGGGCAGCTTGGTAGTGTTAGCTGCACAGTGTGTTGAGGCGATGTGATGGGATCTATGGAATCACTGTGCATTTTTTAATGCGCATCCCAAAATGTATTTTTGTTTACCCCATTTCACTGGATGTATATGCGCGAGGCGACCCCCTCAGACGCCTATCCACACACTTATTATCAACTTAACCCCCCCACCTCCCCACATATATATGCGGTGAAATGTTGTTTTTAATTTGACATTTTGGGATGTGCAGTGATGGGGTGATACCATGTGATGCTGAGTTCAATGTTCAGGAATTGTTCCATGGTAGGCGATGGTAACTCTTGCAGGTGTTTCTTTGTGATGAGCATCATCTCAGGGGATTCCAAATGCCATGAGGGACCTAAGCTAAGGTGCATTTTTCTCATTCCGTGGAGGCAAACTGACAAGAGTCTTTCCCCATTTGACAAACCCTACCGTCGGTAGCGGCCCTCTGAGGGTGCGGCTTGACGGTCGGGATGCATGCGGGTCCCTTTCTCTAACTATCCGCAGCCAGGAAGTGGAGTGTGCTTGACAATCGAGTCACTGAGCTGTGCGTAGAGAGCCCCCTGGTTTGAGGGGAACTATGGAGAAACAGTGTGTGGCAGTTCGGCCCGGGCAGACAGGGTTGCCACCCTAGGCAGAGCTCCAGGGCAGATGATAAAGTGCTGAGGTGAGCATTTGCTGGGGGGGTGCGGGGCATGCAGCTGAGCCCATAATTCAAGCACATGGTATTTCGCTTTGCCCTTTCCCTCATTCGTTTTCACCCTGACCCCCGGGTGGCATTGTGCTGTGGGGCGCTCTGCCATTCCTATATTTCCTGATTGTTCTGTGCCCACTTTAGCGCAGGAGGTTTTGGGGACACTGCTGTGGCTGATACTCAGAGGTGCTCAGCGGCTGGTTTTTAGGTTTTGGTTTTTGGCTTTTGGTTTTTGGTTTTTTGGTTGCTAACTCAGTCGGGGCAAGTCTTATAGGAAATGTCCGGTATTAGGAGGGGGGAACATAGAGGAGACTGCCACACCCCACAGGAATCCGCTTACTGAGATTTTGGCTGTTAGTGCTCATAGAAGAAGGCGACTCCAGGACAAGAGAACATGCTCTTTGAATGATGACGACATGGAAATAATGATAGCGGGTGAAGCTGAACTAGGAGATCATAGCTACACACGGGATGGGGACGCTCTTATGTAGACTGGCAGCCTGTATATTTTGGCCCTGTCGCTGCCCAGGCCCCTATATTCCGGTGGGGATAAAGAAAAGATTGCCCTCCTGAAATCCCCTTCACAGTCATCAATGGAACCAGCTGGGATATGTAACGAGCAATTTGATCATATTGGACCCATGTGGCATGTAGTTAAAGATAGAATAATTGCAGACTCTCATAAATGCAGTCATTTTCATGACTTCTGTATATGGCTTGATTTTCTAGATACATTTGCACAATATGTACTCCGGATCAAGATAGATAATTCATGTCAAGCTGACCTGTATCTGAATGCGGACATGGATAATAGCTGCCAAATCTCTCCGCTGAAGTGTGGTGATCTGGCATGTATACTTGACATTCAATCTCAGACGTGGACCCAATTAAGCACGGTATAGGTGTTGAAGACAAAATATGTCAGACTGAGAAGGATGTCATGAATATGGCTAAACGTTTACAGGCGGCAAATGCTAAGCTGCAGCACCTCCATCCTATGGCTCCACACATGATTGCTGTACCTGAAGGGCAAACTAAATCACTTACAGCTGGGATTGCCAGTGCAGCCGAGGTCCCAAGATTGACATCACCACGGGGTGTCCAACATAATGACAGTAAATTTAAATCTAGGCCCATTACAAGCATACAAATTGGTAAAATGCAGATGCCCCCTATATCCGATAAGTCTCTGAGAGAAGCTGTTTTAAATCAAATAAATGTTATTATTTCTAATGTCATGTCACCAGTAGAGTCTGAAGCCAAGGAAGCCCTCAGGAACAAGGTTATGGCATGGCAGACCTGGAATCATTAGGATGGTGGATTCTAAGATCCTATGGATAATTAAGATTGGTCACTGAATAGGGACTGCATATTGGTTGGCTGTGGCCATAGCAACCTTTTAAGCCAATTGTATTGACTTCATTGATGTGCCATCTGAACTGAAGTTGATTGTAAACACCACTATATGATGCCCCATATTTAGAAGCTCTAATGATAGAGAGTAGCCTCCTATTCTCCTACGTGTCTTGGGTTCCGGGTCACATTATGCTCGATTGCCCTTTTACCTGATATATTGACAGACACTGATATTTATTGAAGGCTTTTTTGTACTTTACCCAATGTATGTCTATCTGTCATTGGTATGTTGCATTTGAATTATTGTTATGTGTTGTAGCAGTTGTATGTAATTCTTGTTAGTGCCCTGATGGCCACGGACCAACATGGCGCTGTAAATAAACATAAACATAGCCAAAGTTGCTGTTTTGTGTCCCTCTTGTTTTGCCGTGTTGATCATGATGGTCTATGTTCTGTCATTTCCCTTGTGCTCTTCATAGACGTGAAGTTTCGGCGCTGGCCAACTCCTTGTAATGTTTTAGGCCTACCCCTCCTCAACCCTAACCCTAACCCTAATCTAACCCTTAATCTAATCCTTAATCTAACCCTGAATCTAACCCTAGCCCCAACCCTAACCCCTAACCCTAACCCCAACCCTAATCTAACCCTTAATCTAACCCTAACCCTAATCTAAACCCTAATGTAAACCTTAATCTAACCCTAAATCTAACCCTAGCCGCAACCCCATCCCCCAACCCTAACCCTATCCATCGAAATTAACCATCGAAAATTATTCAATTAATATGCTTTTCGATGGAAAGGCAATTCAACTAATAATTTTCGATGGAAAGGTATTTGATGGAAAGGTTTTAGATGAAAAGACCAGATACCCAGTCTGTTTCCTGAATCTAATACATTGCTGCTGCATATGTTTCCATTCACAAGAAATCGTTTGCACCATTCATTTCGGAGATACGCCCTTTCCTTCTGGATAAATTCAACATTTGATAATAAATATGCAGCACTTTCAATGGGTTGCTCCTGAGTTTGCCTTCATTCACACTATTAGGATAGTTGGGACGGACTGGATGAAGGGGAAGAGAGCATTTGTATGTCCAGTCTAAAAAAGGATGAATGGGACACTCCGGCACACGCCATCCTCCCACCATGGTTTTACATTTACACTTATTTGTTTGGGGCCAATCGCCCTTTCCCGTGATGCCACTCAAAGCAAGTGTGCAATTTATGATTGAGCGACCTCGCCCAACATGGAAAATCGAGAAGTCAACACCCACCCATGCACAAAGTGCTAGTTTAACTCTTTCCCAGACTACTATGCAGACAACATTGCACATTGGTGCAAAACCAAAGATGCAGCCAGAGAATGTGTAGTCTGGATTGCAAACTGTGCTACCAGAAAACCTGGCCTCACCGCCAGGCTGTGCCACTTTTCCATTCTATGTGATCTTAGCCAAATCATTCTGAATTGGTCTACATTTCTTTGGCTACCAAAATTGGGGTCACCTAGAAGTGATTATGTTAAATGTTTGAAACAAAAAAAACTCTATCAAGCATTCTTTAATAGACTACAGTGTTAGCGCCTTGCATAATATACATGGTTTTATATCATTTGTTGCTCCGTGAATAATAATAATTATAATGATCATTAATTTAGTGCACGCCACAGGCTAAATTATCGCTTAGCTTGTTCATTGCTCATGGCACTGTCACTTGTGATCCATGGTTCTCTCCTCACAGAAAAGTGAAATAATTGATATATAACAACATGGGGAGGGTGATGAGACCACCCTATGATTTATTTTCCTCTCTCGGCCACCATCTTAGGAGCTGTTGCTGTTGGGTCAACCACTGTGCCCAGTTTGTGAATTAGTGGGTGCATCAATCTTGGGTATGGTGGATGTTTGCCTAGAACCGGGTCTTGCCAACTTCAGACAGTCATTTCAATTTTTCATCCTCTTTTCGTTCACCCTCCCAGTTATGTGGACCCCGCTTGCTGCTCCCAAGATTTGCCTGATGGGGTATAGGGAAAACACTTCTCTAGGGTTGTACTTGGTAGCAGCTCTATTGCCACTGCGCACCAACCCCAGGCGGAAAGGAATGCACCAACTTAATGTTACTCCTTTTTATCATTCTCTGAAGGGTGAAATGCTATCCCCTCTCATCCTCAATATAAAACTTGCGACCAGCAGTTTGTACAAAGGTTTCTGCACCAGGTACCTTACAAAATACATCAACATTCTTACATGTATGTATTTACCTATCTAAGGGGTAGGTTAAAGAAATAAGTCTGATACATAAGAAATGTAATTCTAGAGCTGAAATTGGGGTACATCCCAAATCTGATGGGTGCAAGTCTTTGGGCCTCATTACGAGTCCGGCAGTAACTGCGGCGGTAAAACCGCCTGGTTACCGCCGGACTCGTATTACCATTCTGCCTCCGTGACTCCCGGAATTACCAGGGCATTACAGCCCCAGTGACCCAGGAGTCACGGAGGTGGAATGGTGTTAATCCCCATTCCCATTGAGTCCCATCGGACTCAATGGGAATGGGGAAGTGGAAACACCGGCACCATCTCGTGATGGTGCCGGTGTTTCCACGTCCGCCTGCAGGCGGGAGGTGTTCAACCCACCAGGTCAGACCTGCAGAACTCGGGATCCGGAATTAACACTGGCGGCGGGTTTACCGCCACTGTTAATTCCGGACCACCCGACCCGTAATGAGGCCCTTTGACATATGTTCTCTGGCTTTTCATCCGTGCTAAGACTTCAGCGGGTTTCAGGATCAATGTAAATGCACCAGTACATTTTTGTTTTAATTTTATGGAACTGGGGGTCAGTCCCCCTTTTTTTATTATGCCTTCTTCCCTTTTGTTCTATCTGCTCCCTGAAAACAATCAAAAATGATACCGGCACATGCCAATGTATTGGGAAAATGCACAGACATTGTCATGTTGAATTCATCATTACCCCTATCGCTGCTCTTGGCAGCCTCCCATCATGCATGCCATTTGGAGGTTGCAGCTGGGACCCCTGAGGTCTCCCTTGCTACCCCTAAAAACATATATATTTTTTTTTACTTTTTATTTTTTTACAAACGTATATATGTTTGTAACAATAAGGAGTGAAATTAGCAATAGCTATATATGCACACTTGTGTGTAGTCTAAGACTAACCTGTACAAGTTCACCATTCGGGATCTCTTTATGTCTGAACAGAACACGATTTTCCAGCGGTTCATAGAGCTGAAGCGCAAATATCTGCGAGGTACACATCTGGTTATTCACTATCTGGACCCCTTGCCTCCCCTGGCACGTCACATATGGAGATCTTACTCGGATGCGTAACATTCAGTTGAATGGACTATGGACACTACGTTACTACACTCAGCAGATATGCCTGCACGTGGTTTATTCGGTTTAATGAACTTTACACTTTTGCATGGCAACTTTTCCAGATTTAATGGACATGTATTTTGACAGAAACATTATTGAGACTTTACCACCAATAAGTAATCAAAAGTGAACCTTGCTTAGAGAAATGCACATTCTCTAAGTGGAATGTGCTATGAATATTGCCGACCTTATGGGCACATAACAAAAGTCTCACACCATTGATTATATCATGGACTATATATTTGCATGTACAATGTAATTTTCTAAAGCATGAACAGTATTATCATAACATCTTATTGTATTGCAGAGATTTGATTTGCACTTGATGAAGGGAGTGGTTCCCGGAACGCGTTGTGCAGCGTAAATTTGTATATAAAGGAAGATTTGAAAATCCAACTCTCTCATTATCATTTTCTACAGCATTTCCAAGAATTTCAAGACATATCTAAATGTACTTTACATGTATTTGAATTACTTTCCGCTGATTTGTCAGCAAAAAGGTGTGCATGGAAACTCCTGGGCTGTGGCCAGGGCCATGTGGCTCTTTGTTTCTGGAGGGGCTGGTTTTCTTGTTCAGGTCTCTGGTCACTGCTCAAAGTGCAACACATTGAGCAGTGACCCTAAATCAGAAAGAATAGGAATAACAAATAAATGGTCTTTCTGGAATTCTATACAAGAAATGCTAGGCTCATTAAAGGTTTATTTAATGCAAACTTCAGGGGATGAGTCACTGATTTAGTCTGTTCTTGAAACACCTCAAATTCACAATGCAGACACAAACTTCCAAAAACCATTTAGAGTAGAATAAGCATCCATTTCAGACTATGGGCCTCATTACACGGAAGGCGGTGATCCAGGGTGCTATTAGCACCGTGGACCATGCCGGTAAATTACCGGCACCGCCTTGGCGGTAAGGGGATTTACCGCCCCATTCCAAGGTCGGTGGGGCGGTAAATCCCCCTTCCGCCATTGCCCTTCCCCATTCCCATTTCTGCCCCATAGGGCTCTATGGGAATGGGGAAGGCGCTAATTACGGCACCGCAATTTTGCGGTGCCGTAATTAGCTCCGAGGTCCCTTAGCGGGTTGGTTTTTAACGCCTGCAAAAAGCAGGCGTTAGAGCACCAACCCGCTAAGGGACCTCGTAGTACGGCGGTAAGGGTTAACGGTCACCGTTGCCATTAACGGTGACCGTTAACCCTTACCGCCGTCCGTGTAATGAGGCCCTATGTATTTTGCTTTTGATATTATATGATATGGCAATTATAACATGCCTGTAAACAAGTGTTTCTAGGTGCGACAAGACAAGGAGGGGGAAACAGCAGAGGGCCAAACAACGATCTTACTAGGTCTTGTGTCATTCAGATCAGGCAAGAGCAGGGAAGTGGGCAGGGGAGAAGTGCTGAGGGTATGGGGAGGATGGAGAAGTCCGGGAAAAAGGAGCAAAACAAGAGTGCAGCCAACGGGTGGCAAGTGCAGGTACTCATAAGTGCAGCCAGCAGGGGCCAATAAGTGCAAGAGAGGGGACTGTGGGGTTACAGATACAGACTGCAAGGGCAGGGGTGCCAAGAGGCAGTGCAAGGTTGCAGCTGGACAGGCTGGAACTTGGGACCAAATTTAGAGAGTAACCAGGTGACCAGTGCATGGAACAGGCAAGTGATCAGCAAGGGAGAGGAAGAGAGGCGGCAGAAGCAAAAAGAAAGGTCTTGAGCTGCTTCCAGAACCCAAGATGGTTCTGCTCAAGTTTCAGAGAGGCTGGGAGGCTGTTCCAGAGGGAGGCCCCAGCCGAAGAAAGAGCTCTGCCACCAACTCTCTGCTTGGAAAAGCGACTGACCGCAGAGAATTGAGGGTGGAAGAGTAGAGAGCTCAAGAAGGCAGTTATTTAGGAAGAGGGAGCTGCAGGTATTTTGGACCCATGCCCCAGTAAGCCTTGTGGAAAATGCAAAGGGTCTTGAACTTGATCCTTGCTGCCACTGGGAGCCAGTGAGAGGATTTCAAAGCTGGAGAGATACGATCCCTGGGCTTGAGACCAAGGACACGTCTCACAGTCCTTTTCTGGATGAGTTGTAGAGGACGGACAATGGAGGCAGGAAGCTTTAGAAAGAGGCTGTTGCTGTAGTCCAGCCTAGAGAGAACCAGAGCTCTGGAGACAGTGAGCTTCTGGAGGAAGAAAAGGAAGGAAGAATTCCTCTGAGGAGGTGAAGCTGGTAGATTTGCAGTTACAGCATTTTATTTGTCTGCCGTTGTCTCTGTTATGATCATCACAAGACATTCCATCTCGTTGTCCTCTGTCACTTCACAAGATCCTTGTGCCTAAAAGCTTGTGTACAGTGTAGAAACCTTTGACCATAGCACATAAAGTGGCCCTTGATTTAATTGTGCCACAATTAATGCTTTGTTGTAATGTGTCTATCCTATCTCCATGGCATGCTGTTCAGGATGTTTGTTTTCATGTATCAGGCAAAGAGTGCCCAGAGTACGGGATGCTGTGTGAGTGCGCTGCATTCGCCTTGCTAATCTAAACTCTTTAATACAGTGTTATAAACCCTCCCAATGGTATGTATTTTACCAGCCTCTGAACTCTGAAAGGTAGATCCATGCAGGCTTGACATGTGGCCAACTATGCACCAGACCTGCATATGAACTGGCCTGCAGTTTAATGGTATCCACTACAGAGTGTAATTTGCTTTCTGACTTTGAGAACATTCAGACATGTAATTGCTCCTTTTACTATAGCCGGTAAGATAGCTGTAGCAGGTAAGATAGCTCAATGGGTTTAGGTCTTGCTGCTGCAATGTGTGTGTGATATGTAGGTTGCAGGTTCGGATCCTGGCAAGGCCAATTCAGCCTTTCATCTTTCCAAGGTCGATAAATGAGTACCAATACAGGTTGGGTGATATTGTATGTATATTTGTTCTATATAAAGCTCTTAAGTGTAGGTGCTATATAATAACACATCATTATCATGTGGTCTTAGAGGTCTGCTTGCATTCACAGTAATTTGGTAGTTTGGGCCTATACACACTGATATTTCCGATACATAAGTTGATCCATTCTTGTATGAAATGTATATTACATTACAGTGATATCATAACCATATTGTTCATAGTGTACTTGAGAACAATGCTATGAGATGCCACTTCCTATTTTGTCAAGGGGTGAAAAATTGTGTTCCATCACTTCTCTTGATGCCACTTCGGGGTGTTGTCAAATGACACCACTTCCTGTGTTATCTTCAGAGGTCATTGGCTGTGTGATGTCAGTTCCGCTACCCCTGGCATGTTGGTGAAATGACGTCCCTGCCTTCCATGGCAAGCCTTTTAGCCCATTAAGAATGGAACCAACCATGATCAAATCAGCCTTTGCCCTACCATCAAAAGCAGCAGTCCTGCTTGAGCAGCTTGGCCATGACTCCTTTGTACAGGAACACAGGCAACTTCAATCATGTTAAGTCTTACAGTCCAGCATTTCAGGGCGAACTTCTCATATTAGTAGCAAGACCAAGATGGATTTTGGTCTCTTGGTGTGGAAAGCTGTCCAGAGGAATGCCAGTGGTTATGATTGATTTATAGTCTTCCATTCATAACATTTCGATTTGTTTTAATAGAGTGTGCCGTGTTAAGGGGGTTCAGACTTAGCTGTAAATCGTGCGGTCGCTTCACCAAGTCTTGCTGACACTAGTTTCTTTTATGACTGATAGTGTCTGCGCATCAAGACTGCAAAACAAGATGACAAGGGAATGGTTCAAGGTTCATGATTTATCTCCACGAAAAGATATTGGTCCGTTTGTGCAGGACTAGTAAAAATGTAAAAACTGTAACCGACGCTCTCTAATAGGTGGGTCAGTAGAAATGAGACTGACTGGGTTGTTGGTGTAAAAAGGCCTTTCATTTTTTCCTTGTTGCTCGGCTCTAATTGCAATCCACATTCTACACGCATCTCCATTGCCGAAAAGAAAAGTCATTTTTGTAAAGGTCGCCATGATCACAGTTTCTGATTTGGTGGGACAGAATAGACCACGATGAAGTCAGCGGGAGCTGAACTTGCAGTTTTGGAATTAAACACAAAAAGTAGACTTTGTGTAAATAGAGCCGTCAGTGATGCGCACTGACAAGAGCAAAACAAAAAGAAGAAACGGAAAAATGTTTTCCTGGAATATTCATGGGAATGATTGGAAAACAGTGGGGAACAAGTGATTTTGGGCCTCATTACACGGTAGGCGGTAAGGGTTTACCGGTATTTTACCGGTACTGGTAAATCCTTGCCACCTTACTACGAGGTCCCTTTGCGGGTTGTGGAATTTAACGCCTGCTTTTTGCAGGCGTTAAAAACCAACCTGCAATGGGACCCAGGGAGCTAATTACGATACCGCAATTTGCGGTACCGCAATTAGCGCCTTCCCCATTCCCATTATGCCCTATGGGGCAAAAATGGGAATGGGGAAGGGCAATGGTGGAAGGGGGAATTACCGCCCCGCCAACCTTGGAATGGGGCGGTAATTCCCCTTTCCACCAAGGCGGTGCCGGTATTTTACCGGCATGCGCCATGGTTCTCCGCCTACCGTGTAATGAGGCCCTTTGTATTCTGAGTGTGCACCGTTATTGGAGAGGCTTTCCCCAATCTTGTTCAAGTAGATTAGTGAACCGAGGCATAGTGAGATATCATGAGTTGCTCAAGATCACACATTTTCTGCTAAACGGGAAAGATGGAAATGCAATCCCGGTTTCGATGTTCCAACTTCCAGAACTCTCCAACAACAGCCCTTGTCCTTGTATGAAAGCAGAAAAATGTATGTTTATGCTGTACCTACATAAAGCACAACAAACTGCATAGAACACTTTCTAGCTTCCGCGATTAGTAAGGATTGACTTCAAATTGGGCATACTGATGGAATCAAAGTAGGCGGTGTCCGTAATGACGGACACTCCCGTCCCCTGCACACCTTTTTGCTGAAAAATCAGCCGAAAGTAATTCAAATACATGTAAATTACATTTAGCTATAAGTTACGTGTTGAAATTCTTGGAAATGCTGTAGAAATATTGAATGGTCAGATGTGTACCTCGCAGATATATGCGCTTCAGCTCTATGACCCGCTGGAAAATTGCGTTCTGTTCGGACATAAACAGATCCCGAATGGCATCTCATGGGTACTATTGGAGACGAGATATAACCAGGCTTTAGTGTCTACATATAACCCATCCAGGAAAGAAAAGAAAAGAATCTATACGTTAGAAGAAAAGTACCTCGAAGCTAGAGGAGAAAGATTGTCCAAAAATCAGGAAGTCAATGGGACCCTAAGACAAGTCTGTATACAGAAAGTCCTTCGTTGCGCACTCGCAAAGTAGTGCCGATGAGGCTGAAAAGACGTATACATATTTGTAACAATAAGGAGTGAAATTAGCAATAGCTATATATGCACACTTGTGTGTAGTCTAAGACTAACCTGTACAAGTTCACCATTCGGGATCTCTTTATGTCCGAACAGAACGCGATTTTCCAGCGGTTCATAGAGCTGAAGCGCATATGTCTGCGAGGTACACATCTGGCTATTCACTATCTGGACCCCTTGCCTCCCCTGGCACGTCACATATGGAGATCTTACTCGGATGCATAACATTCAGTTGAATGGACTATGGACACTACGTTACTACACTCAGCAGATATGCCTGCACGTGGTTTATTTGGTTTAATGCACTTTAATATTTTGCATGGCAACTTTTCCAGATTTAATGGACATGTATTTTGACAGACACATTATTCAGACTTTACCACCAATAAGTAATCAAAAGTGAACCTTGCTTAGAGAAATGCACATTCTCCAAGTGGAATGTGCTATGAATATTGCCCACCTTATGGGCACATAACAAAAGTCTCACACCATTGATTATATCATGGACTATATATTTGTATGTACAATGTAATTTTCTGAAGCATGTACAGTATTATCATTACATCTTATTGTATTGCAGAGATTTGATTTGCACTTGATGAAGGGATTAGTTCCCGGAACGCGTTGTGCAGCGTAAATTTGAATATAAAGGGAAATTTGAAGATCTATCTTTCCCATTATCTTCATTTTCTACAGCATTTCCAAGAATTTCAACATGTAACTTATTTCTAAATGTACTTTACATGTGGTTGAATTACTTTCGGCTGATTTTTCAGCAAAAGGTGCGCAGAGGACGGGAGTGCCCATCATAACGGACACCATCTGCTTTGCTATTTTCTTCCAACTTTGTGTCAAGGTTGGTTTACCTTTTTACAAACGTTTTTCTTCATCGATACACATTTTCTTCATTACTTATTGGTGTGCATTTGTAGCATTTGTACACATACTGATATAAGCCCCTGTTGTTTGTTGCTCTTTAGTTGGGGGGTGGGGCAGGGTGGTAAAGGCTAAAGGAAAATAGAGCCATCACCTGATGTTCCCAATAGGTCTTCCTCTACTCTGTGGTAAAGGATCATGGGATAGTCGGAAGCATCGAAAGAGCCGCATAATGAGTGACCCTGCTTTAGAATACTGTGCTATCTTCTGTCTGGCTAATCTTGTCAGAGAAAACAAGACAACCCTCTCACAATGCACAGCAAATGCTTGCTGCTACTTTCCTTCTTTCAAAAATCTCACTCCAGCCATTATACACATCTACAAACATAGACATTCTTCTGCATGCTGCTGCATTCTTCTCTCCACTTTCCAGGCCGCTTAAGTTCTTTGTAACTCCTCCACATCGCCATCCCCAGCGAGTCAACTGGAAAAAACTGCCCCGGCACCTAAAAAGGCCTCACATCACAGAATTACAAATCCAAACCACGCTGAATTCAGAGAGTTAAAAAAGGAATATTGCGTTCAGAGATACCTACGCCAGGGCCAGCCCAAGCCAGAGCTAAAACACAGAGGCGAGAAATCCAATCACTTGACATCTCATTGGTGCGCTATATAAATGCCCCTCTGTGGTGTAAAGCTTCCAGCTGAGGATCCGCTATGGAGGAAGCCGGCCAGCGCTCACCTCAGCAAGTGTTTGGTCGTATAAAGGTTCGTTTTTCGTTTTTTGAAAAAAAGCAAACAACAACTTCCCTGCCCCCTACCCAGCAACAGACAAACATTTTCAAAGTCCTGAAGGGCCTCATTATACGTTGGCTGGTCGGGAGATAAAGTGCTGGTAACAACATGTACAGGCACTTTTCTGGACTGGCCAACTTTAAGTTTGACTGCAGAGTGGAGGATTTACCTCCAGCTCTGACCTGGAGATAAAACCATCACACCACCAGCAAAAAACTGCTGGTATTACCGGCCTGGTAATACCAGTGCGAGTAATACCAGCACATCCCCCCATGGAGTCCCATTGGACTCCATGGAATGGGGATTTACCAGTGTTTCCGCAACTTGGAATCTGGCGGTAATTACGGCAGACCAAGTGGCAGAAACGGTATTTCAGTCACCATATGTGACGTGCCAGGAAATAGCACAGTACCGGTAATACCGGCGGGAAACCGGCAAACTTAGAATGAGCACCAGAGAGTAAAATGAAAGAGTAAAGGTGATTTTGCCTCTGCTTAATCTTTTATTCTCCACTCCATCTTATAAACGTAAGTGCTAACGATGATGGATCCCTGCATGCAATTAACAACCTTTTAGAAAATTAGAACAAAAGCGGGGTGATTGTTGGGGGTCAACTTCTTGGGCCTTGCGACCTATTTAGACATGCAAATGGCTAGTGTTGCGTCAGTGTGAAAGGTAAGTTCGGAGGAACCACTACCCCACCTCCGAGCTAGTAAAGAATTTTCAGGCGTTTTCACACAAGACTGGGCCACGTAGTTTTAGAGATGTCGAACTCCAAATTTAAAATGATGAAACAAAGCTGTTTGTCAGTTTTAAATCATATATCTCCCTTTGGGGGGGGGGGCGTTTTTATTGACACGTGTTTCGGCTCACACTGAGCCCTTCTTAAAACAAGGCATATCTCATAAACACATCACTTATGATATTCAGTGTATGTAGATTGGCAAAAAATGGTTATAGCCTTCTTGAGTCACTGGGTTAAAGCCCGCCTGCAAAGTGCCATATCCCGTTTGCTCGCGACAGCTTCGAAGTTTGTGAACATTTCTCAAAGCACGTGTCAATAAAAAGGGCCCTCCTACGGGAGATTTATGATTTTAAACCGACAAACAGCTTTGCTTCATCATTTTAAATTTGGAGTTCCACATCTCTAAAACTAAGTGTGGCGCAGTCATTTTAGAAAACTAGCCCTAATGTAAAAGCCTCTCACTGCGTGTTGGGAAAACAAAAAGGTACTGCCAACACAACACGCTACTAAAGGTGCATATATGTATTTACCCATCTCCAATAAGAAATACACCAGGCGCTGGTCACCCATCCCGATTCACAGCGCACTTTCCTTATCATTGCTCACAGCATCCCAATTCACTGACCACTCAGCTTCATTCAAGGGTCGCCAAGCCTCACCCACTGGTCACCTTGCTTCACACACTGGTCGTCTTGCTTCATTCGCTGGACACTCTGCCTGACTCACTGGTCACCTTACTCGATTACAAGACCCCACCCCATGACTGGTCATCCAGACGCATCCATTGTTTACTCCGCTTCATTCCCTGGTCAGCCTTCCTCCGCACAGGGTCTCCGTGCCCTGGTCACTGGTCATCCTTCCTTGTTACTTGGTTCCTTTTGCTTAAACGCCAGTTGCCATGCCTTAACACTGGGATCACCCTGACTCATTCACTGGTCACTTAGCATCACTCACTGATTACTCTGGCCATCACCTCTCATTGATCACCTGGGCTCATATTCACTGGTTGCCATGTCGCTTAGGTGCCCGTCTTTCTACACATATTCCCTGGTCATGCTGCAGAGGGGAAATGGGGCATGCAGAGGGGGTGTGGACCAGTTGTTCAGGCCAAACAGGTCCCACTGGTTGCAGCAGGACCAAGGCCCTCATTACAAATGTTCCAGTCCGGGATAAATGCCGCTAAAAGTGTCGGTAATACCATGACTGGCACGTTTCCTGACTGGCAAACTACAGGTTTGCCTGTGGGGGGGGGTTCCCTGATTTACCACCTGCCAACATCTGGAGGTAAATCAGGCCCCCACCAGCATTAAACAGTCGGTATTCCCTGCCACCAGTACTACCGGTGCCAGAAATACCGTCAATTCTCTTCATGGAGCCCTCTGGAATGGGGATTTACCACCCTTTCCGCCACCTGTAATATCCAGGTAATTCCAGGATATCAAGCGATGGAAACAGTAGGGCAGTTTACAGGTATCCAACTGGAATTATGTTGCAAATGTCTTGTCCCTTCTCTAGTGTAATGTAATGTCATGTAATGTGGTCTTATATTCTTAAATAGTGCCTTTCTTAAATATTTAAGTCATACTCTGCGGGGATCTGTAAGGAGAGAAGATTGGATGCTGTTAATAAGCTTTCAGGAGAGTCAAATGCAAAACCTGTGGCGTTGATGGTTTCCCCAGGTTTAAAGGGGACACTTGGAAATATGTAATTCAAAGAGCAAAACCTAAGATCTGAAGGTAAAAAGAGCTTTGGGCAAGGTTGCCCACCATTGTGGGGCAGGGGGTATAAATAGGACTGGAAAAGGGACCTTTGTCAAATGTTGATTAATACTCATGTGGGATCCTGTGGTGGACATCTGTGGTGGATTTGTGTGTGCAGTGGAAGGAGATTTTTAAAACTCTGTTCTTTGGAAAGAAGAGGCAAGTAGAAAAAGGAGGGTATAAGAAGTGGGGAAAGAGAAAGGCATTAGGCAACCTCTGGGAGTGAGGTAGTATGTAACCAACTAATTCCAGAGGTGATGTCTGCCCGGCCACCATCGTTAAATCCTGTGCCGTGTTACTCACCCCTCTTATCACCAAATTTGTCAATGCCTCCTTTCAGGAGAGCTTTGCACCATCAGAGATAAAACAGGCTTGGATGTCTCCATTCTTAAAAAAATACCCTGGATCCTAACATAGCGGCCAATTATCGTCCAATCACAAACACACCTTTTCTATTGGAGATTCTGGACAAAACTGCCCATGGACAAATCCAAGAATTAATAGGTCTACATAATATTCTAGATTCAAAGCCATCAGTACTGAGTCCTCCCTGCTGGATCTGATATCTAACATCTTACAATGCTGTGCTGTGATAAAGGAAAACTGCACTTCTGATGCTCTTGGATCTTACTGCAACATTCGATCTGGTGGATCATTCTATTAAGAATGGGCTGGACTGCAAGATTATGCCTCGTTTTCCTTGCTGGCGTCTTCCTGGGTTCACTAATTATTGTCTTTACACACAAGAAAGAAGCTGAGGGAGTGGTACTGTCCACTACAAACCAGCCCTCATTAAGGTTCTACACCTTTTTCAACAAACATTAAGGTTAGGTGGGCTATTGGAAACTGTTTACACAGTACAAACCAAGGTAACACCAAAAACCAACACCACCGGGTGGTGCTGCCGCTGTATTAGATTCAGAAGCACACACCGGGTAAAATTTCAACAATTTTATTCAAATATCAAAAAATGGTTTACACAATATCAAAACAAAAATTATTTTAAAAAGCATGAAAAAGTTTTGACGCAATATCAATAAAAAACAGTGCAAAGGGTGTTTCAGACAGTTGGACAAAGGACAAAGTATTCAGTCACAATGGCCTAGAAGTCAGTGGTGTAAATGAAAGTGTTGCGTGCTGTGCAAATTGCACTTGTAAACTTAATCTGACACTCCACTCAAATTATCCATCACTCATACATCCACATACATACAATTCATACCGACATGTTTCTTTCCAAACTGTAACGGGTGAATATGTGCAAGGAAATTCGTCAGGGGCTGTCAAACAAACTAGACAAAACACTGTTGTGTGAGAACAACTGATATCACACTAGTTGCAGTTCTATATATAATAACAATGTAAATCTTAGTTTATAGCCAGCACTTTTACAACACCCCAGATGTTAAATATCATGTTGGTAGTAGTCCGTGATATGGCTCCTAGTTACACCATGGAAAACCTAGAAACAGTGAGACAATGGGAAAAATTACCATTTGTCTAATGCAATACTGTTTAAGGATCAACATAAGATTGCTAATGCGATCGAAATCCAGTGCCAATATAAAAGGGGTCAAACAACTAGCCCACACAGGCTGTTGTTTGCAGGAGGATAATGCAAAGCTGAACAAGGAAGGAGGAAGAGACACAGAACAACTGAGCGAACATTTATGGTGGAGTAGCTGGATGTCTATGTGTCTACCACAGTCTGTTGTTATACATATCACTACACAGTGGTACAGCAATAGTGATCCAAAATGGATGACACACCCAAATCACCCAAAATCCAGAAAACCTCAATAGAGAAACAATCCAAATAGCCAATACCGAAGTGCACGTCCACCGATAGCATTCAAAACTCCTTACCGTATGCTAGGGTTGCTGAATGAGGTCACCTTTTAGTTCAGGGTTCTTATGTCTGTCGTGAGGCTTCACACGAAGCAATAAACTACGAGATCGGCAGAAAGGAATCGCTATCCCCGCTAGTCATGCTGTTATATGGAAATAGGCGACAGAGAAAACAGAAAGGGAATAATGCAGTTACTGGGCTGTCAACCATAGATAACGTGTGGTTATGCGGGATCAATCTCATGCGTTAATCGTACCTTCTAAAACATATGGCATACGGCGCATGTGTAATCCGTCACTGTATTGAGTTCAGATGTGGCCGAGTCGTAGGCTGGTTGATGCAGGGAGGCTGTCCCGTGAGATTTCACTTGCCAATAGTCAGCGCATCGCCGCTCGTCAATTCAAAACCAATTAAATGGCTTGGACCATGTGGAATTGTAGCCGCTGCGGGAGAGGAAAAAATTGGCCTTCATTGAAATACCCCTACATTGAATGGGTTGCCGGCAGCTTGCAGTGAAAGCTCACAGGGACTCAGCGAAAAAACGCAACTGCATACATAGTTTCCAATGTAGAATCGCGTGTGGGAAAGTGAGCCTGGATTAAAGTAATCGTACACATGCAACATGACTGAAGCCCGAAAGTGAAAGCTTAACAGGGATTCAGAAGGGACACAACCGCGCACATCATATTCAAATACCAAGTCGCGTGTGGTCATGAGAGGCTTATCCGTCGTGAGTACGGAGGGCGTCTGGACGCTGCGCTGTCCTGCAAAAAGTTCCCAGTGTTCCTTCTTCTTCTTCTTCTTAATTATCGGAAGAGTGGGCGGACCCACGCAGGCGCTTCCCCATCCTATAGGATGATGTGCACCGTACCCACTAATTATTATTTGGCTCCATTTAAGCTCACAACTCTTCCCTCCTCCCCGTCTGTCTCACAAAATCCAACATCACACTATTCCTCCTCCTGCCTCTCTCCCCATCACCTCCCAGTATAATCCTCTCACTCAGCTCAGCCACACCCAACGCAGTCAACCGAACCCTCATCAATTCTCTCTCTGTAACATGTCTTTCACACCTAATCAAAAAATGTCCCACCGTTTCAGGCACCCCACACACCGCACAGTCCCTTGATTCACGCTTCCCTATTCGAAATAGACAGTCATTCAGCCCCACATGACCTATCCTCAACCGATTCAGCATCACCTCCTCCCCCCTCCTCCATTCTGATCTCCATGCAACCACCTTCACCGACACTTTCCCACGAACACCGAACATCCACCTGCCCTTCACCTCATTCACCCACCTCTCCTGCCACTCATCCAGGACCCGTCTCATCATCACAGCCTTCACCTCATCCACACTCAAAGGCAACCTCACATCAATCGCTCCCCTCCTCATACCCTCACCCGCCGCCAGATCCACCAACTCATTTCCCAAAATGCCACTGTGACTGGGAACCCACGCCAACTCCAAATCCATACCCCCGCGCACACACCGATCAATCTTCATCCTAATGTCCAAAATCACATCCTTCCTATCACCATCCCCTGCCACAATCGCGGGCTAGAGATGGTAGTCATGTGATTACTCGGGTTCCTTAAATGCAGCTGGTACGTGGACGAGCGTGCCTGTTGATAGGTTCATGTGATGTTGCTAAGCCGGCAGACGCTCGTAAAACAGCACCTCTACACCGGCTACACCAAACACTTAAAGCCGTACTGAATTGAATTGATAGTTTATTGGATATACATATAGCGACATGGCTTTGTATAACACAGCACATAAAAATGTATTTATCACAAAAGAAAAATGTATATACACATTCATCTAAAAACCAAAAAACATTGGGTTTATTTCAAACAGTTAATAATTTCAACAACATGGATATAAAACCAAACAATATGATATATTAAGTTTATATAATTTCCTTGCAAAAAAATGGACCATAAAAAAGGTATTTCATTCATCATAATAGCGTTATTATAAGCTTTAAAAATCATCTTATGAAGTAATATAAGAGATTCACATTCAATAAGTAAATGAGAAACAGTCTCGGTCACTAAATTGCTACATAACCGACAAAAAGTATGGCAGTATAGCTGTTGCCCGCTCCATCGATTAGGCGATAGAGCCACTGTTACATTAAATTTATTTAGAAGGTAGAATCGAAAAATATATGGACTCGGATAAGCTATAATATACAGAGGAGGTGAAGTTCTAGATATTCTTTCACTACAAAAATCTCTTGTAGAATGCATGTTCCCAATGTGGCGCATGTTGTCCATGAATGTAACCATACATAGCTTTTTTTTTAGCCATTGCTTTACATCGCCAACTGTATAGGTAACACTACCTTCATATAGCCAATGCATATGGGCGAATTTTAATATGCCGATTGTACCCATAGGAATGGCATCATCAAGACCCAAAAAGGCCTTCATATAGGGATCAATGATGGTCACAGTGAGCAAACGTTCAAATGACAGGGCACATTGCGCGATGTAGACATTCCATATACCTCTAATATTAAATTCAAGATACAAGTATTGTACATGTATGCATTGTGGAAGACGAAACAATTTCCTGAGAAGCTTAGCTTCAAAAATAATAATTTGTTTTTTGTAGTGGTGACCCCAGATTGCGATAGCATAAAATAGTATAGCTACGATCTTTGCATTGTAAATGGAGAGAACAGCGGAAGCACAATACTCGCTGTTCCGTCTGATAAAAGCACTAAGGGCACATACAGATATATTGCATTTCCGTTTTAGATCAGTCCAGTGAGGATCCCATTTCATTGTATCGTCAAAAATGAGACCAAGGTATCTATATGAGGTTACTTGTTCCAATGGTTTAGCAAAGAGAGTCCATACATATTTTTTAGGTCGTAATTTCCTGGAGAAGACCATCATTTTACTTTTTGCAATGTTTATTGTGAGACCATTGGCTAATGTTTATGAGGCCAAGGCGTCTAACATTAGTTGGAGCCCAGCAGGAGTATAATCTAGGAGGACAAGGTCATCCGCATAAGCCATCCAACCTATGGTTATGTTCTTAATTTTAATAGGGTTGGTGGCATGGATGGTGAATGCTTTGCACATGTCAGCTAGATAGAGGTTAAATAATATGGCAGCTATCATACACCCCTGTTTGACGCCCCAAGATGTTAATATAGGTTTGGAAAGTTTACCCAATGCATTTAAGCGGACTCGAACAGATGTATCTTCGTGGAGAAGCATTAACATACAAAGTAGGCCGGGCGCAATCCCCCAAGCATCGAGTTTCCGCCACAGCCGATTTCTATACACAGTATCGAAAACGGCGGAAAAATCGATAAATGCGCAATGGACATCTAATTTACGACGTTGCCAAGAGTGTTCAATGGAAGAGCTCAGAATGAGCAGATTGTGTAATGTGCTCGATTTTTCTCTGAAACCTATTTGGTTCTGGTGCAAGATCTTATTGTCGGATATCCATTTATTCAGTTGATAAAGGAGAACTTTTGTAAAAATGTTCAAGGTCGAATCAAGCATTGCTTGAATACGGAAGTTAGATGGCACATCCCAGGCTCCTTTTTTATGGTCAGTCAGAATATTACTAGAACGCCAAGAAGGCGGGAGGATTCCATGATTACCAATATATGTAAAAAGAATATGTAGAGCGGCACCCCAAGGCGGGGGGTTGCTTTTAATAACCAAATTGCAAATGCCATCAGGGCCAGCGGCGCAAGATGGCTTCAATTTTTCAATGATTGTGATGATGTCAAGGACACTTGCAGGGCATATCCACAGGGCATCAGGAATTGGAAGAATATAATCAGCATCTTCGACCCGACCAAGTGTTAATTTTACATGGGATGCCCATGCATCCTCATTGATACAGTTAAGAGTCAAGTCACGTTTTTTATTTTTCGAACGTAGTTGCCATATGCCATTACCATCGCCAGTCAAAGCAAGATGAGCAAGTTTCTGCCACAATTGAAGCTCAATTCGTTTTTTATGGAATTTTAACCACAATTTGTAAGTGCATTTAAGTGACCTAATCTGGGCCGCTGTCATTGACACTGCAGAGTACGTGCACCATTGATCAATAACAAGTTTGATAGCGTGTCGCAAGTCACTTTTGGCTTTTTGAATTAGTTTATCGTTGCCACATCTTGTAGGCAAGGACAGATTAACTCTTTCAAATGGAGTTTTGTACGTTTGTTGCTCGAGGGCCTTGCTTTGTATTTCAACCATGGTTTTGGCAAGATTATTGATCATATCGGTCTCATACTCATTATCACATCCGTACTACACCTTTGCAAAAGCCAGCTGTTCGTGGTTTCGGGAAGAATCGAGGCTAGATCATGATATCTAGTACTGATGCGACGGTACTTTGTCACAGTAATCTGGTGGGTGATGGCGCGTGATAACCGGCCATTATCTGTCAAAAGGTGCTAATTTAAAGGCCATTTACATTAATAAACACCTGTTTTGTGTCAGGAGGAAAAGTGAATGCAATACCGTACAGTCGCGTGATTGAGAAACATGCAGCTAAAAAAGAAATGTGGGGCATTCCCCTTGGATAGACGGACAGCACGCTAAAGAAAGTTAAATTTGGTGCCAGTCCATTTTCTCATTCAAGCCAATTAGTGCACTTTTGGTGAGGAAGATCATTTGTTGCTCTTTACGAAGGAGAGTGTGTTTATCTCTGTTGGTATCCATGCTTGGTAACAATTTGTACAGGACTGTCCACCTAATATCGTCTATTGAGTGTTGGTTTTCTACCCAGTGGTCTACTAAGGGTGCATTCTTAGTCCTATTTTTCAGACAGCTCACTAATTTCTGACCAATCGGACGGCCAGAGTCCATTATGAGGATGCCATGACAGATGGCTATGTGCTGTCGTGTGATGTAACACAGGAGTCCTGTGTGTCTCCAAATTTGTTTAACATCTTCACCCTGGCTCACTTTGAGCTGTTGGATTCAGAAGGCATAATATACTCCAAATATACAGATGATACATAGTGCCTTATTCAACTCACAAGTAATCATATTAGGGACAACATGACTGTTAACAAGGGGTGTACCGAACTTCGGCTTCGAGTAAGTATTCAGCCGAATTCTGGCTGAAAAAAAGCTATTCGGCTCCGGCCGAATAGTTTCTTGCTATTCGGCTCTTGCCGAATACTTTGACATTCTCATTTGAATACAGTGCAACATGAACTCAGAAAGGCAAATATAGACTTCAGTTTGCCAAACTGAATAGAATTAGACCAGACAAATTGCTATCAAACAGCTGAAAAATTGTTACGCTCACCTGGTATCCACAGGGACGCCACCCAGCCGAGTTACTCGGTGGTATGCTTCTCAGCTTTGCCCTTATGTGGTCTGCGGGGAAGGTTCTGCCTGAAAACACAGGAGGACTGTGTTCAAGACTGACCGACAGGGGTAAGTATCCTCCCTCCACCCCCGTATGATTTCAGTCTGTGTGGCGCCCTCTCCTCACCTTGTGGTAGAATAAGGCATGCTCTCCATCCTGCCTTCGTTGCAGGGGCGCGTTGTCTTTCATGGGTGAGTGCAGTCCAGTTACTTCACTGACGCCAGCCCGTTTGATATTGTTCAGGTAGGTCTTATTGCTGTTCTCTAGTTTTGTTGCTATCCTGCATGCCTTTCTTTGTTTAAAATGTCTCTTTTTTCTCCCTTAGGTATGAGGAGCTTCAGCGCGGCGAACTGGCTTGGTTGAGCCCCGCTGGTAAATGATGGCGCATTAAGAGCGCCATGATGCTGTAAGTAAGCGCTATGCGCAGCGCTGCAAAGTCTTGCCTTTGCTAACCTATTTTTTCCTTCCTTGTAGGTCGCAGTGTTCTTCAGCTCGAGTGGAATGTCCGGAGTGGTGCCAGCCGAGAGGCGACCAGCCAGGTAAGCCTTTTGAGCAGTTCGTAATTTGTAAATGTCCCTACTGCTTTCTTTAATGTTGCCTCTATCTTCCTCTTTCAGGTCGTTCTATCCGGGAGGCGTGCAGATTCGAGGAAGCGGTTCTCAGTAGCTGCGAGTGTTTAAAGATGAAGATTGCAGGTAAGATGCTGCTGCTAATGATGTTCCTTTTGTCTCCTTGCAGGCTCTGCTTCTCCGAGGTTCGAGGGAATAGCTGGACACGGTGAGCGTCACGTTGCAAGCTGCAAAGTAACGCGAAGCATGTTGTCTTGCTCGGGTGTGGTTTAAATTGCCCCAACAAAATAGTCCAGGTAAAGTAGTCCCTAGGCTACCACACCAAAAACACTAGACGGCATAGCTTGGTTCTTAGGAACCGAGCTATGTGGATGCCTCCATGTTGGCTGACAATACAATAAAGTAGTTCCCAAGCACATTGTTATTCATGGTGTATGGGCCTGGCGCCATAGGCGTCAGGACTGGCCCCATGAGGGCTTTTGAAGAGAATGCCAGGCTCTAGAGGCCCGAGTCCTGAACCACCTGGCCAATGGGTTTGCCAGAGGGGGTTTTGGGTGAGGGTAGTAACAAAAATATCTTATATTGTAATCTGCTCTTTAGGGCATGTTTAGTTACAGATTCCTAGACATAAAAGGTGCTCATCTTTTATACTTAGCCTGCAACAATACAGGAAAATCTTTTCTTTTGGTGAATGTTTATAAGCAATGAGCACTTTTTTCAGTTGCAAAAGACAAAATGAAAGAAATGTGCATAGATATTTTCAGTTCCTGTCATGTCACTTCCCATTGCATACATCATAGTCCCTCCTATTCTTTTTTTAAGGACTTGAGTCCTGAGTTTAAAATTATCTGATATTTTATCAGGAATCATAAGTTGCATATGTTTGTGTATTGGCGAGAAGGGGTGGCTAAGGTAAGTGAAACGTGAGCAGCATTTGTTTGGGTGGGGTGAATAGTTTTGAGATGGAGTTTACGCATTTCAGATTTCCTCTTGACTTGTGTCCTGCGTGAGCCGACATGAACCATTTTATACATTTCTATGTGAGCTGCAAAGAAGTTTCAAAACTCCACCGCATCAACTTTGCAACTGGATAGAGAATGCAATGCATCTGATTCACCAATGCAGTCCTTTTGCATTTGTGAAGCCTCCTACTTTAACTGGCACTGAATATGCAACAATCTTCTGTACATTTGGTCCCTTCATTTTTGTCAAATCTGCTTTATTGCTGGCTTTTATGCTTTAAATAAAGATGCTACATTAATTACAATGAAGAGAAATAAAAGTATAGAATGCATTTAAAATGGTGCTTTATTTGTTTCTTTAAGTTTGGAACATGATTTATTAAATAAAGCAACTATTCGGCTTCATATTCGGCTTCGTCCGAATAGTTGACAAACTATTTGGTATTCAGCCGAATACTAAATATGCTATTCGGTACAGCCCTACTGTTACCACTGCCTACAACTACATACATACATCGATGTTGTGTAACGGGTTGGCACTCAACAACGCCAAAGCCGAAAATATGATTGTTGGCACTGCACCGAAACTATGCAAATTTGACACTGCTTACGGTTCCTCCCAAATTGCTGGCTGTACTTTGGCGACTCTCACCAAAGTGAAGACTTTGGGAGTAGATCTTGATAAAGAGCTCACTTAGAAATCTCGCATCAGTAGCCTTGTATCAAGCACCTGCTACTATATCAAGCTCTTACCCTAAATCAGGCCGTTTCTTGACTCATCCACCGGTGCCACTTAGGCTCGCTCCATCGTTGGAGCTTGCCTTGACTATTGCTTCAGCCTTCTCCTGGGCATAGGGAAAGGAGAATTAAACGCTTACAGATGGTGCAAAATAATGCTGTTCAGGCGGTCAAGGGGCTGCGAAAATCTGATCACGTTTCAGCAGCTAGGAAGTCCCTACATTGGCTGCCCATTGGAAAATGGATTACCTTCAGGACTTTGGGCCTCATTACAAGTTTGGCAGTAGCCCTGCCGGTAAAACTGGCAGGCTGCCACCAAACTTGCAATTTTTTCTGGCGCCCGTGAATGGGCAGTTACCGGGTCATTACGGCCCTGCCAGAACCGGTAATTGCCCATTTGAGGAAGTCGGAATGGAATGCTATGGGAATGGGGAGGTTGGATGCACCGGCACCATTCAGAATGGTGCCGGTGCATCCAACATGCTCTGCTTACGGGTGCCGTTACAGCCACCAGGTCAGACCTGGTGGCCGTAATGGCACCCACGAGCAGAACTCCTAGTTTGCTGGTTCGGGAACAACGGTACCAGCAAGCTTACTGATACCGTAGTTCCCGGACCAGCAAACTTGTAATGACCCCCTTTGCATATTACCCATGCCTCTATGTACTGGAAAAATCCATTCTATCTCTCCAACCAGCTTTCGTGGCTGCAGATTAGGTAAACCCTAAGATCTAATAATTCCTGCCTGTTACGCTCCCCCAAGGCTAAGCTGGCTCGTGTCAGATGGGTGTTTTTCTGTGGCTGCACCACGCTTGTGGAGCACTCTGCCTCCGGACCTCAGATCTTGCCCTTCTCTAACTATCTTCAAGCGCAGACTGAAGACTCTTCGGTTTGAATGATTAAGGTCTTTCTGTTCCTAATGACTTCCCGCTCGCAACTGTCTGACTTGTTTATTTGTTCTCTGTGTGTTTGTCTTTGTCCCAGCGCTTCTATGCCTCTGGGCTTTGTTCCGGCGCTTTAGAAATAAATTAAATAAATAAATACAATAAATATGTACCGCCCAGAAAAATGGTTAGGGTGGTTTGCTAGCTGTTTGCAGTAGTGTTCATTTGAAAAAAAGGCCTTACAGGGCATAACAACTTGCAATTTTACCTGCAGGCCTCTTGCAGACAAGCCATTTCACTTTCTCACAAAGTCAGTCTCAAGGACAAGGAACTTCAAAAGGGAGGGGTTGTGCATGGAGAGTCAACCAGCATTGCGTCAGTAAGTAGAAGTGGGGGAGGATCTGGGTAGGTTTTAGAAAGTGGGAGTAGCAAAGTTGAGGACTTTGTCTAGAAGGATGAATTAGAAGAGGGGAAAGCCAAGGAGTAGCCATGAGGTGTAGCATAGTTTGTTGAGTGGATGGTGGAGATTAGAGGTTTCTTAGAGTGGTGAGACAGAAATTGAATATTTTGTTTTATGGTGTGAAGGTTAATAAGAGCAACAGAGGCAGTGGCAGTGATGAACTGTTGCAGTCGGAGATCACTACCAAAGTGGATGCCTGTGTTGCAAGCCTTAGGTGAGGGAGCAAGAAGGCCAGATAGGAAGGAGGTAGGAGAGGCAAGGTTACGGATGGTGTTGGAAGTCAGTCAAAACATGACATCCATTTTTGAAAAGTTCAGCATGAAGCCAAGGAGAGCCATCCAGTCATATTAGTAATCTGTTCAGAAATGGCTGGGGTCGAGGAGGGAAAGCATAAAGAGAGTTGAGTGTCGTCAGCAAAGAGGTGATAGCAAAAGCCAAAGAATGAGGTAAGTCTTCTTAGGGCAGAGGTATAAATGGTGAAAAGCAGAGGTCTAAAGACTGATCCATGGGGGGAATGGAAACAGGGAGAGTATTATGGCCAGAGGTTTGCATGTACCAAGTGATTTAAAAGGATCAATCTTCTAGTTAGGAGGCAAACCAGCAAGAGCAGATTTCTGAAATCCAAGGTCCTCGAGAGTGAAGAGGAGAGAACACTGGTAGACAGTGTTGAAAGTGGCAGAGAGGTCCAAACAGATGAGTATAGAGTTTGGACTGGTAAGCATCAGAAAGAACGTTGGTGATATGAATGAGTGCAGTCTCAGTGGAGGGTTTCTTATGGAAGCCAGATTAAAGTGGATCTCCAAGGCCATTACCCTGAAAATACTTAGTGACCTTCCACTTAAGGCCCTTTGAATAATGGGGAAGCAGGACAACTGGGCAAGAGTTTGCTGGGACATTTAGGTCAGCAGCCAGTTTCTTCAAAAGGGGTAAGGCATGAGCAGAATTGAAGGAGACAGACAAGAGTCTAGAAAAGACAGAGAGAGGTTAACAAACTCAGATGGACATGGGCAGGGTAGTGGGGCTCATTCTTTGATAGTTTGAGGACCAAACAGTTGTGTTGGTGCTGGAAATGATGGGAGCAAATTTAGTAGGAGAGGTAGGGGAGAAGTAGTCAAGAGTAGAAAGGGTAGGAAGAAGAGGTGGTGGTCTGAGGCGCATCCAGGATTGTCTAACAAGTGGGGTCTTAAGCTAATGTAGTTGAGCCCACCCCAAGTGACATTAACATCTATAAATGGCAACACAGCGCTGCTGAGTGGGCACGTACAGGTTTTGGGTGAGCCTTACCTGCTCTGGCCCTGCCCTGTCTATGCCTCTAGTCTGGTGTTGGGTCAGAGGAGGTTGGGGGAGGCAGAAAGGGGGGGGGCTGTCAGAGTGTTATGAATTTGAGAGATTTTGGAGAAAAAGTAGTAGAGCCCAAAGTCATTAGCATAGTGGGGGTAGGCCATGTATATTGCCATGGGAGGTGTGAGAAATGTTTGGAGGATAGATAAAAGTTGCGGGTGTGATTGTGAAGGTAGGAGTTTAGGTTTGTGAAGTAGGAGGATTTCGCTGAGTTCAGTACAGTGCTTAGTGCAGCAAAGGATTTTTGCAGGCTAGGAGTAGGGTAAAGGTCCATGATGCCTACCAGCTTAATAGTCCATGATGCATGTTTGTTTTGAGGGTCTTGGTCTCAGAGGTGATCTAGGGCTGAGGACCATGAAGGAAGGTGTGTTTGTGCATGAACGATAATGTTAGTCAATGAGGGTCATGAGTTCATGGTGAAAGTCGGAAAAAGCTTTGGTCAATGGAAGAGGCATGATTGAAGAAAGTGACAGGGGAGAGGTCCTCACATTATTAATGTAAGGGGTAATAGAGTCCTACTTTAATGACTCCTTTGTTGTTGAAGAGGGTAGAGGAGGGTGTTAAAGAGAACAATGGACTGATCAGAAGATGAGGTATCCATGAAGAGATCCATGGAGGAGAGAAAGTAGAGAAAAAGACAAGGTCAAGAGAGTTTCCACAAAAGTAGGTAGTGTGGGGTTAAATGATTGAGGAAATAATTTTACCAGTGAGGTGATAGCAAAGATAAGGGAGATTCTAGGGGTAAAAAGAAAACTTCAAATTGCCTAGTGCCTGGCCTCAATCAGGGGACAGGGGGGTAGAGAGATAAAACAAGACAACTGTGAGTATCTTAAAGAGGTTCGTAATCGACTCTGCGCCCAGTTGGGATATCCAATTACTGCTTGTCCTGATGGCTATTAGGTCTACACCATCTTCTGCAACAAAGATGTCTCCATTTTATCTCATGATCGGACGAAAAATGGTGTTAATTCAGCATCTGCTCTATAGAACTCAGGAGCAGACACTGATAAATGCCTCCACAACTCATGAGTACATTGAAAATTTAAGGAAGCACGTTCAGTACGCATTTGCGTATTCTCAGCGCAATTTGAAAAGTTGGCTAAAGGAATGAAGACCTATTATGATCTAATGATGAGCAAGAAAGAGTATGAGGTAGGGGACAAGGTGTACCTGTACAATTTCCAAAGGAATCAGACCAAGAAACAGAGGTTTCTTTCGTCTTGGCGTGGCAACTTTGAAATTGTCGATCACGTATTGCCTACAAAATCTGCATACCAGAAGGAGAACAGGCAGAAGAGAAATGGGTCCACATCAATTAGTTGAAAAGTTGTCATCCCAGACAAGTTTTACCACTGGTTGAGGAGCCCAATGAAGATCAAGCAGAGGACCCATCTAAGGAATGAAAAGAACGAATGAAAAACTCTGATGGAAACTAAGATATATACATATATGTACAGGAATTAATTTAATTAATGCTCATTGTAATGAGAAAGAAAATAAATAAATAAGGTTTTGTGAAATGGTGTAAATGTATTGTGTTATAGTTGTATGCTGTTGTTTTTGTCAATTCTTTGTGAATATTCTGGGGAAATATGTTGCCTATAAAATACTTAACCTCTATTCTTTGTGCTATCTCCAGAACGACAAACTTCCTTCACTTCCAGCCTGTGGGCAAGAGTGGAGTCAGGGAGGACCCAGAGAAGGAAAAGAGAGGGAGGGGTTCCATGGCGATACCCCAAGATCCAAGGAAAAACGGAATGGAGGCCAGAGCACTCACTTCCTAAAGAAAGAAAATGAGATGGACAGGCTGAAAAAAAAGACATTGGGCCTCATTACGAGGTAGGAGGTAGCCATGGTGCTATTAGCACCATGGCTACCCCCTTATCGCATTCCAGGTCCGGGTTCCCGAAATAGGGACTTACCGGGTCATTCCAACCTTGGAGGACCCGGTAAGTCCCCATTCCGAGAACCATTCCCTATTCCTGTTAGAGCCCCCATAGGGCTCAATGGGAATGGGATGGGGATGGGGATGGAGCTAATAACGGGCCTGCTAAGAGCGGGCCCGTTATTAGCTCCCTGGTCCCTTAGCGGCTCCCACTAAGGGTGCCTGGTTTTTAAGGGCGCCTGGTAAAACCAGGCGCCCATAGCGGGTCCCGCTAAGGGACCTCGGAATATGGAGGTAGGGGATTACCGGCACCCTTTTCGGTGCCAGTAATCCCTTACCTCCTACCTCGTAATGATGCCCATTGTAGATAAACCCTGCTCTACCCTGTTCTTTCCCATGCCTCACCAGGGAAAAGAGCCAGGGGTTAGTGGGAACATGTGGGGTTAAATGACAGCCTCACATGACATGAACTCAAAGGCCAAGCAGACCTCTGCTGCAAGAGACATTGGCCCTCATTGCAAGTCAGGCGGTGGACCATGGTGCTATTAGCACCATGGTCCATGCCGGATTCCGCTATGGTGGATGGCGGAATTACCGCCCCATTCCAAGGTGAGTGGGGCAGTAATTCCCCATTCACCATTTGCCCTTCCCCATTGCCATTTTTGCCCCATAGGGCATAATGGGGATGGGGAAGGCGATAATTACGGCACCGTAAATTACGGTGCTGTAATTAGCACCAAGGTCGCTTAGCGCCTTGGACTTTAACGCCTGCAAAAAGCAGGCGTTAAAGTGTGAATCAGGCGTTAAGGGTTAACGGCGCCGACGGCGCCGTTAAACCCTTAACGCGTGACTTGTAATGAGGGCCATTGCATCTAATGGCCAGGCACAATAAAGAAAATGGCAGGCCTAAAAGAAACCATAATACATTGAAAGGGCCTTGTGAATGAATCTATGTGTCTTGCTGAAGATGACACAATGAATAGAGGATTAAGAAAAGTGTGTGTCTTTATGCAGTTGAAATCCAGAGAATGCAAGAAAAAAATATTTAATCAAAGTGAATATTGGAAAGGCACATCACATTCCTGGCTGAAAGCTACACGCAGCATTTTCACTGAAACTGTCACACATTGAAATGCTGTGTACACTAGAAAGTATGGGTAACTGGGCTTCAGAGGCGAGAGTTAAAGCCCAGTAACTTTTTTATTTAAAGCGACATAATGCCCACCTTCCAATACAAAAGAATACATACCTTCGGCCCCACAGAGACATTGGTAGGACAATGAATTAATCATATTTCAAAATTTCTGAATAAAAAAAACATGTGGAGAAAGGTTTTCAACTGCCAAATAAACATATTATATGAAAGGCCTCATGCTTAAAGAAAGATATTGTTACAAGCAAAGCACAGAATTCTGGTCAGTGTGGCCTGCCCTTAATGGTATTGAAAACATAATGTTAGGGTCCACGCTGGTGTAAATGAAATTAGTACCCGGCGAGGGCGCAATCAGAATGAAAGAGCCATTCTGATTGGCCCTCGCTGAGTCGTTACCAGGCCGGGAATCCCTCTGTCGGGATTCCACAGCCTTTGTCCCCGGCGGGAGGCGTGACAGCCCCTCAGCCAATGAGGATGCTCGAAGCGGGGCCATCCCCGCTCCGAGCCTCCGCAAGGCTGAGAGGCTACCTTCGCCCCCCGGCGGCGACAGAGGTAAGGCTTTTTTTGTTCCCTTCCCTCCCTTCTCCCACCTCCCTGCCCTCCCCAACCCACTTACCTTCTATGCCTTGGTCCCCGGCGGGGGACGATGAAATCCTCCAGCCGTGTGAAGACTCGGAGCGGGGCCATCCCCGCTCCGAGCCTCCACACGGCTGGAGACTTCCATCGTCCCCCGCCGAGGACCCAGGTACGTTTTTTCTTTTTTCTTTTTTTTTTCCTTTCCCCTCCCTTCCGCCCCTCCCAACCCCACTTACCTTCTTTTTTTCGGGAGCGGACGTGCTGGAAACGCTTCTGTTTCCAGCGCGTCTGCTCCAAATGGTCGCCATGGAAAGGGAAAACGGAC
This sequence comes from Ambystoma mexicanum, assembly GCF_040938575.1. Lineage (NCBI taxonomy): Eukaryota > Metazoa > Chordata > Amphibia > Caudata > Ambystomatidae > Ambystoma > Ambystoma mexicanum. Next base: position 993,439,199 of record NC_090923.1, on the reverse strand, counting down.
TCCGTTTTCCCTTTCCTTGGCGGCCATTTTCTTTGACGTCTTTTTTTATTCCCAAAATGCCGCAGTAATAAAGCTTTTAGTGCCCCGGTCATGCAGTTTTTGCGGACCGGGGTACTAATAGCTATATGCCCCTCGCAGCGGGGGCATTACCGACTCTGGTAATGCCCCGGGGCCCATAGTTATAGGCCCTGAGCGAAGTTATAGGCACCTGAGTCGGTAATGCCTGCGCCGCTCGGGGCATATTGCTTAATTAATTCAAGTTTATTTTAATTATTTAAATTGTTGCATGTATCTAACAGATATCAAACTAAAGAATGTTTTTGTCATTTCTATTTCTGGATGCAATCATGTTGTAACAAGTCTGTGATTAAGATATGATTTATTTAAACATAACACTTTGAAAATTCAAAAGAAAAAAAGAACTTTTAAACCTCATATACAAAAGTTTTTTATAAAAAGGGAATGAAGAACATTGAGTCAATGACAAAATCACCAAAGGACAAAACAAACAATTTTGAATGAGAAAACTGGTGAAATTTACTAGACATGTAATACATAACAAGGAGAGAGAAAATAAAATATGTAGAGGAGAAGAGCTGCTAAAAATTACCAACAGCGGGAGCTGCAAAATTGATTATCAAGGGACAGCTGCTAAAAATCACTGAAGGAGATCTACTGACATTTCATCTGGTGTAAATATTGGAAGGATATTGGATTTTTATTGCTGGGGAGACTAGAAAGCAGAGGCTGTGATTCTTCACTGGAGGCAGGGAGAGAGAAGTGCTGTGGGATCCATTTGATTGAAGCGCTGGGTAGAATCCTGTTTTTCCCTACAAATGAAGCTCTACTCCATGAGTGCCAAGCCCAGAGATTGTCAAAAGTAGATTGTTCAACAAAAAGTCTGCCTGGGGATGTAATAAGGGAATCCAGTCCCTTTCATTGTTGGGTTCTTTTCCATTAGTGGGTGGGAGGACAAACTGTGTAGATCCTTAGCAGATTTGACTGATTATCAATGTAATTAATTTCCATTTGGCAAAACACCATGGGGTGATTTTTGTTAACATTCAAAATCAACAAAGCTCGTTCCCAGTGTACGCTGACAACTATAGACTCTAATGTAATTGGGCATTCTCATTTTACAGGTTGACCCTGACTTCTTTAAGGATGAGGAGTATCCTTGTACCTAAACCAAACTAATTTGTGTTATTTATTTATGTTAAAGAAGTTTAATTGTGAGTCACAGAGAAAGTGGCATGAATAGTTTTAGTGTGATCTTCATTACCTATAACCCAAATAAATATAAATATATTTTCGATATCTTGGCTCATTGGTGGCACTTGGAGAGGGATCCAATCAGCCTGATATGAGTCTGAAATTGGGCTGAAGAAAGAATCCATTAAACCGTTTTTTGTGTGACTCCTACATTGGGGTGGGAAGGAACTCCCCATTTTGAGGGTGGCCTCTCAATAAACTGTTACAAATTGGGGGTTTGTGCTGGGATTTGGCTGGCTATTTCTGACTCATGACATGTGCATTGTGACAGACTATACATTCAGATGTTATTTCATTGTGGTGGATGGAAAGTCATCTTTGATTTGCTAAAGTGCCATGAGGACTTGACCCTGAGTTCCAGGGAGGTGTATAGATGAAAAATTAAGATTGAGTAAGAATTGATTTTTGATTTGGCGTTGGGTGTGGAATTTAAGCAGGGAAAGGGTGATTGTTGCTGCTACGCAAAGGAAGTTCTACACATATTGCAAAAAGCCGTTTTAAAATGACTACCTTAGATGTGTGTGATGTCAGGAAATGACTCCTAAAAAAGCTGTTCATTCGTGGAGAGTAGACAGAGGCGGTTGTGGGGAGCTGGTAAGCTAAAAAGATGCAAGATATTAAATCAGAAGGAATTAACATTTAGCTTGAAAGTGTGAGGCTACACAAAGCATTAGAGGCATTTTACATGACCCAATTTTGGAGGTGAGACTTGAAAGTCTCATAGAAAACTGCACAATTAATTAAAATCCCATTTGCAAGCCAGTTCAGAGCGAGAAACAGAGTTTTCTATGCTACAAGACACCTATAGGGAGTGTGCAGAAACTGTAAACCACATTCAAGGTAAATTGAATGATCAGACTGTAGATAGTAGTGCATTGCTGGATGAAATAGTGGCTTTCCAAGCAAATCATCAAGGAACTGAAATATGAAAATAACCAGTTAATTATAAAAGGGGTTGACTCCCAGAATTAATTTGACCAGTTGCACCAAGATTTAAAGGCGTTAAAACAACAGAAAATGCCACTGGTGAAAGAAAAAGAAAGCTTATAGCAGTGTCCTGTAACAGAAAGAAAACCAATTGAAGATGAATACAGAAAAGGAAGAGCATGGGTTCCAGAAACTCATCAGAGTGAGGGAAGAAAATACAGAACCTCTAGAGCATTCAAGGTGTGAAGAAGCTGACCTTTTTCAGGCAGACCATGCTAGAGATACTTAGGAGAAAGAAGTAGTCAGTCTCAAAGAGAAGTGCCGAGAGCAGGGGCACATTTTACATCAACCACAGAGGGAAAATGAAGCCCTACAGGAAGAGGTTCAGGAGTAAGGAATAGATTGGCAGGGCAAAGCACCACACTTGCAGCCAGCCAAGCATCAGTGTCAGAGCTAAAAGTTCATAAGGAAATCTGGACAGAGAAAGGCAAGAATGAAAAATTATATGAGGAATTTATGAAATTCAAATAGACATTTAGGCACCATGACCAATCAGGATATCGGACAAGCCCCACTGATCAAGATGAGGTGCCCCTCCTATCAGGGGCCTCAGCACAGTAATTTGCAACCTCCCGGGTACAAATGGGAACTGACCTCATGCATGCCACTGATAAAGAACAGGGGAACATGAGGCATTTGGATTTACCCAGGTTTGGCCAAATTGATCCAGAAGGCCAGTCCTTGTCTGATCCTAGTGAGTATTCCCCTCTGCCATACAGAAGGGAAGGGGGCCAGACCAGCTTGACCTGGGAGACTAAAAATAATACTGTAAGTACTTCAGACCATGAAAACTCCTATGATGAGAAAGTCAGGAAGTGAAGATTGACTGACAATGAGACTACAAAGAGACTACCTCACCCACTTCGCTGAAGGAGAAAAGCCAGACCCACAGCCTAGGAAGGGCATTCTAAAAACCTCTGTACATTCAGGAGAAGGTGGAATTCCTCAGACTCCCTGGAAGGAGGGTTGATGAATCAGTATTCTATCCTGTGCCAGAAGGTGACTACAGGGAATTCACAGCGGCAGAGGCAAGAGGAGTACAGACCCTTTGGTTCTGGGAGACATGCCCAGTCTTATAGAGATAGGGAGTGCGTAAAAGGCAGGTAATGGTGTACCAGTAGCAGCTCTGAGTCAGAAGGTGAATGGACTTAGGTGCAGAGGAAGAAAAAGACAGGGAAACAGAGCAAGAGTTTTGTTAAAGACACAATAAGACAGATCAAAGCCAAGAGCTTTCTGATCCCATACCACAAGAATGTCAAATATTCAGGATTGGAGCACATGGAACTTTATGAGCAGATGATGGCATCATTTCAGATTAGAAATGATGTGAATGTCATCGCATTTGTGAAATGGACATTCTCACCTGAGTGCTACAGTTTCTTTGCAGGACTGGAGGACCAGGATTTCTCCTCACACATAAACCCACAGGAGGCCCGCAAGACTGTATATAATTTGCAATGTGGGGAGGATCAGGAACATAGGGATTTTGTGCAGGAGCTAAAGTGTGCATTTGCTCAGACTTCCTGATGTGTGAACACACATAGTAGGGTGTTTGTGACCACCTATTTCTATGCGCTCCACAAATACATAATTACTCAGCTGATGCGCAACTTCCACGGGCACAGGACCCTGGATTGGGTAATTGAAAAAGCTACACAGATCTATGAGGTGCAGAAGCCCACTGAAAATAAAAACACCCCCAAAACCCCTAAGCCATCTAACACACCTGCTGCTGAAAAGGAACTACCCCTCCCTTGGACCTGGTAATGGGGGCGGGGCCTAAAATAAACCCTCCTGAGAACAAGGAAAATGGAAAGCAGAAGTCACCCCCTAGCCAAGCCCAATCAAATGGTAGTCAGGCAAGGTCCCAGAACAAGGATCCCTCTGACCCTGCCACCTAAGTAAGCCCTATGGTACCAAGACAATCCTGGGGTATGTATACATTCCCCTGTCCAATGGTGGGGGAGGGAACCTATCAGGTAAGTACTGTGCTGGGAATCTTCTCTCCAAACCTCCCTCAGGAGAGAAGTATCACTCCACCTCCCAACCTGAACTTTTTCCCCAGATATCACGTTAACCAGAACTTCCAAAATAATCTCTGTCTCCCTGATTTCAGGACAATAGATCCCCCAACCCAGAAAAAGGGGGATTCAGGATGGAAAGTGATGGGGGAAATTTCCAGTACCCAAGCAACTCCGGGAGAAGGGACAGTTACCCTTTTTGGGAGCAGCAAAGGTATGACTCAAGGCCTCCCTACAACCCAGAAAATGTCTTGCAGCTGGAGCGACAGGTCCAGTAACTGACCGACGACCAGGGGCACACCCTGCTTCCCAGAACTCCCAATACCCAGGTCTGATATCCCAGAGGGGAAATAACGAGAGAAAATGTCTGACAAACCACAGGTTTCTGAGGAGTGGGCCTGGGTGGAGGGGAGATGCAAGACCTAGAGGAAGCTTCCTTTCTCACCCAGACAGAACCCCTAGAACCCTCTCAGCCTGAAAGTCACCCTTCTACCCTTGAAAGGTTAGAAACCAAATAGCAGGGGTAAGTAGGAGAGGCCAGAGAAGAACCTTCTTTGGGGAGGAACTCAGGATGATCCCCTTTGAGAGAGAAGAGTCCCAGGAGGATTCCGGTAAGCTAGCCTTCTCTTTCAGAAATGGGGGGATACCTCCCAAAGAAAAGTGTGTCCCAAGAGACCCTGAGTGTGACAGAGTAAGTATGGAGACTGGCCTAGCACAGGAAACTATTCTACCCCAAAAATGTGAGCCAGATAAGGTAGAAACGGAGGGGTCCTTCCCCCAAACAGGTTCTGAGAACTGCCTCCAGGTAAATGGGGACAGCAACGAATCAGGGGAGAAAAAGGATTCCCCAAATCCGTCCATTGTGAGTTGTAAAATTGTCCTTAGAGTCCCGAACTCTGACATGAAAAATTGCCCAAGATCACATGGTGTTGGTGTTCAATATTAAGAAAATGACCAGTTGGGTGGCAATTAACTCACACTTTCTATGCAACCTGGAGGGGAAAGAAGGCAAATAAATTTTACGTACCGGTCAGGGTGCAGGGCCAGTGTGAAGTATCAGCACTATTGGATACTGTACCCCAAGCCACTTTCCTGTCCAAAAAGGCCTTTGACCAACTAAACACAGGATGGGGGGAGGGTCACTGAATTCTCCTCACGCCACTTCCCGGAAAACTCCCAAATTCCGATGGGAATGATATTTTCATCAAAGGGACTGCGGATCTGGAAATAAAAATTGAGCAGCATAGATTAAAACATCCAGTTATAGTTGTGACGCCATAGGGCACCCCTTGTTTACTGGGGAATTATCTCCTCAGGATGTTATCACCTCTGATTGACTGTCTAAACAAGGTCCTCTGGACCCAGACTAACTGCCCAATGATGTAAGCATGAATGGAACCTGCCATTTAATTGATCAACGTTCTGAGAAAATAGAATTCCATGTCAAGAATGACCAGTCCCAGACATCACTGTCATCTCTGTGGGAGAATAAACTAGTGATGGGAACAGTTCTCCATTCTTGAAAATCAATCTTCCACCCAGTTTTTAAGTGGCAATCCACACTGGAAGGGAACACCCTAAACTTTTACACCAGTCTAAAATCAGATGAAACGTTGAGTCCTGTGAAACCAGACATGGAAGAACCCGCTCAAAGTCTGGCAGACATTCAAAAAAAGGGCGAACAGTCATATGTCCCCATTCAGATAAATGAGGGGGAGAAATCTTGGCTCACCAGAATATGCCTGCATAATGGAAAGAGCTTCATCAGCTAACGATTATTCAAGAAACTCCCAAAAGATCAGACCATTCCCCCATTTGAATTGATTGACAAAGGGGAAATAAGTCTGGAAACCCAAAATTCCAAACATCTCCTGCCTAGCAAGTGAATGCTAAAAATGTCCATTGGCAACAAAAGCACAGAGCATAATTGTTGGGTTGTGAGAGATGCCCCTTTCACCTTTTATTTAGGCAGTGACAGTTTCAACCGATTCACAATCAATTTGGACCTAATCAATAATAAAGCCCGGTCACGACTGGGGGGGGGGTCAACCACATGGGCTTTGACAATATTGAAAAAGCATTCGGGTAAGCTCAATTGCTGCCTTATGCCGTTGATGTTCAAGTGTGGGAAGGGGTTACCATCCCAGGACAGGTGCAACAATTTATTATTCCCCTCAAAATTAAGCACGGACAGAACCTCAAACATCAGGATGCCTACATACATTTAAATTCCCATCTCCAACAACAAGGTTTGTATTTAAATCTGACACATTTAGTAGACCTAGAAACGACACCATTTGAATATTGGTGGATAACAGTGACCCTCAAAGAATCACTTGGGCCGCAGACCCCTTTGTTGGAATGGTAGTTGATACCCAACATTATTCTACTGATTTATGTGATGAAATTATGGGACCAATCCCAAATGACTGTTTCAACATCAGCAACAGTATTCCTTCAGAAAAGATTTTGACTGGGCATGGGGGGAATCGGAAGAGGTGACCTGGGACATCAAGAGGGAGGAGGTAGTTTTCAGAGTCAAGTACCACTACCTCGAATCCCTCTAACCTCCTGTTTATGTCAACACCATTAAAAGAGATTTCTCCACCCAACTGGAGGATACCACTGAAATTGTCAAGCCCGAGGTCTTTCCAGGTTTCAAGCAGATGGTTGCGGAAAGGATCAATCTTGCTGATTCCTGTGAGACTGAGGAGCAAGGGGGAAAGCTGAAACAGGGCTTCCTGGAATTCCAAGATATCTTTTCAGTGGACTCAGATGACTGTGGACGCACCTCTTTTAATTCAACCACCATACCCACGGACCCTGAGATGGCGCCAGTATTTGTAAAACAATACTGGTTGCCTCTCACTTCCATGAAGTACCTCACAGAGATTATTATGAACTTAGAATCCTGCTGGATAATTTGTCCGATCCACTGTACCTTCAACAACTCACTAGTGGGGATATTGAAACCAAACGGCCAATGGAGACTATGTGCAGACCTGAGGGAGTTGAACATACAGGTCCACATGTCAAGATGGCCACTTCCCTACATAGATCCGGGGCTGGTAGAGATCCAAGGGTCGAAGGTGTACACCGCCATTGAACTGACCAACGACTACTGGACAGTACCCATGAGTAGGGAAGACAGCAAAAGCTTGCCTTTACCTTCAGGGGCAACAGTACACATGGACCCGAACCCCCTTTGGATACATACATTCTGGCAATGAGTTCAACATATCTCTACATGAGGCCATGCCTGACTTGAACGAACGGGGCAACCTGGCCTATGTAGACGATGTTCTGATCAAGAGCTCAACTGTGAAGGAACATAGAGCAGAAATCCACTATGTTGTGACCCAGTCCTGATATGATATGATAGGTTATTTATAATGTGCTTAATACCCAGAGGTTTTTAAGCATGGACCTGGGGATCGAACCTGTGTTGCTTGTGTCGTCTTGCTTCCAAGGCGAGCACGTTGACCCTGAGCTATCCTCCCAAACAGGATGTCGGAGAAAAAATATCCTTTCAGAAGGCACAGTGGTGTAAGACTGAGTGGACTTCTTATGGCAAGAGATCACCCCTCAGGGTCTTAATCCCCAGGTGAAGAAGGTGGAAGTCTTAATGAAATTACAAGACCCTACTACTCTGCGAGAATTAAGAAGGCTTCTTGGACGCACTAATTATAGTTGGAAGTTCATTGAAGACTATGCAGAGGTCACTCGACATTTGGTCCTGTTATTAAAGGCCATAGTCAAGTGGAGTATGGAACAAGCAGAGGCAGTTAAACAACTGAAAAGAAGCCTTTCCTAGGCATGTTGTTTGGCCTACCCCATAAAGAACAAGGAGTTCTTCTTGGAGTTGGGGTTCTCAGATACTTGCCTATCAGCAGTGTTTTGTCAAAAGCATGACATGGTCACCAAAGTCATCCTGTAAGCAAGCAAAACATTGTCCTTGGTGGAGTAAAAATGTAATGACTGTGAGAAGGCAGTCCTGGACATGGTTTGAGTTGAAAAATGTCTGCCCATTCATTCAGAGGGAGCACATCATTGTTGAGACTCCTCAGCAACCCTTGCAATATCTCCAAAGTGACAGAAACCAGGTCAGGAACGTCAGTAATTACAGAATTACCTCCCGGATTCTGTCCATTTAAGGCTTTCCTGTGGAGGTCATATATAGCCAAAGCCAGAAGAGTCCCCTAGCGCAAGGGTTGGCAGACTTGCATGATTGTCCTAAGAAAAAATGTCTTGAAGATTAAAGTCAAATGACCAACAACAGCATGGAGGCATACATAACTTCCCCACACAAGGTCTATGAAAAAGACACGTTTCAGGGGATACCCACAGTTTATGTGGATGCATAATCCTACCATTTTGATAACATCATGGAAAAATAATTAGTGGCTGGCATTGGGAATGCCTGCGTGAATGATACCCCAGAAACCTCTGCTGGTCATAAAATAGGACCCCGAAGTAGTCAGGTTGCAGAGTTGATGGCTGGATATCAAGCCATCCTCATTGCAGTCCACCACGAACTCAAAGAAATGGTCATAATCACTGAATTTGATTATGTCAGGAATGGGTTTGTGGAGCATCTGCTTAACTGGAAGAATCGAGGCATGCTTTGTGCCAACAATAAACCCTTAAAACCTGCCAAACTGATCCAGTCAATTGATATTCTGGTGACCTCCAATGAAAGGGCCATCTATTGGAAAAGGATAAGAGGTCATTCCAAAATAGAGGGCCCAGATAAGACTGGGAATGACCTGGCTGACCAGTTGGCTAAAGCTGGGGCACTGCAGGGGGATTTCATAGAAATGGAATCCCTGCTGGGTGAAATATAAGTGGCCACTGTCACCAGGATACAAACTCATGCGAACAGTGAACACTCAAATGCCTAGTGGAGTAAAGATACCCCAGATTCAGATTTGATCACTGCACAAAAAGGAGACCCGACCATTGGTAAATGTTATCGATATATTAAAGACCCTGTGAGTTTTCTTCTAACAGAATCAGATTATGCCGGTAAAGAGGACCTCCAGGTGTTGATGTAGTTTTCCAAGATGTTCTGGATCCAAGACGGTTTGTTGGAAAGGAGAGCCCTATCTGGATGTGGCCAGTGGGTGGTATCTACCTCATTCCGAAGCCTGATGTTGAACCACTCCCATGACGTGGTCACTGCTGATCATAGGGGGTTTCACACGACATTGGAAATCTTGCGCAAGGTTTCCTACTGGCCACACATGGTCCAGGACCTTGACATTTACCTAAAGAGGTGTCTTTTGTGTGCTCAATTTCAACCCAGTTCACTCACACACAGAGCTCCCCTATGAAAAAGGGGAATGACACTGCCTTGGTCAGATATGCAAGCCGATTTCATCGGGCCAGTGATTCGCTCCTCTAGAGGAAATAAGTAAATTATGACTGTGACATGCTTGTTCAAAAAGTGGGTAGAGTGTCTTTCAGCCCGAATTGTAAGGCAGAGACAGCTGCTGCACTAATGATCAACCACATCTTCTCTCGTTTTGAACTCCTACAAAGGATTGAATCGGATCAAGGAAGTAATTTTACCAGTGAGGTAATGGCGAAGATGTGGGAGATTCTAGGGGTAAGAAGAAAACTCCACATTGCCTACTGGCTGGCCTTAAATGGGGCGGGGTAGAGAGATACAACAAAACAATTTTGAGTATCTTAAAAAAGTTTGTGGCAGACTCTGGATGCAGTTGGGACATCTGATTACCACTTCTCCTGATTTCTATTAGGTCTACACCATCTTCTGCAACAAAGATGTCTGCATTTGAGCTTATGACCGGATGAAAAATGATGTTACCTCAGCATCTGCTCTATAGGACCTAGTAACAGACACTGGTAAATGCGTCTACCACTCATGAGTGCATTGAAAATGTAAAAAAGCACCTCCAGCAGGCTTTTTCTTTTAGGCTCAGCGCAATTTAGAAATGTTGGCTAAATGAATGAAGACCTATTATGATCTAAAGACCACCAAGAAGGAGTATGAGGTAGCGGACAAGATGAACCTGTACAATTTTCAAAAGAATTAGACCAAGGAGCGGATGTTTCCTCCGTCTTGGTGTGGGAGCTTTGAAATTGTAGATAACATATCACCTACAAGATCTGCATCCCGAAGGGAGAACAAACAGAAGAGAAATGGGTCCACATCAATCAGTTAAAAAGCTGCCATCCCAGACAAGCTTTAGGACTGATTGAGGAGCCCAGTGAAGAACGAGTGGTGAAACCATCAGAGGAATGAAAAGGAAGAATGACAAACTCGGATGGAAACTAAGATATACATACATATATATATATATGGAGTAATTTAATTAATTCTCATTGTAAAGGGAAAGAAAATAAATAAATAAGGTTTTGTGAAATGGTGTGAATGCCTTGTGTTATAATTGTATGTTGTTGTTGTTTTTGTCAATTCTTTGTGAATATTCTACGGAAATATGTTGTGTATAAAATACTTAATCTCTCTTTTTCTTCCTATCTCCAGAATGACTAACTTCCTTCACTTCCAGCCTGGGGAGGACCCAAAGAAGGAAAAGAGAGGGAGGGATTCCATGACCATACCCCAGAGTCAAAGGAAAAACAGAAATGGAGGCCGAGGCGGCCACTTCCTGAGGAAAGAAAATGAGCCGGACGGGCACCAACAAAAAAAAAAAAGACCTTGATGTAAGCCCCACTCTACCCTGTTCTTTCCCATGACTCGCCAGGGAAAATAGCCAGGGGGGAATATGCGACGTTAAATGACAGCCTCACATGATATGAACTGAAAGGCCAAGCAGGCCTCTGCTGAAAGAGACATTGCATATAACGGGCAGGCACACTAAAGAAAAGACAGGCCTAAAAGAAACCATAATACATTGAAAGGGCTTGGTGGATGAACCTATGTGTCTTGCGGAAGATGACACAAGGAATAGCGGATTAAGGAAAGTGTGTGTCTTTCTGCAGAGAATGTAAAAAAATATATAATCAGTGCCTATTGGTTACATTGTGACCTTTTACACTCGAATATGATATCTACATAATAAAATACATTAAACACAATACATTAAAATTATACTTTCATCCAAAACCATTTAAAACCATTATCAGCAAGGTAAACTGTAAGCAATCACATGCTTTTACATCCTAGATGCAATATGTACTATCAGGTTTGATAAGGTAGCGGAAGTCTATTCATGCCAAACATGGAAAGCTGCTGCCACGATCATCAATGACTCGGCCCCAAATATGATGCTCCAACATTGATCAGATGAGTCCATTAAAAATGTACTGTAGACTTTACCATTGACCTCACTCAATACCTCACACTGCATGAGTATGTGCCGAGCTGATTCTACATTTTTGGTACAGCGTCTACATAGTCTTTGGTCATACGGGATACCCATCCTGACCCCGATGGAATGGTAGGCGAAGGGATAAAAATGAATCTGGTCAGGGCTGAAAGTCATAATTTTAATAGATATGTTTTTGGCCTTGTTATTGAAAACCCTTGATATGAAAATAGCGCATATTTCAGCCTGCCCGCTACATAATCTAAATCTTCACCAGCCTCAAACCAAAGAGGGACCTCACCTGTATTTTAGCAAGGTTAAAATCCAACCATTTTTCAGGCAGGTTGAATACGCCAATTAACTCTAGGTAATGCTTTACAGAAGCTTCCCGGTCACTGAATTAAACGTTCTTGGTGAATCTCGAAGCATTTAAGGTGGACCGGGCCAATAATGAGTCCCCTCCACGAGGCCGTATTGGATCATATCCCAAAACATGCATGCTGCTATATGTTACAATGTTGTTAAAGAAGGCATGGCCAGTTTATGCCTAATGGCTGCCACCAGTACCTTTTTTGGGAGATTTAGAAGGGACCGCAAAATGTTCCCCTCCAGTTTTGGTAGCCATGCAAGTTGGTTGCTAGGAAACACTTCAAATGCGTATAGTATAGTTGTAACTATTGAGACCTTATGGGTTATGATATTAGCCTCAATACATTGTCCCCTATGGAGGTCAATCGTTCTAATAAGGGCTATCCATTTTGACCAGGCCTTGCAGGAAATTCCCTCTGCCAGGTACGGCAGTGCCAACTTGGGTCTAAATAGAGACCCCCAGATATTTATATTCAGTGACATGTTCCAATGTTGTGCCTCCTAACCATCAGAAAAAGGGTGGATTACCATTTGCTCCGTTCCCACAGACCATTAGCTTGGTCTTTGCTGGATTGTGGCTACTGTATTGTATGCATTTGACAGAAAGAAAAGAGCTTCTGGTCCGTAATGTGCAGGATAATTGTTAACTGATCTCAGGGCCAATGCTAGACCTGATATGTACAAATCAAAACGTAGAGGGGCCAGTGGACAACACTGCTTCAGTCCTTTGGTCGGAGGGTATAATGGTCCGGTCCACTTCTTGAGACATCCTTACTCTGTCTTTGGTGTCACTATATAGAGCCTTCATAAAGTAGAGAAGCGTGGGCTCAATATCCCAACGGGCCAACGTTTCCCATAGTTTTGACCTGATGACATAGTCAAACGGTGCGTTGTAGTCAACAAAACAAAGGTACAATGCCTTTCCTGGATAACTATGGGAGTCTGAGATAAGGGTGAGGAGAGTCATCATTGAGTGCGTAGTTGCACAGCCCTTCCAAAGGCCGTCTGATGATATGTTAACAAACCTTTCTTGATCGCCCATTCTTTCAGCAGCTCCAGTAATAAGGTGGCAACTAACTTGGAGTTACAATTTAACATCGCCAGTAGACGATAGTTAAAGGGATGAGTGCGTAAGCCCTGCTTGAAAACTGGAATAAGCATTGACACCTTCCAGGAAGTTGGTATTCATCCTGTTTTGCAGATCCTATCAAATAATTGATGGCGAAGCAGAGCTCAGAATGAAGGGTTTCCTTTTAGTACCAAATTTCATAGGCCATCTGGGGCTTAAGTGCTTGAAGCCTTTACTTTACTTATGCTATTGACCAAATCCCCCTCCCTTATATATTGACTGACCAGCGTATTGTGCGTGGACCTCACTTCCTGCCCCGGGTACACAAATTCCTCTCCACCAAACACCTGACCTATAAATAACCGCCATTGGATCTCAGGGATGCCCACAATCTCTTTAGCTTTTACAGGTCATCAAAAGCATGGGGTGATCACTTGCCATCGCAGGTCGATTCTCGAGCACCGGGGTGAGAGACTCACAATTAGAGCTTGTTAATATAAAATCTATACAGCTACTGTGGCGACTGTTATACCAGGTGAAATATTTGCTTTCTCCTTAGTTAGAGGATAAAGTTCGAACTCGCCCATGGCCCCCAGCCAATCCATGGCACTGATGCTTTTCAAGTTCTTCACACTACCTTGTTTTTGGTATTTTAAGGTACAATTTACATTAAAGTCCCCCGTTAAAATAATACGACCCCTCAGAAAAAATGCTTGCCAGTTTCTAAAAGACTCAATTGCGGTATAAATTTATTCAGTTGTTAAAGCGTCCCCAGGGGGTTCATACAGAGTTGCCAAAAGGAGGGGATCCCATTCCAAACCACAAACCTTAATGTGAACAGACAAAAAGTTACTATGCACTCTACTAATGTGATACACCAGTGCATTTAATGCCACTTTGATTCCAATACACAGTCTATCCTTTAGTGGGCTGGGGGATGGCTGAAAAAATAAATTAAACCCATCTAACTCAAAAGTTGAACTTAACCAAGTCTCCCGAAGGCAAAACCAATCAACATTCCTGATCATTTTTAATGTCTGAGGGTTGTTAATAAAGGACCCATGACTGAGGGTTGTTAATAAAGAGTTCCATGAAAGCAGTTGAATTGATCCCTGCTCATTTTGTGTATGGAGACAAGACTGTTTTTGTCTAAAAGAGTCCAACTGCCTTTTGTCCTTGGATCTCGGCATGTTTCCTAACACCCTTTGGAGCATAACTAGAATGAGATGGCATATTTTGTATCACATTTTCGGCTGTTGCATGGAACACAAACATCTCAAATACCAGTTGCTGAAGGGCCTTCTCATTATTACAGATACTTTCGACCACCAAAGGAGAAATAAAAGTAACCAGTGCCCAATTCGCCTTACTATCAAATAGGGGTAACTCAATCATAGAAATATCTTTGGTAGAGATATAACAAAGGTTGGGATTAGATGGAGAAGTTCCAAAAACCAAGGGACTATATGCAGTTGTATTAGTCTCCACACATGTAATGTGGAGAAGGTTCTTGAACCATGCCAAATCCTTTTTCGTCTCCTTGTTGGTAGTGGCCTTAGGTCTCAGCTGCTCTACCCGATCCAACCAGGAAACTTGTTTTTGTGGTTATGGAAAACTCTCTCTCTGTTCCGGGCCCAATAAAATCAACCCCACCATTTGAGTCGGTTCGATGGGTCCACCTGGCCCTTCATCCTCTCTCTCCAGAATTCTTTGGGTATAACGAGACAGTCCATGAACATTGGTGCTCCCTGGCTCTCACAACCTTTTAGAAAAATCCTGATCGTCCACAAAGAGAAATAACTCTTTATTTGAGGTCCAGGTCAAGACTGGGTGGGTAGAAGCTGTGCAGGGCTGAGGGCGAACAGCAGACACGTTACCTGACTCCAAGTGAGATGTAGGATGGACGGGCAAGACTTTCCTTGATTGCAGTGTCGGTCCTGTTTGCGTTTTTTCCTAACCACCCATCAATTGGGCATCGAAGGTAGGCCTGCCTCACTTCACCATCTCCCGTGGTAGCCATTACAATTTGGGCACTCGTTTTTAAATATTTGGGCTTTACCCTATTTGGAGAGCCCTTGTTAGTTGATTTCACCTTTTTCACACAATGTAATTTCATGTGGGGGTGGAGGGGGACCGAGTTGTTTAAAAGAGAGAGTTGGGTATACATGGCTTCCAAGGCAGCACTCTCAGATTCTGCCACTACATAAGCCATCACGTCCCTACCATCAACCTGAATTGGTGATGAGCCCATCCTTGCATGTTCCTTCTCCGCAATTTTGCCTGAATCTTGAGATTTATTAGCTGTTACATTAGACCGGTTTTCAGCTCTCCCATTTGTTGACATTTGCTCACTTGTCACATTAGGAGCCCTCAAGGGCTTATTAGAATCAGGCTCTCCTCTAGGTCTATGAAGGAAATCAAGGATCTTTTGCACCGCCCCAAAACCCCTAAGGACCAACTGTTATTGCACCATATTTGCACATAGGACAAGCAGGACTTCAATTTTTGCATCTAGTTGCTGCCTTTCCCCTAATTTCTTTGGGGGCAGTTTGAACATTGCTTGAGGTGGGGGGTTGTCTTCCGCCCCAGAACCCTCCTCAGCATCACTCTCACTCGTGAGTGAGTCCGACGTTGTCATTAGGTTTTCCAGGTTTGTGTTTGGGAAAGTTTGGAGGGTAAAACATTATCAAATTCAAAATCAACCGGAGCCATGGAGTTTCTTTTGATAGTATGGCAAAGTTTTAAAAGTGAGCCATTGTTATCAATTGAAAAGTTATCATTTGGTACGCCTTTCTCTTCATTTGTATAAATGCAATCTGAGGCTCTCCTAGGGATCCCATGCGGGTTGCTGGGAAATAGGCGTCTATCTTACATTGAAAAGTAGATGTGGCATTCAATTAAGGTGGGACAGCTTTTTTATTTTTGGGTGCCATTGTAAGAGCCATCTTATTTGTGAGAGGTCTTTGTTGATGTTTGCCCTTCATACCCATGTCGTAAGCAGAGATCTGGCCCTCCCGAGCTTATGTCCAAAGCCCTGTAATAAGCCACTCTCTCATCAGAACCTAAAAAGCAAAAAGGCTGCTGAGGTAGTAAATTGATTGACGTACTCGGGGGGCGGGGGGGTGGAGTACTGGTGCAGGCGAAAGGCACCAGATGGCTAGCTCAATCAACCCACCTGCAGGCTCATGCTCGCCGTGCACAATGTTATCAAGATCTATTACAGTATCCTTGAACTAATTCCCACCAGCTCACGAAAGTAAACATTTGTGGTGATTGAATTCCAGGGAGCGTGTTCGCCTTACCAGCGCTGGCAAGATACATAAAATACCTTCACCATGAACCACATGCCACCATCTGGCACACTGAGGAGGGAACGGAGGGATGGCTCGGCTGTCTGCTACCTGCTGCCTGCTGTCTCCACATCACACTGCACTACTGCAACTCACAAGGGTGGCAGGGGTCCAGATCGAAAACCTCACAGCAGACTGCAGATTGCACAGGAAAGCACCTCTGAACGTACTCAAGCATATTGGAAAGGCACATCACATTGCTGGCTGAAAGATAAATGTAGCATTTTGACTGACACTGCCACACATTGAAATACTATGTACACTGGAAAATAGGGGAAAGTGGTCCTCGCATTCGAGAGTTAAAATCAAGTAACATTTTCATTTAAAGAGACATATGACCCACCTTCCAACAAAGAAGCCCTTCATTGAAGTTTTCAACATTAATACACATTGCTGTGTGCAAATCAAGGAACTGAAACTGAAACGTTCTGAAGTGTGTATATTTTGCAACTGTAAAGGAACACTTATTATAAACTTGTGATATAGAGAAAAAGGTCCACTGTGTGACGACAGGAGAAACCCCCTGGGAACCTTGCCTGCCTCCTCCTGATAGAAAACAGGATACCGGAGAAAGACAAACCCCCCAGGGAAACCCTCTGGGGAATAAAACCCTGCGCTGGATTGAGATTGTTGTTTTGTGGCGGAGATCACCGGATGATCTGATTATTCACTGGCTGGATTCTCTCTGGCAGTATCGGCAGCATGAAGCCTAATAGCGAGAATGACACAGGTAAGTTTCATAGTGTATGAATGCAGAGAGAAGGAAGCAAATATTTCATCCCAGAGGTCTTTTAGCTCTGTTTTCTCAGCTTTGGTGCCATATGCTGTGACATATCTTGCAACAGCAGTGGAATTGTCTGCAATGTATTGTATGTCTATATTTGCATTCCACAAGAGGGCAATGATAGCATTGTAATTATTGATATACTTGGATGCTTCGTCCCTTTTAATGTTGTATGTGTTTTTAGCCGATTTACCTTTTACGCTGTGTCTAACAGGGGACATGAAGCTATTTACTTATCCTTTTGCACAAACTGGTCTAGAGAAGGCAAAGCAACATTTGGTATCATATTTCCCTTTGTTTTATATCTGCGTAGGTCACTATGTGTGGTTTCTGAAGGGATGTTGCAGGTTATGCATTTCTCTATAAACTGTAAAACGGTGGCATCACTGTTATGGCCAAATTTTGGAGCATATTTTATCCACATAAGCATGTGGAAGTGTGGTGCTCCTCTAGATTGAAGAGGGATGGGGAAGCCTACCACCTCTTACCCCTCCTACTAAATACATTCATGACAAGGAAGAAGGCCAGAAAGCACTGCAGTCACCCATTCTATTTGGAACAAATTCCCAACAGATCCATGATTGATAAGTATGTCGAGCGGTATCCCCTCAGCCAGCCATACCGACCAAGCAACATACAGATCCATCCATGATTAAGGACACATGTATGGACAGGCTGGACTGAACACCACAAAGCCATGTTGCTGACATCATTAGAGACACCACGACATAGCAGCGTTAGACATGAAACACACATGCCCTCCGTACTTCGGGACACAAACATGCACTTGAATACATGAAGAACACAAGCGTACGGTTTTATAGGTATAGGACAGATACATATACATACTGTCATTGCTTTTGTTATTTTGCCATTAACCATTGCAGCAATGCAGAAACCACAAGAGACAAGAGATCCTGTACAGAGCTTGCAGGTGCGTACATGCAAATAACCCTATGGAACAGCAGGAGCACCTGTGGGACCTGACAGAGCCAAGTGTGATTAACCTATCCAAATGTAGTAAAGCATGGACACTGTAGAAACTGCTTTATAAGGTTTAGAAAAATTACAGCAGGCCTTAGGCCGCTGAGCAAGAGATGAGCTGAGCTGATTCAGGCTAGACAGAGAGCAAGACGTGTGAGACAGAACCTGCAGCAAGGTCAAGAGAGAAGGATAACATTCCAATCCTCAGACAACAAAGGGACCAGCCGCACAAAAGACTAATAAATCCTCATAATTCAGAGCTGCAAAGCTCAGATTTGTGGTCTCTGAACATGTGACACGGCCAAAGAAGACAAGGGACAGAGATTGGCGGTGGTAAAGGAGAGCTGGTCTCAGGCTCCCAGACACAAGTATCCAACAATATGCAACAATTGTTGCTCTCATTAGGAGAGCACTCTCATAAGCTAAGCTGGTACACACAAGTTACAATGCAGACACATAATCATTCGTATTACCTTGAAGATGTACACAGAGAGCTGAGAACCTTTGCAGATCCCAGGTTTGGGGAGGTCAACTCTAGCCAATCACAGTTTAGTACTTTAGGGGTGGGTAGCAACAGGCAAGAACCAATGGTAAGTCCACAACACTGCAACATCGTTATACTTAGTGACTTGGGGATGGGACAGGCCAGCCACCTGACATGTGAGGGCCAGTAGAATAACATCTATAATTTCCACTATAGGTGGTAGAATACTCAATACCCAATCCCTTGGTCTGATAGGTTTTCTGGAATGGGCCCACATTGTGATGCAATGCTTACGACATTGGGTAGTAAAACTGGCCTGCGAGCCGAAGAACAGAGAGATGTGCATGGATTTTCTCTGTTCCTGTGCTGATCCCTGTTGGTTTTCCTGTAATAAACCACAGTTTAAAGTTGCCGTTAACTGAGTCCTCCATGTATCCTGTGGGAGGGAGTTGGTCCCTTCAAGTCCGCATACTTCCAGTGTCCGTCTGGCATACCTGGGGGCCCTCAAAAGTAGTGTTCTAATTCTCCGAGCACAGGTGTACTTTTATTGCAGATGAAATGCAGCATGGCAATAAAGTGACGGTGAAAGTACCTTCACACATTGACAGGTTCAAGAGAACAGAGTTCCCCTGGTGTTTTTATATCTATTGCTTCTTTATTTTGGTTTGCTATGCGTAAGAAGTGGTGCAAGTCATCCCATGCATATTCTGCACAACTTAATGTAACAAACCATGTGGGTGGGCCTAAGTTCCTTAGTATACAACGTACATCAGCGTGACGTCAGAACCAGTATTCTTTACTACCACCCATGTTTGCCAAGAGATTTGTGATACTTGACTGCAAAACTTCATCTTTGTCTTTTATCTTTTGAAGCAGTTGTGTAGCGATATTCTGATGCACTAATTTGTGTGGGGTTTTCATCATATTGTCCTCCTTTTCCTGTAGGAAAGAGTAGAGGAAAAAAAACATGCTTCAACACTTTTCTCCCACATGTTCATTGGAGATCCTTTGGCTTGACGCATTTGATATGTTTCTAATGCATCGTCTATGGTGTCTTTGGAGTGCAGTGGGTGAAGTGTATACTGGTCCAAAATGGTGGCTGCAGTAATAGGATCTACACGTTCAAATTGGCCAGTTGGTGGTGAATCCTCAATTAATTGGGTGGTTGCTGTTGAGTTCTCCTCTATGTTGATATCATTGTAGTATTCATTGTTTTCTTTAAGATGTTGTAGGGCTTGTCTAACATTGTTGTTGCATTGTTTTTATGTCTTTTGTTGGTACACCAGTAACTAGGATAATCAAAGATTGATCTATTGGCCATTGTATTCCCAGAGTTTGTACATTTTCTTTAAGATCTATTTATATAATAATCTTTTGGTAACTCAGAAGGAGGCAACTTGGCTGTTTTGGGTTGAAGACGTATTATAGCTTGAAATGGGTGTACTTATAATGTTCTCATACAAGTTAAGTTGTTGGAGAGCCTTTGGAAGTGAGAATATGTCTAAGTTATTAGTGACAGCAAGTGATGGCATTTGGTAATTGTCAAGCTTTGTTTTGCAGTACGTGCAAACTATTGAGGGGTCAGTTATTTTGTATTCATTTTCATTGTCCTCTATTTTGTAGGCCATTTCTACTACTTGTGTGCTCTTTTTATAAAACGTTCTGCGACAACAGGCACATACTTGGTCTGGTATTTCAGCAGAAGAGTTTTGAAACTTTGCTCTTTCTTTTTTGTAAGTGTGTGTTACGAGGTTGGTGTTCGTAAGGTGTTCACTCATGTTTTCTAAAGTTACCACATTTTCCAAGTAATCTTCAGTTCCAAGATATTTACTTTGGATGTGCTGTATTTGTTGAAGGAGTTCTTTGGCTGTTCCATGTAGCAGTATGTTATTTAAATGTTGCAGTTGTAAAGCAGGACTTTTAGCACAGTATATTCTCCGCACAAGATTCTGTATAGTGGAATGGAGTTTTGCTAACATTTTTATGTGGTGGAAGGTGCTTTTGCAAGCAGTTCCCGAAATGCAGGCTAATGAATGTCCTTGCAGTCCAGTGTAGTTGTGCACTGGACAAGAGTATATGGTTTGTAAAGTTTTTATTCTACTTTTGTCTTTTAGTTTTACATACTGATTGAGGAATTGTCATGAAGTTTTGAATGATTGTTGGCGTACATTACACATTGAGCTGCATGCCCATTTGTACACTAGATGGAGTGTTTGGGCAAAAGGAATAGTTGATTGAAAGTTTGTTGGGGATGTTTTTTTCTGTAAGGGTTTCTTGTGCCATAATGGTGTCTCCTACCATTTCATACCCTTGCCTATTACTGTGTATGGCAATTTTTTGTTGTTCTTGTTTATAAGCCTCTTCATTGAAATAAGTTTCTGTGCTGCTTGTGTGAATCCATTCACCTGCACAGAAGTTTGAAAAGGTATCTATATTAACCTTGAGCATGTTTAGAAGTACTTTTTGTAATTTACTGATTAATTTAGTTAGTGGTTTCATGTTGTTTAAAATTAATATAAACAACTTTCTTTTTATCAGAAATGTGCTGTCAATTAGAGCTTTGAGGATTAGTCTTTAAGAGTAGAGTGTGACTTTTTAGCTGTTTTCATAAGATTGTGAAGTACTCTATGGTGGAATTTGTTTTGTAAAATGATTTTTTTGGAATGCTTTACTGGGGATATGTTACCGTTGTTCGATATAGGGTTAGGTTAATTTGTAGGTGTTCTTTTTTTAATACATTTTTTTGTTAGTTTTAGTTTTTGGAAGAGGGGCTTTACTTTTTTTAGTGGTTGCTGGATTCGTTTTGTTGAGTGATGTTATTAGCAGTTTTGTTTTAATATTTTCTATACATTGTTTTAGAGGTGGAAGTGTATATGGTTTGCTTTTAGTCTTATCTCCCCTATTTTTTCTTTGTTTTCTATGGAGTTGCTTTTTAGTAGGCATCGTGTACTATCTGTTGGAAAAAAGCAAGTGTGGGTTTGAACGTTGTGGAATATATATGGATGTATTGTGAATGGGTGTGTGAATGTGATGGTAGAGATGAATACAGGGCTGTGTTATTGTGTAATGGGATGATAGTTGTGGGTTGGAAGGCTGTAAGAGTAACTCTGTGTGTAGAGGTGTGAAGCGCTTAGGGTAGTAAGAGAGTGGTGGCGTGAATGAATATGTAAGGACATTATGATGGTTTGAGAAGAGTGGTGGGTGTTATAATGATGTTGTTTAGATGAGAATGGAAAGAGTGTGCATACTGAAATGTAATGAGTAAGAGTGAAAAAAATGTTGATGATTTGAAAGGAATACTGTAAGCTAATAGATAGCAAAAGTACATTGGTACCATAATAAAGAGATTAATAGTATAGTAATGTACTTACTATATTCTTCTGGATGGTGTCTTCAATAATGTTTTATTTTTTTGCCTGTAATTATAAAAGAAAGTTAGTGGGTATATATGGTAATGGTGAGATGGTTTTAGTAATAGAGGTTGTTATTCATGAATGTAGGAGGGGTTTTGGGGAAATAGAGTTAATAAAGTATGAGTAGTGCTGTTTGGGAGAGTAAAAGGAAAGGGCAACAATGGATGTAAGGAAAAGGTATATGTGTAGGTTACTTTAATGCTGGCGAGTTTAATGAAAGAAGTGCTGTGTTTGTGGTGCAATGTATTTGTAATGTGTTGCAGAATAATGAACGAATAGGGAAATTGTGGGCTAGTGGTAATGTAATGGTGGATTTATGTTGCAGCAGTGTTTGGTGGCTTATAGTAGAGGTTGGAAAATAAGAGTACTTTATATGTAAGGTGAAATGTATATAGATTCTTTGGCAGTATATAAATACATATATATATATATATATATATACCTGCTTACATATATGTAAGCAGGTTGCGAATAGTGGGAGTGCAAGGGTTGTAATGAGTGAGGTTAGAAAGTGTGACATTAATATGGAAAGAAAAATGGGAAATGATGACTGTGTAAAAAGGTTTGTTTTTAGGAGCATTTTTATGAAAGATATAAAATGCATATGTGCATTTATAGCAGCACTGTGTGTAAGTGTTTTGTAAAATAAAATAAAAGTGGATGTTAAGAATTTGTAGAACATGTTTAAAGGGTACTTGGTGTGTGGAGGTTTAATATTTTTGCAGTGGATGCATACTTGCAAGCATGACAATGTTGCAATATGTAGGTGCTTATCAAGTCTTGTTTTTGAATGCATTCTGGGAGTTGTAGTTTCAGTTTTTTCATTAGAAACGTTGGACTAAGTGCCAGAATGTAGAGTACAAAATAGGACTGGGTAAGCACCTGTAGATTGGAACAGGTCATGTTAGCAAGTATGCATGTACTGTCAAGAAATTAAACATGCACACATTAAGTGGAACTTAATGATTTTGTGGAAATCTGTTGCATCTGATTTTTGTTTCTTTTCTGGAGAAGTTATAAACAGTGCTGTTTGAAATGCACATATGCACTTTTAAATTTTAATTGAAATGGTCCTGAAATTAATTATTTTTAAATACACAGCATTTTCCATTCCATATAAATGGTATACTTTTGAATCGCCTCGTGTAGTCCTGTGTTTTTTTTTGTTTGTTTACATTCTGAGAGTTTAGTCCAAAACGTGTAATGGCAGAAGTGGTAATACAAGTCACTGAATGCAGAGAAAAAATACATGATTTCATAACCACATATAGATTGGAATGAGTTATGTTGGTTGGTATGAATGTACTGCCAACATATCAAACTTCCACTTAGCAAGTGCCATTGTAAAATGGTGTAAACATCTTTTCAAGCTGCTTTTCCTTTTTTGTTGAAAAACGTATCACACAGTGTTGCCATAAATGCACATATGCATTTTGTATGTTTCATGGAAATACTTTTAAAAGGAAAGATGTTCACATGTATAGCATTTAAGTAAGTGTGCCGAATGATGCAATACATGGCATTTGGTAGAGTGGTTGAAAAAGAGAATATGTTGATTGAGAAGCTTATTAGAGGGTAAGTAGAAGCAACCCTGTATATATATTTATGAAGGAGTTGAAAGAAATTACTTATAGGCATACCTGTACTATGTTTTGTTAGATACAGATCTTGTTGAATCTGGAAATAGAAATCTAGGACAGTTGCACAATAGATTTTGATGGGGATGCCTTTCATTAACAGGAGATATGTACTCTGAGAGTTCAAGTGTAGATCTGAAATGTTGAATTAAGATGACAGTGTTAGGTGTAGATGTGTGATTAGTGGATGGATGTGTGACAGCAGCCAATGAAGGAGTGTTGAGAACATGAAAGTGGAAAGGGTAGAAGGGCTGCCCCTGTGCTACGGGGTCCACGGACACCGCAGTCATCCGTGGACAGCACATGCCACATCCAGGTCTTTTGATGATGCCTGCCATGGAAATGGAGCTGCGGGGGCCGCGGACAGTCAGTGTGTCCACGGACAACTGACGATCAGCCAATAAGGTTTGTTGGGTGTGGTGTAGAGGAAGAGAGGGTAGCAGGAGTTTTGGTAGTAGGAGTTGTTAGAGGACTGAAAATGGCCATGCCAATGTCATTTAGAAGGCATACCGTGTGGATTTTGGGGGACTCGTTGGTCCATTGGTTGAAGTTGTATGCTGAGCACTGTGGAATAGCCCAAAATCTTGAATTCTCTGAATTGGAAGTGTTGTGCTATGGAGTGCGAGGCATAAAGTGGGTGGACTTGTTTCCACTTTGTGTACTTTTGGTCAAATTAAACCATCCAGACATTATCATTGTTCATTGTGGAGGGAACAGTTCAGGGTATGTGACTGGAATTTCATTGCAGTGTGCAATGAAGGAGACATTCGGAAAGATGAAGGAAATGTTCCCCAGTTCAAGAATTATTTTTTCTCGCATTGCCCATGGACACATGTGGATGCGCTCGAATTCATTTGGTCCGCAAATGGAAAGAGCAAGGCACAACATCAATAAGGCTGTGTGTGCATTTTTGGACAGATGTGGGCACAAGGTCTTTCCATAATGAGAATATTAAATTTGACAGTGCCAACATTTTTGGGAGAGATGGAGTACATCTTACTGATGTGGGCAATGAGATTTCTCGGCAAAACATTCAGAAGGCTTTCAAGCACTGTTTGTAAATATACAAAGCTTTCTTCAGTAGGTGCAAAAAAAGAAATGGAAACACTGGGCAAAAATTGCCTACTTTTTGTGAAAGTTTAAAGAAATAGTTAAGTTAGTAAATACAAAAAAAAGGTTATTTTAAGAGCCACCATTTTCACATGCAAAAAAATTACAATGGTTTTGATGACACCACCCCACGCCTGGATTTTGTGTGATGTCCATGACTACTGCGCTGTCCATGGACTCTACAAGCTGTGCAGGGGCCCTGTACCTTTTTTTGTTACTTATTATTTCAACTGTGAAATGTGACTCCTAAATGAACCATTTCTTTTGTGTTTTTGTGAATGTCTATTTCTTTTGGGGTTTTTTTGATTTTCAGTAATGGCAAGGGAGGGAAGGGGCACCAACCACAGGGATGCAGGGGCAGGTAGAAAGAAGAAGTTGTTGGGCGGGCCTTAATCAGGTAGGGGGCAGTGTTTATCCTGCTCCTTGACCGCAGCCTCAATAGGACTCCAGAGCTGCTCCCCCCCTACAGAGCAGTGTATTGCAGTACATACATAGCACTGTGACCCTTGAAAGGTATGGGTCAATAGTGTTTTGTATGGCCTGTGACGTGGCCGCTGGTATCTTCTGCCCCACAGACGTACCTCTTGGGTAGAGGGCGTCAGGCTACTCCTCCCTTTGAAAGGTACCACCTTTCTCATTGCCCCCTTTTAGTTTGACTTGGCGGGGTTCCACATGGTGGTGGTCCCATAGGAGTACAAACCCGGTTTTCCGTGACTGAGTACAAGCTTGCACTCAGTGCATCGAACCTTGTGTGCCTGAGTCTTTGGTACACCTCTGACGGTTGTGAAAAGTTGACACACTCAGGACTCACAACGGGAGCTGGAGAGAGGGACTTCCTGTACCTCATCTTCATTTTCCTCTTGTTCCTCTTCCGTATCTCTTGCCTGTTCCCCTCTCCAGGCCTTCCAGATGGTGGTGGTGGTGGGGCGCAGGTTGGGAGCACAGATGGCCAGAGTGGATGCCATAGATTACGTTTTTAAAGTTCTGCAGAGCAGGTGCTTCAGAAATGCTCTCTCCTCGACAGCCAGATTGAGAATGGAGAAAAGTAATGGGTGTGTCCTTTCAGAGGGGCTGTCTGGGGACCGCATGACTTTCCGAGCCACAAATAGGGCTTAAAAAGTTATAAAAAGTTATAAAAAGTTGCCAGATCAACTAAGACATGGTCTAGGGGCTCTGCAAGGATAAAGATTCAGCTTGAAACACCCTAGAATGGCCATAAATGCAGTTTTACACTGTCCACGGACACTCACACATGGTGATGTTCCCGGGAGTCTGGGTGCAGGGAGCACGACGGCTGTCCCTGGACACCTACAGGGCGGGCGACGATATGCACATGCGCGCCACTATTTGCAGGACATGGGTTGTGTCCTGGGACTAATTAAAAGTGCGCCACATGAAAACAGACATGTTCTGACAAGCGCGATGTCCGGGGGCACAAGGAGATGAGGTGCGCATGTGCACCAGTGTTCGCAGGATAGGGTGGTGTCCCCTGACTAATTAAAGGTGCGCTGCACGAGAGCGGACATTTCCGGACAGGCGCTGTGTCCGTGGGCACATCCATTTTCAGTGCGGACATGTCCAGACAGGTGTAGTGTCCGGGGACTAATTAAAGGTGTGTCATGAAAAAACGGACATGTGTATACATCGCTCGTGTCCGGGGCACCTCCATTACGAGTGCGGACACCCTGAACAGTCGCGCGCTGTCCGCGGACCCATGATTGAACTTTGAAAAAAAAACTGTGCCTCGATTATACCCACATTTATTTACAGTAAGAACATACATTCATTTAACAAAGAGATGGGGAATCGAAATGGGAAACATATATGGCATAATTGCGAATTTCTGTACAATGTTCATGAGAGGAGCAAGGGAGTGAGGTCTCATCATAGCGTCTTTTATCTAAATTGAGGGAATTTGATGGGGATGATTGGTTGGGAGAAGGTGAACATGTACATGTACAAGTAGGGCAGTGATAGCAAACATTTTCCTTGACATGATTTTTAATGATGGTTAGGAGCCGCATAAAATTATTATTCAGTTCGTCCATTTTTGCTGATAATTTGATTAGTTCATTATGTACAGTTGGGGTTAGCGGCTCGCTGTTTAATTCTTCAGATTCTCTCAAATGGAATTGGGCAGTGGTTTCTTCATTACAAGTATATACTGTTAAAAGGGAAAGAATGTTACCGTGAGATTCCAACAAATTACATTAGTTATTTGTTTTTAAACAATGTACTGCATACCATTAGAGATGTCTTCATCAGTCATTTCTTCTTTAGGGACATTTTCCTCTAACCATTCCAGTGTGCTTGCCATTTCTGTTAAAATAAAAAAATAGTGATGTTTCCTTATAAGATATGTATATATAACAAATGGTAATAATAGACAAATGACTACAGTGTACCTAGTATTTTTTAAGAGCTTCATTTTAAATAAGTGCCAGGTGTCTCTCAGCCTGTAAGCGGGGTTGTACTGGCATGATAATGTGAGGTGTACAGTTATGCTTTGTGTTTGGTGTATTGCATTATATTGTGGGCTAAATGAAAAAAAGGTGTGCATTTTGAAGTGAAGACTTTCTATGCACGCTTATTTTTGGGTGTAGAACATATACCTATTGCTGTTTTATGCATATGAGTTTGTCGGTTGAAGGATTCAACAGTGTAAGATGACCCCTGTTCTTTTGGGCAGTGTGAATGCTGTCTGCGGACATTTGCGTAGTCCGTGGACTTTGTGACTGTCACATATGGGGTGGGGGGTCAATATGATGGAAGGGATATGCACTAATAAAAACCTATGAAATTCACTGAAAGAACTTTGTTAAAGGGACATTATGGTTAAGTTGCACTAATAAAAACCTATCAAATTCACAGATAACAGATGTTATGGTTAGGTTTCCCTGTATGTGCCTTCACATATATTGTTTGTACTAACTGAGGTGTATAGTAAGTATTAAATGGTTTGCTCTTTATTCCATAATTAACATTAGTCAAAATTCTAATAGGATTAAAGATGTTATTTTACTGGCCAATACTACCAAATTAAAAATGCTATACTTCTATGGTGCATGGTGGAGGCGTTGCCTATGTGTATGTATGAATACATTCCTGTATTAACAACAAAACGCCAATATAATGTTTTGTTTAGATAAGTACATGTTTTAATACATTAAGTAGTTTATAACAGATCTCCTGATCACCTCGGACATGGTGTTACCAACATTATAAACACAACCCCTTCTAAGGACTTTTCATCAAAATGTATTTCATATGTGATGATCATCAGTGATGTCATCAATGACATTTGTGATGTCATCTTTAATGTCCTGGGTGTTAGTCTTAGCAGTGCACGGTGGTGGCAAGATATATGGTTGCTTAACTTACCATAACTGGGCGAATTTCTGAGGTTTTTTGGTGTTACTTGTAACCATAACGTCCCTTTAACAACATTTTTCAGTGCATTTGATAGGTTTTTATTAGTGAAACTTAACAATAATGTCCGTTTAACAAAAAAATGTCTGTGAATACATATATATATATATATATATATATATGTAAATATGTAATATATATCATGGCATGTATTAGTAAATTATGAAGTTTGGCTATAATGGACATAGAAAACAAATGTGAATTTCAAATGGGAGTTCCTATATTTCTGTTCTAGATTCCTGAACAATCCTTTCACAGGGGCTGCGCTTGGGGGCTGGAGAGAAATCTGAAGGACCAATCAAATGTGCGAGAATTCTTCTGCCCAATTTTTAAATCTTGATGGTGGCATCACTGGTGTATAAAGTGGATACACTATGAGAGAGGGGAAGAGCTGCAAAAATGTACCAAAGGAAGAGCTGCTAAACAATTACCACAGGAGAGCTGCCAAAAATATACCAACGAAGAGCTGCCAAAAATTACCAAAGGAGATTTACTGAGGGGAGTGCTGTGGGATTCAATTGATTGAAGCGCTGGCTAGAATCCTGTTTCCCCTGTAAGCAAAGCTTTGCTCAGTACCTGAGTGCCAAGCCCAGAGAGTTTCAAAAGTAGATTGCCCAACAAAAAGTCTGCATGGGGATTTACTAAATGAACCCATTGCCTTTCATTGGTGTTTTTTTTTCCATCAGTGGGTTGGGGGGGCAAACTTTGTAGATCCTTAGCAGATTTGACTGAATAGTAATTTAATTAATTCTCCTTTGGCAAAACACCACAGGGTGATTTTTGTTAACTTCCGAAATGTATAAAGCTCATTCCCAGTGTACGCTGAAAACTATAGACTGTAATGTAAATGGGAAATCCCATTTTTCCATTTCACCCCGACTTCTTTAAGGAAGAGGGTTCCTTGTCCCTAAACCAAAATGAAATTTCTGTCACCATCCCCAAACCTTCCCTTCCAAACCAAAAGATACTTGTCCCTTAAACAAAATCCCCAACTGAAACCCATTCCCCAAGCTTGCTTTTTAATAAAAGGTATTCTTATCTTAAAAAGGAAATCCCCAATTGTCACCACTCTTTCAATATTGTATTTAACCAAGGGGTGCCCTGGGCTCCACAAAAAGTGAAATTCTATATTGCCCAACTTCCCCAACAGTGGCCTTTAGTGGAGGGGGTGGGTCCTAAAAAACAAAATTCATAAACATCCCCATTTTAATGCCCAATTTACACAACATGAGCCTTTAAGTGGGGGCGGGGGGAGCACAAAGCAAAATTCTAAACCACCCGACTTCCCCAACACAGGCCGTTAAGTGGCGGGGGGGGGTCTGAAAAACCAAAATTCATAATCATCCTCAGAATTGCCATATGCATTTGTACAAATCTGAAAACCAAACAGCTAGCCTTTTTTAGCATGCGGGAAAATCGAAATCGCACACCATTGCATATGTACATTTATTTTGATCATTGACCAGTGTTGAATATTCCTTCAATTGAAATCCACATAAAGTATTGTGATTTGTGTTTTCCAAACCAGGTTGTTTGATTTATTGATGTAAAAATAAGTTTAATTATGAGCCACAGAAAAAGTGGCATGTGCCGTTTTAGTGTGATCTTCATCATCTATAATCCAAATAAATATAAATATATTTTCTGTACATCAGTCTGGTTCTTGGCTCATTGGTGGCACAGGGGGAGGGATCCAAGTGGCATGATATGAGTTTGATCTAGTGCTGAAAAAGCATAAATTAAACAGTTTTTTGTGTGACTCCTTGATTGTGGCGGGAAGGAACTCCCTGTGTTGAGGGTTGCCTCTCAATAAACTGTTACAGTAGGCTGGTTGTAAGGGAGAAAAGGGAGTGGTCAGATAAAAGTGGGTTTAGCTCACGGAAGTCAGCTGCGGAGGGCTTGAGAAGTTAAAATCCCACAGCTTGGCAATTGGGTTTCCGGTGGGAAGTGTGTCAAGGAGATTGTTCAGATCAGGAAAGAAGGAGTTGAGCAGTCCAAGCGTTCAAAAGAGAGCCAGACCAGTGAGAGCAGGTGGTGGGAGGAGTTGAATAGTGGCATATTCAAAAGCGCAAGAGATGATGTCAGAGGGAGAGAGGGGGCGGTGGTTGGGCCTTATTGATGAGGCCC
This sequence comes from Ambystoma mexicanum, assembly GCF_040938575.1. Classification (NCBI taxonomy): domain Eukaryota; kingdom Metazoa; phylum Chordata; class Amphibia; order Caudata; family Ambystomatidae; genus Ambystoma; species Ambystoma mexicanum. The sequence goes on along the minus strand of NC_090923.1, from coordinate 993,408,868 downwards.
CCTGACTGCCATCCGTCCCAGAAAGTTGGGGAGAATGGCAGGAGGTAGTCGAGTTGATATGGAGAGCCACTAGTGTAGCAAAGGTATGAGGAGTGATCCAGGTTTCTCTGAAAGCAAGAAGAGAAAGTTGAGGATGATAAGTCATTGTGGTCAGTGATGCAGGAAGACTTGTGGCAGAGGAATTGTGCACCCCAGAGGCCAAGTGAAAGAGTGGTAGTGGCTTGGGGAGGGGAGCAGGTATTATGGGGTAGGCGAGGAGGATAGATGAGGTTAGAGGTACTTGTTCAGGTTAGAGATCCTTGCTTGAGAGGTGCGAATACATGTGGAGAGAAGGGAGAGCCGGAGGAAGAGAGTGAGGTCAATGTTAGACTTAGTTGTGGTTGAAGGCCACGAGAGACCTGGGGAAGAGTGATTACAAGGACGATTTGGAACAAACTTGAGGTGCATGATGCAGGGTGAAACAGGAAAGTGAACTGCGGGTGCTGCCCAAGAGAGCGTGGGAAGGTGGGTGAGCTGAAAGGGAAGTGGGGAAGGTTGCCTGGGAAGGAGCAGGTATACATTTTTAGTTGGACTGGAATGGGGCTATAGGTTACCAAAAGGTCATTATGAGGACCAAAAGAGGGATATCCCTTTGTTCTTCAGGGTAAGAACAGTTCTTCAGTGAATGGTGTGTGACTGGGTCAAATGATCCCTAGGTGTGGAAGCAGGAGTCTGGCAAATATTGAGCCCACTGAAGTCCTGACATGACCAAGGGCTCTGGCCCTAGGCTCTTCCCAGCCCTAACATGCCCACACAGGGAGTTGTCCTTTGCAACTTTAGGTCCTTAGCTGCAGACGCCCAGGCTGCATAATCAAGGGAGATTTAATAATAAGGGAGGTGGTGTGTCACGTGACCCCACGGGAGTCGTTCGGAGTGCTCGGGATGACTTTCCCTCTCCCTGTCAGGATGCAGCAGGGTCCTGGGTGTTGTAGGCCCAGGGAGCTTCGATTTTGAGGCCGGTCACATGCCTGTGATGTCCCTTCCTGTGATGTCATTACCTGCACTTGCACTTCCCAGTATAACGTGGGTCAAAAGCTGAGCCATATGGTGCGCCCTGACCCCTCTGGGACCAGGGTTCTAGCAATCCCTGCACATGCAATAGCTGACATGCAACGTTGTAAGCAGAAGGTTCGAGAAAAATAAACCTGTCGCGAGTTTTATTAAAGTGTTATTGTGACCTCTAGTTCTGCTTTTTCTGAGACGGCGCAGGGCGTGGATAACAAGGCCGTGTTCCGCCATGACTGCGAACCGTCACCTTGAAGTAGTGCTATCATCGACATAAACGGGTATGCATCTCCCCGACCAATGGATTTAGTCAGTTTGTCACTTAGCGGGCAGACCATCTCCCGTGTGTTCACACTTTAACTATCTACGCATTGTATACATTAGCTAGAGGGATTATGTTTTTTGGCTGGATACCTTTGCATGTAAATTCAAGTTATCATTTGGCCACGTGGTGGCACTCGTGTCTCCTAGTGGCGGTGATAATTCAGGAGCCAGTGCTCGCTGAATTGCAAGTGAGAATTCATTCACAGGCCAAGTAATCCCAGTCCCCCCAGTGTATCATCGGCCCACGATCGCTTTACCCAGGGCTTAGATTAATCAGTATTAACGTTTGAGAAGAGTTATTTCTTTGAGTGTGAGTAGTCAGTAGACGGCAGGGAACACAGCTGCATGCTGTGACATCCTCTCCCACGTTACTCCAAGAAGCAGCGTGGCATTTTAAAGCAATCAGGCGCATGCGAGTACAAGAAGCTACACAGACAGCAGCCTCGCTCCAAAAGCTATGAGAGCGTTACAGCAATAGAAAGAGGTTCTAATTCCCTACGTATAATGAGCACCCAGGCGCGAGATTTGCCAAGAAGGGGTGACTAGCGAGCTTGATGCAGGGGAGTGGTGAGGGCATAACAATGCTCGCTCCAATTCAATAATGCTCACTTTCTCAGTTACTCAGTGCATTTAATGTACTGCTGCTCCCATCGTCCCACGCTCAGCTCGGCTCAATGCCTTATGAACTGATCATTCTGTCACTCTCAGTCATTGATCACTCTGCTTCACTGCCTGGTGACCCACCTGTGGCGGAGGAGGGGGGTGGGTGGAGGCAGAAGGGCAGGTGCCAACCAAGGAAGGCGCGAAGCGATCGGGGGTGGCTACTCGAATCTGGAGCACCCATATCCAACTGCGTAGCAGAAAGGCTCTCAAGCTCTATCTGCGTGCTATCTTCTAGAATAAAGAAGACAGCTGAAAAGCAGTACAATGTTGTTGGTGTCATGTATTGGAAGTAATTTAACCGTCGCAAACACCACCATGGCAAACGGAGGACGGGATCCACCGTCTGGAAAAAGAAGGAACGCGCAGATCCTGCGCTTAATAAACGGGGAGAGTGACATCTACTGCCAAAAAGCAGGTATGACCATGCAAGAAGCACAGCTTCCACGAGCGTCCCTGAACAGCGCAGCGACTCCACCCATATCAGGGAGAGGGAGGAGCAAGCTCGTTGACGCATGCACAAAGATGCACTAGATGGCGTTGGCACGCAGGCGTAAGAAAGATAGCCAGGACGCTGAACAGTTAGAGGAAGAAGACACAAATTGAGAGCTTCCCAATCCATCCACTGAAAGAAGCAGGCACAGTCCTGACTCCCGAGTGTTTTCCCAGAAGCGGAACTGTGCATGCCAAACAGGTTTACCGACGTGCAAAATGTGATGCTACAAAGGTTGAAAGTTTAACACCAGGAGTCAGGACGCATCAGAGACAAATAATGACTTTGCAGTCGCGCCTCGAGAACTGGCCATTCTTTGTGGCTTTGGCGCCACCCATGAAGACAGAAATAAAAACATGGTCATGACCAATTGCAGGGATCACAAGATTCAAAAGGAAAGGATCAATGCAAAGATCCCCACGTTAGATCAAGCATTCATGACAGTGGCTGAGGAAACGGCTACGGGGCGCACTTAGAGAAGAATGGTCACGTTTGAATAAAGACAGTGGGCCTCATTATGACTCTGCCTGTCCAGAAACAAGGTTGCCAGTAAGCTTATGGGCACCGGTGTTTCCAGGCCGGCATATTACAAGTCTGCTTGCTGGAGCTGCCGTGGCCAACAGGTCTGACCCTGCCGGGAACAGTGGCCACCGTAGGCAGACCGGTCACGGAAACACCAGCACGTGTGCCCGAGCTTCCGTGTCCCCACTCCCATGGGATTTACAATTTACCGGCGTCTGACTTTCTGGGCCGCCTGAGTTGTAATCTCCCTGTGGCACCGGGAAGTCAGGCGCCGGTAAATATTTACAGGTCTGGCGGCAACAGGCTGGTAGCACCGGCACGGTTACTGCCGGACCCGTAATGAGGCCCAGTAACAAGGGACAGGAGAATACAAACTGCAACGTCTTCAAAGAAATCTGAATGCAGATGCTACAGCTATGGTGGCAGACTACCCTTGGTTAATGATCGAAAGTGTCGAGCCAGAGAAGCAAGATGCCCGAATTGTAAGAAGGTGGGCCACTACACGAATAGTTGCACATTCAGAGCCTGACCTAAGGTTGGTGTGCTCGTTGCTCGATCCATGTAGAAAGGAACAGGTGTATGTCCTAAATCGGAACTCATTAGACGATATCCTCAAAAGTCATGCTGAAATAATTGACAAAAAACTGGGCTGCGTGAAACATTATGGTCATCGCATCGTATTACGGAAAGGTGCAGTACCCACAAAAAGCCGGGTGAACCAAAAGTGAACTGTCAGATGAAAGGGAAAAAGATGGAAGGATAGAAGACATCGAAAAGACCAGCTGGCTATGAACAGAGGTCCTGATAAAAAAAGAAACTGGCAAGTTGCACATGTGCCTCAACCAACGTAGTCTTGACAAAGATGTCATAACAGACAATCATCCAGTCCTCAAAATTCTGGAGCTGTAGCATCTTCTGGGCAAAGCTAAAATATTCAGGAAGTTAGACATGTGCAAGGCATAGACCCAAATTCCCTTACACAAACAATTGAAACACCCCAGCCTTCCTATCTGCACAGAGAGTTTATCATTTCAATAGAATACCTTTTGGCCTCTCTTCGGCTGCTTCGCCCTTACAGTGTATGACGCATCGCATACCATGCAACGTGAACAATGCTATTTACTTTCAAGTTGATGAGCCGGTCTATGGAGCAGGTATGACTGAGCACAACATAGCCCTATCTGCAGAATACACTGAGGAATGAAGGATCAAGATTGTGTCATGAGAGGTGTTGCCTAGGAATTGAAATTGTTGAGTACTTGGGATATGAAATATCAAGGGACAGCATCGGGTCAACAGAAGACCTAGTTCAAGTTAATCAGACAGGTGCTTTCTCCCAGAGATAAAGAACAGCTCAAGTCATTTATGGGACTACCCTACATTTGTGTAGAGCTTCTGGAGCAAGAGTGAATCTGTGGGGAAACTGGTAAAGAAAGGAGAATCCTTTACCTGGACAACAGACTGTCAGAATCCTTTGAGCTCATAAAGCATACAATTGTCAATGCACCAATGCATCAAATCCTTTGACAATGACACAGACACATGCAGCACAGTAGGTTCTAGTGCTTATGGTGTGAGAGCTTCACCAGCTCAAAAGATAGGAGATTGTGTACAGATAATGTACTACACAACCAAATCGCTCACCAGTTCAGAATGAAACTACTAGGTAATTGAGATGAAGATGCTGGCCTGGACAGCTCCACACTTCATATACTACCAGTGGGGTGGGCAATTTTGTCTACTCACGAATCACAAGCCACTGGTGAACATACTGCAACCAAGAGGACACAAACTGTCCACACCGAAACTGGCCAGACTGGCAGCCAAATGAAGGAATTCATATTTGTGGTGGAACACATCCCAGGATGAAATAGCAAACAGGTTGATTGCATGTTAGACTTGCCAATAAAGACATCAATTGGAAGTGATTTTCTAAATAAGAGTCAATTGTGGACTCTACCAATAACTTAGGGAGAACTGGGATAATACCATTGATTAGAATACATGGATGCAACAAGATGATCGTGACCCAGACATGTAACAGTCACAGTGTGTCTTATTAGAGGAAATAGCCACAATCTATCCAGCCATTCTGCAAGTTAACTGACCAGAACAAAAAAAAACTCAAGGAAAGTGTTTCTTGAGAGATGAGAGGTTTGTGCCTCCAAGAGTATTGAGGAGCAGCATCATGCACAAAGTGCATGAAGGCCACTTCTGTGCAAAACGGACAAAGAAAAGAATGAGGGATGTATACTAATGGACAGCTATTGACACAGACATTCACCATCTAATGTGCAACTGTAACGCATCGGCAGTCTGTAAAGGGATGCTCTCCAAACATAGCAAACCCATAAGAGAAGAGAAGAAAGGAATGGACTATGTGGCAACTGAAAACAGAAGGCTATGAAATGTGGAAGGAATGGTGGTATACAGAAGAAAAGAAGCAGATGAAGCACCAGTAGAGAAACAAAGTCAACAGTAATAAGAACCCCCTGATGATGATGGAACATGAGTCAGTATCCATACAAGAAGATAGAGACCAAGGTCCCTCTGAAGAGCAAGAAGTACAGAACAGCTCTGAACTTCTCCAACGGAGGTAGAGATGGCAGAACAACTTGAAGGAACTCCAGAAACAAATACGCGTGAGATAAGACCACAAAGAAGTAGAGGCTGCCAGCAAAGACTATTATTAACTGTACCATCTTTCTCCCGTGTTGTACATTAGGGAGGAGATGTGTGGTGTGTAATGTTCTTCCTCTTTCCATGACTACAGCAGAGTTAGAGATGTAAGTGGGACATCACATAAGGAGATCGTGGGGTGTAAAGTGATCCAAAGAGGATGCTTGAAGCTGGAGCTCCAGTTACAACTGCATTGTGGTAAGACTCCCAGGCTATATCTGCGTGTTATCTTCATAAATAAATAAGTCCGTTGAAAAGCAATACAACATGGTTGGTGTCATTTCGTTGGGGTTATCTAACCATCCCAAATGCCACACGACCCTGATTTACCTCCGCCTATCCCATCACTGGTTATCCTGCCTCATTCACCGGACACTCTGCCTCATTCAGGGGTTTCTGCATCGTTCCTTGGTCACCCTGCTTCTTTCAGGTACTGTTATTTTAGTCATCGCTCGCCATGCTTCGTTTATGGCTTACTGCCTCCCTCACTGGCCAAGCTAACTCATTTTCTGACCACTGTGCCTCATTCGCAACTCACTGCCCTGTGCATTGGCCACACTGAAACATTCACTGATCACCTAACTTCATTCACCGGTCACACTGTCTGACTATCTGGTTACCCAGCCTCACACAGGTGCTGCCCTGGCACATTCACTGGACACACTGCTCGACTAACTTGTCACAGTGCGTTACTCTCTCATCACACCATCCCATCTACATTCCGGTCATGACACATTCCTGGCCACCGTCCTTCACTCCCTGGTCCACCTGCCTCCTCACAGGGTCACTGTTCCCAGCATACTGGCCAATCTGTTTACTCATTCACTCATTACCATCCCTTAAGATTGAGAACACCCTGGCTCATTCACTAGTCCCCTTCCTTCACTCGCCGATCACCTGGCTTCATACAAACTGGTTACCACGACTCTTGGGTGCCTGTGATAAGCACGGGGTTGCGACCGCATTGCATAACGTAATCAGGCCACATGTTGGTTATTGCTCTTGGACTCTAATCCCTTTTTGTCGTGCTTTGCCTATTTTATTCCCTTGTTTACAGACACATCATGGCCTATGAGCCATGATGTGTTTAGTCGGTGTCTCAGACGTGATCAGGACATTACATCCCTCCCCCACTTGGATTAAAAGTTTATCATGAAGTTTTACTTGTATATTGCCTGTATAGTCAATGCAGCATGTATCCTTGCAGCCCTTTGGACGATCGGGGATGCTTTTGCAGTGCGTAATGGGGCTGATTTTCCAGCTTGTGGCCCTGTAATCTTTCGGTATGCTGGTCGCTTCTGGGGAGCAGCGTCTCTGCCGGAATGAGGTTGGTGTTCATTTCCATCAGGGGAAGGTAGACTCACTCGGGGCAAATCTGGGGTGTACTCGTACTGGACTGATGGCTCATACCTGTTCCACTTGTCCAAAGTCTCCAGGGATGGTTGTGTCCCCGGGTTGGTTATGGTCGCATCTTCTCTCCATAGGGTGCATGGGACCTTTCGGAAACATGACACGTTTTGGGTGACAGACTCATTTTCTCTTTGGGCTGTAACCATCCCATGATTTGCATCCACCACCGTCCAGGATTGGGACTCATTTGCCAGCATCATCTTTTTGTGGGGTGTTTTCGCCTTTCCTAGCACTGAATCCACCACGGTTAAGTCATGGGGTTGCACTCTCCTGGTCTGGTTTTCTTTGGCGTTATGTATTTGTCGCCGCCGTTTGACCTCTTCGTCATCTATTATTGGGACATCTCACTTCTAAAGCACCGGTAGTCCTACTTGAATAGGACCCCCAACATTAGAGCCCCTGAGCTCACCTGTGTGGAGGAGTGTGGAGTTTGACGGTACGTCTGGAGGAAACGGTACACTTCTGGCAGCCACGGGACGTTCTTGTATTTTGCTATCCTCACCACCTTGTGGATGGACGACATGATTCTTTCGGCGTCCCAGTTTGCTTGCAGCCAGTAGGGGGCTATCCGGTGGAGCTGAACGTTCAGATTATCGAGGCACTATTGGAACTCGTTCCTTTGAATGGTGGCTCATTGCTGCTCTTTATTCTTTGGGGTAGATTATGGACCGCAAAGATCTTGTCTGGGGCTGTGAAACCAGACAGGGCATCTATCAATTGAACTGGCTCTACTTCCGGGTACCTGCTGTACTCATCGACAGCCACTAGTAAGTACGCTTGTTTGGATATGGTGCAGAAGTCCATGCTGATGGGCTCCCATCTCTACGTGCTGTGGAGTGGATTTGCAGTATGTTCCGGAGCCCTTGTCATTGTGAGGACTGGCAGGCCAAGAATGATGGTACCAGCTCCATGACCTTCTTTTTTATGTTGGGAGTCCATACGCGTGATTTCAGAAAGGCTTGGGTGTTCACGATGGCCTATTGCCCTTCCTGTGAAAGTCATAGTGTTCATTGTTGGTAGTACTATGCAGTGGCCTTTCAGGCCGAGACATTCTGGGGAGACTGAGAGTGCATGCTGGATATTGAACAACCCTTGGAGCAGCTCCTAGGCTTCCTGAGACCTATGGGACGCGACCGTGAGAAAATGGTTTCACTCCCCTGATAGTACTGCCTCCTTAGCCAGTTGCAGGCACGTGTCCTCCACTGTCGACTCCACCATGTCCCGCAGCCTCGTGGACTTTGGTTATGTATACACTATGACATTGTGCATTAGCACCAGGAGCATTCCAAGTGCAAGATGGAATTACCAATAAATTATCTCAGACCCAAATAACTGGACAGACTCAAAGAATATGCCAAAATACTACTTTATCAGCACAAATAAAGTAGGGAAACCTGGTGAACAGACAAATTGCAACTCACACACTCTCAGTGATATTTCGATTATACAAAGGCTTTAAACTTCGATGTACATCAGCTGTGACATCATCCTATGTGGCAAATAGTAAAAAACATTTCAGGTAGAGGGACTGGTTAAGGGAACATATATACCTATATCTCGTTTAGGTGTTAGTAACATAATTGGCTGCTCCTTATCTGGTAAGCACACCTCGAACTACCTCTTAATATGTGTAATACAGCTTAATAGCAGAATAACAGCAGGGGACTGGCTTCTGCAACATTTTATAATACACTGCTACATAGGCCATCATGATTGGTTGGCCTTCTCTCCCAACCTTGGACCTTTGGTTCATTAGCAGCATGTGAGCAAAATGAAACCCAGGTGTGGGGAACAACGTCAGACTACTACCCACCTGGTCAATTAGCCTACCATCTCTCATCAGTTAAGCCCTGAGCCAAGGCTTCTTCTTTGTAGTTAACCCTGCTGACACTCCTCTTTGGGACTTTTAAGGGAGTGTAGGTACATCACAATCTTCAGTTACAGCCTAATGAACAGGCATGGTTTTCGAGTCTTGAATCACGTGTGATGGGACCATGATTTTGTCCATTTTAACCTTTTATTTGATACTATTTGATTCAATTATACTGGGTGTTAATACTCCCCTTGGCCTCTGGAGACTTAGTTGTTCCATCTCACATACACTTTCTGTGGTTCATAGACATAATTTCGAATACAAAATATTCGAAAGTCAAAAAGTCGAAAAAAAAACGTCGAAAAAAAAAATGTCGAATTTTTTTTTAATGACGTTTTTTTTTCGAAATGGGGGGGTTCCACCCCCAACCCCCCTTTTTTTATTTTTACCTATTTTTTTCACAGAAACTAGAGCCCAAAAAAAAATATCGAAAAAAAAAACAATTCGACATTTTTTTTCCCCACATTTTTGATTCGACTTTTTTGACTTTCGAAATTATGTTTTCGAAATTATGACTGGACACCACTTTATGTGTCTTGAATTGTTCAGTGCTTGGCACTTGCAAACATTTTATTCTTTGCTTAATCTAAGAGAAATATGTCTGCATACATAGCCTATCCTCTTTGACTCCCCTTGTGCCTTGCAATTATTCCTTGATGTGGCATCATTGATCCCAGGCAAATAGACATTCTTTGTTCTTTGCACAATGCTGTTTTTCCAGTGCTTTCAGTTCTGCAGCCTTGATCCCTCTCTGAGGTAGTTTGGTCATTCTTAACACAAGTTCTTATCGGCAGCAAGTTTGAATATGTCTTATCTACCATATGTTTCTGTGTATTTACATTCATTGATCCTCTTTTCACTTATCTTCTTAACAAATATGATTATCTTGTCTCTGCATAACATGTTTCTCTTATTACTTCAATTATATCTTTATTCATCATGTATTTGCACATCGTTTCAGTGCATCCTTGTGTCTTCTCTTTATGACGTCACTTTGCTCTGGTCTGATTTTTCTTATAGGTCTTCTATGTCCAATGGTGTATGTAGACATTCTTCCACTATGTCAATCTCAGGGTATATTTGATATGGTTGTCTAGATGCATAATGTCTTTCGTATCTTTGATGTGGTATAGGGGCGATACCTGGTGTCACACACAGTGCTCTTTTGCTGCTATTCCAGTATGACGGAGGTGACGGGGCAGGCACAAGAGATGACATGTACATCATCCTCTCTACATTGGGGCAGACATGCTTGTCGGCTTCTTGGGCGGCCTTCCGCTCTGCTTCTGTGGCAGGTCTGGTATGACATGAGAGGTAGTCTGCTGGGTTGTCAGCAACTGCCCTAAAGATTACTTTGATGTCAAACTGCTGCAGTTGCAGCATCCACCATTCTAACCGGGCTGGGGGTTGGCAGGCAGACCTTTTAAAGATGGGCACTAATGGCTTGTGGTCCATATATACGTTCAGCGGGTGTCCTGCTGCATAGACTTGGAAATGGTGGCAGCCCCAGAGTTTTATGAGTGCTTCTCTTTCGATGTGGGCATAATTATGCTCTGTCTTTGTGAGTGTGCTGCTGGTGAACACCACAAGGTGTGAAGTGTCATTGCTGTCAACTTGCGTTGGGACTAATCCCAGGCCTATTGGGCTTGCATTGACTAGCAGCTCTCTTCTCTTGGTCATGTTGAAAAACACTGTTGTCATTCCCATTAGTAGTGAGTCCTTGATCTTCTGGAATGCACTCTTTTGTTTGAGACCCCATGTCCAGGGCATTCTTTTCTGTGTCTGCTCAGGCAGGGGCATGGCTGCTGTGGCCAGGTCAGTAACAAACATTGCTAGAACACAAAATTGATGCGGTCATTGTAGACGTCAGCATTCTCCAAAAGGATGTGAGTTCACTTGCGGATCGTCTGGGCACAGCAGAGAACAGGTACAGGAGAACAGAACCAATATCACTTGTAATCAGTCTGATAAAGCTGAATTGACAGAATAGATGCATGCGCTGGAACTTCGAGCCGAAGATGTGTAAGGCAGGGCGAAGAGAAACAATGTACACATCCTAGGCTTGCCCGAAGTCGTGGAAGGCAATGATCCCACTTCATACATTGAAAATGTGCTGCTGCAGGAGGTGGGCTCTGGCACGCTGACACAGAGTTTCATGGTGGAACAGGCCCACAGATCCCTGGCCAAAAGGCTCCCACCTGGTGCCCCTCTGAGTCCACTGATTGCGAAGATTTTGAATTATAATGATAAGGAGCAGATTTTAGCTTTTCCTAGGGAAGGGGTCATGATCGAATGTGCAGTTCTCAAAGCTGGTAATATATCCAGACTATACACAGTTGGTACAGCCGCGAAGAACAGTATTTGGTCCCACTAATGAGCGGTTGCATCGTGCCACTCTACAATACATGTAATTTACCCTGCCAGGCTTAAGGTGCTGTACAATGGACTCGATGAGGATTGCGCGGCTACCAGAAAGGAGTAATAATGAACCCTGATAGAGGCATCAGCATCGTACTCATGTATTCTTTATTGAACAAAATTAGGTCTTCTTTTGATTAGCAAATAGCCGGAGTATGGGAAGACGGTACCTATTTTTTCTTTTTAGGGAGCCGCAGCAGCCTGCTGCATTTGCTGCTGTTACATCTCTGCAGATATTGAACTTTTGGAGACCCATTTTAAGGTATCCCGCTTCTGAACGTCACACGAGAGGTTGGGAGGGGGTGTGTGGGAAGCAGTTGGGTCTGATAATGCTATATGCTATTGGGCGAGTACTATATTTTTTGAGGGTGCGTTTTTGTTTTTTGGATTTTCTTCTTCTTTCTGTAGATAGTTCTTATTGTTTTTTATTTTGGTTCTGCTTGTCGAATGGTTTGAATGCTGCAGATGATTGGATGGTGTTGGTGGCGCTGTAGTAAGCGTTCTCTGCATTGGTAGATGCTCTCTTATTGTGGGCGAGGGAGTGATCTCCTGATAGTCTAAGATCACTCAGGTTGACCTCAGTGCGCTGCCCTGCACCACAGGATGGGGTAGGTGTCGGGGACGGGTGGAGAGGTGCGGCCCATGAGGATGTGTGAGACCCCAGAATAATTGAGTATGGCTAGTAATGTACAGGTTGTTACGTGGAATATCCAAGGCCTTAATCTGCACAGGATGGATTTAGGGTTTGCACTACTGCAGGAGACACACCTTACTAGAGATAGGCAAAACATGATCGCCAGGAAATGGGGCAGGCAGTTGTATGGCTCCACCTTCTTTACATATGCAAGGGGTGTCCTTGTATGGATTGCACCAACTGTAAACCAAAAGTGACGATGAAGGCAGGATGGTGCTACTCTATGGGTTCCTGGAAGACAAGGGGGTGTGCACTATAAAGTCATGTGCTCCAAATCATGATGCCACGACCTTTGTTATTTCACTCTGTTTGAGATTGTCTTTTCATAGAAGTCCCCTGAGTATATGGGGAGGGGATTTTAATTGCACCCTCGACCCGACTGTAGATAGATCTGATGGCAAACATCGTAAGCCTGCACTTCCGGCTAAAGCCTTAAAAGCGCTTTTGATGAACCTCAAATTAGTAGACATATGGAGGTTGACACATGGGAGTGATCAATCCTGCTCGCACTACTCGGCTCTACATAAGGTACACACCTGCATTGACTACATCTTCATGGTATGTGAGTCACTGGGAGAATTTACTGAAGCTGTTTACAAAGCCAGGGTCCTCTGCGGTCATGCTCCATTGATGGTTACATGGCAGAGGAGATTGTGTAAACCCCCGATCCCTACTTGGATGTTACAGGCAGAAGCAATGCTAGAAGATACATTCAGGGAATATCTCGGTGACGTGATAAAGAATTATTTTGAAACTAACACAAGCAGTGCTGAAAAGACCACCACTTTGTGGGAAGCTCTGAAGACAGTGTTGCATTGAGAGGCGATTGGCAAGATGGTCAGTCTCTAGAAGGAGTTGCTGGACTCCCTCAAGAGAACGGAGGCCAAAATTGAATTAGCTGAACTCAGGGATGCAGTAATCTGTGCGGAGAGCAGAGACATAATTAGACTACGTCAACAGTGTCTTGCCGATTGGGATAGGCTGGGCAAGTTCAACTTTGCTAAATACACTCTGAAGTTGCATGCAGAGGGCGACAAACCAGGGAGGCTGTTCGCATGGCTGTGCAGCAGGGGGGATAAGAGAGAGATGATTAGTGCCATACATGACGAACAAGGGGTCACTAGACAAGTGCAAGGTGAGATCAATACGATTTTCTCTAAATACTATGAGACTCTTTATTCGTCTGGGATGAAGGCTTGTGGCTCTGACATTGGTGAAGCTCTGTCTCACATCAGCTTGCCTTGCCAAGAAGAGGAACGGAGGGAAATGCTGGATGTCCCACCTTCTGTTGAGGAATTGCTAGTCACCATACGTGCACTTCCGTATGGGAAAACCCCGAGGGCTGATGGACTGCCAGCGGAATTCCATAAGGAATACGCTGATGTATTTTCCCTTAGACTTCTGGAAGTGCTAGAAGAGGTATATGAGATCAGTATATTACCTCAAAGCTTAAGGGCATTGATTATAGTCCAAATACTTAAACCTAACAAATCACCATTAGATTGCAGCTCCTATAGCCCCCTACCATGGTCAATCAAGTCTACAAGATCCTTACGGCTTTGTTAGCAAATAGACTGAAGAGAGCGATTGGCACCTTGGTATACACAGACTAGACAGGGTATGTTCCAGGCAGCAACACCTAATGGAACATGAGGAGACTGCACCATATTATAGACAGTACCAGACTCTTGGATTTGGACTGTGTGCTCGCCTCCTTAGATGCTGTTAAAGCATTTGACTCAGGTAGATGGGACTGGTTGTATGTGACATTGTGACATTTTGGGATTGGGGTGAGTTTCTTGCGATGGGTAGGACTAGTATATACAAAATCGATGGCTAAGGTGTGAACTGGAAAACAGATTTCCAATGGGTGGGAATTGAAGAAGGGCACTAAGCAGGGTTGTCTGTTATCCCTAATGCTTTTTATTCTCGCTTTAGAGCACCTTGCAGTGTTTTTGAGATCAGAATAGGCGGAGGCGGGCATTTTTATTGACAAGGTTAGGCACTTAATTTCGTTGTACACAGACCATATGCTCCTTTACATCACACATCCTAAATGTAACTTAAAATACATCCTTGATGTGCTAGAGCTGTTTGTTGACCCTCCGGGCATACACATTATTCGTCATAAATCCTGTTTGTCCCTGCTAGCCAGGCTGTCAGGCCTCCATCAGAGTCAGCTGCCTAACTTAGACTTGAGATGGGAAACAGACACTTCTGATACCTCGAGGTAAAATCAGCAAGTGGGCCTAAATATATGGAATAGTTCGATATGACGTCGGCCTTCGACTGCGTCATTCGAGCTCTCTTATGGAGAAAAATGGCAATGTACGGTATCTCTCCTATCATAAGCTTGCTAATCTCGATGTTACACCAAAACACCACTTACTGTGTGGGCATCAACCAAGAAGGTACTTTAACTGAAGTAATTCCAACATCTATAGGGGTTAGGCAGGGTTGTAACTTGGCCTCAACCCTGTTTAATCTCTATCTGTGTGATCTTGATGACCTATGGAGAGATCATAACACTTTCCCTGTTAGTTTGGGCAAGTTACGCATTAACTGGATGGCGTTTGCCGATGACTTGATTCGGCAAAACTCTGTTTGGGATTCAAAGCAAACTCCAGATTTTCATGGCATAGGCCCACAAATGTAATCTACATCCTAATGCTGAAAAATCAAAGAATGTTGTCTCACCTGGTAGGAAAAAAAATTCAAACCATGACGTTGACGATGGAGGGCGGCGTAATTGAATGTGTGTTTCAACTACGCTACTTTGGTTACAACTTGTGTGACACTTCTTCTGCAAGTATGTGGAGCAATTCACTTATCCTTGAACTCAGACTGCTTCTTTCCCAAATAAAAGTGTTGTACAAAAAATATTGCAAATTCTCTCTTACTCCAGCCATTGACTTTTACACTCTAAATGTTGAATCCATCTTCGTCTATGGACTGGATATGTGTCTGTTAGACATGGATGAATTCCTTAATCAACTGCAGGGTCGTATCTGGAAAGAGTCCTCGGACTTTGCCAAATCATTGCCAAATCCAGTCATCAGGCATGAACTTGGAATCTGTTGTTCATCTTCCAAACATCATTGGAGATTACTAAATAACTATTCCAAAATGATCAATCCTCTGAGAAACTCGCTATATGAAGATCTAGGTCACATGCTAAGCGATGCTTCTCCATTGACATTGATCCAATTTCGTGAAAGAATGCAACACATATTGGTAGCGATTGGAGCTGAGGAATAAGAACTGACTTCACGACCAGAAACTGTTAAAATAAGCTTTATTGTTTTGATTGGTCGTGTACTATTGATGCACAAAGTAAATATAGCTTGCATCAGGAATATGCCTGTTTTATAAGAAAAAGAGCAACACGGTGTGTATATCTGCAGTGCTTTCCATGTGAAAAAGCACAGGATCTATACATGAGATTCAAATTTAATCTGTTTCACACCAGAAAATGGATGAAACACTGGGATTAAATGGAGCTCGAGGGATCAGATACTACGTGTCATTTTTGCTCTGACGCAATCTAGTAGAAATGCTCCAACATCTCGTCATTACTTAGTTCTTTCTTCGAATCATATAGAATTAAGTATCTCGGCAAAGATAATGTTGGTGACATCAGCTAATCAAGAACATTTCTCTGGATGAGATGTACATGAGGTGAAAATGTTTCTTTGATCATCTCGCTTCCTCATTCTTTTTTCCTCGAACTCTGGGGTCTTGACTGTGGGGTACTCACTTGCTATTTTGAATGGTCAGCCATTTCTAAGCTCTGCAAAGGACGGGGAAATGGGGAGGCCCCTTGGTCCTCTCACCAGGTACTCTGCAAATACCTGCTTGGTGTCTGTGCCCTGCATTCACAGCACTCTCGTTTAAGATGCCGCCAGTGGCACTCACATAATTTGTTACGTTTTTAAACACATGTGAGATTAATATACACCTTCTTGCTACCAACTGTAAATTGGAACACATTATTCAGAGGCTAGTCCTAACAGTGACACTCATAAGTTGAGGTGTCGATGTAGGTACTGCATTTTTTGGCACCCTGAAAGATATTTTGTTTACCATTCCTTTCTGTCTCCTCTCAGTATTTGGCAGTGGTGCATACAAAGTCTGCACCTAACAGAAGTGACGTTTTTAGAAGAGGTCGTTGGTTGTTAATATTTCCAAATAAACACCCACCGGCACGTTTCGTGGAACAATGTGAGCTTTTAGAAGGCTTTCATTTTTTTCACAAGCACATATAACTGTTGCTCCCTACAGGTGTGCGTTTCCCAGTGTTCACTTATTATATTATTATACCTTATTATACACCTACTGGCTACCCACTGTAAATTGGAACACATAATTCAGAGGCTAGTCCTAACAGTGACATTCATAAGTTGAGGTGTCGATGTAGGTACTGCATTTTTTGGCACCCTGAAAGATATTTGGGGTCTGAAGGATGTATGTGGTCCCCAGATCCCGTCGTTACCATTGCAAAGAGTAGCCTGTGCAATGTAAACCGTTCCAACATAAACACAATACACATTTTGCAACTTACTTGCATTCTTTCAAGTAATAAAACACTAGTATAACGAAACCATGAAACCTATAAAAGCAAACGTTAGTTGCTGTCTGGCCAAGTATTGCATTTGGCCTTTCAATGCACACAGCCTTCTAGCCTTTCCCTATCTGGTGTATACATTCAAAGGCATGTCTCATGTCACGGTCAAGAAGCTTATCTCCGAGCAGTGCTATCGCCTGCTAGTGTGATTAGAAAAGGCAAAGACACATGTGCTCAAAAGTACCAAGATTAGTGGAGGCTTTAGTAGTCGTGACTTAATGTACCCCTTTCTGGTGTACTCCTTATGGTTGTAGACTGTAATTTACTGTACACTACCCCCATCTGCACGCTAACAGTCTCTTGAGTAGCCCTTGTCTTTGCGCTGTGGCCATATTAGTTACAGATGGATGGGCCATCTTAATCTTTCCATGCTCTCAATATCTCTTGGATTGCCATCATCCGTAACTGCTCGTTTCCTTATGATTGTTTTTTGAAACGGTTCTATATTTGTTTTGGATTTCCGATGCTATGAAAGTACAGTGCCCTGATACACGTGCGTGTTACACATAGGGTTTACAGAGAGGCGAGGGGGGAGCAGACATCAGCACGGAGCTCTTGACTGCATTGTCAAGCCAAAATAAAACAAGCATTGGCAATGCCAACAGTTAGGCTTTTTACTAGGCATGCAAAAGGCACTTACCAGGCACTGCCATAGTGGTATTAACTAGCCATTAATGGTACCCAGTGCAAGATGGTGCGAATACCCGGGCATCTAATGGCAGTGCCTGGCAAGTGCCTAATACTTATCCACAAGCTAAAATGGTTGTTTTTGCCAATGCTCTTTTTACAGGACTTCAGAGAAGGACATGCATAGTGCTAATAAATCAAGTGGCTGAAGGCAGACCTGGTTAAGACATTTTTTATTACACTGATGGCAGGTTTACAGCTCCAATTTAGTCATTTATTCTCGGAAGACAGGCACTCTGAGTGCAACGTTTCATGGTCAGGCTTGATTAAAGCAAATTCAATGAGTTCCCATGAGGAGGTGTTTGGTATGGGAGGGGTAGGAACTGGGGGTATGACGTCTTTTCATCGCCGTTTTTTTTTTCGCTGCATTTTTTGCAGCAGAATTTGTACTGAAAAAAACATCAAAAAATATGGGGGGTAGGTAGAGGGATATAAGGTTTCTGGGTGTTTCAGGGCTAGATTCTAAATAGGTGGGAAGGGGGTGCGAAATAAAAACAGGCGATGGAATGACATGGAATCAAACTGGTTGGGAATGGCTTTGGGGATTAGAATGGCGATAGGCAGTCAAAGAGCGGGCAAATAACCAAACAACACCTATGAGCTGTCTGCCCCTCCAGATACCCCATTTCTCCCTAACTGTATGTTAATGCAATAGTTTCAGACACTAATCAAACGATTTTAAACTTAGCTGTAGGTTCTTAAAGCGATGAATATCAGAGACTTCTGGCTGTTTTTTGCAGGAATAATGTAGTCTGTGTAAAAACAGCAAACAGTACATCACAACACAACACATTCTTCTGAGAGGTATCCCTGAAGGTAACTTGTTGAATCAGAAAGAAATGCTGAAGGTAAATTCCCAAATCATTTGATTCGAAAAGTCGAATCTCGGTGTGTTGTATTGTGATGTGCTAAAAAAAAAAAAACATAGCCCCTACCCTTCTAGAAACTCAAATCTGGGTGTTTCGCATTCTGGTAACTGTGGCACTGTTACTGTGTCCGTCTAGGTTCCCACCTAGATCGCCCCTCTGCAAGGCGTGCCATTCATTGTTGTGAGCTATTTGTTCCCCTCCTTTGTCTTCCTTTGTTGTGATGGAGGCCGCCCTCTACCTCCCCCCTCTGCGCATTCTGAGTCTTGTGGCACAGGGCTGTGCATCTCCCTCTCTTCTGTCATGCCCTTCTCCTCCACCTACCTCGTGTGCACTCCCTATGGTGCTCTCTGTCTCTCCCATCTTCTCTAACTGCTACTCTATCTCTTACCATATCTCTCACACTAAATCTGGAAGGAAGAAGTTCAAGAGAGGCATCTTGGTCTTCGACCCAGGCCTCCCTTTTACTGATACCTACACTAGTGCTTCCTCCAGAAAGACTCTCACCAACATCCTCTTTGTGGTTCCCTCTCCAGACCTATGAACCCTTCATATGGTCTTAGTTCTCTCTCTATTTTCCTCCTCTCCCATTCACAGTGGCACTAGGTGGGAGGTCCTCTTGGCCCCCTTCCATTCCACCAAGACCATCATTAAAGTCTATGTAAATGGCACCGTCTTGGTTCAGGCCCCTCAGGCCAATCTCCTCCTTTTTGATAGGCGTTTCACTCATCTTATCTGCTTCTTCCCATCTCCTGCTACTCCTTTCACCATCTCTCTGGCACCATCCTCTTCTGGCCACCGTTGGGCCCCTCTACCACCTCCGCAGGGCGTACCCCAAGCCTGTACCCCTCCATGGAACTCTTTCAAATGTGTCAACCTGCTCCACGTCAGTATTCTCAACTTCCGTTCTGCTGTCAAATACTCCTCTGACACCTGTCACCTCCTTGAAGAACTCAACCTAGATGTCCTTGCTGTCACTGAGACATGGTTCACGACCAGTTCTGTCACAAGTTTTGACACTCTCCTCCCTGAGGGCTACAAGATCCTCTCTGAACCTAGAACCAACCGTCCTGGAGATGCAATAGCCCTGCTCTTTCCGGAATGGGTCCCTGCCTCTGTCATCTCTACAAAGGCCTACTTCTCCTTTGAATGCCTGGCCTGCAGGCTTTCTATCTCTCCTGCCCTCTCTGTAACTTTGGCCACCATCTACAGGCCACTGGCCAGGTCGCCCTCTTTGTCGCTGAATGGCTGACTGTGAAGTTCTGGGATCCCAATGATGCCTCTGACATCTCTTGATGTTCTAGTTGTTCCTTTAATGAAGTTCCAGTAGTAGATCTTTTATGTTTGATATATCAAGGTCATCAGAGCTCCAGGCAAGCATGCACCGGCATCCTCCCAGGTAGGCTACATCTCACCAACTCTCTCACTCAGAACTCTCAACCATACCACAACATTCTCACCAGCAAGATTCCATGTCACTCACTCAGCATTCTACTCATTCTGCAAAGACAACATGGAAACCTAAATCACTACATATCTCCCTTCCTTACACAACAACAACACCTACCAAAACCAGTCACACTCACAACACACAGTACACACACACACTCCAACACATGCGCGTGCATCTCAACCACATGAACTATCACTACACCCACATAACCTGAAGGCGTCACCAGTTACCATAACACAATACTAACGATGCCCCTCCCCTTTTCTACACAGTAAAGGAAGGACACCTACCAATTAAAATTGTACCACTAGCAATCAATCCTCAACAGCTCAGGTATCTCTCTAACCTCTCTCCTCCTCTACCACACAAAAACATTAACCAATACTAACCTCATAGTCACACCACACACACATCTCGGAGCTGTGCACCACACACACCAAAGAACAAGGCTGGGCATTCCCAACACCCGAGTGAAACGACACAATAACACACTGTACCATAAGGTACCTCTGCCTCCACCCCCACTTTGTCACCTGTGTCCGAAATACCCACCTAATGACCAAACACAACTATGAGAAAGCATCGTCACACACAACATATAAATAAATGCATTCCTTTCACCAGAACAACAGTACTCTTGTTACAATCAGCCACCCATAACTTCACAGCCAAATAAATACACACCACTACGATTTGCACCTCACACTTAAAGAACCAGGTTGGATGTTCCAAACGTCCGAGTGAAACAACATCCAAACAGCACACACACTGCAATATTGCCACCCCTTATCCGTCACCTGTGTTCCTTAAAACAAACAAAATCAACACCACTGCTGCGAAGAAACACTTAGAACACACCATACAGTAGGCCACCAAGGACACATCTACAAAAATCACCAAAATGCTAAAACTCTAGCACACTACAAAGACTCCCACATGCAGATCACCACACTGCAACAAGCTAACACTACTTAAAATGAATAACATGTCTGATAAAACTCTAACAAATCTTACTGCTCAAAATTCATAACTTTTCTGCAAAACTCTAACAAATCTTAAAGCTCTAACTAAGCTTCTTAGCTCTCATCAAACTTATAGTCCCACCTGCAAAGGAAAAAATGAGTACGCTTGTTCCATTTATCACATTTTCCGTGCCATGTACTATAAATATATCAGTCCACTTTGCCTAATGCATTGAAAAGTCCATCTGTGGAAAGAACATGGGTTAAACACAACTGCTTCAAAAAACTAACATTGCTCACATCAAATATATGTCTCTCAACAAAGGCCACAACACCACATTCTCCCATCCAGTGTACATTCTCTCATAAAAGCTCATGTTGCAATTATAGTGTCAAAATATCACCACTATCACAGGCCTCTCATGACAATCAAAACACAACATGTTAACTTAAACTCTGCTGCTTGCTATCTAATGCACACATATAACCAAAGGTAATTCTGTAGCCATGTTCCTTCTCCTGCAAAGTAATTATGTAGCCATGTTCCTTCTCCTGCCATCTCCATACATAGGAAAAAGTACCTTAGGGGACACGGCTCTGATTTTGAATGGGCTCTAAACTCCACCAAAGTCACTTTTGACATAGAAACACAATTCTCATTGTGGGCACCTAGCCCCTCTGCCAGAGAGCAGTGCTCCCCTAGTCACTCCTAGGCGCAGCTCAGGCTCAAAGCCTCTCCAAACCCCTCATTTGCACAGCATGACCTCCGGATTCTTCAATCCCCAGGCGCAGCTTAGGCTCCAGGCCTCTCCTATTGCTGTTGACATGGGCTCCAAGCCCCTCAACTGTGCAACATGGCTTCCCAGTTTTCCAGGCATAGCTCAGACTCCAATCCTCTTCACTTGCTACTGCCATGTGCTTCCAGCCCTCCATGTCGCTGCTTTGGGCTCCCAAACCCCTTCAAGACAGTCAATGGGCCCTCAGCCCTGCCACTGTTGCTCTGTCAGTCTCTTGGCCCTCTAAGTTTGACCTGTGCAACTTCCAGTTAGACAGGCCAACCAAGATGGCTCTTGCATGGCGCAGATCACTATATCCCGCGCCAGCGGCCCCAGCACTGGGCCCTACTGCGCCGCAGGTGAAGCAAGAAGCCAACAATAAATAAGTGTGAAAAAGCGAGACAAAGCATCGCCACTGTAAACTCGTTATATCTGTAATATATCTACATTCGGGAACTGTGTTCTATACATGTAAAGTTGCATCTAGAAGTGCTCCCAATAGCCACTCTGGAAAGTTGCATTTAGAAAATGTTCTGTGAAAGTTGCATTTAGAAGTGTTCCCAATAGCCACTCTGGAAAGTTGCATTTAGAAAGTGTTCTGTGAAAGTTGCATTTAGAAGTGTCCCCAATAGCCACTCTGGAAAGTCGCATTTAGAAGTGTTCCCAATAGCCACACTGAAAGTTGAATTTAGAAGTGTTCCCAATAGCCTCTCTGTGAAAGTTGCATTTAGAAAGTGTTCTATGAAAGTTGCTTTTAGAAGTGTTCCCAATAGCCTCTCTGAAAAGTTGAATTTAGAAGTGTTCCCAATATCCACTCTGGAAAGTTGAATTTAGAAGTGTTCCCAATAGCCTCTCTGTGAAAGTTGCATTTAGAAGCGTTCCCAATAGCCACTCTGGAAAGTTGAATTTAGAAGTGTTCCCAATAGCCTCTCTGTGAAAGTTGCATTTAGAAAGTGTTCTGTGAAAGTTGCATTTAGAAGTGTTCACAATAGCCACTCTGGAAAGTTGCATTTAGAAGTGTTCCCAATAGCCACACTGAAAGTTGAATTTAGAAGTGTTCCCAATAGCCTCTCTGTGGAAGTTGCATTTAGAAAGTGTTCTGTGAAAGTTACATTTAGAAGTGTTCCCAATGGCCACACTGAAAGTTGAATTTAGAAGTGTTCCCAATAGCCTCTCTGTGAAAGTTGCATTTAGAAAGTGTTCTATGAAGTTGCTTTTAGAAGTGTCCCCAATAGCCTCTCGGAAAAATTGAATTTAGAAGTGTTCCCAATATCCACTCAGGAAAGTTGAATTTAGAAGGGCTCCCAATAGCCACTCTGGAAAGTTGCATTTAGAAGTGTTCCCAATAGCCACTCTGGAAAATTGAATTTAGAAGTGTTCCCAATAGCCTCTCTGTGAAAGTTGCATTTAGAAAGTGTTCTGTGAAAGTTGCATTTAGAAGTGTTCCCAATAGCCACTCTGGAAAGTTAAATTTAGAAGTGTTCCCAATAGCCTCTCTGTGAAAGTTGCATTTAGAAAGTGATCTGTGAAAGTTGCATTTAGAAGTATTCCCAATAGCCACTCTGGAAAGTTGCATTTAGAAGTGTTCCCAATAGCCACACTGAAAGTTGAATTTAGAAGTGTTCCCAATAGCCTCTCTGTGGAAGTTGCATTTAAAAAGTGTTCTGTGAAAGTTGCATTTAGAAGTGTTCCCAATGGCCACACTGAAAGTTGAATTTAGAAGTGTTCCCAATAGCCTCTCTGTGAAAGTTGCATTTAGAAAGTGTTCTATGAAGTTGCTTTTAGAAGTGTCCCCAATAGCCTCTCGGAAAAGTTGAATTTAGAAGTGTTCCCAATATCCACTCAGGAAAGTTGAATTTAGAAGTGTTCCCAATAGCCTCTCTGTGAAAGTTGCATTTAGAAGCGTTCCCAATAGCCACTCTGGAAAGTTGAATTTAGAAGTGTTCCCAATTGCCTCTCTATAAAAGCTGCATTTAGAAGTGTTCCCAATAGCCACTCTGGAAAGTTGAATTTAGAAGTGTTCCCAATAGCCTCTCTGGAAAGTTGCATTTAGAAGTGTTCCCAATAGCCACTCTGGAAATTTGCATTTAGAAGTGTTCCCAATAGCCAGACTGAAAGTTGAATTTAGAAGTGTTCCCAATAGCCTCTCTGTGAAAGTTGCATTTAGAAAGTGTTCTATGAAAGTTGCTTTTAGAAGTGTTCCCAATAGCCACTCTGGAAAGTTGCATTTAGAAGTGTTGCCAATAGCCACTCTGGAAAGTTGAATTTAGAAGTGTTCCCAATAGCCTCTCTGTGAAAGTTGCATTTAGAAAGTGTTCTTTGAAAGTTGCATTTAGAAGTGTTCCCAATAGCCACTCTGGAAAGTTGCATTTAGAAGTGTTCCCAATAGCCACAATGAAAGCTGAATTTAGAAGTGTTCCCAATAGCCTCTCTGTGAAAGTTGCATTTAGAAAGTGTTCTGTGAAAGTTGCATTTAGAAGTGTTCACAATAGCCACTCTGGAAAGTTGCATTTAGAAGTGTTCCCAATAGCCACACTGAAAGTTGAATTTAGAAGTGTTCCCAATAGCCTCTCTGTGGAAGTTGCATTTAGAAAGTGTTCTGTGAAAGTTACATTTAGAAGTGTTCCCAATGGCCACACTGAAAGTTGAATTTAGAAGTGTTCCCAATAGCCTCTCTGTGAAAGTTGCATTTAGAAAGTGTTCTATGAAGTTGCTTTTAGAAGTGTCCCCAATAGCCTCTCGGAAAAATTGAATTTAGAAGTGTTCCCAATATCCACTCAGGAAAGTTGAATTTAGAAGTGTTCCCAATAGCCTCTCTGTGAAAGTTGCATTTAGAAGGGTTCCCAATAGCCACTCTGGAAAGTTGCATTTAGAAGTGTTCCCAATAGCCACTCTGGAAAGTTGAATTTAGAAGTGTTCCCAATAGCCTCTCTGTGAAAGTTGCATTTAGAAAGTGTTCTGTGAAAGTTGCATTTAGAAGTGTTCCCAATAGCCACTCTGGAAAGTTGAATTTAGAAGTGTTCCCAATTGCCTCTCTATAAAAGCTGCATTTAGAAGTGTTCCCAATAGCCACTCTGGAAAGTTGAATTTAGAAGTGTTCCCAATAGCCTCTCTGTGATAGTGCATTTAGAAGCGTTCCCAATAGCCACTCTGGAAAGTTGCATTTAGAAGTGTTCCCAATAGCCACTCTGGAAATTTGCATTTAGAAGTGTTCCCAATAGCCAGACTGAAAGTTGAATTTAGAAGTGTTCCCAATAGCCTCTCTGTGAAAGTTGCATTTAGAAAGTGTTCTATGAAAGTTGCTTTTAGAAGTGTTCCCAATAGCCACTCTGGAAAGTTGCATTTAGAAGTGTTGCCAATAGCCACTCTGGAAAGTTGAATTTAGAAGTGTTCCCAATAGCCTCTCTGTGAAAGTTGCATTTAGAAAGTGTTCTGTGAAAGTTGCATTTAGAAGTGTTCCCAATAGCCACTCTGGAAAGTTGCATTTAGAAGTGTTCCCAATAGCCACAATGAAAGCTGAATTTAGAAGTGTTCCCAATAGCCTCTCTGTGAAAGTTGCATTTAGAAAGTGTTCTGTGAAAGTTGCATTTAGAAGTGTTCACAATAGCCACTCTGGAAAGTTGCATTTAGAAGTGTTCCCAATAGCCACACTGAAAGTTGAATTTAGAAGTGTTCCCAATAGCCTCTCTGTGGAAGTTGCATTTAGAAAGTGTTCTGTGAAAGTTACATTTAGAAGTGTTCCCAATGGCCACACTGAAAGTTGAATTTAGAAGTGTTCCCAATAGCCTCTCTGTGAAAGTTGCATTTAGAAAGTGTTCTATGAAGTTGCTTTTAGAAGTGTCCCCAATAGCCTCTCGGAAAAATTGAATTTAGAAGTGTTCCCAAT
This sequence comes from Ambystoma mexicanum, assembly GCF_040938575.1. Classification (NCBI taxonomy): domain Eukaryota; kingdom Metazoa; phylum Chordata; class Amphibia; order Caudata; family Ambystomatidae; genus Ambystoma; species Ambystoma mexicanum. Next base: position 993,383,497 of record NC_090923.1, on the reverse strand, counting down.
ATCCACTCAGGAAAGTTGAATTTAGAAGTGTTCCCAATAGCCTCTCTGTGAAAGTTGCATTTAGAAGGGTTCCCAATAGCCACTCTGGAAAGTTGCATTTAGAAGTGTTCCCAATAGCCACTCTGGAAAGTTGAATTTAGAAGTGTTCCCAATAGCCTCTCTGTGAAAGTTGCATTTAGAAAGTGTTCTGTGAAAGTTGCATTTAGAAGTGTTCCCAATAGCCACTCTGGAAAGTTAAATTTAGAAGTGTTCCCAATAGCCTCTTTGTGAAAGTTGCATTTAGAAAGTGTTCTGTGAAAGTTGCATTTAGAAGTATTCCCAATAGCCACTCTGGAAAGTTGCATTTAGAAGTGTTCCCAATAGCCACACTGAAAGTTGAATTTAGAAGTGTTCCCAATAGCCTCTCTGTGGAAGTTGCATTTAAAAAGTGTTCTGTGAAAGTTGCATTTAGAAGTGTTCCCAATGGCCACACTGAAAGTTGAATTTAGAAGTGTTCCCAATAGCCTCTCTGTGAAAGTTGCATTTAGAAAGTGTTCTATGAAGTTGCTTTTAGAAGTGTCCCCAATAGCCTCTCGGAAAAGTTGAATTTAGAAGTGTTCCCAATATCCACTCAGGAAAGTTGAATTTAGAAGTGTTCCCAATAGCCTCTCTGTGAAAGTTGCATTTAGAAGCGTTCCCAATAGCCACTCTGGAAAGTTGAATTTAGAAGTGTTCCCAATTGCCTCTCTATAAAAGCTGCATTTAGAAGTGTTCCCAATAGCCACTCTGGAAAGTTGAATTTAGAAGTGTTCCCAATAGCCTCTCTGTGATAGTGCATTTAGAAGCGTTCCCAATAGCCACTCTGGAAAGTTGCATTTAGAAGTGTTCCCAATAGCCACTCTGGAAATTTGCATTTAGAAGTGTTCCCAATAGCCAGACTGAAAGTTGAATTTAGAAGTGTTCCCAATAGCCTCTCTGTGAAAGTTGCATTTAGAAAGTGTTCTATGAAAGTTGCTTTTAGAAGTGTTCCCAATAGCCACTCTGGAAAGTTGAATTTAGAAGTGTTCCCAATAGCCTCTCTGTGAAAGTTGCATTTAGAAAGTGTTCTGTGAAAGTTGCATTTAGAAGTGTTCCCAATAGCCACTCTGGAAAGTTGCATTTAGAAGTGTTCCCAATAGCCACAATGAAAGCTGAATTTAGAAGTGTTCCCAATAGCCTCTCTGTGGAAGTTGCATTTAGAAAGTGCTCTGTGAAAGTTGCATTTAGAAGTGTTCCCAATGGCCACACTGAAAGCTGAATTTAGAAGTGTTCCCAATAGCCTCTCTGTGGAAGTTGCATTTAGAAAGAGCTCTGTGAAAGTTGCATTTAGAAGTGTTCCCAATATCCACTCTGGAAAGTTGAATTTAGAAGTGTTCCCAATAGCCTCTCTGTGAAAGTTGCATTTAGAAGCGTTCCGAATAGCCACTCTGGAAAGTTGAATTTAGAAGTGTTCCCAATTGCCTCTCTATGAAAGCTGCATTTAGAAGTGTTCCCAATAGCCACTCTGGAAAGTTGAATTTAGAAGTGTTCCCAATAGCCTCTCTGTGAAAGTTGCATTTAGAAAGTGTTCTGTGAAAGTTGCATTTAGAAGCGTTCCCAATAGCCACTCTGTTAAAGTTGCATTTAGAAGCGTTCCCAATAGCCACTCTGGAAAGCTGAATTTAGAAGTGTTCCCAATTGCCTCTCTATGAAAGCTGCATTTAGAAGTGTTCCCAATAGCCACTCTGGAAAGTAGAATTTAGAAGTGTGCCCAATAGCCTCTGTGTGAAAGTGGTATTTAGAAAAGTGTTCTGAGAAAGTTTCATTTACAAAACTGTTCTTTGGAAAATTGAATCTAAAGTGTTCCCAATAGCCTCTCTGTGAAAGTTGCATTTAGAAGCGTTCCCAATAGCCACTCTGTGAAAGTTGCATTTAGAAGCGTTCCCAATAGCCACTCTGGAAAGTTGAATTTAGAAGTGTTCCCAATTGCCTCTCTGTGAAAGTGGCATTTAGAAAGTGTTCTGTGAAAGTTGCATTTAGAAAGTGTTCTGTGAAAGTTGCTTTTAGAAGTGCTTCCAAAAGCCTCTCTGCAAAAGTTGCACTTAGAAGTGTTCCCAATAGCCACTCTGGAAAATTGAATCTAAAGTGTTCCCAATAGCCTCTCTGTAAAAGTTGCATTTCGAAGTGTTCCCAATAGCCACTCTGGAAAATTGAATCTAAAGTGTTCCCAATAGCCTCTCTGTGAAAGTTGCTTTTAGAAGCGTTCCCAATAGCCACTCTGGAAAGTTGCATTTAGAAGCGTTCCCAATAGCCACTCTGGAAAGTTGCATTTAGAAGTGTGCCCAATAGCCGCTCTGTGAAAGTTGCATTTAGAAAGTGTTCCATGAAAGTTGCTTTTAGAAGTGTTCCCAATAGACGCTCTGCGAGAATGGAATCTAGAAGTGTACCGAATATCCTTATAGTATAATACCATGCCGGACTGAACCGACTAATCTCCCTAATAACCACCCTGTGCAAAGTTGATTAAGATTCATGCCTAATACCCTCCCTGTATAAAGTTGAATTAAAAGAAGTGCCCATAGTAGCGTGCCCTAATCGAACTCGCTAGTGTCACTTAGCCTCTCTGCACTTAGTCCAACGTAAAAGTGTACACGACACCAGTGAGATTAAGAAGCGTACCTAAATATCCTAACTATTAGTATGCCTAAAAATATATCTGTGTAAGGTAGAATTTAGAGCTGTGCCTAATAATCTAATACCCCCACTATGCAAAATTGAACCTAGCGATAGACTTAATATTGTCTCTATGTACAGATGAACTTAGAAGTGCACCTAATTAATACCTAGTAGCATAATATCATCTGTGTACAATTCAGCCTAGAGGTGCACCTAATAGTCTAGCATCGTCTCTGTGCAATTGATCACGGAACTTAGAGCTACGATTAGAAAGCCCTCCTAAAATCCACCTAAAAGCGCGTACCAAGCATGAGTGCACCCACTTCACCAGAGTTCGTCGGAAACGACCACCGTGGACCGCCCCCACTTCCCGATCTGCCTTCTCTCCCATCCCCCCTTCCCAAACCACCCCACCCTCCTTCGCATTCCCTGCCATTCCCCTCTCCAAACACCAAGCCAGAGGGGCACGATGGCGAGCCAACCACCTCAAGACCACTCCTCCCCTGATCACCACCAACGACCAGCCATCATTAACCATGCCCGCTCCCATCACTATCATACCCGGCACACCCCGCCCTGCAATCATCCACCCCCGCCTTGTCCTCACACCCCTGCCACCTTCCCCCCGTCCGCACCTTTTCCCCTCCCTAAAAACTGCACGCCTAGCCCTTGCTAGAACCGAAGCTGCATCCCTCTCCCCCTCTGGCCCCCTTACCCTCACTCACACCCCAATCACAACAAGGAAACTAAAGAGGAAACATCCTGGTCCCCCTCAATCTCTCAGCACTCTTCACATCACCTGTCTCAACCCACCACCTCATTCCCGCAATCACCTCCTTCCCCCGCGGCTTCACCCTTCCTGAAACCCCTCTTGCTTGTTTTCTCATCAACTGCAACTGAAACTCCTAACCTCACACAGCCCACCTTCAAATCCCCTGAATCAAACCGAATCAGCCTAACACACCCAGCCACCCAACCCCGCCCGAATCTCTCTGCTCGCCCACTATTCCCATTGAGCATCACCCACCCTACCCTCCTCCCTCCCCCACTCTCTCCACCACCACCCCCTCCCACTCCAGCACCGAGACCAACCTCACCTGCCGATATGAACTGCATCCTATTTAATGCCTGATCCGTAGCGAAAAACAGACACTGCATCTTTGACCTCCTCGCCTCTGTCAAACCTGACCTTGTTTTCATCACCGAAACATGGTTCTCTGACGACTACGCCCCAATCGCTAATGAAGCCTTTCCCCCTGACTACTCCCTCATCCAACTGAACCGTCCCTCCAGAGGAGGGGGAATAGCATTCGTCTTCAAGTCTCTCTTCCACTCTCAATCATCGACAACCAACCTTCCATTCCTGCCTGCAAATCTCTCCTCGTTAAACTATCCATCTCCCCATCGCTCTCACACAGCTTCCTAATAATCTACAGGCCTCCTGGCTACGATGTACAATTTGCAAACAACCTCTGTGACTCTATTGCCACCCTTCAACTAAACCATCCCAACCTCACCCTTCTTGGAGACTTCAACATATGGCTCGACATCCCCACAAACCCTATGACACACTCTCTGGTAGACGGTTTAGACGCAATTAACCACCAACCCCGCATAAATGGCCCGACTCACTATAAAGGACACACTCTTGATGCCATCTTTACCTCCAACACTCTGATTCATTTAAAACCACCCACCCCTATCATCTGGTCCGATCACTTTCTTCTCTCGTTCACCTTTCGCTCACCCGACACCCTTCCCGTACTCGAATCTGAACCGCCGAATCTAGGCAAATGCTGGAAAAAACTAATAATCACCCCGGACCTAGCCGAGGCACTCTTCCAGTCTCCACCACATACCAACCATCTCATCAAACAACTAACCACTGACGCATTTGACTCATGGCTCAACGCATCTCTGATGCGGCTCGCACCCCCGTGAAAACAATCAGCCCGCCGTGGCCTCTTTCTCAAATGGTTCACTCATGAGTTGAAGATCACTAAACAACTATATAAATACCTAGAACGCAAATGGCAGAAAGACAAAACCCAGGAGAACAGGGCCACTTTGGCCCACCATCTCTATCAGTACAAGGCCGAAATCCGGAAAGCAAAAAAAGCCCACTACAACTCACGAATCCTAAACAGCAAAAACCCAAGCAAAGAACTCCACAAAATCATCTCCTAATTCACCAATCCGGTCTGCACCACGACCATCCCGACCCCCTCACAATCACTGTGCGACTCACTCTCCCTCCACTTTTACACGACGGCTCTCGAAAGAACAAAAACCCTAACCACCAAACTGCCTCTCGTACATCCACCAGGCAATTCTCCGCCCGTACCGGCCAGCCCACCAGCTGCGTCCTCTGTGCAGCCAACTTTCGAATCCTTTAGCCCAATATCACCAGAGCAATTTCTCAAACTTCTATCTGCCCGCAAACCATCTGGATCGCCTAAAAACTATCGCCCCATCTCAAACACCAGGTTTCTTGCCAAACCCATTGACCGAACCGCCTACTCCCAACTAAATGCCTTTGTCGAAGCCAACAATCTCCTAGACCCCGCCCAATCAGGTTTCAGAGCCCGTCACGGAACTGAAACCACACTAACCTCAATCTGGGATGACCTTAAAATGACGGTATACTCCGTGGGATGCGCCGCGCTAATCCTTCTCGACCTACCTGCCGCCTTTGACACGATCAATCACTCGATCCTCCTAGACCGCCTCCACTCCCTAGGAATTTGTGGAACCGCTCTTAAATGGATTGCTTCATTCCTCAAAGATAGGTACCAAATAACGATACTCTCCACCTATACCTCCCAAGCCCGACTAGTCGACACAGGAGTCCCACAAGGAGCATGCCTATCTGCCCTCCTATTCAATCTCTACCTGACCACCCTCCCACCGATAATTCATTCACACAACATCCTGTGCTACAACTACGCCGACGACACTCAGCTAATTCTAAAACTCCTGAACGCAAAACTCAATCTCCGACCTGATCTGGCCTCCTGCCTCCTTAACATAGAACTCTGGATGACCCAAAACCACCTCCTGTTAAACCCCTCCAAAACGGAAATCATGGTATGTGGCAACTCTGAACTTCTTCTGCACCCACTACCATGGCCATCCGCCATGGGCAACTCACCGACCGCCTCCAAATCAGTGAAAAATCTTGGGTGCACCCTTGACTCTCTGAGCAAGGGATACACGGCGGACCAACTCAAACAAATTCTAGAAGAAACAAATCAAAAATTGGCTAATTTCAAACAAGAACTTGAAATTAAGAAAATTAGGAAATTTAGACGTGACACTCAGGATTATAAGCTTGATATCGTGTATAGTTGGCAGGCATACTACGGACACTTCTCCAATAAACCCAACTTCAACAACCCACGGAAACCAGGCCAACAAATGGCAGAAAACACCTCATCCGACATCTCAAGCGCTGAGCTTGAAGTTCTCCCAGGGCAGAGCAGTGAGACCGTCCCTGGTCCCACTACAGAAGAACCAGCAGCTAATGCTTCACCTTTTTTAGAAAAAGGCCAATCAGAAGAGGACAGAAGAAAAAACCCACAACGGAAAAAAACGACGAAGAAACATTGATTGTCAATATTTCAGCATACCAGTTATCAAAAATGGAATTACAAGTCCTAAAGAAAGGGTTATCGTTTGTTCCCAACAACAATAGCACTCTGCTCCGCGAAAAAATAGACTTTTTCAAACTAATGAGAAAGCTAAGACTTAAAGTCTTCTTTGACTCACAAGATGAGGATGTAATCACTACGGAACCACACAAATTTCTTGAATTGAAACCTAAGAGTCACTTCAACCCTCCGGTTCAGAATCATATCCTTTCTACCTTTGAGAAAACTGTATTACAGGATTTGAAGAAAATTCAATTAAAAAATAACACACAAGGCAACTTTACTGTGAGAGAATGTCAGACACTTAAAAATCTCCTTGATAATCAAACCATCATTTTTAAACCAGCGGATAAGGGAGGTGCGTTAGTTCTTATGAATAAACAGGACTACATCAACGAAATTGAACGCCAACTGGATGACCAAGAAACATATATGGAAGTACCCCTGAATCCTACTGAAGCAGTAAGATCCCTTATCAAGGGGATACTGGATGAGGCGGAAGCCAATGATGTCATCTCAGAAAAGACACGTCTGTTTCTTGAAAACAAACATCCCATCATGCCAGTTATTTATATACTTCCTAAGATACACAAGAGACTGGCAAATCCACCTGGACGTCCCATTATAGCTGCCACTGCAAGTCTCCTTGAACCATTGGCCCAATACTTGGACAAAATTCTGCAACCTCTCATACAGGAATCTAAGACTTACGTAAAAGACACTATGCACTTTTTACACAAACTAAAAAATGTGCAATTCGTTAAAGGAAGAGATGTGATGTTCACCATGGACGTGACATCTCTCTATACTAACATCACACACGAAGCAGGTCTTGAAGCAACTGAATGGCTCCTACTTCAATCAGAGCAATGTCAAGGAGACAGACTGTTTGTACTAACTTTATTAAAATTAGTGCTTACGAACAATTTTTTTAAATTCCAAGATCGTTTCTTCCTTCAGATATCCGGTACTAGCATGGGGGCAGCAATGGCACCATGCTATGCCAACACCTACATGTACTACCTTGAACATGAAAATGTTCTCAGTTCACCAAGATGGATGAGGCATCTGCCACTGTATTTGAGATACATTGATGATATTTTTGGAATCTGGTCCGGCCCGGAAGAAGAATTGCAAAACTTTTACGAAATGATGAACTCGATTCATCCTCGTATTAAATTCACCACAGAGACAAGTGATACTGCCATCCACTTTCTGGATGTGGAGATATATGCCAGTAACAACACTCTTGAGACAAGAATCTACACCAAGAAGACAGATAGAAATAGCCTGTTGCTTGCCACAAGCTTTCATCCTAAGAGAACTGTTGATAGCGTCCCGTTTAGCCAATTTTTGCGTTACAGAAGGATTATCTCGGAGACTGCTGAGTATGAACGCCAATCACGGCTATTGGAAACTAAATTTTCATCGAGGGGTATGACCAGCTGAAGATCACTGAAGTCGCAAACAAAGTCAGAAGCACTGGGAGAGAGACATTACTGACTCCAAAACCACCCAAGTCGGGCGAAGCACTGGTTTACGTGACTACCTATTCCATGCAGAGCATGAAGATTAAGAGGGTCATCAAAAAGAACTGGAGCATGTTTAGAATGGATCCACAATTACAGCAACTGTTTCATGAACCTCCAACTTTTGCCTACAGGAATAGTAGGTCATTACGCAAGGGCCTTGTCAAAGCTGAAATTCCATCTTCTAGTCCACAGAAAGTGTTTAAGGGTACCATTCCATGTTACAATTGCCAACATTGCGGTAACATCATTAAAGGCAACAGCATATCACACCCCCACTCTGGTAAACCCATTTTTCTCAAACACTCGTGCACATGTGATGCTCAAAATGTTATTTATGCTTTAAAATGTCCATGTGGGTTATACTACGTAAGCATGACCACCAGAAAAGTTAAAGTTAGATGGTCTGAACACAAATCGAATATTCGTACTAAGAGTCTCAAGTCACCAGTATCACTACACTTTACTGAAGCACGACACACCATTGCACAATTGAAATGTGTTATCTTGGAGCAAATCACAGCAGGAAGCAGGGGAGGTGATGTGCAGCGTAAACTGTTGCAACGGGAGATTTTGTGGATTGAACTGTTGGACTCGTTGAGCCCACGTGGCATGAATACCGAATTCGACCTTATGTGTTTTGTGTAAATTTATGTGTTTTGGAAAACTGTTTATTGGTATGCTTTGCTCGTAATAACATGTCAATAACATGTCATCTTAATAGCACCGCCTACCCTTTCTGTTCATGAATATTGTTATGTCTCAAATCTGACAACATGCACCATCTGAACATGGACTTTTCACATGGCGGACTGTTGTACTTATTCCATCGCTTCAAGGTGACTCTCTTTGCCCCTTCTTGTGGTTGATTTTATCTTTTTACTCGCCCGATGACCATAGTTCCTCCCCGACTGATGTTACCTGTCTAGTCATCTTTTTAGCCTTCGCTTTAGTTGTGGGTCAGGATGCTGTACCTTTGCCCGCGCCCATCCTTTCTAAGGATCCCTTCACGCTTTTTATACATTGTGTGATTACTTTGCTCCACTTGATTTGTTTATTGGGTTTAGACCCCACTAGTTGTATCTCCTGCTGCTTCCGTTCCTAGTTGGACCTTAGACCTATGTGTTGCCTTTTACACTTGCTGGCTGACGGCTTCTGATAGATCTTTGAACTGTGTTTACCTCCGTGCCGTGGGGGCACCCCGTAGTTCCTCTGAGCTACGGTTGCTGCCCCCACGCGCGCTTTCCCTTTACACTCTTTCCATACCTTCCTGATGACTTATTTTGCGTCCCTTTGTTTTCCTCCAATGCGATACTGCCCGGCCCACTGACCGCTCTGTCTCGGTGACATTGTCACTGTAGTTTGTTTCATCATCTCCATGGTTACGCCACACTCGTTATTTCCCATACCAAGATGGATGTCGCCTTGGTGCACTCACGCGCATGCGCGACTTTACCAAGGCGACGCTTGTGTTTGGATTGTGTGAACAGAGTCAATTCGCGCGCACGGCTGCGGCGAGATGATCTGGTTTCTCACGCATCCGAAGGTAAGCTATCTGTTTCCCTCTATTACTTGTCACACTCGGAATATCCCGGTTCACGTTACTCGCTCTGAAGAGATTTGCTGAGTGTGTTAGTGTGCTCGTTTCTGATGTACACTTTTCGAGTTGGTGTGCAGCTACCCCTAAACGTCATGCATTTCTCCACATGTGTGGCTTACCTGATGTCTCTACCTCCGTTACTCGTTACGGTTTGCATGTATGGGCCTTCATTTGTTACTGCACTTATATCGCCCCTAATTTGGTACTTTTGCCGCCCGTTTACTTTTCTACTTGATTGTTCTACTATGGACTGTTAGCCATCTGGCTTTTCTAAATGGATGGTCTTTTGATCTTACCCCCACAGATATCCTAGCAATCTGTGGCATTCGGCTACCCATTGCTTTTTGACTGGATTTCTTTTCTGTGTCTCGGCTCTTGTATCAGCAAGGTTAGTGACTTTGACTCTTTTCACTTCGATAATGGATTTCTTACAAACTGAAGAGTTCTACTGAAAAATCTTGTTTCTTTTACTACTCCACAGAGACTGTGCTATGACTTAATGGTTATGAATATGAAAAATGAAGTCTATCCCCTGAAGATGGTTCTTTGAACCGAAACGCGTCGGCCTAATTTGTTATATCTAAATATGAGACTTCATTTGTAAATTGTTGAATGGTTGAACCTATGCATTTAGAGCTTTGTAAACTGTAAACTGTAAACTGCTATACAGATTTGCAATTGTGCTGCTCTATACAAGCTGTTTTCTATCTACGCCGTTTGTTCCTACTTGTGTTATATGGAACACCCACAAGTGCTCTCTCCATATGTAAATAGAGTACACTGATCGTACTACTTTTTGTTTATTCATGTACGATTTATTGGATTAAGAGGATTAAAATCCAAAAGTTAACTCTAATGTCTTGGTTCTGATTGTTCCATTCATTTTACACCTGTGTTTACAATTTATCCTTATTAACACCGTTAAATTGTGTTATGACATTTTCTTTTGGAAACTAGAGAAACTTAGGCGGTGCTTGTACACCGTAGAATTTACGCCCTGTTGGCGCCAAATGTTTAAATGAATTTTGATTTAAAATAGAGGGTACTTATTGTCCCTGTTGAGTGCATCTGGGCTTGCTGGGTAGCAATACACAGCTTTGGATTTGTTTGGCACCCTTGACTCTGACCTAACTCTCTCACGCCAAGTCAACAACATCTTAAAGTCCTGCCACTACCACCTTAAAACCCTTAGACGCATCTTTCCATATCTCTCCTTTCCCAACAGACTCGCCGCCGTCCAATCAATCGTTATATCAAGACTGGACTACGCAAACCCCCTATACCTCGGAATCCAGGCGTACCAACTGAATAAACTCCAAAGGACACAAAACGCGGCAGCCAAATTGCGACTTGCGCTTGGCCCAAGAGACCACGTCTCCCCAACCCTTAAGACGCTGCACTGGCTTCCAGTAGCTCATAGGGTGACTTTCAAAACCTTATGCATCTCCCATCGAGCACTGCATAAAACCGGACCTGAATATCTACAAGACAAACTAAAACCCTATCACCCCCCACGCACCCTAAGATCGAGTTCTGCCGGCCTCCTAGTCATACCGCAGACAAACTCAGTCAGGCTAGGTGGAGCATCATTCTCAGCCTTGGCCCCCATGCTATGGAATTCACTCCCAACCCACATACGCCTAACTGAGGATTTAACGTCTTTCCGCAAACTGCTGAAAAACTGGCTCTTCCCATAAAACCAACCCGCACCATACTATCCCAAAACAACAACTCAATTACATCAATCCAACAAACTACCGATGCGAGAAATTGACAGCTAATAACTCCTACTTTAAACTAGAAGGACAAACAGAATTAAACAAATAAAGTAGATCAAAGCAGTATAAGGGTTAATAAGAGTAAATCATACGGAAACAGTAAAGAATGTTAAACTGCTGAAATGGACAGATTGAATGAGGCGTAAATGATGTGAATGGCATGATGATATAGCTAGAATTGATGAAGCGGGTAGAACAGATGAATGCGCTGAGTCGGAGAATGCATGAGTGAAAGAACAGACAGCTATATAGCAAATGAGTGTGGAAATCAAAAGAATAAGTAAACTGGATGAGTGTATATAGCAGACGAGAGTATGGTGCGGAAGAATATATGGAGCAGAGGGGTGTACGGAGCGAATGGGTGTACGGAGCGAATGGATGTATGGAGCAGAATGGTGTATGGAGCGGACGGGTGTATGGAGCGGATGGGTGTATGGAGCGGAGGAGTGTATGGAGCAGAGAGGTGTATGGAGCGCACAGGTGTATGGAGCGCATGGATGTATGGAGCGCGTGGTGCATGGAGAGGATAAGTGCGCAGAGCTGATGAAGGTATAGAACAGACGAGTGTGTGAAATTGAATATACAAAATAGGATATCGCTGTTGGATGCGTGAAAAGCGGATGAGTGCGGAGAGGGGATGTGCCCATGGAGTAGATGAGTGCGTTGGAGCGGATGAGTTCGTAGAGCGGATGAGTGCGTTGGAGCGGATGAGTGCGCTGGAGCGGATGAGAGCGTTGGAGGAGGTATGTGCGCAGAGGGGGTGTGTGCGCAAAGGGGGTGTGTGCGCAGAGGGGTGTGTGCGCAAAGGGGGTGTGTGCCCAGGGGGGGTGTATGCATAGAAGGGTGAGTGCGTAGAAGGGGGGATTGCGTAACGCGGATGAGTGCATACATTTCAGATAAGCAAGTAGAATTCAAGAATGCGCAAACCGGATGAATGTGCAGAACGGATGAGCGAAAACAGGTTGAGTGTGTAGAACAGATGAGAATGTGGAGCGGATGAGTAACTAGAGCCAACGAGTCTGGATAGCTGATGAATGCGGAAGTGCGGAGAGTGTGTTTATCGCCCTAGCGGACGATTGTACAAACCTGGCGAATGTATGGAGTGAATGAGTGTAGGAAGTGAATGAGGGTATGGATCGGATGAGTGTAGGGAGTGGGTGAGTGTAGGGAGTGGACGAGTGTAGGGAGTGGATGAGTGTAGGGAGGTGATGAGTGTAGGGAGTGGATAGGTGTAGGGAGTGGATGAGTGTAGGGAATGGATCAGTGTATAGAACGGATGAGTGTATGCAGCAGATGAGTGCATGGAGCGGACGAATGTTTGGAACGGACGGTGGAATGGAACACATGGATGTATAGAACGCATGGGTGTATAGAGCGGATGGGTGTATGGAGCGGATCGGTGTATAGAGCGATGAGTGCATGGAAACGGATGAGTGCATGGAGCGGATGAGTGCATGGAGCAGATGAGTGCATGGAAACGGATGAGTGCATGGAGTGGATGAGTACATGGAGCGGCGGGTATATGGAACGGATGGGTGTATGGTACCGATGGGTGTATGGAACGGTTGGGCGTATACAGCGGATGGGTGTATGGAGGGGATGGATATATGGAGCGGATGGGTGTATGGAATGGATGGGTGCATAGAGCAGTTGGGCATATACAGCGGATGGGTGTATGGAGCGGATGGATATATGGAGCGGATGGGTGCATGGAACGGATGGTGTATGGAGCGGATGGATGTATGGAGCGGATGGGTGCATAGAACGGATGGGTGTATGGAGCGGTTAGGTGTATGCAGCCAGCAGATCGGTGTATGAAGAGGTTAGATGTATGCAGTCACCAGATCAGTGTATGGAGAGCTTAGGTGTATGAAGCCAAAGGGAGTATGGAGCGGTTAGGCATATGGAACGGATGAATATATGAAGTGGATGTATATTCAGAGTAAATGAAGGTATAAGACAGGTGAGTGTAGAGATGAATATATAGAACAAGATACTACTGCTGGATGCATGAAAATCACGAGTGATTAAAACGGATGAGTACAGAGAGGATGAGTGCGTGGAACGGTTAAGTGCGTGGAGCGGATGAATGCATAGAGAGGATGAGTCTGTAGAGGAGGTGAGTCCGTAGAGGAGGTGAGTCCGTAGAGGGGATGAATGTGTAGAGGGGGTGAGTGCGTAGAGGGGGTGAGTGCGTAGAGGGGGTGTGTGCATAGAGGGAGTGAGTGCGTAGAGGGGGTGCATGCATAGAGGGGTGAGTGCATAGAGGGATGAGTGCGTAGAGGGGGTAAGTGCGTAAAACAGGTAAACGCATAGCACGCGTGAGAGCATAAAGCGGATGACCAGAGTGTATTGAACCAGAATGGAGTGCATAGAATGGATAGCTGTCCACGGTACGGACTGGAACGCATAAAATTGCGTGACGTATATAGTATGGTTTAGAATGCAAAGAACGTTTGAAATAGCATATAACTCATCATATCACACCACTATGCTTACTCTCTCCTTTACATCACCACTCAACTAGAACACAGAGATACTATGACACCATTCGGTACATCTGTTCTCATACCAACATCCGCTGCTCACTCCACATCATTCTAAGTTGACAATGCTCATCTCACCCCCCCCAGCCAGGCGTTCTCCTCAGGCCTAACGCAGCCGCATCCGTTCTGGATAAAACCTGCCTGAACGAACACATTCTCCTAACCTCTCAACCACCACACCTACCGCTAAGACGCAGCTTCTACACGGATATCGCACGAGCTGCACACATACCCGGTGCACACATGCACCTTTGACTCTCTCTACTCTCTCTACTGATCTGCACTTCGGTTCCCAAGGGCGTTCAACCTACCAGCGCCTTCAGACCATACCAATGGTATATAAGGCGCTATATAAATGCAAAATAAAATAACATAACATAACATAAAGACAATAAGCGCTCGCCCTACCTGGGAGGGTCTTCTTCTTGGGTTGGGGGGCGGTGCATGTGCCATCCTCAGTGCTGTCCCCCCAGCACAGCCAGCATCCTCGTCGCCAATGTAAAGCTCTGTGTTCCCAATGGTGACTCTGACATCTCTTGATGTTCTAGTGGTTCCTTTAATGAAGTTCCAGTACATCTTTTATGTTTGATATGTCAAGTTCATCAGAGCTCCAGACAAGCATGCACCGGCATCCTCCCAGGTAGGCTACATCTCACCAACTCTCTCACTCAGAACTCTCAACCATACAACAACATTCTCACCAGCAAGATTCCATGTCGCTCACTCAGCATTCTACTCATTCTGCAAAGACAACATGGAAACCTAAATCACTACACTGACCTCTTATCTTCTTGTATTGCCTGTACATCTCAATGTCTCCTACCTGGAGACCTCAACATCCATCTGGATGTTTTCATTCCCTCCTCGGGGCTCGGGGCTCTGCAACGCCCTCTCTCTCTCTCTATTCTACCCTCTGGCCCAACACACTTTGACAGGCTTACTTTGGATGTCCTCTTCTACTCTGATATCCCCCTTGGCACCCCTCTCACCACTCATCTCTCTTGGACTGACCATTTCTGCTCTTCTCACACCTAACACTCTCTGTCCATCAGGTGAATCTTACCACAGCACTGCCACCAACCTTCTTGGTCATCCGCCCCATGAAGCATGTGTCAGTGGAGCCCTTTGCTGCAACTTTCCTCCTCCTATTGCTGCGGCTGACTGACACTCTGACACAGCCCTCTCAAGCCTGCATCCTTCTATCACTAACACTCTCAATGTCCTTGCCCCTGTCATGAAAATCTGCCTGTAGCCCAACTCTTGGTATGACTCCGGCCTCGCCACCCTAAAACGCAAGTGTAGAGTGGCTGAGAGGAAGTGGAGGGCATCTGGCACATCCTCTGACAAACTGGTCTGTTGCCTGCTCCAAAGGTAGTACAGACTCACTGTGCTGTCCAAGAAGAGAGCCTACAGGCAAATCCGTGTCTCTGTGGCCTCTAACAACACGGCTGAAACTCAAAAAAATATGCAAGGAGCTAGCCAATCCTGCTGCAGTCTCCACCTCGCCTATTCCCTCCAAGACCCTCTGCATGGCTTTGGCCTCTCACTTTGCTACTAAAACCCAGGACATCCTGTCATCTCTTTTCTCCTCTCTTTCCTCTCCCTCCACCTCTCCTTGCCCTTCTCTGGCTGCCTCTCACCCTCCTCCTCCCTTCTCCTCTTTCTCTGTGATCACACCTGATGACGTTTCTAGACAAGTCTGATCTATGAAAGTGTCACAGAAACTGCTCTCCTGAACACCCGTGAAGACCTGTTCACTAATCTTGATTCTAGCCTTCCTTCTGTCCTCATCCTCCTTCATCTTTACTCTGCTTTCGACACGGTCAACTATGCCATCCTGATCAATCGTCTCCGTAAGAATCTGGGCATCATGGATCAGGCCCTTTCCTGGTTGACTTCCTTCCTCCTCAACTGTCCCTGTCAGGTCCAACTGAGGTCCTTTCTCTCCACCACCTCTCTCTCCACATGTGGTGTCCCCCAGGGCTTCAACCTCTTTCCCTGGTTTTTCAACCTTCTCTAGGTGGCCCCTTTGGCCCACCTCATATCTACCTTCTTCTCTAACTTTCAATGTTATGCAGATGACATTCAGCTCTCCTTCAGGCACCCCTCTGCCTCCTCTCCTCTCTTGCTCACGCCTGACTGTCTATCCGCAATTCAGTTATGGTGCGCATACAACAATCTCTGTCTCAATGCCAGCAAGAGAGAGATCCTCCTTGTTAGGACCCCTTCTCCTGCTTCCCCTCTTTCACTTCGCCCCCCCTCCTTGGGCCCTCTGCCTTCAACTTCCAGTGAGGCAAAAAACCTTGGGGTCATCCTCGACTCCACTCTCTCCTTCTCCCCCAACATCACAGATATCTTAAAGAAGTCATACGATCAGCTGCACGTCCTCAAAGGTATTCTTCCTTTTCTCACTTTCCCCCAGAAGTTCAATGGGGGTCATTATGAGTTGGGCGGTAAGGGATACCGGGCACCGGTAAGGAGACCGGTGTCGGTAATGGCTACCTCCAATCTCGGAATGAGGGCCAATGTCTCCCGAGACCTGGTTCTCTGTAGGCTGGACCACTGTGTATGTCGTTGACCATAAGAACACATGTTATGTGGGGAAATATTTACCCTCTCACCTTCTATCCTGGATTTCCCCTATCCATACACCCGCCTATCTGCCCCTACCCCCCCCAGAATGTGATTTCACTCTGTAGTCATGTTGCAATAAAACGGTGGATCCACATGAAGAGGGGATTTGGATTCATACACTTCCCCTGGTAACATGAGCCTTGACACACTGACAATAACGCTACATATGATGATCCATTCTTGTATTAAATATATGTCACATTACAGTGATATCCTAACCATATTTTTCTTAGTGTACTGAATGACAATGCTATGTGATGCCACTTCCTGTGATGTCAAATGGTAAAAGGTTGTGTGTGTCACCACTTCCTGTGAAGTCATTTTGGGGTGGGGTCAAATGGCATACCTTCTTATGATGTCACTGGGGGTGGGGTCAAATAACATCACTTCCTGTGATGTCATCAGGAAGTCAAGGGTTGTGTGATGTCACTTCTGCTATCCCTGGTATTTTGGTGAAATAACATCCCTATGCTGAAACCTCTGTCTGGCACAGAGCAGTACACAGAGGAATGAGAGAAGTGACTGACAATGTGGCCGCATGGAATGCCTTAACGCAGGCGATGTTTGCTCTTTCAGACAAACATGTTCCCATAGAGGACTATTATGGGAAAATATATAATCATGGAGATTTATACTACAGATTTGAGTCTGTCCCGGGACATAGATGCATGCCACCTTTGAAGGATTATGGGGATGTTGCACAGGAACTGTACAAGCAGGAGTTAGTGTATGTTATCTTTGGTTGGTTTTGCTTTATTTTTTGGAGGGTCTTCTGAGTATTGAATTGACCATTACAACTGTAAGAAGCAAGAACTTTTCAAGGTCACTGTTATATTTGTTGTCTGTTAAATGAAAATAAAAACTTGTTCCCATCAGTTCCTGACAGACCGGGCCAAGGTGGGCTACATGGTCATGAACTTAACAGACAATACTCTGGCTTTGGTTACACCCCTGGTTACCCGAAACAACCCTGTTTGTGACAATTATGCCATGTTTGTGGCTAACATGAAAGTAATGTTTAAACATGTGGACACCACACTTTTCACTCAAGAGAACCTCATAGATGTTGTACAGGGAACTGTGGATACCCTTAGTTATGTGATCATATTTGGCCAGAGGAGAGACCCGATTCAATCTTTTTCGTCGGGCCTCACTAAAGAATTGGAGGACGAACTAGCCTGTGTTTCTCGACAAGTTCATTTCTCAAACTGGTGACCTTGGTCTTCCAGCTCGACTACTGACTTCATGAATGCAAAGTAAAAAAGAAAAGGTTCTGTGCGTCTAAAACTGTTTATGCATCTGCTCCCACAACTCCTGAAGTCGACACATCACAACCAGAGCCGGTGCAGATTGGAGCAGCCAGAGGACCGTTTATGAAGGAAGGAAGAAGAAGTTGGCTCACCTCCAGACCATGTACGTATTGTGGCACTAAGCACCCCTCAGCACTGGGCTGCAACAGGGAAACTACAGGTCCCGCCCCTAAGTGTGACACTGGCTCAGGAGAAGAACGTAGGTCGCAGTCAATCATTCATTCTTCCTGCCTGCATTTAGTATGCCATGTTCAGCTGTGTATGTCGGACTCGCTTCCAACCATGATTTCAGCCTTGGTCGACTGTGGAGCAGCTGCGTTATTCATGAACCATCAATGGGTTACTCATCAAGGTGTACCTATTGTGTCTAAAGTCCATGTACAGCCCATTATAGCTGTATATGGACAACGCCTGAGCTCTGGACCCATTCATGAAGAGAGCACTGTGCTCACCCTAAAGATTGGACAACATCCTGAGCAATTGGCCTTTGATTTGATAAATAACATACACTATCCTAAAATACTGGGCATACCTAGGCTGAAGAGACACAACCCCTTTATTAACTGGACAGCGGGAACAATGTCTTTGGGCTCAGAATACTGCGTGAGCATGAGCAATTGCTCTGGCACACAACCGAAAGAAAGCCACAGGCCAAGCAGAACAGGAAAGTCCTAACAGTGGCAAACCTGCAGCATCTGCCTAGCAAATACGCTGACAACATGGATGTATTTTTTCGGAACCTGATGAAGCCCAGCTACCTCCACACAGACCAGAGGACTGCTTGGAGGTAGCTTGTGCCTTTAACGATTATCCCATTTGTGAGAATGTATGTACTCTCTGATTCTGAGAGAGAAGTGCTTTAGAACTACCTAGATACACATCTAAAGAACAAATTGATTACCACATCGAAGGAATCGAGGGGAGCCTCCTTGTTTTTCATCCCCAAGAAAGACACCACTCTGCTATGCCTGTGTCTTTATTACAGGTGACTGAGCAAGATTTCAGTTAAGTATCCCATACCTCTAACTTCCAATATCCAACATCATTGTGGCAGTCCACAGAACAACCATCTACACCAAACTGGATTGAAGGGGAGCTTATCATTTGTTGAGAATACAATCCAGCAACAAGTGGAAGACAGTCTTCTATACCCCCTCTGGCCTCTACGAATACAGGGCTATGCCCCTTAGGTTGGCCAATGCTCCAGCAGTGTTCCAATGTTTTGTTGATCAGATTTTCTCTGATCTTCTCTTCTGCTCTGTAATCAACTATTTGGACGATATTCTGATGTATTCCTGAAACAAAAAAAGAGCACACTGGTACGGGAGTACAGGAGGTCCTGAAGTGACTTTGAGATAAACAATTGAAGGCCAAATTGGAGGAATGCCTTTTCAAAACAACTTCTGTGGCTTACTTAAGATATACAAGGGCATAGGCATGGATCCTTGGAAGCCATCCTGCAATGGCCATCTCCATGTTCAGTCAGACAGGTCCACCAGTTTCTGAGCTTAACACATTTCTATGGGAAATGTATACAAAGTTTCTCCCAAACCATTGAACCAATCACTTATCTATTATGAAAGGGAACTGTGCTGGATTCGTCCCATAAAGCAGAAGAGGCACCTAAGCCCTGATTGTAGCTCAGCCTGATATTATGTTACCTTTTGTACTTAAAGCTGACGTGGCAATAGGGGACATTATTTTGCAGCAACAAGAAGACAGCATAGAATGCCCTGTTGCTTATAACTCAGAGAACAGTACCTGCAAAGAAAGGAACTACTCCATCTTAAACATGCCCGTTAGGAATGGAGACATATTCTGCTCGGTGGAAGACATCCCGTTGAATTCAGAACAGATCATACAAACTTACAGACACTACAGAACTTTGAATGCAAGAACAGTAGGTAGGCCCGATGGGCCTATTTCTCTGCCCAGTTTGATTTCTACCTGACATATATACCCGGTACATGAAACCTAGTTGTGTATGCCTTATCCAGGAAGGACAGATATCCGCAAATATCAATAGCCAACCACCAGAATGGCTACTAGCAAATAAAAAATGTGTGTTCACCGTACTGATCTTCCTCCAAGAAGTTACACAGGTCACAAAAGGATCAAGACTTACTCTGAGTTTTTGCCTTTTGAATGTGCCAATCTTACTGAAAGGCAGGGCTTATTTTTCAAGGACAAACATGTATACGTTCCTTCAGTCGACCTCCAGGAACAAGTGCTCAAGCTATGCCACGATAAACCAACTGCAGGGCATAGAGGAATAAATACTACTCTGAACTTGGTTTCCCAGAACGTTTGGTGGTCTACTTGGACAAGGGATGTCTCTGACTATGTAGCCTCATGTTCAATCTGTGCTCAAAGCAAATACACTTCATGTACCCTCAAGGCCATGGAAATCAATATCCACTGACTTAATTGTAGATCTTCTGCCATCATGAAATGAGACTGCCATAATGGTCACAGGCGTATACTTTCTATAAGGGGTGGAGTTGTGATTGGATCTATACTGTCAGGTGGACAACTCCTGCCCACCCCTAGTGCAAGTCATCTTCAACATTTATTAAGTACACATTGGCTCTCAAACTATAAGGCACTTTGTTATATGGCCCTCTACAATTGATTGGCAGGCTTGTGCCCCTCTGGAACATTCAGCTTAGGCTTACTAGCAGCACGTAAGCGAAACCCGAGGTGCCATGAGGTGGACCTGACTGTACCTCCCCAGCCAATTAGCCCATCATCTCTCATCACCCATGCCTTCTGCCATGCAGATTGTCTTTGAACTTGGCCTTGAAAAAGTATCCTTCTCTCTGTGAATATAAGGGAGTGTGAGCACGCTTCTGGAAACTCTATTTCCTTACTTGGCTCACATGACAGGAGACCACGAGTTGGTCCATTTTGCAGCATTTAATTGTCTTAAATGAATAAAACGTGGCAGGCATGGTGTTCCTTCTTTGAACCTCAACAAGGGATGATTCAGCATCTCACGTTCTCCATCTTCAAGAATAGATAAATAGTCTTGGCTGCTTCAGTCTTGACACCAGACCAGACAGCCCTTCCAGACTCATCCACAGTCTCGACTTATTCCTTGCTGCGACACAGCTTCGGCTCTTCTCCATGGGTTTAGGCTTACTAAATATGTGACACCAATGTCCAGCTTCTATATAATGGTGGCTTCGTCTGCAGTCTATCCGCTACTATAGCCAGCTTCTAAGATTTCTTGATCTACTTTCATTACAGCATCTGTACATTTATCGAACGGTTTGCATTTTCTGCAGTGCTTCTCACACGTGCAATCTTCTCTTAGCATATGAAAGTTTACTTGATTCTTGACTTCGTCATCAGATTCTATATGGTCCATATGCTTTCTTCAGCCAGTCTTCTCTGGGCATTACGTTAGTCTTTCATGACATCACCAGCTCCTATTTCTCTCATTTTCTTATACCTTCGGGCAGCTCCTCCCTCAGATCGTCATCTCTTCGGGTATACATTAGATAGGGTTTACTCAAAGGATACCTTCTTTGGAATATACACCACAGAATTGGCAAAACTGTTGGTTTCAAGCATGATACAACCTTAGGCTTGCAACATATAGCCGGGAGGGGGGCGGGACATCCTGCAGAGGCAATAAGCTAATCCAATACACTCCCCCCTCTGGTCTAGTCATCAACCACACCATCACCAGTTTCCACATTTTGATATCTCCTCTTGAAGAAGTGCTTCTTCAGAGTCCAGATTTTCATCACCCCTTTCAGGGAACATGCTGATTTAACATGATCATCCAAACTCCAGGTCATGTAGCTGCACTGGCCATTCGGATTACAATAGACCCATTGTCCTGCGTACATCTTGTGATTTCTTGGATAGAGGAACTTCGACTCCTCAGTTGCTACAATGCTGGCTTCTATATATTTTCTAACATCAAGAGTCAACTCATTGGGTCCAAACCCTGGCTCGACATCAATCATGATCTTCATTCCTACTGCCTTCTTTGCTGTATTCTTACACTGTGTGATTATTAACCTGATTACACAGATTCCAAACATCACCAATAACAATATTGCTCCAAGAAACTTGAAGATGTTCGCCATCCACTGTGGAACCCATAAGAATATAGACCCAAACCAACTGTCATCTGCAATGTCCTCTGTCTCGTCTTCCATCTGGTTATGCAGGTATGTCAGCAATGTTATGGCCTCTGTCAAGGTCCCATTCTCGTTATCGTAAGACGGTATGAATGTGCAACATGATGGCACGATTTTGGTGCAAACTCCTCCTTCATTGCAGTGATCATGTCAAAGACATATCTATTTTGCATAGTCATTAATCGTATGGTTCTCAACTCTTCTTTGATAGCATTGAATCCCTTTATAGCGGAGTGTCTGGCAAAGTGTTTGGCCTGCCAATGACTTAATTATACATTTTCGCGTGACCCGTGAGACTCTTGTGAAAGAACGTGAAGGAGTCTGTCTTTCCCTGCATCAAGGAGTCTGTCTTTGCTTGTCACATTTGCCAAAAGGGGGAGTCTGCCTTTAAAAAAAAACACCACAGCAGAGCATGGTGGAGTGTTTGGCAGAATGTTTGGCCTGACAACAACTTTATTTTACATTTTTGAGTGACCCGTGACACTCGTGTGACGGAACGCGAAGGAGTCTATCTTTCCCTGCATCAAGGACTCTGTCTGTGCTTGTCACATTTGCCAAAAGGAGGAGTCTGCCTTTAAAAGCACCCACCACAGCGGAGCGTAGCGGAGTGTTTGGCAGAGTGTTTGGCATGCCAACGACTTTATTCTACATTTTTGCATAACCGTGAGACTTGTGTGAAGGAACGTTAAGGAGTCTGTCTTTCCCTGCATCAAGGAGTTTGTCTTCTCTTTTCACATTTGCCAAAAGGAGGAGTCTGCCTTTAAAAACACCCGATACAGTGGAGCGTGGCGCAGTGTTTGGCAGAGTGTTCAGCAGGAGTGGAGGTTCTCCACTACGTCCCCCCAAATCTGACCGTGACAATCTAAGAACTCAAAGAACACTGCCACGAGACGAGTAAGACAAATAACATCTGACTCCTCCCTCTAACATCAGAACTTTTTTGCAACAGAAACTTATAAATACAAACACTGACACTGTGTCACGATAATCTTTGAAGTAGATTCTGTTACCATTAGTCTTTGTTAGCCAAGTGCCCACACCGAGTTACACCTGTCAAATCCTTACAAAGCTCAGCCGAGTGGACTGAGCTATTTTATTAAAAGAAGGTGATTAATTGACATGTCAAAAGAACTCATATAGATCCAGAGGCTAAGATAATAGAAATAGACGTTGCGGGATCACTACCAACTACGCTGCAGGTGGTTGCATTGGTTCGCCGGAGCGACTGCGGGCTTAGACCATTGAACTCTGACACATCTCAGCCCAGAAGTAACTGCGAACAACGATTGCATAAACCATTGCACACAAGAGCTAAAAGAAAGATCAAAAAGATAACAATATCCACACGCCGAGATTAGACCCACAGTATGGTAACGAGTGGCAAGATGGAGTGATTACTAATCACAGGATTACAGTTGAGGTGACTGACACGGACCGGCAGGGGGGCTTGGCTTGGCTGCACCCTGAGCACCCGTGCTTTAGAGGAAACAGAAGTGAAAAAAAATGAAAAGGAAGCTGCGAGTTGGAGACGTGCCCATCATTAAGCGAACTCTGATGCACTTTGAAACAGAAGCAGCTGATAAGTGACTGAGTACAATTCAAAAGTGAAACAGAGCATGTAGATTCTTGGGAGACTGCGGGCACTCCTGCCTTTGATCCCCTGAACATTACAAGCCTTAGATACGCCAGATCTTAAGTGGATGGCTACCCTCTATACTGCTAAGCGCACCCTCGACTTCGAAAAAGACAGAGTGGTGCAGAGCACCTATATAACATACACAAGAACTATAAACCTACTCTATATAAAAGAAAAAAAGGCTTAAAAACAACAGAGCCATAACACTACAATATGGTTGCATCGACAGGCCCAAAGACGCGCCATCAGGCGAAGAAAAGCAGAAACTTCGAAGTACTACATAATATTTCGATACTACCTCATATCATAAAGATGAATAAACAAACAGGCCAGAAAGAGATCGTATCAACAGATAAACCCAGACAAAATACAAGCCAAGAGCGAGAGAACTGTAGCCTACATAAGACACCAAACATAGAAATACAAAACAATCTAGAGTCCAATGAAGGATTAAAAAAACACGACGAGCATGATAATGAACTTCTAATTACACAAAAGCCAGACAATGACAAGTTTATATGTAATGAATCAAAAGAGACCAAAGCTGAATTCTCCGACAAATTACTCAGACTGATGACAACAAACAACAAACCTCCTCTGATACTTCATCAGTCTGTTACACAAGAAGAAGTGAAAGAAATTTTACAAGAAGAAACGACTTCTGTTGACGAACAAAAATTAAATCAAGCAAGTGAAAAACAAAGATGAGCAACTAACAGAAAATGCCTCACTAGCGACACTGAAACAAAGAGCAGAATGAGCTAAACAGAAATGGCAACTGAAATTCAACACAAAACAGTGAATGTTAATTAATTCCTCCCACCTTACAACCAGAATTTAAGAGAATGGCAAGACTATCTCTAGACATAACAGAGATAAAAACTATCATGTCAAATCAAAAAAAGAGATCCCATATTTTCAGCCACATTGCCTTCAACCACACATCTAACGACCCAAGAAAAATGATGTCAACACCAGTTCTGAGGATCTCAAACTGGTAGAAACAAATACATGGTTATATGGTGAAAACAACAAACAGAATCCATTTGCCGGGAGTGATACATTAACAAAAAATGAATGAATAAGGAAAGTCAACAAGATTGAACAGAAAGGTATAATCAAGTAAAATCAGAAAGACAAGATCAACATATACAAAGAACGTGTGAAGAAAAATGAGAAGTAAGAAGAGACAATGCTCATTACTGTGATTGTGATAAAGTCAAATAATCCAGTACAACCAATACCAAGACGATGTTGGATCTTCAGAACTCACTTACGCTCTAGCACCATTCTTAAAATTACTGGAAAAACGCAGACGCTATGAAAGACCAAGCAACGTTACTTGCACTCATTCACACTAAACAAATCAATTTAGAGGCATTTGTAACTCGAACTCAAGACAGATTGGACAATAAAGCAGAGTGCTCTGCCCAATGGCAAGCTAGGCTTTTTGACATCGCCAGATCGGATCGAAACGACAAGAACGACTTGACAACATCCCTCATAAGTATGATGAAACACATAGGAAATAATAACCAAAGGAAAAATGTCAACCAAAAAGAGATCACAAACAGAAACAAGGCAACGTTGCCTTATTTTAACTGGCGCATCTTAGTTGGCCTCTAATCAGGGCTGCACATTTCCAAAATTGTATTTTTCTCTCAAAGTTTTCAGTTAAATTAAAGCATCAGTTGTATCCGTGTAGTTATGGCCAGGAATGTTTTATTCACATTCCCGTTTTTGCAATAGTACTTATTTTGAATATACTGTGTTGGGTGATCATATTATGCCATCAATATACATTTTGCCAATGCATTTCGGTTAGAACCTTCATCAGGGCTGTACATAGGCTCTTGGTTACATCATCAAGCTAATCATGGTAATTCGTTGTCAATTCCAGTGCATTACATGTTATATATTCAATACATTAACAAATTCGCACATACCATTAGGTTTGTCCCACGAGTATTCAATTGTTGAGCCAGAAAAATGAAAAACAGAAATTGCCATTTAGTTTCAGCATTATGAACTGTATGTGCATGGGTTATCAAGGACTGAAAAATGTCCTACCTGATCGCCTTGAATATGCTATCTCTGTAATGTGTTACGAGCCTCAGGGGCTTCAATTGCTCTATTCCGAGTTGCAACGCTTACAGCAAAAAAAGCTGCATGTGTTTGAAATGTGTAACGAAACGCATATGTCAATGGTGTCCCTGCTAAAGAAACAGACGATTAGACAGCCACTCTCCCTTTTAATTTCCGATCGTGTGGATTAAACGGCGAGAGTTCGCCGATGCTTACCTTTAGTTCCAGCGTTGTCCTGCCATCAGCAGAGAGACGTGCTCGCGCATGCCTCTGAGTTCTACTTAAAGGTTGTCATGGAGACGGTTGTGAGGCGCCGTGGTCCAACAGGATTGCCGGAGCACGTACGCCTCGGGCCCCACCCCCGGTTGTTTACCCTTGGGCGGGGATGTCTCCATGACAACCTCTGTTCCACTATGTGTACTGAGATCTGTTGAATAGGTAGCGAAGCTGTCAAAGCTATTTTCGTGTAATTAACACTTGCTACGGAGTAGCTGAGTCTCAATGTATATGCACTGTCTGTTAATTAAAACAAACTAAAGTGAATTTGAATGTCTTTAGGAATACGTGTGTGGAGTAATGCACTGTTTACGCTAATCCTAATTCATCACTGTGATGTATTAAATGGTGTGTCTACCTCTTTAGATTTTTCTAGTTTTTCCCTCAACCAACAAGAGATCAAAACAAGTCCACAAAATCAACAGGAAAAGCATACAGCCATGACAAACAACAACATGGAACCAACGAGAAATCAAGAAGACAAGAGACCAACCGAAGCAAATTCACCAACCTTTTCAATATTTGAAGGCCCACAAAAGGGAAAAAACAACAAGAAAAGTTAAAACATCAAACCCCTGGGTTAAAAGAAAAAAATTAAGCTTCCAAATCTAAAAATAGCATGAAAGGATCACGTGCCTTTATAAGAAATATAAGAATGCCTCAACAAACGATCAACCCACTACAACAAAATCAAGAAAAAACGAAAACCGAATAGAACAATTTACAGAAGCCAGAGAAAACAAAGAATATACTAGAAGATTCTCCAACTGAAGACGATCGTAAACAACAGGAAATCTTGATGAATTTATCTACATATACTAATGACGATGGAGAGGAAGCTGCAATGATATTAGACGCTGAGTACACAGTCATTGACGAAGATAATTCACAGGGCGAATTAACCCATCCTTGGAAGGAAAACTCAAGAAATATTGAAAACACCATATTAACGTGTGACGACATTTCAGACACCGCATTTACAATCTTCACGGAATCTGACCTATGCTCTGCTAAAAAAAAAAAAAAAAAAAGACAGAAAAACCAAGACTTAAGTCATCCAATACGCAGAGAACTGGAAGATCTAAGATATGACTTACCTAGTTTTGAAGACCCAAGAGAATCCTATTCAGGCAAAATCGTCATCATCAAATCGAAATGGCAGAGACGTGATGACATTGTCTTGAACAGAACTAATGTTTTACGATTACTACATGTGATTCACAAACTACATGCGATCAAATCGGACGATATTCGAACAATTGAATTTCTCCATGAACACCGAACTAATAATGTAGCTATACATTTCCAGTCAAGAAACACAGCAAACACCGTAAGAGAAATGGCAAGTGAAATACATAGCTTGGGATTGGAAATTACAAACAAAGAAGCTTCAAACAAGAGAACAACTAATGAAAAACAACAACAAAGAAAAAAAAAACAAGCTATACAGCATAATATGAGAGGAGGAGAATAGAGGATCCCTGGAAACTATGTTGTTGGAACTCCTGTGGCTCAAGATTTCTATTCGAGGACGACAATCGGATTATAAAAAATTGAGACATAATATGTGTACAAGAAACATGGATCAGTGAGCAACCATCTTGTGATGGCTTCACCATATAGATGAACCCTGCAATTACTAGAGATAAAGGTAGACCTTCTTTCGGACTTCTGACTATTATTAGAACAGGTGTGAACCTACACATCATCAAATCACTCAATCTGAACCCCTTCATACAATGTACCATACGTGAACATACAACTGACCCATTAAGAACTCTAGGAGAGAATCGAGCGTTGAAAATAAGTTTAACTTGCATATGTAATATCTACTGGAACCTGTGCGCCATTAATGACAATGCATTCATTGATGCCATATTCACAAAATTAGATGAACTAAAGGTAACTTACCCAAAAATGGAGATAATCATATGTGGCAAATTCAATATCTATCTATCCACAAAAGATGGTAACAAAATTGTGCTAAATAAACTCACCAAGAAAGCCCACCTGTGGCATAATGAATCCCTAATGAGAGACCTAGTCCTGGCCATGGTCAGATACAAGGTGATATCCCACCAAGACCAACATGGGGTAAAGGAAACACAGTTGGATACCTGGATTATATCCTTGTCTCATGACCACTAATGAAAGAACAGTAATTACTGGTGATCACGGATAAGACTATAAACAACCACAGCTTATTAACATTAACATGGACAGGTCTACAATCTTGTCTCCATATGAATGCAACAGTACCTCTAGAGCTTCACCATGGGTTGAACTGATTACGAATATCTGATAATCAAATGCAACAACTACCACCGATCTTCCAGAAGACCAAAATGACGGAGAAGAAGAAGATTGAATACGAATGGCTTTTTCGAGAAGATAATGGACCCAGATCAAAACAAAGGCTGCAGCTTCTGTAGCATACCCATGCATACAACCAGGAAACAGTCCTTAGAAAAAAGGCCCTTTGAGTAAAGATCAGAATGGCCCAAAAACTGAACCATGAAGAAAGAATGATAACCATCAAAAAGCTTAAACAACAATATAGAAATTTGCAAAAGAAATCTCAGGCCACGCGCATACAAAAAGATGCAGAAACATTGCTGGCCACACTAAACCAACATAATACCAGAGAAATGTGGAACTTAATAAATAACAACCTCTCAACCAAAGACTTGACAACAGCAGATATAACTGAAGCAGCTTGGTCAGAACATTTTACCAAAATCTATGAAAAAAAAGAACCAACGAAAGATTGACCCAAGAAACTAATAAAAATGCAATAAATCGATCATGAGAATTCGAATGGTCCTATGTGGAAATTCTAATAACTATCACGTGGCTTAACTCCCCAAGGGCACCTGGCCCAGACGGGTTGAGCAACCAAATCCTGAAGAGAAATCCAGAAGCGTAGTCAAGAATCTACGAACATATGTTCCATCTCATAATAAAAAATCAGCAAATTCCACACACATGGAAAAGCGCCACACTAATTCCGGTCTATAAAAAGGGTGACCGGAATCAATCTACCAACTATCGACCTATAGCGTTGCTAGACCCCCTTGGAAAAATATTCGCCACCATCCTATTATGCCGCCTGACGACTTGGGCAACAAACAACCAAAGATTCGATGTGAGACAAATGGGCTTTGTAAGAGGAGTTGGTACCAATATCAACCTCTGTATCTTAAATCTATTGAAGCTCGAAGCAATGAGGACGAAGACCCAGACCCTCACAATATTCATCGACTTTGAAATGGCATTCGATAGTGTCACAGGGTAGAAATTGTGGGGAAAACGTACATCGTGGAATTGTCCCTCGTGCTTGCTAGAATCGATAATAGCCTTGGATTCATCCACCAGTGTACGGGTGAGACTCTCTCATACGGGTGCAGTCACAGATGTATCCGGACATGGAATGGTCTAAAACAAGGATGCCCTCTGGCAGCTACACTTTTTAGTCTACACCTTGCTGACTTGGAAGAACATCAAAAAGCCCTAATAACAAAGCTGCCTATCTTGAACGGAACACCCATCAAATGGATCTTGTACACAGACGATTTGGTGATGTTCGACAAGACAAAAATCGGCATGCAAAAAAGGGTGAATGCTCTTGCTGATTATGCACAAAACAACGATTTAAGCATCAACCTTGCAAAATCTCAGATAATATCCCTAACCAAAATCAGGGGGACAAAAAAGAAAGAGCCAAGGATCTTCCTTCAGCAGACAAAACTGGAAACAGTGACATCCACTAAATACCTAGGAGTATGGATAGACCAGAGCTTGAATAGAAGCCTGTGGAAAGACCATCTTTTGACAAAAATCGACTCCCTGGCTCGTCAACGAGTGATCATACACATGAAATATGGTGTATTCTCCTGCAAACCTCTGACCATGTTTTACAGACAAAAGGTAACCGTGATAGTAACATATGGAAGCAAAACCATCTTAAATCTAGCATGGAAAACGCGATAGAAGGAAGGTTTTGGCGAAAAGTTCTTGCCTTACCTACCTCCCAATCTATCGAATCAGATTTGAATTGGCATTCCAGTCTCTTCAATCCATTGTAACATGGAACACTCTCTACTCATATAGAAAGACAGTGACCGATGAAAACATCCCAGCAGTATGGTTACTACAGACTCGCTCGAACACCAGCAATAATGTAACACTGAATACATGGAAAGAATATTGTAGACCATTGATGATATCCAAGAGCTTCACAGAAGAAATATTGACATGTAGACCACGGGAAGCAAAAAGAAAAATTCAGCGAGCAAATTGGAAAAACAACATAGAGAAAAAAGGTGAATACCAACTATCGCTCAACTGCATGCTAGACTGTCATAACCTCAATCAACTCCCGAAATACCTAGATCTCTTTCCTTGTCAACAAACACGAGATACATTCCTCAGACTCCGGCTGAACTTGTTATCAACAAGAGAGGTAAAAACCAAGCAAATCGCAAGCGACCAAAGAGCTTGTCGATTTTGTACCAACATCAATCAGACTGAAACATCTTATCATATATTTCAATGGAGTGTGAATCTCTGAACATAGAAAGAAAAAAATGTGCAGCGATACTCCGGATAGAAACTTGCTATTACTCCTAAGAAGAACAATGGGAAATAATACTAGTAGGCAATCAGAAGAGGCTGACTTTTCGAGTCCTGCAATTCTGGAACTACATAATGAAAAACAAACCTAATTAAAAAATTAAGATACTAAGAAAATCTTGCAAAAGACAAACTGCAATTCTTGGATGTTAGCTTTCAACGATCAGCGACCTAAACCCAAAACTAAAGACATTATGGCTAATGGTCTAAAGGGAAATGTAAAAGTTATGTTCCTAAATAACTAAAAACATTAATAAAAAAATAGTGGTGTTGATCGTCTGCAGAAGCTTCCATCTGGTAATCTGCAATCATTTAACAGTGGCAATCATCTAGATCCCAGGCATGAAGATAGTCGTGAATATTGACAAAGTCTTGCGGAACAATCTCTGCTCATACGGAATAGACTCATATGCTTCTATTGATTTTGCTGAGAAATAATTCTCTCTCTTGGTTCGATTGAGAAATATAAGATATCTTCTCCTTCTTAAGTGGGCATCACCATTTGGAAATTCACCAATGTTCAAATCACTCTGTGGATTCACCAATGCTGGAACATGGATTAGCACCAAGGAACTCATCCCTCCCCAATCCTCGGGCAACTTCATGTAGGCTGTGGGCCCACAAGCCCAATATCAATCCATCAGGACAGCTGTCCCTGCACCCATTCTGCAAACGTCAACTATAGGTCTACAGCCTATGTTATCTCCCACACACTTTCTTCCTTCTCTTCGAAAGCACAGTGTTGCATTCGCCAATGAAACCACAACCATTGGACCTGATTCATCTTCTACCCATGTCAGCATGCTTGGACCATGACTTCAAACATCCATTTTTCACTCGTTGTATCTCTTATACATATTCTGACTTTAGTAGATGAGCTGCACAGGACATCACTCCGTCTTCCCATCCCTTCTTGGACTTCACTCGTCCATAGACTAAGACTTGAGTTTGTTCATTTTTCAACATCCAGGTGATCCAGCTATTTCTGTTATATCGGTGCATTCCATTCTCTTCATGTATCTCACTACTACCTCTTGCTGTCCGTCTGCAGGATACACAAGCATCTTGCCTTCTCATCCAGGTTGCTTCTCCATTTTTCAAGTCTTGATGTAATCATCTTGAAACGGGAACAACTGTTTTGACCTCCATCGCAAAATGGGCCAACGTCCTTGGAACTGTCCTCTGGTCATGCATGCTGCAAGTTGAATAAGACATCTGGTATTGTGCTTTGGGATTTCTCTAGAAATGAAAGTTTGTACTGTATTCATGGCATAGGGTATGAGAGCACAAACGTAGCAACTCTCCTTAGACGTTCTCTTTCCTACCTTTCTCATGTGCTGGTACCACATGTTATTACCCAAGTGTGCTGCATTGTCTAGATAAGTATTTGTCCCATCACTATCTTCCTCTGAATTTCTTTTGTATCTTCCCTCTAAATCAGTGCTTGTATGATACTCATAAAGAAATTCAAGAAGAGTTCTCTTTGTGGGGAGAGCCATAGAAACCTCTACCTCAGTGCAAGTAAGCAAATCAAAGGCAGTTCCCGCAGTGGGGGGAACCATAGTGGTCTCTATATTAATAGGGGTACCGACACAATAGGCAATGTGAATGATGAGGCACAGAAAGACAAAAGGAGTAATTGTACAGGCATATATCACCCACCAAAACATGGACCTCCACCTTTTGTGGCATCCTGGTACTGGCTGTGCTTGTTCATTCCCTATAAAATTGTGCTAGCTTCAACATTCCTCATTTTCACTACTATCATTTAAAACAAAATTCTTTTATACCTGCAATTGCAGCATCTGCATTGTTATCGCTATGAGAAGCCTTCAAATCACAGTGGGCCTCATTACGAGTATGGAGGTAGCCATGCCGCTTTTAGCGGCTTGGCTACCCCATACCGGGTCCGGGTTCCTGGAATGAGGAATTACCAGGCCATTCCAACCATGGAGGGCCCTGTAATTCCATTTCCAGAAACCCAGACCCGGTACATCCCCATTCCCATTTGAGCACCGAAAGGGCTCAATGGGAATGCGGAGAATGCTAACAACGGGCCCATTAATGACGGGCCGGTTGTTAGCATCCAGGTCCACTCGCATGACCCGCTAAGGACGTCTGGTAAAAGCAGGAGTCCTTAGCGGGTCCCGTGAGTGGACCTCGTAATGGGGTGGTAGAGGGTTAACGACGCCAGCAGCTCTACCGGCGCCATTAACCCTCCACCGCTTTCTGCGTAATGAGGCCCAGCGACATTTTTAGGATCCTGCAAAAAAGTGTGAACATCAACGTCTTTTCTGACAATAGCAGGATAAGCTTGAAGGATAAATACAAAGACAGCAAACACAAGCCGATGCACATCGCTGTGCAAAAGAACCATGTGATTAGCTAACCAAATATTCATTGAGAAAAAACTCTGGATATTGCTCTCGTTTCCAATTTCTGATCAAGAACTGACATTTGGGCTTAACTTTAATATGTTAATGAAATTCTAAAGTCCAATTTTCAAAAGATTCCTGTGACTCTCAGCAAGGGTTTGCACTCTTGCTGAAATATTTATAAGGAGTGTCTGTTTGAATCACAGTCCAAATACAAATCTGCATTAGCAGCCGGTCGCTTCATCATCCTTCTTCTTTGTCATCAATCGAGTCTGCACACACTGAAATTCTTCTTATCGTCTTGCTTCTGGATCGGCACAAATGGGCGGGTAGGTCTCACCTTTATAGGCTTTTACGTCATTCAAGTGAAGCCAAGCTCGCCTGCTTGGACTTTCACTGCTGAGGAGGTTATATCTTCAACTCAAAAGGGGCCATTAAAACAAGGCTCATGCCACCTTCGCGGGAGATTTCATACAAGGACCGAGTCACCAATGTATAACTTGAGTGCCGATAATAGTTCTGGTGATCCGGTTGCTGAATGGTCTTCATCTGTGTTCTGAGACCGACCCCCTGGCGCTTGGCCTGATCTGAAATGAGAGCGATGCTAGAGGTCATACATGTCAAAAAATCATGCAGTTCCTCACCTAAAGTTTTGTCTACACTCTGGCCATCACTTCTACTTCTAGATGGAGGTGTGAGAGGCATTCCCATTTGCCTCCCTGTCACAAGTTCATGAGGGGTGAGGTGATGTCTGAACCAGGCTGATTCCAAAGGGCATATAAAGCTAAGGGCAGGCAATATAGCCATCCCTTCTTCAATGTCACTATGATACTGGCAATCCTTTCTTTGAGGAAGCCATTGAGTCTCTCACATATTCCTTTCGCTTGTGGGTGATAAGCAGAAGAAAACGTGTGCTTAATATTCAATAGAAGCTCTATTTGTTCAAACACCTCATTAACAAAATGTGGCCCATTGTCGGATCTTAGCACTTCACACACACCCCATCTTGGGAAGACTTCTTATACTAAAAACTTTGCTGTGCAAATGGCATCAGAGTGTGTGCACCGACCTACCTCGATCCATATAGAGAAGGGACACACCACCACTAAAAGGGACCTATATCCATTACATACTTGCAGCATATCGACATAGTCGATATGTAAATGCTGAAAAGGACCATTCGGTCAAGGTATTACTCCTCTAATTATTCTCAGTGTATGCACAGCAGTAAACCTTTGACAGCAATGCGATTGACTATAAACAGTGGAACGTGCTGCATCAAATTCGGAATGAACCAGTCTTCCACAATAGTTGCAGCAAGACTTTCCCTAGTCACATGCATGGGGTAATGCAGCTGCTCAAGTGCAATTTTCAATAACGCTACTGGCATCACCGGCTTTACAGTGCTGTCCTGTCTCCATAATGCTTCTGTGGGGGATAAAGAACACCCCCTTCGCTTCCATAATTCCTTCTCATCCTGCGGTACACTTCCTTGAATCTCCACTATCTGAGTGTATTGAACCTTTCTTGTATTTGCACAGCTATGACTACTTTCTCTTTTACACTTGGAGTATCAAAATCTGGAGAATATGCAACCCTTTTGGCTTCTACATCTGCAGATTTGTTCCAACAAGCGATAAAATCTGTTTTCTTAGTGTGAGCTCACGCATTTAACAATCGCTATGGCTACTGAGAGTTGTAGTGCCTTAATAAGCCTGTCCAATAAGGATGCATGTTGCACTGGAGTGCTGTTCGCTCAGAGGTAGCCCCTCCTTTTCCAATGTGCTAGCCCTACGTGTACAGTTGACGTCACGTAGGCAGAGTCACTGTACACCATCACTAACTGCCCTTCGTGTTTCTCGAGCACGACAATAAGCGCCACTAATTCTGCTGCTTGTGCTGAAAAATGATACCATAGCCTTGCACTTGCTACAACTTCAAATTCTCAATTTAATCTATGCCTTTCCCCAATTTTTGAAGACCCATCAATAAAGAGAATTCCCCCCACCCCCCCCTGACAAGGCATTTTCTTTCACACGGTGTATATCATCCTAAGACGTAACATAATTAGCACAGTCATGCACATGATCGCCTTCTGCTACTGGCTCAGCTACAAAGTGTCAGGATTCACTATTTTACACCTGACAATTTTAATCGTTGGGTTTGAAATCATTCTTTCATAAGCAGAAGCTCTTTGGGATGTCAAAGTACCTTTGGGTTTCTCTAAAATGTCAAAGCATGCTCTGTGAAAAGTATCATAGAGCAGCCCATGACAGTACTAGTAGACGTCTCATTTGCAAACATAGCGGCTGCCAATGACTGTTCGCATGCGAAGTGTCCTCTCATAAATGGGTCTAAAATCCACTGTAATATGCTAGGGGCTTGTACCCTAATGTTGTCCTGTGTGTGAGCACTGCTGTCATGACTATCCCATTTGTGTGTCAAATTAAATATAATTCCTCAGCCTCAAATTCATTGGAATCAAACACATCAGACCAGACCCCAGTATGGGCAATCAAGAAAAGCTCCTTTGCCAACAGGAAGAAAGATTTATATGTAACCTAAGAATGATCTCGGAAGGCCTGAACACTGACAATGAAATGCACCACTTTCAATAATTTTCTTGCAATATCACTGAATGAGGAATCATGCAAAAGAACATTATACAAACACTACCTGAGCCTTTTATATTAAGAAGAAACAAAGCATTATGAAGGACTATCCCTAGGATGATAAGACAGATCTGACACAGCTGACTGACATCAACCAACTCAACGGACTAATAGGATGGACGGCTAGATGGGAATTTTTCAAGGTTACTCAAAGCCAACAATAAACGCTTGTTACCACCATCTTGTTGATGTAGCTACTACTGACAACTAACAACTGTAAACATTATAAGCCTAATCACGTATGGTAGTGTATTTCAATCAGAGAACTGGTGTTTAAATATAATTAAAACAATGAAAAGTGATTCCAATATACTGGCCTACTCAACTGTCACAAGTGACTATTACTAACCCCAGTAATCACCAGGGTTTTTCAAATGCGCATGAGGGATCAAGCCCTGCGGATTTACGTGAATCGAGTGGATTGCTAACAGTCTGAAATATTCCATTTGAGTCTTAAGTAAGTTCTTCACCAGAGTGCATTCCTGCATATATCACTCAGATAATCAATCTTGAACAGACATTAACTGGCTACCTACTTGAAACTTTCAGCTGTCCTGGCTCTAACGCGTCTGACGCATTGATTTAGCTGCATTTGTTACATTTGGGGTTCTTACTATTGGATCTCAGCCTTGAAAATGCCACAGATGTCGAATCACGTGTCGGCTGACATTATTTTGCATTAAAGGCATTTATGCATTTTTCAATCTCACTCGAAATGAATACTTCTTATCAGGACTATACCTTATCACAATATGCACTATTTAGGACTTAACGGGCCTAAGCACGACATGCCTGTCAAACTACTATTCAAATTTTACTATTTGGTGGTGTATATGGGTGTACTTACTTTTTGACTCTGGCGGCGCAGTTTGGCTTCCACTACAACAATTAATAGGACATAGCGCACAACGTTTAGGTCCTTCACCTATACAGATCTTTTCCGATAATACATATTCCAGGCACAGAACTAGGTGGGGTTAACTTATGCTGGTCTATTCACTTGGGACTGGCAGACCACAGAACAATTTCGGGACTACTAGAATGAACCTTAACGGCCACACTGACCCAATATGAGAAAGAAGCTCCCAACATGCCAACCAAAAGCATTGATTGGTATCCGACCAACCCATATGTAGTGATATACTCATATTCGCACCCAATACTAACTAGGCAATAAGCAACTCCTCAAGGTGTTTTCTAATATATACTTAAAACTGGATTTCCTTATGCATGGATGGTTACACTAAAGCCCCATAATGTCAGTACTGATTAATTTTGAAACGGTAAGCTCCACTCTTATTTCAAGAGGAATGACTATGTAATAGCAAATCTAAACCCATTAACCCTGAAGGGACAATTAGTGAATAGCCAATGATTAGTCTCACACAAACCAGTGTTTAGCGTCACACCTATAAAGACAGTTAAGATTAATTAGGAAACCCTAATGTCCATTAAACAACTCTACAAGTATATTGCATTAAATATTCAAAATTGGATGTCCATTATATGGATGGAATATATTCAAACCCCATAATGGCAGTAGTGATTAAAATTGAAATTATATTTTCCACACTTTAATTCCAAACTATTGACTATTTGACGACAATTCTAAATCCATCATTCCAGATGGGAGAAATCGTGAATCGATATGTACTGGACTGTTGTAGCCGGCTATATTTTTCCCAGAAAGTGTAACCATGAAAATGTTGCAACCGGATGCCCACAATGATGACATCATCCCACAATGGTAGATGATGTCATCACGTTAGACAACATAAAAAGATCACTTTCAGGATGACAGCGATCCTGCAACATGTGGAGCACCACCATCCTGAAAGAATCCAGAA
This sequence comes from Ambystoma mexicanum, assembly GCF_040938575.1. Lineage (NCBI taxonomy): Eukaryota > Metazoa > Chordata > Amphibia > Caudata > Ambystomatidae > Ambystoma > Ambystoma mexicanum. The sequence goes on along the minus strand of NC_090923.1, from coordinate 993,346,100 downwards.
GAATCGTGGAGCTATAACAAATAATAAGGTAACGAACATCGAATTGCACAACCAAGGGTCCCAATAGGTTTATAGATACAGCTTTGGGCAAAATAGTTTAACGTTTAGTCTTGCTTCCTTTAGGTGGACTAATTCAAGAAACCAATAAGAATAAAACGTAAGAGGAAGAACGTTTCAGCCTATGGAATCCCATTAATGATGACTGAAATTGGAATGCTTTCTGGTTGTGCGCTTCTCTTTGTTTTTGTTATCCACACAAAAGTCTCATTCTTGTAACATTCTAAGATGGTTATAAGCAGTGTGTTCTCATTGGTTGCTCATGGCATAGTTGCGCATAGCCAGACTAGTGTTTCGACCGTTGGTGATTTTCAAGGCTTTACAACACATTTTCTTCTGGTTAACTTTCTTAACAAAGGGGTAACATGGTCCCCTTATTATCTCTAAATAAGGTCGTGTTAATTCGGTCCAATATATTCTTGACTAGAGTAGTCATTCAGTTGCAGAGCTTCTTTTTGAGGGTTGTATCCTCCAGAAACTGGTGTCCATGGAGTTTGAACTAGGATTAAACAATGGTCGAAACACGTGTCGGCTATGTGCAACCATGCTATGAACAACCAATGAGAACACACTACTAATAAAAATCTTAGAATGTTACAAGATGAGACTTTTGTGTGAATAACTAAAACCAAGAGAAGCACAAAACCCAGAAAGCAATCCAACGTCAGTTTAACCCAAAGAGGCTATGTGGGTTAGTTTCTGCTTCTGAGGGTTTGCAGCTATCTAACCAATAAGAACTATGCAACCGTATAATTCATACCCACGCGCGTCAGCTATCTAGACAGCCCCAACTTTCTTTCTATGATTAATGATATGATACACAGGTAAATGAACACTTTACAAATTCTAGTTTACAAAATTCTGGAACCTCATATGTGCCAGTCTACAATTTTGCATTTCTATTCAATTTCCAAACTACAAAATGAAATAGAAATACTAAGAGAGGGATACCCCAATAATAAGAACAAGGTACAGAATAAACTGACTAATGACACACCTTTACTGAGTGTGGTTTGGATAACATTAAGCCTAACTACCCAAATATTGTATTAACATCACATTAGGTCATATGTTACAGATACAATTGTAAAGACTGACAATGTAAGGACTGCAATAAGGATCTACAGCCAGAGAGAAGACTTTCAGAAACTGACTTAGCATAATAGGTAAGAGATGATTCAGACTCTGTGATATTACAATAGTGAATCTGCAACCACAGAGCTAACCCGGCTCTAACAAAAGCAATTTCTGCTCTTATCCTTTCCCCTTTCTCCCTGAAGAGCTACTAACCACGGTTACCTTAATATTGGTTACAAAATAAGGAGCTAACACTGTGTAAGAATCTGTGTGTGATATTACTGCAGGATATTACTGTGAAGCAATAGTAATAAATGTAATGTTTACAGCGAAACGTATTTCATTGAAGCTAGGATTCACCAAACACCATGCATGACCAATGTATGTGCAGGAAAGTACTATATACGTCACACTTATAACTATGGTACTTGAATTCAACTTTGTGCCTCGGGAAAGCCTGGGTACAGGTGAAACAATTGCACGTGCCTCCAAATGAAGAATGTTGGCACTACTTAAAATCAAAAATGTATCTGATATTAAACCAATAATCAAAATAAAACATAAGATGTGACCTATAAAAGCCTAGACACAAAATACAAACCCACCACATCCCCACACCACAGACTTCCACATAGCCCATTTGTCTACAATCAGACTGTGCTGCATTTCATACAATTGGATATTAGGCTTTAGTGGTGGGCTCTTACTCAAAATCAAATGTAAATAATTGGGTTCCATGTGGCAATTTCGAACTATTTCCCAGTTATTACTGCGCAACTTCTTTTTTCAGAATAATTAATTTTATTTGAAAATATGCATTGAATTTTCAATCATTTCTCTGACCAATTCCTTTTAGTTTTAATTAAGCTTTTCAATCCTTTTTAATTTCTATATCCTAAAGTACCTTTGTTTGTATTTTTGTTGTTCTGTTTAATGTTGCACTTTTTTATTTCACTATTTTCTTTTAGAAGAGACTCATTGTTATTCTAAGCTTTTCCTATGTGTTTCAAAATGGGCTTTTTATTTTGTCCAGGTAGATGTTTTTGAGGGGGAAATATTTCAAAAAAGATGGTTTTCAAGCAAAATTATTTTTGAGCGTTATAATTCAAAAAGGCATTTTTCATATCTCAGTAAATGGCTTTAAATGGCTTTAAATATGCTTGCATGGCATGTGCGAGTTATTGATACAGATACAAGATACAAGATTAATTACCTGAAATGTTAAAATGTCATCTAAGAAAGATGACATCTTCACTGGGCTTCGCTGCATGAACAGAAGGGAGTTTTTGGACATGCAGATGTGTATAGTTCACTCCTACAGACCAATGTAGACCACTCCCCACTGCTCATATTTTTTTTGTCTTTTCGAAAGTCCCACCTCAACCCCTAAACAATTTCTTTTTTTTTTTTTTTTATTGAAATATAGCTGAATTTAATCAACTTTTTTCAAAGAGAGTTTACATATTTATAGTAAAAGATGCAACATGAACATTAACCTGATTAATAAAATCACATCATTGTGTAACCCATCTAATCTGTGACATAGGAAAAATATGAGCCACATTTATCATGTATTTGTGCATTTCATTTCATCAATATATACTTAGAATTTAAATACATTGTCCACCTCATATCATACATCTCTCAATCTAAAATATCACTTGCCTTCAAGTGTAATGCATTTAAAAAATTAACCATAGCGATTTTTAGGCTAATTTTTGCACGATTGATTAGAAAACGCCATCTTAATTCCGGGGGTACACTTGCCACCACTAACATTTGACTTCCAAAACATTTTGATCTTAATAAGGTTAGCGCTAAACATTCAATGATCAGATGTTCTAGGGTTTCCTTAATTTTTCGGTCATTACAAAATCTACAGAAATTTTCATTTTTAGTTATTTGTTTGCGCAAACAAAGTAAATCTCTAGTGTGCCATAGATTTAGGCGTATTCTTATGATAGAATGACGCAATTGTGGGGAGGAAGCTTTAAGTAAATATTGTTCTGCCACTCCCATTTTCTTTTCCATCAGGTAAGCCGTGTTAATGAATTTATAACGAACACATTTAGCACGCGTTTCAATCCAATCACATAAGAATATTTTTTGTTTTGCTCTTGCTGGATTCATAATCAAAATTTCTAAGTTAACATCCGCTAAAGACATAATATTGTATATGTATTTGGTCCATTTAATGATGAACAAATGGGTGGAAGTAGAAATGTACGATGACAAAACAGCAAGCAGACAATTTTCGTTGGAATTAGTCAAACATTTGCGTAGCAAGGCACACATCTGCCAATGGTATTTGGCACTTAGGGATGTTAGACCTAGCTCATATCTTAACATGGGGCCTGGAATGGCTTGAGGAACTTGGAGGATCTGTCTCCAAAAGGTGGCTTCAATTTTATCCAGGCTGTTGAGTGAGATACTGACTTTTGTTTCTAGTCCATAGAGCAATACCGGTGTAATTTTTTGTAACCAGAAATGGAGTGCCGGCAGAATGGAAAACTTGCCAAATTTGTACAGAATTAGTTTTGATTGTGAGATCGCAGATGTTAGTTTGCTTCGCAGCGTGTCTGCTTGTAATACTCCCACATATTTCTCCTCAAACGGCAATCCTAAATATTTATGACTTGACACAATTTCAAGAGGTATGTTTTTGACTCTCCATACAAATTTATTTCTGATGGTAGATTTGAATGTTTGAGCAACTATTTGCGATTTGTTGACATTCATTGTCAATTCATTTTTATCAAAATAAATGACCACAGTGGATAGTAGCTTCTGTAACCCAGTTGGTGTTTTAGATATTAAAACCAAGTCATCAGCATACCATAACGCTTGAATTGTGGACATATTCATTTTTGGTGAATCAGATGGAATGTCACGAAAAATTTCTTTTACATCATGAATAAAGAAGTTGAACAGGGCGGAGGCAAGAATACAGCCCTGTTTCAACCCCCGAGATGTTTTAATGATCGAAGAGAGCAGCCCCATGTTCGTTAAGCGCACTCGTATAGATGTTAATGAGTGAAGTTTGTATATGATGTCAATCAAACTTTCAGGACATCCGGCTTGCTGCAGCTTTTCAATCAACTTCACTCGTGATACCGAGTCGAAAGCGGCATTTAAATCAATGAACGCAAAATACAGGGATGATTTTGTGTGATATGCTTGTTCTTTAAGGGCATTAAGTATTAACAGATTGACCGTTGTGCCCATGCCTGCCACAAATCCCGTCTGATTTTGGTCCCGATTATTGGAAGTTTGGGTCCATTGATTAAAGTCGCGCAACACTAAGCGTGCGAACATTTTGCCTGGTGAATCTAATAGCGCAATTGGCCTGTAGTTAGAGGGTATGCCGCGATCGCCCTTCTTAAATATGGGGACTATAAGCGAAGTTCGCCAAGATTTTGGTATTTTTTGCGAGTTAAGGATGTCTTGAAAGATGGTGTTAAGGATAAGCGCCCACTGTTTTGGATGTTGTTTGAGCATAAAATTCGTGATGCCGTCTGGACCTGCTGCTCTTGAGGATGATGATGTTAAGATGAACTCTTCTATTATTTGTGTCGAGCAGGTTAAGGTCCATGGTTGGTTTGCTGGTGTGACATAATGGAAGTCATCAAATGCTTTATCTTGATAAAGAGTGGAAAAGTGGGTTATCCATTGATGCTCTGGTACTCCATTCAGTTGGATAGAGAACTGATCGCTTGTTATATTGGTATTCAAAAGTTGCCAAATCTGAGGAGCATTTTTATTCATGGCGGCCATCAGAAAATTTTCTCCATCTTGCTGAAATAGTTTGGCCTTATATGATCGAGTCCAATTTCTGAAGCGAGTTTTGATCTGTTTTCGTACTATTATCTTCTCGCATGATGAGAGTTGATTAGTGACTCTAAGTTCTTTCCGATAGCGTTTTTTTGCTTGCTGTATAGTAATATCAAAGGAGTGTCTATGTTTCTTCTGAGATGGAATATAGAAGTTTCGATAAGGTATTAGGGCGTCAATGTAAGAGCCAGACTGGTATGTACTTGTTTGTCTGATCAGTGTGTTATTGAGGGCTGCCAGTTTATTCGGTGTCCACTTAAAGCGGGATTTGGCATTATTGAGACTTAATCCTTCAGGCATCCAATGTCTTCCTTGGTTGTTATTAAGAGACAGCCTTGGCCATACAAGCTTAAGCATCTGATGGTCACTAGTTTGTTGAGGGATGACATTAAAGCTTGTTACAGCCATAAAAAGGGAAGAGGAGGCAAAGACATAATCAATGGTGCTATAAGATGCACCTCTTTGCCACGTTGGTTGTCCCGGAATATCACCTGGCAAAGACCCATTTGCCATTCTCATATTGTTGTTTTTCATGAAGGTGTTCAACTCGTGGTTTTGTTGTCGAGACTTTTTTCCATTTAAATTGCTCACGCAGTCGAGGTTAAAGTCACCTGCCACTATGATGTCTGTTATTTCATTACTCTCCGATATAATTTCGAATAGCTTAGCAAGATCTTTATAGAAGATGTTATCCGTGATTGCCACTGGGTTTCTATAGATGTTAATGATTGCAATATGTTGTTTACTAACTAAAATTTTGACAAGTTGGATGTAACTGTTTGGCGATGCCCATTGTACCAGCTTCAAGTCTTTGCTTGTTTTAGTTGCAACTAGGAGGCCCGACATAGGACGGCCTTTCTGATTGGCAATAGCTGGTACAAAAGCAATTTCATGGTTATCCCATATTGGAGGGGCAGTCATCCATGTTTCCTGCAGAAGCACAATGTCTGCTTCAATAAGATGCATATTGAGCTCTTGTAGGAGATGGGAATGGCCTCTAGAATTCCAGCTGATGAGAACTAGCGATTCATTTGATTTAGTCTGTTTGTTTAAATTTCGCAGTAGTGGTTACGCTTGGTTAGTCATTTGATTTCTTGCAAGTTTGGATTGTTCAACGGCACAGAATGTGCATTGACATTCAGAAACTTCACTAGTTTTGATTGAACAATCTTCTCCATCGCTCTCGTGTTGTTTCCGTTCAGGGTCTTGAGTTAATAGAAAGCCCATTCGGAAGAGATTCATCTTTGCCTTCCATAAAGTGTTCATCACTAGGCCTGATTTCATCCAAAGGCGTACTATTGATAGATTTGTATCGCAGATAAACTCCACTTGAGCGAGATCAGTCGATGTTATGTCTTCCAGTTCTGGGATGTCGTTTAGGATGTTTAAAACACTTGTCCTTGATAGATCATATTTTACATGCGGTGCCTCACGACATTTCAGGATCAACGTATGGAAGTCATTGAGCTTATTTCTCTTTTGTTCGGTTGGCTTTTGTTTTGTAGGAATCTGTTCTTTTCTAGTTAGAGAATTTAATGCATATGTTGAGTTCCTCTTTTGAGGGTCATTGGCCATTGACATTGCATTTTTTTGGCAAGTGACTGGAAAGTGAGGATTGGCCTCACAGTGGGTCTGAAAGGGTGTCTCTCTGCTCACTTCTTTTCGTGGTATATTAGCATGTTGGCAATGTTGTATAAGGTAGGAGTCAATTAATTCCTTAATTGAGTCATTCGCTTCATGTCTATCACAGCACGCTCTTTTATTTATGGATGTAGTACACACAATGGGTGTAGCTCCACTTTGAATCTCTTTCAGACTTGGATCTTGCTGGTTCTGGTGTATGGAAAAGGAACTTAACTTTGTTCCCTGACTCATTTTAGGAACAGTTTGAAGGATCTCTGTTGGGCTATTCTCATGATAGGGGTGTTTCACGCTTAAATTTATTCCATGCATATTCTCTACTGGACCCTCGATGTCGCTCTGTTTTGATGCGGCCGCCACTTTCCACTCCGCAGCCCTCTTTGAAAAGAATGCATTGACTGCCTTTTGGATCGAATCCTCCTGTACCCCAACAGTTTGTGACACTGGCATTGGTTGGATATGAGCCATAATGGAAGATGTGTCAGAGATCTCCATATTGCTTTGTGGTTTATTTGTCCCCTGATGTACTTCAGCATTTGCCTCTAGTACTGAAATTAATTCATTCAGAGGGGCGTGGTTATTTAACAGGACTTCCTGACTTACAGGGAAAAAAGTGTCTTTTGTAAGATCAACCACTCCCTTTTGGATTGTGTGCTGAGTAGCAGCTTTTGGCTGAGTTCCCACTGGAGGGGTGCTTGCTCCAGAGATTGTAGACTTATGTTTAGAAATAGCCAGATATTTGCGCGTTATTGCTGCGCTCTTATTTTGCGTGCTACTACCGGCTACCGTTAGCAATCTAATTAACTGTCTTGCGTTTGTGTTTTTCTTTAATTTACTCGTTTTTTGGTTTTTGGTCTTTTTTGCTGAAGTTGATTCCTTAATATAATTCTCCTTTGTGCTATTTGCATTGAAAATGTTAAACATTGAGTAATCCTGCACTTGTGGTAACATCACTGGAGCTTGATTGATGTCATTTTCCGGTGCCACTGCTCTTGGTTGCTCAATTATTTCCAAGTCAATACCTGTTGAAGCAACACAGCCTTGTTTTTTTTTTTTTGGCTTTTTAGTTATGAGATTTGTTTGAATTTCTTTGTTCTTTTTGGTACTGTTATTTATTTTTTCAGTTGCATTGATAGGTTCAAACGAAGAGATGTTTTTTTGACAGCATGTGCATATGGTTTTTAGCACAGACGAGGTTATTTCAGCTGTTATTAAATCTTTGTCTGAAGAAAGACGAGTATTGGAGTTTTCTAATAGTTCGCGTAACAGAAAGTTCTGATCCATCAAACGAGAATCTAAGGTTTCATATAATTTGGCCAAGGAAAATACTGATGTATTTAATGCTTGTAGAGTCAATGCCATAGAAATCGTTTTAGAAGACGCTGGTTCATTCAATGGTATTGTGTGGTTGTCAGCTCGATGTCGCGGAGTTGATTGTGTGAAAGATATTGACAATATTGATGAGTTCTGTGAAGATTCGGGAAATAGTACTGGAGATTGAGAGAGTTGTTCCTCATTTGGTTGCTTGGTGATGTCTTGAATTAATTTGGGCATTGCTGGCGCGTCAATTGGGCGAATACTCACTTCGTCAATTGCAGCATTGTTAGCACCCTCTGTATTTGGTGTTGTTAGAGACAGACTTAGATTTTTATGAATTAACGCATTTACCACCACTTTTGACTGGACAGGAGTAGCGTGGTCATCTAGTAGAGCTGGTTCCATGAATGCTGCTAATAACGAGTCAGAAGGGGGGGCAATTAGTATTGAATCAGAAGGAGTGGAAAGGACAGCTGGCTCAGTTGATCCAGCTGCCCTTGGTACTACAGCCAAGGTCTCAAATGGGGCTGTACTAATTAATTTTGGAGAACAGAGGTCGACTGGCTCATTTATTTCACCTTCCTTTGGTGCCAGAACCGAAGCCTCAGAAAGCCCAAGGCTGTCTTGGTTTGGGACGCAATCAGCTTCCTTTCGTGCTAGGGCCGGTATCTCAGAAGACGCAGGGCTGACTGATTTTCGAGTGTCATCATTGGAGGGCAGGTTCACCAACGGGGCTAGTGGAGCCATCAGCGGGCTTTGAGCACAAAATTTTCGAATGTCACAAGTGTGCGATATTGACCTACTCCGCACTGGGGCTCGCATTGGTACATTAGTTTCGAGCCGTTTGGGAGTAGTATGGAAATCGTATGTTGTATTAGTTAACGATTTCACTGGTGGCATACCTGTGCGTAAACCAAATGGTTTTATCATGTTATGAGACACTCTTTAAAATGAAAATAAAAACAAAGGAGAAAAAAATAAATAGAGTTGAAGGGAACCTGTGATCCCTGTTGTGATAAGGATATGTACAACTCACCACATAGTTGATACAATATTGATTAGAATGATGATATTAATTAAATACTATTCATGCAAGCCCACTTTCCGCACTCACCAGCACAGCCAATAATGGCATTCCTTACGAAGAGTCCTTGCGCGGAATGCGCATACAGCGGGCTGTGATGGGGTTTGTTGGGAAAAGGGAGGCGGAGTCTGATCGCAAGGTGTTGGTAATCCGAACCAAACTCCTTTTGTGCCGCAGCGCTCAACAGCCGCTTAACAGCCTTAGGTCTTTACCCTCTCGGGCTTAACGCCGCAAGGGTGGTAGCCTGTGACTTTTGAGTCGGGCCGAAGTCACGTGGTCAGGACACGTGTCGTGCGTGGCCCCGCCTCCTCCAGGAAGCGTTAGGCAGCAGTGAAATCGGCAAGAGTCGAGGAGCGGCTCGCAGTGCCGTGTAAGTAGGTCCAAGATGCAGACAGAACAAAATCGCCGCTTTTTCCAGCAGTGACACACAGGGCGGGAGGCAGCCTGTGACTTTTGAGTCGGGCCGAAGTCACGTGGTCAGGACACGTGTCGTGCGTGGCCCCGCCTCCTCCAGGAAGCGTTAGGCAGCAGTGAAATCGGCAAGAGTCGAGGAGCGGCTCGCAGTGCCGTGTAAGTAGGTCCAAGATGCAGACAGAACAAAATCGCCGCTTTTTCCAGCAGTGACACACAGGGCGGGAGGCAGCCTGTGACTTTTGAGTCGGGCCGAAGTCACGTGGTCAGGACACGTGTCGTGCGTGGCCCCGCCTCCTCCAGGAAGCGTTAGGCAGCAGTGAAATCGGCAAGAGTCGAGGAGCGGCTCGCAGTGCCGTGTAAGTAGGTCCAAGATGCAGACAGAACAAAATCGCCGCTTTTTCCAGCAGTGACACACAGGGCGGGAGGCAGCCTGTGACTTTTGAGTCGGGCCGAAGTCACGTGGTCAGGACACGTGTCGTGCGTGGCCCCGCCTCCTCCAGGAAGCGTTAGGCAGCAGTGAAATCGGCAAGAGTCGAGGAGCGGCTCGCAGTGCCGTGTAAGTAGGTCCAAGATGCAGACAGAACAAAATCGCCGCTTTTTCCAGCAGTGACAATTTCAATTTTCAAATACTGTACAAAAACAAATAAAATATGTTCCTTATTTTATATAAAATATAATTGAATTATATTCGCATAGGCACATACAAATAAAACATATGAAGACCAACGTGTACATGTCATGTTCGGTACGTAGTGATCGGATCATCTTTCGAGGATAGCTCAGGGGCAACACGCTCACCCCGGAGCAACACAGGTTTGATCCCCGGGTCCCCGCTTAGAAACCGCCGGGTATTAATTGCGTTATAAATGACCAATCATAATCTTATATCGAATACAAAACAACTTATAAAAAAATAACGAATGAAAAAACAACTAATACCAAAATAGCTAATTTTGAAAATAACTAAAAATGGGGTTGTGAGAGGGAATATTGGTTTTGAGGGTGGGGGAAAGTATTATTTAAAAAAGGGGAGTTTGGGGGACAACCTCGGCAAATACAACAAAAAAGAAATGAGTTATTTTCATTAGTTATTGCATGTAACCGTCATATTCACCTTGAAACGATAAGGTGCATAACTTGAAGAGCAGTCTACTGTACAGGAGACTATTTATCGTGCTGTGGGGACACTGGAGCTGCAGTCCTATGAAGGATGTTATGGTGTATGTGGGAATGGCACTGCTTAATGCCTTGGTATATGGGTGGTGGAAAGTTTGGGCTTCATTCCTTTCAAACTATGGTGGTGAAATAAAAAAGTGGCAACGATGGAATTACCGCCACTTTCACCAAACCGCCATATTCCAAGTTTCTAGAGAAAGTGCAAGAAAAACATCCAGGACTTGGCTGGAGGGTTTTGCTCCACTTTAAAGCCAAACAGATGTAGGGATTTGCCGCTTGTGGATTTCCCACAGAGAATAATGTGTCCCAATCCCCAGTGTCGTCACTCCATGATGAGGGACTAACACTGCCTTACCACCACTTGTAATTTGGCAGGTGGCCAGGGTAGCCGAATATGGTAAAACCACTGCTGTCCTTTTGGGAAGGAGGACGTTTGTGTTGGTAGGGAGAATTAGGGGGTTGCAATGGGGTAGTGGATGCCGCTGTTGCCATGAGAGCAAGGTGAGCAGGTATATTCTTTGGGGTGGTGTTTGCAGGTGAGAGGGACGTTTCTAGTGGAAGGTGGGTGGGTGATTCCATGGGTGATTTGACCAAATGTTTACAGCTATGGAAGTGTTTTGTCTCGCTAATATGCAGATCGAGACTACATTATCAAGTCCAATCCATTTACAAAATAAACATGTCAAGGCGTGTTTAATACTGCAATAACATGTTTACAGTTGTAAAGTAAAAATGTCAGTGCAATGCAAATCGTACCTTAAGACCATGGACTGTTAATGTCTACACAGTATTCTACGTTGCTGTAATTACAAGTCTGTTTTCTAACTGGTGAAAAGGGTGCAGTGTAGTAGGGGGAGCTGTAAAACATACACATTAATTAATAGCAGGTTGCTGTGGCCCATCGTGGCCAGTCACAACGTTAAGCAGGTATTAATTGCAGTGCCATAGCATCACTCAAGAAAGGGGATTATTACTGTACTGTACAATTGTAATCATGGCTGTGTGCTGCATGTACAAAGCATATAATCACATTCAGAGCACTTTGCATGAATATTAAACACTCAGCACCGTACACGTTAAAAACTCCCTTCCCTGCAAAATCTGTTTGCCCTGGGCCAGTGAATTGATTAACTTGCAAAGAGTTTTTTCTTACTTGCGACAAAAAAGTGCAGTGCTGGAGAAAAAGGTGGAATTGGACAATGACGTCAATGTGGGCACACCCAGAGAGGATGCTGCAGCACCCACCGGTCGAAGCATCAGTGGATGCTAATCTCAAATAAATGGGGTGCAATGTGCACAAAGGGAGTGATTTAGTACTGGGGGCATGTTACAGGTTGAGAGGTCTCAGCGCCCCCCTTCATAGAGAATAGGTGAGGCGGATGCAGTGGTTAAGAATACAACCGTGGTAATGAAGGCAATTGAGGACAGGCTCGCATTAAGGGATTGGCCTTAACACATTCACACATCTCCAGGGACAACGGCCGAAATGTAAGTAAAATAATAATGACACATCTGGAAAAAAATAATTGTTTGATTTCAAAATCCAGAATAAACAAAAAGTTCAAATGTATACTTGACATCCAAGGGTGGCATAGAGCCGGAAAGAGTGGTAAGCCAGCCAGGAACAGTAATGCTGGTTAGGGGAGTCAGGTGAGAGGAAGGGCGGTCAGAGGTTTCGCTCTCCCATCCTGTGGCAGGAGCCCATCTAAAAAGGTAGAGAAAGGGTGGATGTGAGAAGAGGATGGATGGGGTGTAAGAAACGAATCACACAAGCAATTCTAGTTTATGGTGATGTGTCTGCTTTGTCAGGATGGATGTCAGATTCTATCAGACACTCTCTTGTCTCTCCCTTAGCATAGCCTGATTCTTCTTATAGTGATCTGCTCCGCAAGAGCACCCTCATGGATCAGGCCATGGGGTCATGGAGGGACCCTTGGGGTGAACTGAGGGAACACACCCATCCAACCTATGTGGTGCCACCCACACAGCCAGAGGGGCCAAAGAACTGCCCCGGTGGGTGTCCCCCTCTGCTAGCAGCCCCTGGCATGCCACATTCAATACCAACTGCCTCATGCCAGATCATATACATTTTCACCATTACTTAACAACCCCATACACTAAACAGTTACCCAACACCTACATAAATAAATAAACACATGAATAAATAACTAAAAATATATATAGCCACACAGTTGGGGTCGTTTAGATTTTTATTTATGGCAGTGCCACTGTTACGAAAACATTGGGCCCCGGGAGGCCACTTCCTAAGGCAGCGCCCGGTCTCCTTATGGGGTGCCGCGTCACCACTGCCAGCCTGCATAACTTTTCTTCTTCTTGCAGCAGCCTTTACCCCCATGTGGGACATGACACTCACTGCTGTACCCCGATGCTTACAGATCTTCTCTTCGGGGAGCACATGAGTTAGGGGCTGCCTGCCTGCTCCGTCATCTCACCTGTACAATGCGGATAGACCGCCTAAACCTAGCACTTTCCATGCTCCAGCGTGAATAGAGCCCACACCTCTGGATCTTAATCCGGGTGGCCACATCCTTGGGGCCCTTGACTGAAGTTCTTCACAGTCCTGCCCACCTGACACTGGGCAAGGAAGTCTTCCCAGTGGCAGGCCTCAGAGCAACCATTTTCTGGGCCCGCCACATATGGCCCTAAGGTGGGCCAACAGGGGATATGGCCATGCTGCCTGGTCCGGGCGCCCCAGTCCTGATGCTCAGGGCTTGGCAACCCTGATGTTTGCCCGGGCCACACCCCACATGCGGCTGGTGGCTATCTCTTTTCCTGGGCCCACCTGGCATGGCCCCAGGGTAGGCACACACCACTGCAGGCCCCATGGGTGCCTGCCATACACCAGGCATGCAACCAGGGCTCACAAATAATGTCAGGCTGCTCTCTAGGTAACGGTTAGGTGGAGGGCCTAGAGAATTGAAACTATTTGGTGCTCAGCAGAGTAAGTTATTACCTACTTGGTCCAATTGAAGGAAGGAGAAGCCATCTGAACATTTGTTTGCCTGTTTTCCAACCGGAGAAGACGCACTATTTTGTGACAAAGTGTTACCCTTTTGTAGAGGAGAAGCCGAATGCCTCTACAGGAAGTCCCGCCTCTATGTTGCCTATATGCTGGAAACCCGGAAACCACAACAATGCAACACCAGTAATGGTACCTATACCACAAAGAATCTTTGAGACAAGGTCTCAGTTGAGAAAACCCTATGAGAAGTACCCCGAAAGACTGAAGGGCTCCGGAAAGGAGCGCCCAAAGAAGTATGAAGATGTGGAAAGAAGAAGCTGATGACATCAGGTAAAATGAGAGCGACGCGTCAGGAAGGATGACCAGCAGAGAGAATGCATAGGTGATATACAATCTGATGGCGAAGTAAAGAATCATGAAGACTTTCATGTGCGGAATGCAGATTACATGTGTGACGAGCACTGCAGAAAACACAAGCCATTTTACAATTGTACAGATGCTGCAATGCAAATATACTAAGTATTCATAAGGCTGGCTATACGTAGTATATAGATTGTAGGTGATGGCGCCAACATATATGTATATAGAGTTCTGGAAATTCGATGATACATTATAGTAAGCGAGTCTCCGTGAAAGAAGATGGATTGGAAGCTACGTGTGTCGCAGCAAACAATAGGCTGAAATTCAAAGCAAGACTAAAGAGGCTGCCAGGCTGGATGTCAAAGACTGAAAGCAGCCAAAAACTGGTTATCAGCTGCGAAGAACAGTAAAACGTGAGCAGATGAGGTATCTCTTGATAAGTTGCAAGGAGAGAACACCACGAGTGCCAAGTTTCTTTATTAAAGACAATTTAATACCATAATATGAGCAAATTCACAGTCTCTGTTCACGTGAACTGAGGATGAAAATAGATGATGGGCACGGTGCACTAGATTGAAGATAGTGAGTGCTCACAATCCCTTATATCCCATAGACGAGAAGCTGCTACCGAGTTCAAAGACAATGTGAATGGCAGACGGCATGAGTGATGAGAGATGTCAGGCTAATTGGGTGGGGAGATACGGTCAAGTTCACCCACCAGTACCTGGGTTACCAGCTTGCGTGCTGCTAGCACATCAAATGTTCCAGAAGGGTTCAAGCTTGCCAACCAATTGTAGAAGGCTGTATAACGAAGAGCCTTATAGTCTAAGAGCCAATGAAGTGTTGTGTTTCTAATTACTGTTGAAGATGATTTGCGCTAGGGCAAGGCATGAGTGCCCACCTGACTGTAGAGACCCAATCATGATCCTATCCCATATAGAAAGTATACGTAGACGTTCCCATTGAGCCAACCACAATCTTCCGTATGCTTTCTTAATTTTCCACGTAATATGATGTCACTTATGACGAACATTTAGTATAACTGTGTTGTTTTTCATGAAATGTTTCGAGATCATGCTGTGCGACGTCCGTTGATGTCCGTTGTACTGTTTTAGACAATTGATATTGTTATTTTCCAACTTCCTGAGTCGGTCTTAATATTTAGTTTGAGAAGTTATTCTCCGTCCCATCCATAGAACGACATGTTACCTTGAGTAAAAGGGCCTCTAGGGTTCACTTTCTTTTTGTTGGTTACAAATAAAAGCTCTTTACAATATAATTTACGTCTACATCTATGACTCTCATTGATGCCCAATTACCTTCATGGCATTTGGTAAGCTGCAGCATGGTGAAGACACACACAATTTGGCATCTGAAAGTGGAGATACTCACCAATCCAGCTAATCTTGTAGAAATATGCAAAGTTAACAAGAGTTGGTGATGCGCAGCTGTAGTTTGAGACGCACACATGGAGTGCTGGCGTTTGACACACACCAACTTGGTTTTTGTTGAAAACTGAAAGTGGGATGATTGGAGTTGGATAAATACATTGTAAGGGGTGTATTTGGAGACACATCAATGTGGCTTGAATTGGAGTGCCATACTATGACAACAGGCAATTTAAAATTTGCACATCAGCATCTCAAGTGAGTGACACTACGGCGTTTGTAGTGGAGGGATGGACAGACACACTGGGGCAGTTGACGTTCGAGGCCCTTTCTGGGGGTGACTGGCGATTGGCACATACCACTAGGCAGTGTTCCATACACAAACATTAGAGTCATTGGAGTTGAAGACATACTGCAAAATGGCTGCAGTTGTTGACAGAAACTGTGGTGGATGGAGTTCTATTTACACACAGGCTGGCTGGAGTCTGTGATACCTCCTGCCTGCCTCAGTGACTTTAATGTTCCTCAGTGAAGTGGCTGATTGTTAACAGCACGTTGCATAAAGAACCTACATGGGCCGATCCAACTGTTCTATAAACACGTGTATGTTTTCTAATTTGTGAAAAGTTCAATTACATGTGGAGGAATGATATCAACAAATCTGTGGATCCTGAGCTTGGTAAGGTGTCCGCTGTTAGCACCTTGCAAGAGGTGCTGATGTGCACATCAAAATGACACCTGTTCTTACCACTGCCAATGTTTCAGGCCGTCAAAGCTCTAGAAAATTCACTGCATGCATTGTTGAAGGAGTGTGATAGACAGTTGTCAGATGCCCATGCTTGAGCTAGAGCATTTGTCAGTCCCATCACTCAGGTTGAATGAACTTCATCCAAGGATTCCAGAGCAGAGGATGTTGCATGTGACCTCTCACAAATAGAAAATGTAAGGGTAACGTTCACAGGGGATGCTAGTGGGGCATTTCTCAAGCAAGAATGCCAGCTTGACACAACCGAGATGAAGCCATGCGTTTTGTTTCAAGAGTTTTCGATATCTTCAGCATCGCCAGGTGGGATGGCCATTCGCACTCAAGGCTACTTGCCCCTTCCCTTGTTTCGTCACTGCTGCCAACCAAAAATAAAAGGGTAAAGTGGGTAATTTATGTATTTATTTATTGTGTTTCAGTATAAAACTTTACACAAAATATCACAAATATAGAAACAAAATTCGAAAAATATCAGAGTGGGTAATGAGACAAGCCCAATTTTGTCATCCTAGGAGACGCTATCTAGGAGAGTAAAGCTAAATGTGGATGTCTTATCTGGGAGGCCTGGTTTGGATACACTGAAACATGGCAGGATGCTCACATTGCAGAGGCTCTTTGGACACTGACCAGTTTAAAATGAGGAGATAGGATTGCATTAAAAGAAAGAAAATATTCAAACAAGATTTATAAAGGAAACTCAATGTCTTACAAAACAAGGCAGGTCCAATATTTTATTGAATGTTTCATAGCCTGAAGAACTTCCAGACCGGTGAAAGGTAGCTGTCTCTGGTCTTTGAAAACACCTGGTAAGGTATCACAGTATGGTTGCCATGGCACCAACACCTAAGGGCTCAGCACTTATGCTGTTCCCTCACAGTGATGTCATAATTGCAGAATCCAATCAAAATGCCTGTGGTTTTACAGGGCAACTGGCTTTAAGAAAC
This sequence comes from Ambystoma mexicanum, assembly GCF_040938575.1. NCBI lineage: Eukaryota > Metazoa > Chordata > Amphibia > Caudata > Ambystomatidae > Ambystoma > Ambystoma mexicanum. Next base: position 993,329,065 of record NC_090923.1, on the reverse strand, counting down.
ATCTCCTTCCATGCTGAACATGAAAAGCAATGCTGCCCTCTCCCAGTGGGTCTATGCGTAACAGCCACTCCAAAACAGGGTTGACCGACAGCACAGAAAACCAGGAAGACGGGACAGATCCGTAACATGGCAGAAGAAGTCTGGGAATGTGGGGTGGAGTGCCTGGACACCTGGGAAGACGGCCTCAAGATCTACAGATCTGATCACAGAGCGGTACAGACCATGCTTTGGGGTCCTGGGGAAAGCTAAATCATGTTATCCAAGAAACCACCTTCTTGACTGCCTAGATTATTGTTAGTGATTGGTTCATAACCCAGAGATCCATGGGTTTTGTTAAGCGAAGACCCACACTAGGGCACGGTGTAATGAGCACGCTTAGTTCTGGCTTTCCACGCTGTGACTGATCATAAAGAAGTCCATTTTCTCTTCTTGTGCCACAAATATTCAGCTGTTATTGGGTACAGAAGAAATATTGCTTACTTGTCCCCTTGACCAACTGTTATGTGTTGTCATCAGGGATTCCAGTGGTGGGTCTTGTTCAGGCCGTTCTCTTTCTTATTTACCCCAACCACTTCGATATCCGCCTTTAGGCCTCTGTTTCCTAGGAAATGCCAGCTTGCTCCTTTCTTGAAGCGCTACAGCTAGGATTTCTAGGGGTGTGTCACAGTGCTACAGTGGTTCTCTTGGGCCTCTAAGACTAGATGAGCTTAGAGTTTTGGGCATAATAACCATGTGTCGCTAAGAATGGATGGGCTCATGAAATTGGAACAGGACCAAAAACATTTGGGTCTCTTGGGTTGGATAGGCCATTGGTTATTCACATACACTGAAGCTGCTGCATTTGTTCGAACACAGGCATAGAGAGCCCGTTGTCTCTAAGACTTGAGTGCCACAGAAGATTTTCAGATGGCCGCAAAGCCTTCTTTTTCTAGGGCATGTGTAACCATTTGCTCGTATGAGCCTCCCATTCTGGGGCTACAATGTGCTCGAGGCATGGAAAAATAACCAAAGGTTTAATCGGAGAATTACATTATGTTAGTTTGCACTGTTGATGTGTATGTTTGGAGATCCAAACACACTTGCACAATGTTCAATCGGAAAATGTAATTGACGCATGCATATTTGCAATGTTAATTTGTGTGTGTGTTCTACACACTTACTGGCATTGGTTTGGGCCAGTAACCCCCAGGTGTCTGAGAAGGGAACCGGCCCCAGCAGCCAATGGCATTCCGGGCAGAGTTGAAAGGGCTGTGTGAAGGAGAGGAAGGCGGGAGTCCACACAAGAGTATTTGGGGGGTTGGGCGTAGTGGAGGGCGTCCAAAGTGTCTTTATTGGTGGCTCTGTCCTGGGAGAAACCACTGAAGTTTTATCATCATCTCACCCCTTCAGGGAAACACAAAGGGGTGGCTGCGAGTGAGATTATGGCCGTTGGTCTCCCAGTTAGAGTTTAGAAGGTGTAGCCTGGGACAGGGGTGGACTGGAAACCAAAAGAGTTCCTGGAAATAATTTTTTAACTGGTCCCATATTACACATTTTCAGCAAGCCTAACCCTTTTTGTTATGAGAACATTTGGAAATAAAATAAGTTACCACACAAAAGAGGCTTAGGTTGCAGAGGCCTACGGGCAAATCATTTTTCATGTTGAGTGGGTGAAAAGGCCACGCGTGGCTGCAGACAGTAGATCCATGCCAGTGGCCAGTCTGCAGTGTCTTCTGGGACGACCCAGGTAGGAGAGATGCAATGACCATGGAGCATAAAGGAGCAGGCTTGCCAGTGACAGGCACATGCGTGGATGTGGGGCAGAGACTGCAGCACTGTGAGCGGACGTGCACACGGGAGGAGAGACCTTTGTTCCTGGCACAAAAGCATGTGTTCAGAGGGTTTTGGTAAAGAAGCACCCTCTAAACAACCAACCCATTATGGAGCAGGTAGTAGTGAACCCACACACAAACTTACATTGTGTATGAGTGTTAGGGACACTCAGGCAGACTATAAAGGAATGACATGTAAAGTGCCATGAGAATCCCCCCCCCCCCTTTGGGGGCCTTCATTGTAGTTCAGCTCGTTATTAATTAAATCCGTTGGTGCTTTAAGGAGCTATCATATTCCGTAGCTGGCATCAGCTATTTGCAGGTCCTTTTATAATTTGTTTCCTGGGTCGGGTGGTATTGGCGCTGCTCATCCAGCCTTGCCAAAAGCACTCTCACTGAGCCCTCTAGTGTGAGGAGGGGTTGGATGAGGTCAGCCACCCCCAAATGACTAATATTTCTTTAGTCTTGGTTCAGTGAAATAATGAAGGCCTTTGAGTGCTGCTAGAGCAGGATCTGGGTGATCTGCCCGCAGTAAAACTGCTCAGGCTCCTGTTTTGACCGTTCATTGAAAACGGGGGGCAGAGCCATTTTCGTCCACCGGTTCCATTGTTAAGGATGCAGGGGACAACCCCACAACCCTGAGGCCACAGATACCGAACATGGAGAGCGAGAGACACTCCTGCATCCCCCGCTCCTCATGTTCGCTATTTTCGGACCCAAATTGTTCACAAAAATTCAACCTAATGGTAGTGACCGAATTCGGTCAAATCTACCATGCGTTCAAATTTCTTTGAACAATTTGGGTAATACCCTACAGCACACCAGGATAATGGACCTAGTACATAACATCAGAGTAGCTATTCCATACTGCTTTCTCCACTAATGTGACTCCAGATAAGTGTGTACATTTGTGAGAGTACATGTTTGTCAATTATTATGAAAATAGATCAAAATATTATCCATGAGTCCTGTGTGTTTTTGGCAGGTACCACTAGCACATTTCTCTATGAAAGGTAATGGAAAGATTATACCGACGTTCAGAGATATGCCCCCCATTAGGAACTCAGGACAAAGTCCATTCCTGTTACTATCTTCAACTGCAGTTTGCTCTAACAAACCCACATCCCTGCTCTACCCTGATCTGGAGAGGGGGGGTGGATGCAGTGTCCCCTCTCTGACATGGTGGCACGGGTAAAACGAACATTTTTTTCTCACATCTTCAGTCTTATATAATGATACATTTTTATTGTATATTTCTGTAGTGCAAACCTAGATCGAGAGCAACAGAGTGCTATACAGTTCATAGAGTAAAAGAGTGGTAGCTCAAATCATCAAGTCATAAAGTAAACATTAGTAATAATTAGCACAGTACAATATACAGATGTGGGTGTTCACAAGATAGAAAAGGTATTGTTGGAAGAGCCCAGGTCTCCAGTTCTTTCCTAAACTGAAGGAGACTTGGGGCAGTACAGGTTGCCCCCAGGATACAGTTTCAGAGGATCGGAGTGAGGCATGAGATGGACTGTTTCCTACTTTTTCTCCTTCCAAACCAGTCGAATTTCCAATCTGGTGATGGACTTACTAAGAGGACTGTGTTCCACCCAATGTTTTTAGTTTAGCAGTCTGTTCGGCCGGCATACTGACAATGGTTCCACTTAAGGTGAGGCACTCAGTTTTGAACCAGACCCTAGCCAGGATAGAAAGCTGGTGTAATTTGCACACAGTGGGGTTTGGGAGAGGAGGGATTGCTCAAGTTTCCTACAGCCATTAATGAGGCAATCCCCGGCATGGTGGGCAAGTTGGAGGGGGTCCACGTGAGCAGCTGGGAGCCCTGAGAGGAGGATGTTACTATATCAATATGCAAGCTCACTAGAACCTGCATCACTGATCGGATGTCCTGGGTCATGAAGAAGGGCTTGGTCTTGTGGAGTAGATCTTATGCCAAGCTGTTTAAGACTATTTTGCGATGTGTTGTTGGAAGGATTGATTGCTGTCCACATGGACGCCCAATGGTTTTGCTGAGTGGGTGAGCTGAGGGCGGAACGTGTCCAAGTGCATTTTGTCCAGTCTCCTTTAAATGGGTTTCTGCTTGCAGGGGTGGCTCAGGAGTACAAATGCAGCCTTGGCGAGGTTAAGCTTGACGTATGCAGTTGTCATCCAGGGGTTTTACACAGTTTTGCACAATGAACCTCAGTTCTGCTTGGAGGGGTGGCTCAGGAATACAAACGCAGCCTTGGTGAGGTTATGCCAGACGTATGCAGTTGTCATCCTGGGTTTTTACACAGTTTTGCACAATGAACCTCATGCAGAAATGTCAGTAAGATACATTCAGTCTGTAACATTAACAATGGACTTCCTAACAGTACATCCTGGGGTAAGGGGTTAAGGAGACCACCCACGCTCTATGTATGACAAGTAAACTCAGCCACATGACATGAATCATCTCCTCCCCAGGAGGATTCCTTTGCATCTCATGGTACAATAACTTCAAGCTCAGCAGTCACATGATTGCTATTCCAGTTCTCAGGAAGCTAAACGTACCTTCATTATCTAATGCAGGGAGTCTGGGTAGTAATACCTGGGCTTCTGACAGTGGTTTACTTCATCCTCAAAAGGCCTTATGGGCACTCATGAGTTTGCCAATCGTTTCTCAGTTTGCACTGCCACCGCTTAACCTGGCTGGTGCCTCTAAACCACAACCACAATGATTATTGTCAGCCTGCACCATCTGGGGCTCATGTAAGTGCACAGAGATTAAATCCCTCCGGTTTCAACATGGTTGACCCTGTCGAATGCAAATGAGAGGTCCTTGAGCACTAGCAAGCATGTGTGCCCTTAATCGATAATCACCAGGTCATCCTCAACCGACTGGATGGTGGATGTTTCAGTGCTGCATTTGGAGCAGACCAATTTGCTTGATTTTTGTAAATAGTAGGTTAGCAACTACCTTCCTGATGACTTTGCGGTTCAAAATGAGAGACTAATGGACGTGCAGTAGTTAGCTAGGTCTTCCAGGTCGAAGATGTTTTTTTTTCAGTAATTGAGAGATAAGTGCTGCTTTTCAGGAATATGAGCACATACCCTCACTGAGCGAGGCATTATATATACCAAGAAGAGCAGTAAGGGCAGTACAGGTATGTTTTTAAGGGTGGTGGCCAGGAGGATATTGTCTGTGTAAGAGGTCAGTTTTAAGGATGCAAGCATGTGCAAAAGGTCCTCGGCAAGGGGGGTGGGAGAGTCGGTACAGGGAGGAATGGCCCATGGGAGAAAGTATTGATAGGCTCACACTGTTCCTGGGAATCCGGTACCTTTGGGTCTGGTGCGGGTTTGGGCAGCATTTGACAGCTGTGAAAAGGGCTTTGTTCCTGTTAGAGGCTGCCGTAATGGTGGTGGTGTAATAAGTAGGCTTTGATGTGGCTATCAGGGTATGCCGTTTGGAACACAAGGCCTTGCAGAACAGAAGGTCCTTCAGTTTGTGGGCCCTGCACCAGCATTTCTAATTTCTCTTCTTCTGCAGTGTCAGCAAATCTAGCAAATTATCAAAATGATATGACACTGTGGATGACCAATCAAAATATATTTCAAATCTAACCTGTATCTGTATTTCAGCTCTGCAAGCCAATAGATCTTATGCTTCTCTGTCTGCAAAGCCAGCACAATGTTTACATCATATGTCCTTCCTTCCACTGTGTGGACCCAGCAGTCATTCACAATGAACAGGCTGGTTTCATTCACCAGCAAATCATGTTCTTCTATTTCTCTGCATATTCATCCTCGGTCATTACCTGACCATGTCTCAGCGTGTCCATACACTGAAGCTGCTGCGTTCTTTCGATCATAGACTCCAGCCTTTTCACAAATTGATCGATATGTCTTCTTTCTCTTTAGGAAGGCTTTTCCTTCCTAAAGAAGGAAACGATTGGAGCTCTCTGGAATTTGAATCGTCCACAAATCGTGATGGATATACACACCCTCTCCATTGTAATTTCCTTGTGCACTAAATGCGCGACCTTATAAGACTCCTCATTTGGTTGTATCAGTTAATTGTCTGCTATACATATCCTTGAATCTATTACAGTATCTGCTTTGTCAATCATTGGGATGCAATAAAACAATTCACCTTGGAAGAACGCCTAACCTTCTCCATTTCAGCTTTTGTTGCGCTATCAGTCATCTACTGGATCACAACGCACAGTAGTTTTCTTTGTTCTGGGAAATAAAAATAAGTCAAACAATAAGAAGTCAAATTAGTTTTCTGTTTTGGTCTTGACCACCCAATTTGCTTAACAGAGAGGGCATTACTTTTGAGGAATCAGTTTTGGAGCTACCTTTTTCCTTCCCGATCCTGTTGTGGGCACTGCATGTGAAAGAGCCTCCCTCTCCCATTCGTTTGGAGGCCAATTTGGGAGTGTTTTACAACTGGTATGCACTTGTAGGTACACTGACTTGCCCGGGGAACAGACCCGGATAATACGTGATGCCACATCAAATGATGCAGCGTCCCACTGCTGCCTCCTTGGACGAAATTACTGACGGCGAAACAATATTGGGGAAATTTGCTTCATTTTGCGTTTCACTGGCAGAGCAGTTTTATTTCCTGATTTTATTTCCTATGCTGATTATTTCCTGATTTGCCTCTTGAAGATACATTTAGTTTTGTTTTTGTTTAATTTTTTACATGGAATTTAGTTCTTTTCATGGTAAATTTGCGAGGGAAACATTACATTTTGGTTAAGAATGAAATATCGTGTGGACATCTGAAATGGCCAATTTTGCACCACGTGTGAAATTGGTCAGGGCAAATTTTGCAGAGAATGCACCAATTTCTCTGCGGAGTGAATTTCGGCTCTCTCTACCACCCCTACTCTTTACTACACTACTATCAACATGTTTCCACCATAGACAGATCCTAATTTCCGCAGTCATTATACTTCCAGGTCTGAAACCTCCCTTTAGGGTTTTACTGATTCTCAATGATTAGTTTACTGATCAAAGATCATGTTTACTTCACCTGGGTATAAAACCAAACCATAAAAGGATCAGTCCACTAAGTAGAATTGTCAGCCACCACGACAACTCAGGGCAGCATTGCTTGCCGAGAAAACCTTGAAGTCAGCTCATCCCTGCAGCAACGGCACTGTTGGTATTGAAGAGTACTGCATATGCAACCTGGGCACCCGACATGCATTCCAGTAATGGCTCCTCATAGACACCTAGTCCCCAAGCATGGACTGGTGGCACAGCGTTTCAGGTACCTTTGCCAGTGCCTGCTAGAACTGAAAATAAATACTCCTGACAACTTTGACCATGTTCTGGCAATACTGAAGCACTGCGTCATCAAGCAGTTGAACTCAGGCGTGTTGCTAGGTCTGGAAAAGATCTGGGGCTATGCTAACTCAGTAAATGGATAGGTCTTTGTGGTGGCTTTAATGAAGACAGGACGCTGTATGAGGTAACTGAGGTATTTATTGGGCACTGGGGTCAACGTGTATAGTGTCCAAGCAAAGGGGCGTATCTTTACTCACTGTCTAATGGTCTTTATCCCAATAGCTGCTTCACATGCTGCTTATGATGCATGCCTTGGGATGAGGCACACCATTCCCACCAGAGCCCCCAGGAGGCTGTCCTCAGCCATGGCATTATCCTCTGGTGTGTGTGTGCTAGGTATGCAGGCTTCAGGGCCTGCCAGCTCTGTGTTTCAGGAGGAGCGCGGGGGCAGTCCTCTTGCTGCGCTCTCCTGCCAGCTTCTGTGTTAAGCCGCTCCTTCGCGCTTCTCTGAGCCGAGATCTCGCGAAATCTCGTGAACGAGATCTCGTGATAGGAAGTCCCCACAGTCTTCCAGTGAGAATATCATAAGAACTTAATCCAGTTTTTCTGTTCGCAGCATCTTTCATACATATTAAGGGAGGCGGAAGCAGATCTGGCCAATGCAGGCCAGTTTTCGGACAGATTTTTCAAGTTGTATTTTTCACAACGTCCACCGCCCCACAGATTGTGGATGATATGGACTGTTGAGCCTTTGCTGAAACTGCTGAATCTCTAGCACCTGGCAGAGAGCGTTGCTGAGCTACTTTCCACATTAAACGTGCTCGAGGGTCGCAGTTAACACCCACTGACACTCTGAAGTGTATCACACCATGTCTAATCAGTGACCTATAGACTGCCCGCTTGTCTGCTCTGTGGAATGAATATGCCTCTAACTTTAGGTATTTGAATAAAATGACTCTATATGCTTGCAAACAGGGCCCAGGGCGTGGGGGCTACACCCCTTGGCTGACATTGGCACTCTTGCCCACATTATACCTAGATTCTGGCAATCTTGTGCATACCCCCATCCAGATATTGTACTGTTATAATTATCAATAATATTTAGATGATGACTTGTTAAATTTTCGTTACCAATGTTTTGCCCTATGACCAGTACAGCGCTCTGTTGCTCCCGAGCTATGTTACTGCTAAAACACATAATAATAAAAAATAATAACTATGTACCTCTAACAAAGCACTGCTTGCACAATTGTTGCGCCACTGTATGATATGATATGATGAGTCATTCATATTGCCCCTGAACACAACTGTTTCTAGGCGCGTCAAGACAATGAAAGGAAGACATAGGGAGGACGAAACAAACGCTCTTACTAGGCTTTATGTCATTCAGATTGTGTAAGTGCAGGCGGGAGAGGGAGAGGAGAGGTGCAATAGGGAGGGAAAGGTGCGATCACGACAGCATTGCTCTAAGTAAGTGCAGCCAGGGGACCCGGTTCTGGGTAGTGCAAGGACGGAGGTGACTGTAGGGTTACAGATACAACCCCTAAGTGCACAGAGGCCCAGAGGCAGTGCAGGTGCTTACAGGTCATGGAGGAGCTTGGTGGCCATTGGGTTCTGGGGGTAGCCAGGTGACCAGGCAGCGCAGCAGACAAGGGGGTCAGCAAAAGAGAGAAAGCAGAAGCGAGAAGGAAGGTCTTGAGCTGCTTCCGGAACCTGAGGTGGTCCTCCTCGAGTTGGAGCGGGGCAGGGAGGCCATTCCAGAGGGAGCCCCCTGCAGAGGAAAGAGATCTACCTCCCACTCTCTGCCTGGAGAAGCATCTGACCATCAGAGAGTTGGAGGTATCTGAGTGAAGGGCTTGAGAAGGAAGATGTTTAGGAAGAGAGAGTTGGGTGTAGTGCAGGCCCCGGCCTTAAACGTCTTGTGGACAATACAGAGGGTCTTGAACTTGATCCATGCAGCCAACAATAGACAGTGAAGAGATTTCAGGGCTGGAGAGATACGATCGCTAGTTTTGAGTTCAAGGACAAGTCTTGCAGTCCTGTTCTGGATTGGTTGCAGAGGGCAGAGAGTAGAGGAAGACAGGTTGAGAAAGAGGCTGTTGCAATAGTCCAGCCTAGAGAGAACTAGGGCTCTGGAGAGAGTGAGCTTCAGGGGGAAAGTGAGAAAAGGAAGAATACCTCTGAAGAGGTGCAACTGGTAGTGGGACTTCTTAGAGAGGTCTGTGATGTGAGGAGAGAATGAGAGAATGGAGTCGAAGACTACCCCAAGGTTTCTTGCCTCACAGGAAGGCACAGGGAGAGGGCTCAGGGAGGGCATCGAGAGTGAAAGAAGAAAAATGGTAGCAGGGGTCCTAATAAGGGGGATCTCTGTCTTGCTGGCATTGAGGCAGAGATCGTTGAAGGCGCACCATTCCTGAATCGGGTCAGGAATGAGCGAGAGAGGAGAGGAGGCAGAGGGGAGCCTGAAGAAGAGCTGAGTGTCATCCACATGACACTGAAAGTTGGAGGAGAAGGTAGAATTGAGGTGGGCCAAAGGGGTAACATTGATGTTGAAAAGCCAGGGTGAGAGGTTGGAGCTCTGGGGAACACCACATGTGGAGAGAGAGGTGGTGGAGAGAAAGAACCCCAGTTGGACCTGAGAGGGAAGGTTCAGGAGGAAGGAGGTCAACCATGCTATGGCCTGATTCGTGATGTCGAGGTTCTCACAGAGACAATTATTGATCAGGATGGCATGATTGAACATGTCAAAAGCAGAGGAAAGGTCAAGGAGGATGAGGACAGAAGGAAGGCTAGAGTCAAGATTAGTGAGCAGATCTTCACGGTTGTTCAGGAGGGCAGTTTCCATGCCTCTGGCTGCTCTGAAGCGAGACTGATGGTCATGGACACAACCAACAGATTCAGCATGGAGAGTAAGCTGGGAGATGGCTAACTTTTCCAAGGGTTTGCCCATGAAAGGAGTGACAGAAATTGTGTGGTAGTTTGCCGGACAAGAAGGATCAGCAGAAGGTTTCCTCAGGAGGTGGTGTACAAGGGAGTGCTTAAGGGGAGAGGGGAAAGTTCCAGTGGCAAAAGAGTGAGTGCAGAAATCGGGCAAGGATGGAGCGAGGGTATCGATGTGGTCCCTGATGGTTCTGGAGGATCAGGGGAGCATCTGCTTGGATGACACTTTCATAGAACAGACTTGTCTAGAAACATCATCAGGAGTGATCACAGAAAAAGAGGAGAAAGGAAGAGGAGAGGGAGAGGCAGCCAGAATGTGGCTAGAAGAGGTAGAGGAGAGGAAGGGGCAAGAGAGGAGGAGAGAGAGTTTTAGAGGTGAAGTGGGAAGCCAGAGCCATGCAAAGGGCCTCTGAGGGAACAGGAGAAATGGTGATTGCAACAGAATTGGTCAGGTCCTTGCATATTTTGAAGAGTTTGGCCGTTTTGTTAGAGGCCGTATAGAAGTGGGCTTAAATGTGGGCTCTCTTCCTGGACAGAACATAGAGTCTGTATTGCCTTTGGAGCAGGCAACATGCCAGTTTGTCAGAGGATGTGCCTGATGCCCTCCACTCAGCTCAGCCACCCTACACTTGTGTTTTAGAGTTGCACGGTGGAAGTCATACCAAGAGTTTCACTTGGAGGTAGGCTTCAGGTGGATTCTCATGACAGGGGGAAGGACATCAAGAGTGCTAATGATAAGAAAAATGCAGGCTAGAGAGGAATGTGTAGTGGTCAGTCCAAGAGAGAGGAGTGGTGAGTGTTAGAGAGGGTGATTGCAGAAGAGATGAGAACATCCAAGGTGTGCCCGGCAGAGTGTGTCGGGCCCAATTGTAGAATAGAAAGAGAGAGTCTTGCAGAGATTGCAAAATAGTCCGGAGGAGGGATTGGAAGCATCAAGATGGATGTTGAGGTCTCTGAGTAGGAGAAGGTGAGAGGTAGAGGCAAGGAGAGAAGAGGAGAAGTCAACTCATTCTGAGAGGAAGAGGGCAACCTGTAGATAAACCTGGTATATGCGGTATTACAAAAGAGTTGCAGAACATCACTGTGAAGGCGAAAATACAGATTTTTAACAGCCCCATTTCACTGCATATTTATGTGGGCCGATGGATTAAGTTAATACCAAATGTGGGGAGTATTGTTGAAGGGCTGCAGGGGCCTCTACCCGCAAATATATGCAGTGAAATAGGATTGGCTTTGCAGTACTGGATCCGATATTTTCACATAGATCCATATATACCATTTTCACCGCACCTGAGCCACCATCCCCCCACTGAATATGTGTGTGATCCCATTTTACACATGTGCAAAATAATGCAAGAAAAATTGGGATAATACTAAAAGACAATACTGGAGAACCTTAGTTCAACTGAATTGAATATAGCATGCAGCCCGCACTGGCCGAAGTATTCCTTTCAACATTTGTTGCACTTCGTTGTATTTCATGAAGTTCATCAACAGTAGAATACGTAGGTGTAAGTATATTGTGGTGTGGTGGAGTAAGGGCTTCAGACAAAGGGGTGGCATGTTTCAACTAAGTTTTATTTTTATTAGAACCTACCTCTCCCTATCTCTAAAGGGTTATTGCTACATAAATAATTATGAACTTGGCTGCTGGTCCTCAGGATGCCTGTCCAAATGTAAAGTGTGTGTCCTCTGCACAAAAACCTACTCTAACCCTACCACTAATCTACAAAAGGGTTCAGCATCCAAATAAAAATGGTACCAGTAGAATGACTCCCTTCTCTTGGTGAACTTGCTCAGTCTTTATCTCTTTTCCAATAATCCTTTGCTCTGGCTTCTGATTCAACAAGAATGGAATGACCCCCTTCTCCTGAACCACCTTGCACAACCTTGAGGGCTGTCTTGCAGTACTCTTTGGCAGCGGTCCTCAATAATCACTTCACTTCTCCCCAAGGGCTCCTGGAAGCTTGCTTTGCAGTTCCAGCAATTATTCCCTGTTTTATGACGTTCTGAAGATCACTTCCAGACAGCTCTTGTTATCTAGTAGCATCTTTAATCCTTCTTGGATTATCACTATAACACATGAGATTCCTCCTGATGCACTCTTGACTCTTAGAAATTCAGAAATCACTACTGTGATGAGGAAGATTACTCCTGATGCTCCCTTAACTCTTGGTTCTCTGGGTATCACTAATGTGACATGAGAGATTAGTCTTGAAGCTCTCTTGATTCTTGGTTCTCTTTGCATCTCTACTATAATGAGGGCGATTACTCCTGAGGTTCTATTGACTCTTCGTTTTCTGGGTATAACTACCGTAAGGAGGGAGATTACTGCTGAGGTTCTCTTGACTGTTGGTTCTCTGGGTAACACTACTCTGACGAGGGAGATTAGTTATTTTATTTTTATTTAATAGTGTTTTTATAACATGCTTAACAGCATACCTGAGTTTGGTTTACAAGCGCAGATACAGGATTCAAACCTCTGTTGCTCTGCGTGGTGTTGCTTCCAAGACCAGCATGTTGCCCCTCTTCTCTCCTCCGTTCACTCATGATGCACTACTAACTCTTAGGTCTTTGGATATCACTACTGTGATGAGGGATATTACTCCTGATGCTCTGTTGAGTCTTGGTTCTTTGGGTATCCCTACTGTGACAGGGGCGATTACTCCTGAGGATCTCTTGACTCTTGGTTCTCCGGGTATCACTACTGTGACAAGGGAGATTACTCCTGAGGTTCTCTTGACTTTTGGTTCTCTGAGTATCACTACTGTGAAAAGGGAGAATACTCCTGAGGTTCTCTTGGCTCTTGGTTTTCTGGGTATCACTATTGTGATGAGGGAGATTACTACCAAGGCTCACTTGACCATTTAGCTGCCCCAAGCCCCTAGCGGGTGTCCCACTGTTCCCGTTACCTGTAGCATGTCGGGAGTGAGTCGCTGGTTCTTCCTGTGGTGATGGGCTGACTCGCATTGCTTCAGCGCTTCCTGCTTTCTTCACTCCACTCCCCACTTCATCCTTGCGGCTTCGCAGAGACATGGGCCACATGGCTCTGGCACAGTTGTAGGACCAAATGGTCCCCCTCCCTGAGTTCACACCACAGCTGGCTTCTTTCCCTCTCTACCATTATTCAGGAGCATGGGTTTGGCCGCTGAACTCTGCTGACCGTTCCTGAATGTCCCCGCTAGTGTGAATCAGCGTTCTTACAGCTTTGTGTTTCCAGGTTCGAACTTCCTAGGCTGAGTTGGCTTCACACCAGCTGCTCCGTCTCTCTTTCCCAGTCCTTTCTTGCTCTTTATTGCCTGTGGCAGGATCCTCCCCAACATAAAATCAAAGTCCTTCTTACTGCTGTTTAGATATTCTTTATGCCTCCTTGGGGGCCAAATCTTCTCAGTACTAAGGTAAGGGAACCTGTTATTACACTGCAGGTTTCATTGGCTCTTCTTCATCTGGGTCATATTAATTTGTGGAGACATTACCATAACAGACAGTAGTGTTACCAGGGATTTCGGACAGGGATTTCTGACAGGGACTTGGTCCCAAGGGAAAAGGGGTTAGGGAGTTCCTTCACAGAACCGAAGTCTCTCCTTGTGAGGTCCCGCTTTCCACCACCCCAAGGGGGACTATTGGGTAGCAGCCTCACCTCTCTAGCCTCACAGGAAAGAAATGACGAGAGCCTGTGAATTGTCACAATATGTACTTAGGATGTGAGAAACAGTTTCACAGCCAAGGTAGCAGGAGAAATAATACCCTGCTTAGCGCTGCGTTGGCAAAGGCATTTTCCCATGCAACATCGTCTTTAGGGATTTGCTAGGGGGCACAATTAAATGCTAATTCTCTGGCATTATTATTGGTTATGAGGAGGGCTTCAACGTACACAAAGGTATTTATTGGTGTATCAGCTTCAATTAAAAAAATACCTTTCCTTACATAAAAAAAATATTTGACCCACTGACGAGGAATACTGGGAATCTACATACATTATATCCCTCTTTCCTTCAGCTAGGCTACATGCTCTTGTTTGTGCAATGAGTTTAGCAATTTGGGCAGAAAACATCAGGAATTGGTGCACTTCCATCTAACTAATATATAGTACATACCACATAGCCAGAGTGCAATTCCCCTTGCTAATTTCTTAAACACAACACATCTGTTACCAGAATGCAGTTGTGAGACTCACCGTCTGCCGGGCTTGGCATTAGTGAAGCTGGATTTAACCCTGAGTATTGAACTAACGTAATAGTAGCAGAGTTTAACAGAATCAATTCATATTTTGTAAAATGTAGACAAATGTATTTTTGTTTTCAACAGTAATGCTGTAACTGCGCGTGGCACTGCTAAAATGAGAAATTATCCTAATACCACATCTTTCAATGTGTACTACAGTAGACAATAGTTAATGTTTGTCACCATGTTTCTGTCTGACTACCGCTTGGGCAGAGCCCCCTTTTTCATTGCAATATAAAACAAATGGCTTTTAGTAATGTGATAAACCAAGGGTCAGTGTCCTGGCAAAGAGCCATTTTTACTTCTAAGAAAGTTCTTTTCTGCTTCAGGTGAACATTCTAAGAGTTATGGTGTGTTTAGATGTGTTCTTGCATATAGGGGGCTTACCATGGCAGGATATACCAATATGCATTGTTAGCAATATCAAGCTGCACTTAGAAGAGATCTCATTAGGTTAATAGTCATGGGCATAGGCAGTTTTAATATTATGTCCAGGAATTATTTAAACTTCTTGCTCTGCTGAAGTATTGTGTCCCAAATAATGAAACCTAACGCAAATGTAATTCGGGCACGATACGTTGTGCCTTTTTTTTTTAACACGTTTTATTGGTTTTATGATATACATTACAAAAGCGGACTCCGAAGGAGTCAAACAATAACAATACTACAAAGGTCATTGGATCCACGCAACCTGCTCCATATACACAAAATATGTGTTCGCATCAGCAGCATCACAATACTTAGGTTTATGCATTAATCAGGTTCGGCAAGTTAGGCAGATCACTGAGCATCTTCCCATTTTTGCCAGATCTTCCCAGCTTTTTTGGGACAGCCTCTGGCCCTATACACTCTCTGTTCCATAGCTATACAAACATTTACATCTGCTATCCATCGTTCCACTTGTGGTAACATATCCGATCCCCATAATTTTGCTATGTTCCTCTTGATCAGGGCGGATGCAGTTGAAAAAAGCGCTTTTTCATACTGTGCCATTTCACCTTCACCTTCCATTCCCAGTAACAACAATTTGGGTTCTTTAAGTACTACATGTCCCAGAACTCTCGTACGCATATCACAGCACTGTTGCCAGTATTGTTGGATAAGTGGGCATTCCCAAGATATGTGCAAAAAGGTCCCTTCTTCATGCCGGCAATGTAAACAATTGGGATCTGCACTCTTGCCCCAACGGTAGAGAGCTACTCTCGGATAGTACACTCTGTGTAGTATCTTGAATTGAATAAGCCAGAGCCTGGATGAAATGGCCATTTCACGTGGATACATCAGGGCCGTGACCTAATCCTCCAGCAGGATATCACCCACATCCCTTTCCCAGTTGGCCTTCAATCCCAACAACTCTGATGTAGCAAAGGAGTCATAGCACTATGCATGGTAGAGATAATTCTGTTATTAATTCGTTCTAATACAATATTTCTCTCCATGGAGGTGCAATGTGGCATGTTGGATATAGCTGAAAGATGTTTTTGTAGCGCATGTCTTAGCTGTGTGTGGTGGTACCTTTCAGTGTCAGGAAGGCCGAACTTCTCTACCAAGTTCTCAAAAGGCAATAGTTTTCATTCCCGAACCACATCACCCACTTTCGTTATTCCCTTTTTCCACCAAATTAGCCCATCTAGGTAACTTGCTCACCTCAGGTAGGTTTCCGTTCTCCCATAGTGGTTGCACTGGAGTCATTTTCTTATCCCAACCAATGAACTTGTGTACTTCTGCCCAGATAAGTGTCGATTGAGCTACTATTCTTCAAGGGGTTATTGTGCCTAATTTCTGGTAGAGCCCTTCCATTGGGGGTGGTTCTTGTCTCATGTTGATCTAGGCCCTTACATCTGGGAGCGATTTGTCCCTGTGTAACATATC
Source organism: Ambystoma mexicanum (assembly GCF_040938575.1). Classification (NCBI taxonomy): domain Eukaryota; kingdom Metazoa; phylum Chordata; class Amphibia; order Caudata; family Ambystomatidae; genus Ambystoma; species Ambystoma mexicanum. The sequence continues at coordinate 993,312,950 of NC_090923.1, read as the reverse complement.
ATTCACTACTCCCATCTGTCTCACCCAGTAGTAGGTGTGTAGGTGTGGGAGCCCAATACCTCCCTCCCAGATCAATCTCTGAAGCGTACCGAGCGCTATTCTCGGATGTCCACCTCCCCATAAAAGCTTTAGAAGTATACAGTCGAATTTGCGGAATACATCCTTCGGGACATGGAGTGGAGCCTTCTGTAGGACATACAGAAAACGGCCAGTGCCATCATTTTGAACAACGCTGCTCTACCCAAGAGAGTCAATGGCAAGGAAATCCAGTGGCGGACATCCTCTTTGAATCTTTCCACGATTGGTTGCAGGTTCCTATCTATATATTCATTCAGATTCTTGGTAATCAGTATGCCCAGGTATCGAAAATGGGTTCCCTCAACTCGATATGGGCAGTTCTCTTGAATTACATTTCCCATCCCTCTCACTGGGAACAGCACAGATTTGGCCCAGTTTACCTTTAGCCCACTGAAGAATCCATATCGTTGTAGGAGATCAGTTACTATGGGACAAGAGGTGATCGGATTCTTTAGATAGAGCAGTAGATCATCTGCATATAGGGAGACCTTGTCTTCCCAATCTGCTGATCCCTGAAAGCCCTTCCAAATCTGTGATTCCCTCAATAATCTCGCTAAGGGCTCTTTAGCTAGTGGAAAGAGCAACGCTGACAGGGGGCAGCCTTGCCTCGTTCCCTTTCCTAACTTGAAGGGTTTGGATGTCCAGCCATTGACTATGGTTTCCGCTTCCGGGGAGCTGTAAAGCAATTTCATCCAGCCCATGAATTCTACGCCAAATCCCATCTGACGCATTATCTCCTAGAGCGCCTCCCAGTACACTGAATCAAAAGCTTTTTCAAAGTCTATTGCCAATAATGTTAGGAGGTCCTGGGAGTCAAACAATCTTTCAAGTGCTAGGTGCAGTCTACGTATATTCATTCGTGTTGACCTATTCTGCATGAATCCACATTGGGCCGGATGTACTAATGATGTTATGACCTGTTGTAGTCTAATCGCTAATATTTTAGCTAAAAGCTTAGTTTCACTATTTATAAGGGAGATCGGTCTATACGAACTACATTGATCCGAAAGATTTATCGGCTTTGGGGATTACTATTATGGTGGCTTTTCTAAGGTCGGCTGGCAATTGGCCCCGTTCCTTTGAGTGTCGGTACATATTTAGCAGGTATGGGGCTAGCTCATTCGGACCTATTTTTTTCCATGTTTCGATCGGGAAGCCATTGGAGCCTGACGTTTTACCAGATTGGAGTTGCAATATCGCAGTGATCAGTTATTCTTCCATGATGTCTTTTTCCAGAAGGGTTTTGTGTTCGACACTCAGGGATGGGAAGGTTATATTGTCTAATATGGAGATGTCAACAGTGACATTGGGAGGCCCATACAGCACAGTGTTGTAGGTTCCAAAACCCTCAGCAATGTCCTTATTGAGACCTAAGAGCGGGTTCGCATTAGTCAGTCTAATCACCCTAAACTGGCTGTGTCCCTCATCTCTGCGTTTCAACCATGCCAGCATTTTGCTTGCCTTATCCCCCGTTTCGTAAATTCTGGCTCTCATTGCTCTATGAGCTTGTTTGGCATTGTCTAAAGCTATGCTTTGCAGGCATTTTTCCGCCACAACAAACGATCTATGTGGTTTCGGGCCGGTCTTGGGCTAGATGGGCCTTGTCCGCCTGCTTACCTTTTAGTTCAGCTGCAGCCATCTTCTCCACGTATTTCTTTTTCGTAGCCGCGGTCCTGGAGAGAATTTCTTCTCAGAGCACTGGCTTGTACGCCTCCCACAGTGTTTCTGGACTATCCACTGACCCCTTATTTAGCTCAAAATATGACTTGGTAGCAGTTTGTATGTGTTCTATAAGTTCCGGGAATCCCAGATAGTAGCTATTAAGGCGCCATGACATGGGAGGGAGTGGTCTCGACGTCGCCATTTCCATCAATAGGTGGCAGTGATCAGATATACCTCTTGGGAGGAGTTTTGCCACTACTGCCTTGTGAATGACCGTCGCTGGAAGAAAGAACTAGTCAATTCTTAATAGCGAACGTGAACCCCAGAGTAGTATGAATATTCTCTTGCATCAGGCTGTAGGTCTTGCCATACATCTCTCAGACCCATTGCATCAGTGAAGGTTGCAAGTTTAGTATAAATTCTGGGGTTTCTCCCTCGTAAGGTCTAGCTCTACATTCATTACGTCATTAAAGTCAACCCCTGGGATTAACAGATCTGAATTGTCATTGGCAATCATAGGTGTAATGTCATTTATCAATGCTGTAAGCAACGTGGGGGGTGAGTAGACCGCTAATAGGGCAATTGTTTGATTCCATAGTGTTCCTACAGCATATGTAAAGCTGCCTCCTGTGTCCTGAGTCACTGTGGAAATGGTGAAAGGAAGTTTTTTATGCAGTAACAAGGCATAAAATAAGCAGTGTCACATAGCAATTTGCTATGCAATTCTGTAGGATTGCTTATCAAATGGACACTTGTGTAGCAAAGTTAGGTATTTAAATTGCCCTCTTCAATGAAAGCACAGCTCACCCTGCATTCCTCTCTTACCCTCAATGCTCTCTTCACCCTCTTTTCTCTGTTCACTTCAAGTGCTAATGGAGAGAAAGTGCAGCAGTAATCATCTCCTCCACTCTTAAGTGCCAAAGGCATGCGTGGGAGTGCTAGGTGGAAATTTCCTTTTCTTTTTCAAATAATTGCAGTCCAGAAGTATTATTTTATTAAGCTTTCTATATCCTGTCTGGAAAAAAGATGTATCTGCCAACTTTATATTTTATTAAAGATAGTGATGCAATTCCGTTCATAAAATGTAAGTTGTTACATAATGCATAACTGAGTATTAATACTGTAAAACGCTGCATCATCTCCATACTTTACAGTAATGTTTAGGTTAGTGTATCTAAATGTCATAGTGTCAACTATATTTCATTTTGCTGGCGAAGATACATCATATTGACGAGTGACCACTTGAAAATGTGCATGATCACATGATCCAATGCTTTTGATGACAAACCTTCTTCTGTAACCTGCAGGTTGCATACATTTTGCAACTGGTGCTCAACCCACGAGCAAACCCATATACCTTGACATTCTATATTATCACCCTGTTGCTTTATACCAGGTACCCTACATGTGGGATGACCACAAACTACAATATTCCACCTATTTTGCCCAATCCTCTTCCTGCTACGCAATCCACTCTGCTTGGTCTCTTTCTTGCCTCTTACATAATGAATACAAAAAGCCAACTAGATGCTTATGCAAAGTAGTGATCAGTAGTTCCATCCAATCTGCACATCTACTGAAATACCAAACACTGAAGTTATCTTCCAGATCTCACTTTGCTTTATGCTTATTTTTTATATTACCACCTGTGGGAGACAACTGGCCAAACTGTTTTCAGAGCCTTTTTTATCATATCTCTTCATTTGTGTTCATTCATGCGGCTAACCTTTTACATTTTACAGACTCAGCTATGGCTCGCAAAGTCTTTTCGCCCACTCGAATAGTCGAGTAGATTTTATGAAGGGCGAGTATCATTTACAAGAAAAGTTTGAAACTTTTATTCAACATTTACTTTGTTTGCAGTAAATATCAAATAAAAGTTTCACTTTGCATGGCTGGCCGCTGGGGGGCAGCAGGGTGCATAACATAAAGTGGTTTGTAGTAACATTTACCATTTTATAGAAATCGCATTTTAAATTTGTTGTCATCCGTTCCTATGGGTCGAGTGCATTTCTGCTAGGTTGAATAGGGAAACTTAGTTACCCGACCTGCAGGTCTAGCTGAAATTTAAAGGATTGGCAAGGCCTAACTCCTCTCACTAATGTCTATTTCAGCTGTATGCATAACTGCTGTATTGTTACTAATTTCATGTCTTGGTACAAATAATGCCTGGTGACATTAACAAAATATTAGTACAACATTGCTAATCAAATGGGTCTGTTTGCTAATCAAAAAATATTTAATTAGCAAACTCTGCTAATCAATTTTTGAAAACTAATTTATGCCTTGAGTAATATGAATACACCCCGTGAGCCGATGGTGAAACCAGCATGTAACGCAGTGCGGTAGTTGGTATGCTTAAATAAATTACAGGTTGTCTTTTGAGACTATTACCTAGCCCGTTGACATTACAGGTCACGAGCTTGAGAGTACGGACTTTGTTGTTAGGTGAGCTCAGCCTATGGGCCTGATCACGACTTTGGCGGTAACGCCGGCGGTATTACCGCTAGTGGTATTAGCCCTATCGCGGAACTCCCCGGCGGTAATAGCGCCGGAACACGAGTTCGATGGTAATGTTAATCCCCATTCCCCATTGAGCCCATTCGGGAATGCCCCATTCCCCATTGGGCTCAATGGGGAATTTTTGCGCTCTTACCGCGGCGGATTTCCCGCCGGCGGTAATAGCGTGAATTTGCGGCGGATTTCCCCCCAGCTCAGAGCTGGGGCGAAATCCGCCAAAGTCCTGATTTGGCGGACCCTTAAATCCGGCGGTAATAGCGCAACTGCCGGATTTAAGGGTTACCGCCAAACTCGTGATGAGGCCCTATGCGTAGTAGATACAGGCGTATGCTCTGCCATGTTAGGTAAATATCAGTGTGACAGCATTACCCTGACGCGTTGCAGACTTAGAAGGACATCTGCGAGGCATTGCATGGATCCATGCCTGACTAATCATTTCCCCTACCCTGTTCCAACTTTCAAATAACGCCTGAACATCAGCCTGGAGATAGCTAAAACCTACTGCCGACTGTAACAAAAACACTTACAACACGCACAACAAGTCCCAGTGAAGCTGGGGGTTTCTTTCGTTCGAGCCGGCCGCTCATTTTTGTGTTTATCCATGCCATTCATTTCTGTCCATGCTCTTTCATGTCAGAGACTATCTACACCTTCATGTCACAGGGGACTAGGTCCTGCTGCATGGCGATATTCCGCATATCAGTCCCCCTCCACGCGTGGTGGTAGGTCTTGTTCCTGCTCTAGTGGCTGTCTGGCAGGGGGACCCCGATCTGGCAGGGCTCTAGGATTCACGTTTCTGTTGTTTTGTGTTGTTCTCCAATCTCCCTCGATGTGCTGTTCCGCCCACTTCCAAGCTTCTTTAGGGTTCGTAAAGTGGACTGTCGTACCTTTGTGGTAGATTATTAATTATGCCGCAAACACTAGGCCATATTTTTTTACATTCAAGGACTTTAGCTGCTTTTTAAGTTGATCGAATGATTATCTCGCCTTCTGCATCTCCCTGGTGTAGTCCGGAAAGAATGCAATTTTAGATCCATTGAAGTTTATCGTGCCTTTTGTAGGTGCCATTTGAAGTAACGCATCCCGGTCTCTTTAGTTCAGGAATTTTGCTATCACAGTGCGTGGTGGGGCACCAGGTATCAGGCTTCCAGTAGGCATGCGATGAGCTCTTTCTATCAAAAAAAAACTTAGAGAACACCTTTGGTCCAAATATATCTGTGAGCCATTGTTCCAGGAACAATTCCATGCTTGGTCCCTCTGTTTTTTCTGGCAACCCCATGATCCGGACATTGTTGCGTCTCGATCTACCCTCACCTTCGTCAACTCTCCCCTCCATTGCTTTCAGGCGTGTTGTGACCCTGCTTAGTTGCTGCTCCAGATTTCGCAGCCCATCTTCTGTGCCGGAGATGCGCTGTTCCGCCTCCCCGGTACGGGATGTCAGCTTCTGTAGGTCGTCACGCAAGAGCGAGACGTCCATACTGATGCCGTCCATTTTCTGCTACATGGAGGCTCGTGAGTCTGCTATCGCAGCCATGACATCTTTTAGGGATAATTCAGTCTTCATCCCTGCCATTGTTTCCAGTTGGCTTTGTTTTGTGAGCGTGTTTGTCGAGGGTGTGGTGAATTGGTCAATTTTGCTCTGGGTGCCTGTTTTCTTAGCTCTGTCTTTGCCCATGCTAGGTCCGGCTGGCGGTGAATAATACTTTACTGTGTACTCTGTAGCCGGATGCTGTGGGTGGTCGCTCGATTGGTTGTTACCCCTTCATCACCGACAGCCAGCTCTGGTAATGCTTGCTCGTGTCTCACTTATTCAGCATCATCAGGGCGATTAGCTCTACTTTGTGACCGGGGTCAGCAGTTCTCGATGGACTCAGGGGGACAATACCACCTTATCCTTCCGGGACATTGAAGTTCGATGTATGTTGCACCTTTGATGGTCTCTATAGCTTGTCTAGACCTGAGAAGGTAGGTTAGACTAGTTGGTCCGTCTCATCACAGGGCACAGACGAGGTGAGTGGAAGTATGTGACTCATATGGTCACGTATCCGCCTGCTACAGTGAAATCTGTTACAGGTCCTCGTCTATGGGGGATACTTGTATTACGATTCAAGGTCTCTTTGGCTGTGCTCCATTACCCAGTGTGTGGTTTGGAGATTGTGGGCGACCTGTTTTGCTCCCCTCAGGATGTGGCTGTATACTCATGCAGTGTTATGTTGGCCGGGCTGACGGCATCAGGGGACTCTCGGCGGGAAAAGCCGCAAAGGAATCTCAGTGCTAAATGTCAGTATTCTGTCACCCACAATTGTGTCCTTGCATCCACAATGCAACTCTTCGCAGCACAGGCTTCCCAGCCGGGCTTTCACTCTCCCTTACCTGCTCCTACAGGAACAGGTCAACAGTCTCGTGAGCTATTATCTGGTGCTTGTACGTGTTTTCTGGAGTGTCCGTGTCACCAGTCCAGCTTCATTGGTTCGTTGGGACAGCCGCACGATTTGGGCCTGCTCTTATAGATTTGGAATGGAGGCCCTCACTTCTGATCCAATCGAGCCGATCCACCACCGGAGTCTCCGGGATGCCAGACTCAGTTTACTTTGGGGGCATCTTAGTGGGATCTCCAACAGCCCTCCATCTGCCACCACCACCAGGACTTCTTCTTCCCGGGTGCAATTGCAGGCTGTTATTTCGCCTCCGCCTTCCCGGTCTATATTGCAGGTTAGCTGCAGGCACAATGGTCCCCTAGCAGGGACAGACTGGGGAGAGGGAAGTAATGGCATCCCTCTCAAACCTATATTTGTGTCACTTCCCCCTAGTTTCAGTGGCGTAAGGTCACAGAACCCTCAGGATCTCATGTAACACACTTAAAAGGATTCCCACGTCTTCGTGCACCCGGCAAGTCTCTTGTCTCTGACAGTTTCACCCGTGCTTCACTGTTTGGCAAGCAATTTGTGTGGGGTTCAGACAGGCACCGGGGTGGGTAGGTTGTTAACTTTATTTCGAGTCCGCTCTTCAGTTCGATCCCACACAAGAAAGGGTATCTTTAGGACATTGTGTATGGGTCCGCTCCTCTTCATGTGCATTTACAGCCCGGCAGCGTTATCACATGCGCTCGGGAATCCCTGCTAGCAGTCTCAGACAATCCCCTTCGCAGCCAGGCTCGGTGGGCTGCATCACATGCATTTCGGTGCAATAGTCCATCGAGTGTGGGTTTACTCACAGTTTTTGACTGGGGAGGATTCTGCAACTCTTTTCCCGCAACAGCGGTGCCTCTTTCCCTGAGCCTCAGTACTTCAGGGCGATTGGTTCCAACGTCCTTTACACTCGATATTTATAGGGCGCAACCAGGACGAGTCTTCCCTCTAGGCACCATCTCACCTCCGCCTTCACACTGCAGTCTGTGTGCCTCCGGTAATCGCCCTTCATTCTACACCGCTGTTCCACTCTGAACTCAAGTTCCGCAGTCACATCCTGTTCGGGTTCCACCTTTGCCAACATGTTTACGTTACTGCGCATAGGACGCCACCATTTTGGTCACCTCTATCCGGATACACATGGGGATTGTTCTGTGACTCTGTGTAGCTGCAGTCTTTCACTGAAAATGATGATATAGCACTAGTTCGTGCTACAGACGTTCACCTTGCTGCAGGGCTATTTTAAGTCTGAATCTGACATGGATGACAGGCTGTTTTCTCAGGATTTATGCAGCAGTCGCAGGAGCTCTACAGGCTCATGTCTGCATTGCTCTGCTGCTGGCCACGCCCCACTCGCACGTTGTGCCTTTTTTAATCTAATGCTTCTAGAAGTACCAGTGGTTCTTGCTTACATGCTTCATAAGAAGGAGGTGTGACCAGAAGGTGCACAAACTGGGTCACCACTAAACCACCTGGACATTCTTTATCCTCTAGGTCCTTCTTATAAATCTGTGAAAAGAGTGTGGGGCTCTCTGTATACCACTGTGGAAGTCTAGTCTATGTACACTCAAACCAAAATGAGGAAAGGAGAATAGATATTGACTGTCAGGATGTATTGGAAAAATCAGAACATGAATCAATAACAATGAAATGAGCGACTGTGGTTGGAATACATGAAATTATTGTTGGGTTTGGACAATGGGAAATGTGGGTAAAAACCACTGAATTCACTGCTCCTAAGTCCTGTAAAAAGCGATATGTTTCCCTAACTGGTTTCTTCACTGGCACAATTGGAGTGTTATATGAGCTAGTTATTGAAACAATATTACCTCGTTGCCACAAAGACTCTCTGACAATTTCTGCCCCCAATCTGCTCCAGGTTTCAGAGGATATTGGAGGTTTTTCTGGTAGAGGTTTCAATGGATTAACATGATTTTTAAGTGGCTCTGTGTTCCTGATCATTCCTAGCTGATTTGCATGTTGTGATCAGAACTTGGCAGCTGCTTTAGACAACAATGGCACTACCATGGTTTAAAGCCCGTATTTATTATTTATTCTATTTAATATTTATTTATGTTTTCTCTCCTCTGCTTCGTACTTTCCACTCCCCCCGCCCCCTCCTTGCACTTTTCCCCCATTTTCCTTTCCCATACACTTGCGCTTTCTTAAATGTCAGTGCGCCTAGTAAAATCGCTGTTTTTTCTGTTTTTTCTCTCCCTTGTTTCCCTCCCCTTTTGCCTGGTCGCGCTCTGAAACACTTGTGTACGAGCGCGATATAAATAAAATATCATTTAATTTCATTTTCATTTCACATCAGAATCCAGTTCTCCCCCGTTCAGTGTTTGCAGTAGTTCTGCTTGAAGCATAGCCAGACGTTTGTTTTCATTTTCATAAGGAAAGCATTTTGATCTGAGATATGACCTTTGGCTACTGACCAAGGGGCTGTAATTGGATGTGATACAGGATTGCTATTGATACCCACAGCTTTTACAACAAAAACATCTTTAGACCAAACAGCAGGGCAATTTTCCCCTGCCTCGACAAAAAAAACACAATTGTTCCTTCAATTTCACCATCAATGAAGGATTCCTCTTGATATATGGGTATCATGAATGACATCGTCACATTTCCCTTGGCTGGAATAACCCTCATGCTTCATCTGAGGGCAGGAACTCTGAACGTTCACATTCAGGAAAGGAGGAACTATGAGGTTTAAGGCAGCCTGAAGATTTAATCTGTTGCGCCATCAACAATTCCAGTGGCCTTCGTGCTTACTATAATTCAATTAAATGCTACTTGTCAGAAAACCCATTTTTGAAACCATGTGGAGCGCAAGGATTTGGGGCACCACCCTGCTAACCTGTATCTCTGCCTCTTCGACATCCGGGACCTCTGACATTCATGTGTACTCCACGCTTGCATTTGCATTCATTTTCAAGGCCCTGCTACAGGACTGTACATTTTTCCACTTAATGGCCACCAACTTACTATAACCAAAAATGTGACAAGACACACAGTGATTCACTACCACCACTAATTCCGTGATGAGGTTGTTTTGGGGTTTTTTTGTCACCCCACGCAAATAGTCTTCAGCTTCTGCTGAAGCTTAGGTATTAATCCATGCACAATCGCTTCAGCTACGGCTTCTTGAGCTGATCATGCCAGTATTTTCATGTCTAAGTTCTGTATAAACACAAACTTTAAATGGTCAAGATAATTTGTGGGAGATTTATTCTACTTACAGCTATTTGTTTTTTCCCAAACGATTTTTCTTGGGCACAACACAGGAATATTTACCAACAAATTCTCTCTTGCCTGCCCCAACTCGGCCCTATCCCTAAATCTTGGTTAGGCCAACCACTCCCCTGAGTCAAATGCTGGTGCACTTCTTTATGCATTATTGCACACTTCAAATGGTTCATATCTGCCCAAGAAAAACAATAACACTGTGCTTTAGTTTACAACTCCTCAGTAAACATCTCTCATTCCTCCCTGATATTCAGAAAATATTTAGACAAATTCCCCAAATCCCCAGGAGTCCAAGGGGCATGTACTGTTACCAAATTGTTAGCTCCATCAGAGGCAAACACTGGTACCTGCCATAATAGGGTTGCCAGTGTTTTATTTTTTTTATTTTTTATTAGAATAATCACAGAAACAACAATAAAAACATTATGCAAATAAAACACATTATACAACAATCAATGACAGAGAAGGTACACAATTCATAATGAATAAAACCTTAAATTCATTGCACTCCTAAAATGTTATCATACAGATCAGCACCATAGCTCAATTAAAAGGATTACACATATAAAGAAAGAATACTTCCAATATAAGATTTTATCAAACTTCCTACTCGGACACAGGCTATAAGATCATATATGGTGCAGTCTGCAAAACTTTAAATTAAAATGTTCAATTCAAGTCATTTTTTTAAAACCGACGGAGCTAACCCGTCTAATATTGTCTCACTGCCCAAACATTGTTGCCATAGATTTTCCTAATTAAACCAGACAATGTACTTAAACAGTTCCCCAGGTAGGTCATTCTCTAGGTGGTTAATGCACTACAGTACAATACCACACATTTTATTGTTTCTATTGATTCTTCGTTCAAACAGAATCTGTAATAGGCCTGCCTTGCTGTTATAATTACTCTTCTCAGGAGAACCTCATTTGTTAACAAGTCTCATCAAGATTGACCTATAGTAATGGTTAGGGAAACTGAAATAGAAAAGCTGACATTATCTGTCTTTTTTGTGTTCACGGTGAAGATGGGTCAGTAAAGAGGATCCATGAAAACAGTTGATGGTATTTAGCCAATCTCTTTTATGAAGGTTATTTGTAACCTTGTCCGGGTTATATAACAGAGTCTCTAAATCCATGTTCAAGGCACCCAGTATTTCTTCACAAAACAATCTTGTATGACGAACAATATTAATTACTCGACCATTCGCACACACAAAGTAAGTACAGATTTTAATTTCTTCACATAGAGAATCAGGACATAAGGCTACGAAACAGTGATAATAATCTCCATTGGACATGAGAGCGAAGAGAGAGAAGACCTTATTCGAATCTTCTTGCGGAAATTGGTTCTGCATTAGGTTTCATTAGCAGTCAACGCCACATTGATCCCTCTTGTGTACCCAACCATTTTGCAGCAGTGTCTAGATAGAGTTCCATTCCATAAATTCCTTTAGGAACGGCTTTCCCCTAAAAGAAATTAAGTATGGGTTGTAAGAGAGGCATGGTATCACAAGTATGACACCGACACAAGAGCTACAAGTTTGAAAACCTTTATTTAATTCTTGGGGTTTGGAAAAACTCCCACTTTGCCCTAAATCTATGATGGGAGTAGTAGCTACCATGAAATAATAAAGAAAACACAGTCCTAGTCAATAATGGCCTGATCTAAAAAAACCAATGCCTGTCCCATCTCTTATACAAAAGGTATAGACAGGATGACACTGTCCAGTCCTGCAGTGTCTTGTCTGCGGAAACTGCTGAACCCCACAGATGCCCTGTTAAGTACGGTTAACAGCTGACTAAAAGAACAGCTGAAATCCAAACTAGGGGAAATATAGAAAATTAAAAAAAAGAACACAGATTCTGGTCTGCTGCCAAAGGCACCAATCTGCAGAGGGTGAAAGAACAAGAAAACAGGTTACAATCTCTCAGATTTCCTGACTCCTTTCTTTTATCCCAAGAAACTAGTTATACCTGTGATCCTCTGCGAAGAGCGAGGAGGACTTGAATATTGTTCACTGCATTATTGAAGAAAAAACGTCACTAAACAGAGTGACTTCCAATCTTTGCTTCTATACTTTAGATGAGAAAAAACAATGGGCCTCATTACGGGTCGGTCGATCTGGAATTAACAGTGGCGGTAAACCCGCCGCCACTGTTAATTCCAGACCGCCCGATCCCGACCCCTGCAGGCGGAAGGTGATCTTCCCGCCAGGTCTGACCTGACGGGTTGAACACCTCCCGCCTGCGGGCGGGCGTGGAAACACCGGCACCATCACAAGATGGTGCCGGTGTTTCCACTTCCCCATTCCCATTGAGTCCTATGTGACTCAATGGGAATGGGGATTAACACCATTCCGCCTCCATGACTCCCGGGACACCAGGGCTGTAATGCCCTGGTAATTCCCGGAGTCACGGAGGCGGAATGGTAATACGAGTCTGGTGGTAACCAGGCAGTTTTACCGCCGCGGTTACCGCTGGACTCGTAATGAGGCCCATTGACTAAAATTGACTTGAAGTAAACATGTGCCTTGTCAAAACCAAGTCTGCACTCCTTTTACTAGAGTCTTTTCTTTATGCTGCTTGTTTTAAAATAGAAGGAAATTGAAAGTTCTTAAAATCAAGATCGATAAGGAAGGTTCGCTAACACCACCCATTTTTACCTTTATAGGTGTAAAGCAAGGCTGTAATCTTGCAGCCACACTGTTCAACCTTTATCTATCTGAAATAGCTTCAATTTGGTCTATGTGTAACTCATTTGCGATTAAAGTAGGGGATCTTTGCTTGGATTGGCTAGCTTTTGCAGACGACTTGATAATGTTTGATCTTACTCCGTTTGGGCTGCAAAATAAACTTGAATGCTTAGTTGAATTCTGTGAGAAGCGCAACCTCCAGTTAAACCCGAATAAACTCATATATTGGTATTCTCAAACAAAAGAAAGCTTGTAAGATACCAATGGAAAATAAAGGGTCTTCCGATACCACGTGCTTTGGGCATGATTTACTTGGGTTATAACTTGAACAACTCTGATTCAATTGACAAATGGAATAAAGAAATATCAATTAAAGCGATGCCATTGATCGCACAAATGAAATTAATCTACTCAAAATTCTGTAACTTCTCCTTAATTCCACTAATTGATTTCTATAAGCTTAAAGTGGAAGCTATCATCATATAAGCCTAGATCTGTGTTACTTGGAAATTGGTTCTATATTAAACAAAATCCAAGGAAAAATATGGAAGAAAGTCTTGCATTTGCCTATGTCACTACCAAACTCGATTATTATGCACAAATTGGGATTGACATCATTACCCACCAAACATTTATGGCGCAAGTTTGCGTCTTATGCAAAAATCCTAGACCCTTTGCCAAATTCCCTTTATGAAGATCTTGGAAAAATGTTAAAAAAGGGAAATCCGGTTTCGGTAGCAGATGAAGGGAAAAGGTGCGATGAAAATCTTGCACAATTAGACATGGGAAGGGAAGATCTAATAAATCGTCCTCAGGTTGTAAAGGCAAGACTAATTCAATACGATTGGGCAGTCAATTCAGATAAAATCGGGCAATACAACTCTCACAAGGAGTATGCAAAATTCTGGCATAAACAATCACCACTATTGCCATACTTGAGACAGTGTCCTGGTCACAAAATGCGCACAATGTACATGAGGTTTAAATTTAACTTAATTCCAACTTTAGAGCGCAGTAAGAACTGGCTCAACTGTTCCGATTTAGAAGATGAAGGATGTAGATTTTGTAGGAATGCTCAAAAAGAAACGTTGAAACATTTTGTCTTACATTGCGTCTTCTTTGCAAAAGCATGGCAAAACAATCTGCTGAAACATCAAACTGTAGCAACAGTCTACCAAAGTGAGATGTTTTGGACACAATGCATGTGGGGTTATCGTATGTCTATGATCATCGATTTAACACAACTGTTACATGAAATTGATAAGAATCTGATGTCCAAGAATTCAGACAAAAATGGAGTGGCGAATAACCGTTTTGATATATTAGATAAAACGATTTTAGTGAATACAATAGATGAATGAATATACCAAAACCAGGTCATTTCAATGGAAAAATTACTGACTCTAATTAGTTAAATAACCTGCAATTGGTGGTGATGTGTTATTGTAATGATGTTTTGTTTGATTATCGTATTTAGAGTGTAAATATGGGTCTCCCTTTTCATTATTTGATTATTCGCTGATTTTATGTAAAACACATTGGTAATGTGATTATGTTTTTAGGTATTATGTGTATTTTAACAAATCCTTTTGTAAATTTATGAAATAATATTAAGAACTGTTGTAGAGATATCTTGTATCGAAAAACAACAAATAATAATTTTAAAAAAAAGGCGCGAAAGTTCTTAAAATACTTAAATATTTTCTTTGGATAGTTGCCTTGAAGAACTTAAAACCTCTTCTAGTGCATGAGAAGCACAAGACGAGTGAAAAAAATAGCTTGTCAGCTTCCTGCGCATGCACACTGGCTTAATGTCAGTTCCGAGCTCTAAAGGAGTGTAACACTGCTCACCTATGTTTCGCGCAGGCGCACTGAGAGATTGTCTGTTCCAAGGGAGCATTCACAAAGTCAGGCAGTTGAAAACGATCAAAAAAGAATAGCTTTGTCTCCGCTCATGCGCACTTAACAATTAGGATACTCCTCCTGAAACAAATATACACAGTGAAACTGACCAGAAAGTCAAACGGACCTGCTCGCCTGACAGAGTCTTCAAAAAGAAAGTCAGACACACTACCTTTTTCAGCATGCAAGCTTTCCTCTTTGCGGGACACACGCTCAGAAGATATTAACTGCAATTTATTTAAATTGCCCTTTACTGTTCTTCCTAACACTAAAGGGGTGCGATTCAACTAGAAATAGGCCGAATCGCCTAACTAAATACCCAAATCTTTTTAAATACTTGAGTTTCAAATACTGAACACTTGAAAACTTTTCTTTTCTTTTTAACTTCAGTTTCTTCTCTTTAGAAACACTCCACTCCCAGCAATGAAACTGAATGTCTTGTCCCTCGCAGGTGTCAATCAAGTTGATCATCCTTCTCTGATGCTTAAATTCAGGTAACGTGTTACTTGGCCTAAAAAACTCTGGAACGTACACAACACAGGACCTTCCCGATCTTCAATGGACAATGAAAGGCAGTTTAGAATGTTTGTTTGGACACCAAGAGCCAATCTGAACCAATCAGCACACAGTTCCATCTCCACCATGATGGATTGGGGAACTCTCCTTCTAGAAACACAATTGTTAAGGACTAAACCAAACTCATGCCCATTACCCTGAACACACAATTCAGTTTTCAAACCAGATAAATAAACAGAGAAGAATTCAATTTAAAAAACAAAATAATAATGATGATCAGACCCTAACCAGAAATGTATCTAACTAATACCTAAGCCCAGACCTGACAGACACACTCTTGCTCAGGTTATCCGTAAAAAAAAGGCAGTTCAAAACGTGGGTCGAGGCCTGCATGGTCTTCCACATTAAAGTCACTTATTTTCAGTTCACCAAGTTCTTTCACAGTTCAGCAGAAATTCACATAGGACTCCTTCCGTGGGGCTCGGACCTCTCAAGGCATCAACAGTTAATGTAAGTCTCCCTCAATCATGCTCGGACCTCACAACAAAAGTACCTGATTCAACATAGATCTCCCTCAGCCAGGTTCAGACCTTTCAATCACAGCACTTGCAGGGGCTCCCTTCCCCAAGCTTTATTCACATTTGTTAGGGGTTCCTTTCCCCTAACTCATTTAATGTTCCACGTCTCCCACAGTCAGGCTTGGAACTTTCCCTGATGTCGAAGACTTTCGAATGTGCAAGGCTTTTTCCATAGACCTCCACAGGACCACTTTCTCTTTCACTTCTGCTCTCTCTTATGGTATTTGCCAAAGTGTCCCTTGGTCTTGGTAGTTCCATAACACAATCAGAAAAGTTCCAAGAAATCTTTCTCGTAAGGCAATCACCTTTTAACTTCCCCTTTTGTCCGTGTTAATCTTCACCATCACACATTTCAGAGTTTGTTCACTTTGTCGCTTTATAACTAAACATCAAACATTTCGCAGAAACTTTCGAGTGGGCTGTTTCCTTTCGCCGGACCACTCTGCTACTCTCTATCACTGGCTACACAGTTACAACTGACTTTAAAGTTCACTACAGGTTTGCTTTCTTTCGCGTGTCATCATTACGTGTGCAACCTTCAATTTGGTGATACTCTGTTTCGGCTTCAATCTTTCTTTGACACCAACTGCATTTCATGTCTTTCAATAACTCACTGGTTGTGTGCATTCCTTTTTCTTATCTGCGGCTTTGATTCACAAGTCAAGGTTGATACCACAGGCTTGTCCTCGCCTCCCCAACTATGCTGTTCACCCGGGAGACTTGACGCCATCCATGAAATACAATGCAGGCTTCTTCTTGTCTGGGATTTGGCTTTCTCCCCATGTCCTTTCCGGTTTCCCGGAGGCAACAACCTTCTGCAGGGATCTTCAGGGTTTCCCTATCCCTCGTTCTGGTCCCTCGATCAGTCATCCTGCTACAGTGGGTTTGCCTTCGCCCTGGAAGAACTGCTCCTTCTCGTATCTCACCTTGCTCAGAGTGTGTCTCCATGTTACGCCTTTTATCCATGTGGGGGAGCTAAAGGGTATTGTGGGATGTATTGACCCACTCCGCTATGCTATGCGGCATCACCCTCCCAGTTATGGGGAAAGAAACAGCAGCAATGGCAGCAAAACCCTTGTGCGTGCTAAAAACCTACAAAAACCGTGTGCTTCAGCACACAAAAAGAGGGATGCACAACCAGCCACCCATGGTGCATGTGCGGTGGAATAGAGCACACCCTGCAGAAATGTGCCACTGGGTCTCATGACCAGCAAGCAGAGTGCAGAGAGAAAAGTGGCACTTTGCAAATGAAACCCAAAAATGTGCCTACAAATGACATTGGCTTTGTTGCCAAGAACTCCAAAAGGCCTATAACACAACACTTTTCAACATTCACAATCTTGCCTGGTGCAAAAATTCATGTATCAAATGAAACATTGTGAAACATACAAAGTCTGAAAACTGTCAGCCTCCATGCCAAAATCTGGGTGCAGTACCCGGGTGACCTGAATGACAGCTGTCAGAGGAGTACTAAAGCAGCTTTAAAATGACCTAAAGCTCAAAAGTCTGCTGAATTAGCAACCATAAACAGGATTGTTGCCAAAAATGAATACAGATTTCAGTTGTATTTTGATTCCACAGATTTTAAGGCCAAGGAAGAAATGTATTTGTATTTGATGCAATAAGTTTGGGTTTTGCTGGATTCGAAAAAAAAAAGTTAATTAGCTTGGCTGAGCTGCAAGAACTTGACAAGCAGGTTTTTGTCCTAGAAGGATGGCCTTCCCCTCAGCAGAAACTCACAGGAAGGTGTTAATTGCAGGGTAGGACATAATCTGGTCTACAGAGAGCAAAGGAACAATGACAAGCTGCAGCTCAGGAAACTAGAAGTGTGAAGAGGGTCGTAAATGGCCTCTGAAAGGAACAAACAAGGAAGAGCATGCTCTGGACTGCAGAGAGACAAAAAGAGGTGGATCCAAGCAATTATCTGTTGCTAAACATGAACAAAGAACACTTTTTAAAAGACTTATAACTTGCTATTCAAAATGGTGAAACATATAAAAATGACAGAGTTGTTCATTTAATTTCTGGCTGCACGTGTGAAGAGGTGGCAGAACTGTGTGACATGTTCTGGACAGGAACGGCAAGATATGTGATTTTACGCAAAATGTGTTACTGTTAGAATTGTGAAAATGTACACGCATATCCCTATGTTAAACACGCACATTTCTGGAAATTTGCTTAAAAATTGGACATTGTGTTCATAGCAAAAAGGGCAAAATTCTGTAGAAAGTTGATACCAGATCCTACAGCTGCGAGATTTTGATGAGCAGATACTCCATAAAATCTGTGTATGTGATTTTTATAGAGGTTGCTTGTGTAAATATGTATTTTGCCAAAATTTGACTTTGTGTTCCAGTGGCTAGGGGTGGATTCTCAGCATCATAAAATTATACCATAAAGATGAACCTCTGTTTCTCTCCTCCTATCAAGGCAGAGAGTAGACTCTGACACAATCACCTTTCACAGGGGCAAGCTTAGCTAAGCCGGCATATACACCCCTTTGTGATGTCATGTTTAAGGCATAAATAGAGACAGCTGAGAGCACATAGGGACTGGCTCCCTGATCCAGCCACCTTCCTGATTCTGGTGAAGCACTCTGATCCAGCTTCCTACATCCAGCTTTAAATATTCTTCCAGATCCAGATGCCAAATATCTTGCCAGCAATAGAGACTATTGATTCCCAGCAAGGCGCAAAATCCTCAAATGTATTCTCCACACTCAGTAAAGCGCTGCGTGGTGTGAGAAGGCGTTTTGAACCAGTATCCACTAATTATCTGGCTTGCCACCACTAGGCTTGCCTGAGGAACTTGCCATCCAGCTGATCCAAATACCCACAGACTAGAAGAGCAGATCCTGTCCGTCCTGTGCCGTGCTGTGACCAGAGCCTTGCTGACGCTGTCCAATCCGATGTGCCCAGCTGTCCATCCCTGATAAATCCATAATTCTGACGGTCAAAAATCGTAAATCCATTGTTTTGTGAGTATTAACAGGAAGCTAGAAACTGTTGATTCCCGTGCATTATCTTGTCCCCTTCTAACATCTGAACTATCCTTACTTCCATAATCAGTAATATTGTTTAAATCCGTAGTGAAATCTTATTCTGTCTATCTGTAAAAGCATCCTTTTCCTAGTCATTTTGTCAACTTTGATCTATTAATTTCATTTCAGTGACCAGCCTAGTGCTCCAAGGTGGACAGCGAGGAACCAGAATTGAGTTGCGAATCATTCCTGACTCTTGCGTTGTGCCGTCCTGGTGGCTTAGCTTGGATCTCTAGTCCTAGTCAATATTTTTCTGATTTTAAAACTGAAGCGTCTTTCCATTCTCGCGCCTATCTCGCAAAAACGACCTTTACTAAAACCTCTATAACTCCCTCCGTTTTTGTGATAGAAATGAAAGTTCAACTCCTACTTGTACCAAACATCCATAGCTATCGATAGGACCCTGCAACTCAGTTCGATTCTCCCGTTATCGCGAATATCACACACAGAAAGGTTTGCCGCAAATTTTCATTTTGAGAAATATTTACACGTGTGAAATAGATTCCATTTGTTTCCGACATGGACTTTAAGATCTCAAATGTTTTCTTTGGACTAAATCATTGCTGGTGATTGTGTGCAATTGTTCAAAGCAGCTCCCGAAGGAATTCAGAATAATTTAAGCATTTTACACACATTTAGAGTTCCTGCTCAGCCACTTTAAAAGTCATTCTGCCAGTTGAAAAGCCCACTTCGTTTTTCTCTTTCTGTGTAAGAGGGAAAAGGGGAAGTGAGACACTGTTTGATCTGTACTATTCCTGAATACCTGCTCTCTCCTCCTATCTCTTTACATTGCCTATTGAGGGGTTGAGGGGTGTTGCAGGGGGAACTGCTAACCACAGTTCTATCTGATCTGAACCAACACAAAAGTATTATTTTCTGTGCTGCATTTGTTTTGCTTATTACCTATTCCTAGTGTACTAAAGATATTATTCAGTGTTCTGTTACCCCATTGGTGATTGTTGTTATCTATTAACACATATTGCGATAAAATTTTAAATACATAAATAAATATTTACCTTTGTAAACCAGCCTGATTCCTGGTTCAGCGTGACCGGGGGGTTCCAGGAGAAGGGTTTGATATGAGTGGTATATCGTTCAGAATATTGAACTTTTAGTAAAATAAATAAGGATTTCAGTTTTGCACTACATGCTGAGCTTTGACTTGGGTGTGTGCCGGATTGAAATCACTTACAGTATCAGATGTATGTGATTAAAGGCAAGGGCATGACTTTGCCTGACTTCATTAACAGGACATGTCTAATGGGATATGCAAGTGTTAACCACTTTACTCTCAGTCTTCCTCTTCCTCGCCCATTGTTTCTGTAGAAAGGAGGGGGGGTTGGAATGTTAGAGAATCCTATAAAAGAGGATTGGGTTTGGGCCCAGGAATGGGGGGGATACTGTGTCTCACCATTAGTTGCCTCACCCCCTACCCCCAAAATCCTCCACCCAGGTGATCCTCCCACACTGGTCCACCCCCAGGGTCTGGATCCAAAGGCGATGGCTGTGCCCTGGCCACCTGAGAGAGAGATCCCAGAGGACTAGCAAGTGTGACACCCTTTGGTTTCTCACAGGGTTTAATTGAAAAATGACTGTATTTCTGGTCAATCTTTACCATTTGCAGGGATAATGCATTTCCCCTTTGGACCAGTACCTGCTGGAGGCTATGCCATACCAGCTGAGCCAAAATTTAAAAGCCCAATATAGGTCATGCTCAACTAACTTTTAAGAGCCCCGCTTCCTGCCCTTTGACAATGCCAGGATCTTGGTCTTAGTGGGGTTAATCAATAACCCATTTTCATTTGCATAAGAGGAAAATGCCCATAAGAGCCACTGTAGGCCCACCAAAGAATGGTCAAAGTTCATTAAATTATCAGCATACGCTAGACAGGCAATTTCCAGATTGCCCAATTTCGGAGGAGTAAAAACTGGAGGAAGCAAAAATTAATTACTCTCTAAAACATGAATATTAAAAAGACAGGGCACCAAAACACATCTCGGTCTTAGACCTGAATTTGATTCTATTCTTCTTGATAAGAGGCCTGCATTATTCAATCGCACCCTGAGGCCCAAATTTGCATGATGCCTCACTGTGAGGTGTAATAGCCCAAATGGCAGTCCCCATTTGTTGAGTTTCTACCATAGTATCTTCTGCGGTCAACTCTGTCCAAGCTGCTGCAAGGTCTATTGAAGCCAAATATGTGCGACTTGACGAGTCGGCCCACACCGATTTCTGTATTGCTCTCAGAACAAGACCATTAATATTAGTTGAGTGGCCCTTTCTGAACCCCGTCTGATTTTCTTGTAATCTATGGACAGAGATAGCCCATGCCTCCCGATGTTGAATTAAGTTGGATGCATAGATTTTACTGTCCACATCAATCAGTGAGATTGGACGATCATTTTTTTTGTTCGATCCTCTCTCCCCTCTTAAAGTGTCTTGCAACCTTGTCATACAGAGCAACTACACAAGTGTGAGAAAGGCTAATAGTAGATACAGAAGCACTTGCTTGCTTGCTTGCTTGGGAGGAACTCTACCAGGGCTTCTGCTCTGTGTGTAGGTGAGCTGGACCCAGCAGCGGTATGGGGCTGCTTGCATAGTTATCTGCCACTCGAGGGCACATTGCTGCTGCAGAAGCTTGTGTGATGTTGCAGTATTCACTTGAAGCACCACACAACTCTAAAATATCTTCCCCCTCCTTTTCCTTCTCTCCCTCCTCTGCCTTAGGCTCTGATGCCAATTGTGATTATCAAGAGTTGGAGGGGGTCATTGGCAAAGGTGGTACTGCTCCTGTTTCTTTTCTGTTTATTTTTTCATTTGTGGACTTCGCTTCTCAGTATTTCTTTTGCAACTTTAAGACCCCCATTCTCGATTCTCCAACTTGCTTCAAATCTTCCCCACATCAATCTAGAAACACTTTTTATTGTTCCGGAGTTAACTTTCCCTTTTTTAGTTTTGGTTTTTAGGTGGCGCTAAAAGCGCTACCTTTAAAGCCAAAACTATTGTCATTAAAATAAGAGCTTTAACATAAGAGCTTGAAATAGGGGCTTTGAATGTAGGTTTCTAATGCTTTTAAATGCAGATGACATATGAGGATGGATTTAAGTAGTTTGGCTATGTGTCCCACCCATTTAGCACCCATCTCTAAGTGAAATCTATTTGATGTTCATGCCATTACCACCCATCTCCCCCCAAACTACTCCCCTTTTTGCACTCTTTGCCTGCATTTGTATTGTGCGCTGAATGTGTCAGACATTTTTGCTTCCAAAATGGCGGCTGCCATATGTTAATGTTAATAAAAAAGTTATTTGAATTAATTGATGCTCTTAAAAATATTTACTGCTATTTTTTTTAAACTTGTTTTATTGCAATTTTCTTAAACATCAACAACAGGACATTCCCCTCTGTCCCATACCCATTCCCTACCCTTCCTCCCCCCACCACTCCACGGGTGTCATTGTTCTCCTGTCCAGGAGTGTGAAATCTCTGGATTCTTTTAGTTTATGTGAACAAGTCCAAAATACGTATTTTATGTGGGCACCACTGTACCATATAATCACTCTGTAGATATTACAGTGCTGTTCCCCAGTCTGTTGTAAAGCTTTGGCATTCCCCTTGAATGTTGTAAGTGATACGCTCCATCGCCAAGAGGAACAAGACTCTTTGGAGCCAATCCAAGTTGGATGGTGGTGTTTTCTGCTTCCATTTCTGAGCTATTGCTAGCCAGGCCGCTGTTAGGAGCCCCATAAAGTTCCTTTCCTGAGTTTTTGTCAGTGTCCTGTCTCTGGGATGCCACATGCCGCAGATCCATACCTCTTCACTCAGATTTTCCGCTCCCTTAAACATCGCCTGCATTTGGGACTTTACCTCCGTCCAGAATTGGAGTAAGTACAGACAGTCCCACCAGATGTGTCTCCAGTTACTTTCTGCATTGCATCCTCTCCGGCATTTATTCTGGGTGGTGCGGTACATTGTGTGAAGCCTTTCGAGAGTGTAAGGCCATTGGACCAGATTTTTTGTCCACCTTATCTGTATTCCTCTCATCCATTTGGGGATGATGTGCCAGATGTACTCCCATTGCGTTTTCGTCCCACCTCTTCATATATTGCCACTTGATTTCTTCTGTCGGAGCGTTGATGAATTTGTATGTGGCGGAAACAAACTTTTTTTTACCCTGAGTGTGTCATGATGTATGTCTCAAATGGGGTTAGGGCTCTGGTTGCTGCCTGTGCGATCCGCGGGGTGGATAGCCAGTAATGTAGCTGGTCGTATTTGTATCTGTCTTTTTCGGAGAGGCTGAGGAGTTCTTGGCATTTTGCAAAGGATCTAATCTGTTGGTCATTGAACATATCCCCTATCTTAGTGCAGTCGGCCTGGTGCCATTTTTGGAAAACTCCCTTCTCCATTCCTGGTTAGAATTCCAGATTCCTGAGTATTGGCATAAAGAGAGCTGGGTCTATTGTCAGTATTTCTTTTCTTGTTGTGTTATTCTATATCTCCAGAGATGCTTTCATGACTTCAATTATTCGAACATCCTGGTGTCTGTGTTCCGCGCTAGTCCATAAGAGCTGGCCGAGTCTGGTTTTTTCCACTTCCCTGTCCTGTGCTTCCCATATTTTATGGGAGGTGCCCGGGATCCATTCCTTCAGGACCCACAGTTGAGCTACCTCATAATATTTCCGGAAATGTGGGAGTGCCATGCCTCCCGATTCCTTCTGCGCAGTGAGTATCAGGCTTGAGAGTCTCTGGGGGCTTTTTCTGCCACATGTACGCTGATACTGCTTTGGTGAGGGCTTTAAAGAAGGAGGGGGGATTTGGATGTGAAGCGCCTGGAAAGAGTACAGTAATCTAGGCAGGACTGTAATTTTTATCACCGTCATCTTTCCCCACCATGAGATCGACAACGGGTTCCACTTTTCCAGATTTCTTTTGGTCCTTTCCAACAGGCTCAGAAAGTTTCCTGCATAGAGGTCTTTTATTTTGTTCGTCAGGACAACTCTAAGGTATTTGACCCCTTCTTTTGCCACTTTTAATTGGAGCTCCACTGCTTGTCTGTGGATCTCTTCTCTGTTTCTGGCTAAAATTAGGATTTCGGACTTCTGCTTGTTGATTTTCAATCCTGATACAGCGCCATAGACCTCTGTTTCTCTTATGAGGGATGGTAGGGACCTCTTCGGGTCAGACAAGGCCATAAGCATGTTGTCTGCGTAAGCCATTGATTTATGTGCAATCCCTCCCCTGTCTGTGCCCTTGATATGTGGGGCCTCTCTAATTTGCTCCAGGAGTGGCTCTAGGAAAATTGCATATAGTAGTGGGGAGAGAGGACACCCCTGTTTGGTGCCTCTCCATATCCTGATTGTATCTGAGAGTTCCCCATTTACCGCGATACGGGCTGATGGTGTCTTGTAGTTGGCACGAATCATCTTAATAAAGTCCTTTCCCATGCACATCTTCCCCAGGATGTGGAATAGCATTGACCACTCGACGCGGTCGAACGCCTTCTCTGCGTCTATCGCCAGTAGTATGGCCGGAGAGTGCGTGTGCCCTATCTTTTCAATCAGGTGGGTTATCCATCTAATGTTATTGTGGGTCATCCTGTTGGGTATGAACCCTGATTGATCTTGGTGAATCAGTTTAGGCAGCATCTTTGTGAGTCTATTGCCCAGGATTTTGGTGTATAGCTTAGCGTCCAGGTTTATTAGTGCTATAGGGCGATAAGAGCTTGGGGATTCCGGGTTCTTCCCTTGCTTATGGAATACAATGATTTTCACCTCGTTCATGGATGGCATGATGTTGGCTGTGTCTTTAAATGTATTGAATAGTTCTGCTAGGATTGGGGACAAGTCCCCTGCATAAGTGTTGTACAATATCGCCGTAAATACGTCCGGTCCCGGGGCCTTGTTATTCGGCAGATCCTGAATCGCTCTGCTCACCTCCTCTTCTGTAATGGGACAGTCTAACTGTTGTTTCTCCTCCTGTGTCACTGCCTGCAGAGTAATATTTCTCAGATATGTGGATTGATCTTTCTCACTAGGGTTGTCTGACATGTATAGTTTTTGGTAAAATTCTTTAAATATTGTTCCCATCTCAGTTGACAGAGTGCTCTTCTGGCCTTGTTCATTCAACAGGGCTTTTATTGTTTGACTTTGTAGTTTTCCTTTTATCTGCCTTGCCAATAGTTTGTCGGCTTAATTTGTTTTTACGAAGTACCAGTGTTTCAAGTGTAGTAAGTGTTTCTCCGCTTGCTTGGTCCAGAGGGATTCCAATTGTCCCTGTATGTGTTACTAGGCTCTCTTCAATTTCGAGGAGTGGTCACGTGTCATTTCCTCTTGTATTTCCGCACTCTTTGCTTCTAGCTCGTATTACAGCTTTGAAGGCCTCCCACAGGGTTTCATTTGTTATGTCCGGTGCCTCATTATCCTTGAAATACTCTACTATGCGCTCTCTGATTGCCTCTCTCATGAAGGGGTCCTGGAGAATTTCCCCCAGCAGCTTCCATCGCCAGAGACTAGATTGTTTGAATAGAGTGGGGAGCGATATCCATAGAGGGGCGTGATCTGAGAGAGAGATGTTGCCCACTTCAACCTCTCGTATCTTCCCCAGTAGGCTTGTGGAAGTCCAGATATAATCAATCCTGGAGCTTGTGCTGTGGACGTGTGAGAAGAGTGTGTAACCCGGGGTCGACCCCAGATTTTCTGCCAGGTGTCCTCTAGGGCCAGCCTTTTCATAGCCTTCTGCAGGGCCTTTGACGGCGTTCCCTGCCATGAGGATTTGGGGGTTGATCTATCCTTGTTGGCCTCCCATGTTAAGTTGAAATCTCCGGCTAGTATTATTATTTCCGCCTTCGTGAAGGTTTCCAGCTTATCTATGCAGTCCCTTATTAAGCCGTCCTCCCCCGTATTGGGGGTGTAGATAGTCGCCAGTGTCAGGAGGAGGCCATCAATCTGCACATTCATGAACAGAAATCTGCCGTCTTCATCTGGTAGGGCTTCCTGGATCCGTGCATTGAGGGAGTTGGCAAAGGCAATTAGTATACCTATTTTCTTCTCTTTGTCATTTGCTTGGAGGATTTGATTAAAGCCCATTATGCAAATCTTTCCCTTATCTTGTTTCTTTATATGCATTTCCTGGAGCATTATTATATCAAACTTTTCCTTGTGTAGAAAATGTTCCGCCTTTTTACTCTTTACAGGGGAGTTTAGCCCGCTGATAATATATGTTAAGACTTTCAGCCCCATCTTCTGTAGGTAGTGTCATGCCCATCGTGTTTCACGTGGGTTTGTTTGCTTGGTTCCTTTGTCTTCCGGTGTGTGATCCCTCCCCCCTCCCTGTCTTTTTCCCCTGCGTTCCAACTAAATCCCTCAACTTCCCACCCCTCCATCTCCCTCCCCCCATAACGACCCTGAGGAGGGCTCTGGGCCCTATGATCGATTGGGTGCATTGCACTTCGCGCCATGTCCTCTCTAACTCAGGTATAACTAGGTTGTGGGGAGTCCTAAACCCCACTTAGGGGTCTCTGGGGATCCTTGGGGATACCCCAGCTCTCTCCGTCTCTGTGTGTTTGCCAATGGTCGCTTCTACGTCTCTTTGGGTTTGGCTAGAGAGGACAGCAAGACTAACAATGAACATTCTAAATTGCCTTTCTATGCCTTTCTTCATCGTAACTCCAGCTGAGAGGACATGTCTTGAAGCTGCTCCTGCTAAATCTTGGGCCTTGTGGATCTGAGCGGTCAGGTCTCTAGCATTCGAGCAGCTATTCTGTGGGGGCTTTCAGGAGAGGTGTCAGGACTGTAAGGAGACAACTCAGGAGATTGGAAATCCTGGAGCAGCAATTGAGGACCATACTGAAGATAAGTGACTTTGCCTTTAGTTGTAAATGCATCTGTCAATGATTACCTTGAATCATCACACTAAGAAACTCAAGATTTTGGCATGTAAATAGTTTTTTCTTGATGCGAGGGAACGATTTATCCGCACCGTTTCATGGAGCGCATGTAAGTTTGTTTTCACCGGTTAAGTGCGCGCGAGTTCTGTGTTCGTTTGCTCAAGGTAGTCCGCGTGTGCGCGGTCTCGCTGTGATATGTTTTCTACGACACTTGCGTACGGACTACTGCGTTGCGTATAAACTCCTATGCGCGTGCATGAGCTCTTCAACGCGTGTGCGTGGACTTTTTAGCTATGTAGTTTCTATAACGCGTGTGCGCGGTCTTCAAAACTACAAGTTTCTTTCATCGCGTGTGCGTGGACTTTTCTGCTGCGTGGTTTCTACAATGCGAGTGCGCGGTCTGCAAAAAAACTATGTGCAGTCTTCAGCGCATTTGCGCGGTCTTCACAGCTACGTGTTTCCTTCAGCGTGTGTGCGCGGTCTGCAAAAACTATGTGTTTTCTTCAGCGCATGTGTGCGGTATTTACTGCTTTGTGTTTTTTCCTTCAACGCATGTGTGCAATTTGCATTTCTACATGTTTTCTTCATCGCTTGTGCGTGTTTGGTGTTCCAAGTATAGAAGTGAAATACTTTAAAGCTGAACATTAACTGGACCAATGTACAGATCTTAAAGCAAGAGTCAAGGTTCATAAGGAGTGCTGGAAAGTCAGAGTTAAGGTGTTGCTGAGAATTTCAAGAGACTCAAGAAAGAGGTAGACAGAATTCAGTAACCTGTTCCCAGCAAATTGTTACAGACTTCTCTGGGATATTTTAGGAGAAGAATCAGATACGATTTTTAATTCTTTTAGTTAAGAATAAAAGTTTCTAAGCTCTGATATCAAAGTGCGTAATGAGGGAACTTGTGTTTGTTTATGTATTTTCTACAGGTTCAGCATCAGCTAGTCTAGACGTCGCCAACCTGGTGTTTTTTATTTTATCCACTTCCCCCTTTCCCTTAGGGGTGTAGTAAGCACAGCTGCATTATATCTAGTTCTGAGTGTTACACTTCAGGGGGATTGTCGGGGGTTCAGCAGCTTCCGCAGATGCAAGAATAACTCTCAGCCTGACAGTGGGGCGCTTGGATTTGGGATTTATTGGTTTTCCACCCTCTCAGGGCTCTCCACCCTAGCATGGGTTCTCCACCGTGGGCTTGTTCCCCATCCTTTTCTTGTATGTTCATAATCCGTATGCCTTCCTCACATGTGGTGACTCTCTGTTGTTTGCCCTCCTAGGTAAATAGAAGGCCAAATGGGAACGTCCATTTATATCGAATCGGTCTCTCGATCAGTTCTTTTGTTATTGGTGCCATTTCCCTGCGCTTCTGGAGCGTTGTTCGTGCCAGTTCCCGTTCATCCTTATATGTTCCATCATCCTCGCTTTACGAAGAATCTGCTCCTTCTGCGTGTACGACACCATTGCAACTAGGACATCTCTAGGGTGGGCTCCTGGTTCTCCCGATCGGCGTGGGCCCACTCTGTGGACTCTATCGGAACCTCGGCTTCTTCTTCCTCCTCTAATATGTCTCTGAATACCTGTTGAACTGCAGTTCTGAGGTCCTATTCTTCGATTGTCTCGACCATATTTATTATTCTTATATTGGATCTGCGGGACCTATTTTTTAGGTCCTCGCATTGGATCTCTAGGTGTGGGACAGTCTGGCCAGTCGTTCATGTATTTCCGCGTAGTGTTGCACTTCCTCGTCGATATTCCGGACTGTTTTCTCCAGGATGTCGGTTCTCTCTTCCAGTTTTCCTACGTCCATTTTCAGTTCTTGCACTGCCTGTTTCATCTCACCCTTCATTGTCTCAAATTGGGTGTGCATGGAGGCCATAAATTGTTCTTGAAATTCCCTAAACCAGTCTCTCATATCCTCTTTGGTGATCATGTCGGCTCTCTCTTTCTCCGCTGTGCGTTCTCTTTCTTCCCCTTTTGCATTGTGGTCTTTGGGATCCCCTGCGAGTCCGCCCCCCAAAGTTGTTCCAGATTCTGGTCCTGCTTCCCCTTGGTGGTTGTAGCCTGTGACTGACGTCCCCTGGATTTGGACATGTGTGCTATCCCGGCCCTGGTCGTGGCCTGTGAGCGTATTGGTTTGGCCCAGCTCCCTTAGTTTGGGTCTGGCTTGTCGTGGTGTGTGCGCACTGCTAAATCCAGGTTGCGCCTCTGGCTATGTCGTCCCGGCCTCCCCTTGCGTTTGCATGGTGTTGTGGGTCCTCGCGGGGGGAGAGTGTGTCCCGCGTGTTCAGTCGCACGCTGCTTTATTTGGCCCTGTGGCCTTCTATGATGGCTGTGTTGTTTCTCTCTGTTCTTCCTGATGATGGGTTCATTTGGTCTCCCTGCCTCTTTTGTACCTTTATCCTTGGGTGCTCTATGAGGGGCTTCTGTGATGGTTGATCCGCCTCGCACGGGTCCCTCCCTTTCTCTTGTCCATTTATGCTGCCCTGGGAGGGTCTGGCAGATTGTGTTCTCATATAATGTCCCGGGGGCCCCTCTCAGGATGCAATGAGTGGGTTTCTTGTGGCGTGTGAATGTCCCCTGCAGGCCCTTTCTGTGCTGCTTCCTCAACCTAGATGGTACTGCGAGGAGACCGCTGGCTTGGCGCTCCTGGTACGATCTTGGGAGCGTCTGAGGCGGTCCTGCCCTTAAACTTCTGCATGGTCCTTAGTTGGTCCGCCATATTCTGGGCCTCCTGGAGGAGCAGTCCACATCACCTCAGGCCTGTACCTTGCGGTGGCCCGTTCTCTGCGTGGAGCTAAAGTCTGAGGGTCGGGGGCTTCCACGGGCTCAGGATCCCCCCGCGAGCTCCGCGTCCTCACTCTCTTTCACCTCTGGTCCCTCGGCCCTTTCGATTCCTGATGGTCTACCCAGGGGACCGGGTTTCCTTGTGTTGTTTCCCCTCCCCGATGTCGGGAGCTCTATGTTGTGCTTTGCGCTCGGTGTGCCCCTCTCGCCCCCACCCGGGGTGCCGTTCAGTATCTTCTCATCGGCTGCTTGGTTACCTTGGAGCATGGCCTTCGTGTCCACGCCAGTCTGAGCAGGCATTTCTACTCGCCTCGGTCCGCCCTTTCCTCCTGCGTGTATGCGTTCTCGGGTAGTGGGGCTCTCTCCGTCTGTGGGGCGAGTAACTGCTTGGTGTGTCAGCTGGGAGGCGAGCCCTCCACTTCACCAGGCCTCGCGCTTGCTCCCACGTATGTTTGACTCTGCTGATCCTCCCCGGTCCTCGTCTCTGCTGGGTGGTCGCTCTGCTCTCTGGCCGTATGTCTGCGGCCTAGGTGGGCCTTTGCGGTGCCGCCGGAGCTGCGTTGGCTGGACGGTGGTGCTGCTTACTATGCTCCCTCGCCGATCTTCGAACCTTCTCTCATCTCCTTATTGCATCCACCAGGAATCCGATCTCTCCTGGGGCCGTGACAGCTTTGTTTATCAAGCTTTATTAATGCGGCCTCGAGCTGGGAGACGGAGCACCATCTTGGAATCCTTAGTGCAACTGTTAAGTTATGTTATATGTAAGTTATGTTATATGTGTTCATGTATTTGGTTTTCAAAATAAAGAAGTTTTGTTAAAGATACGTGTTTTGTAAAATGGCTTTCAAATTGTCCATATACTGATTTGTGGGTGGTCTTCCAGTGTCTTGTTATGTGCATGCTGTCAACACGGGCAGTGATATTGCGGTAACAGTTTGGCATAGTTACTTGTCTGAGCTTTTGCAGGGCTGTAGGAGAAGCTCTGGAGGTTTGTCGTTTCTTAATTGTTGCTTTTCCTTGTTTGTATAATGAAATCACAATGCGCACAATTGCCGGGTAGTTCCCGCTACGCATAGCAGCAGTACATTAGGTTTTTGGTAGACATCGGTCCAAAGCAGGCGAGCTGCCGAGGACAATTCTAAAATGAGAATGAGTTGAGTTCTGTACAGTGAGTGGATAAAACGGCATTGTCTTTTCCGCACATCGGGGCCAGGCAAATAGCGTCAGCGCTTTAATTCAATTTATAGAAATAGATTGGAGCCCAAGAAGCCGAGTCCTGCAGAATTCCATGGCAATGACCAGAAGGAAACAGGGCGACATGTAGCAAATCTGCTCCCTAACTGGATGCCATTCCTACTTACGCTGATCCATAGAAAAGCCACAATGCACGACTTCGGGATTACACACTCCACTGCAGCGATGAAAGTACAACACACACTAGTCACTAGCACCAACAGAAACAGTCCACGTGTTTGTGTTACACGCACAAGCATCCCTGTGCTAAGGTAGATGCAGGGGGCCTTCATTCACAGAGCGTTTTTCAATGGGATTGTCATTATAAAACGCTTCTGTGAATCAAGTCCTTAGCCCAGCATCCTGCAAGACACAGGCCCGGATTCACAAAGCATTTGTCAATGGGATGCACCAATTGAAAAACGCTTTGTGAATCAGGGCCACAGTATCACCCTGGCGTCTGTATACATTTTCCTGGGCCTCGCAAGCCGGGTTGGGTGGAGTTCACCGGTAAATGCCCGTGATTTTGGCACGGGCGCCTTCCACGTAGCAGACAGCCCCTGGTCCAGAACACTTAAATACAACAACACATTACAAACAGCCTCGAGTTATTTGTCTGTGTGTTCCTTACTTTGCAGGAAATATATGTAATTCGCATATGCCAAACCTGAAATGAATTCAAACACATACTTCTGAGGAGGAGAAATCAAACACCCTTATCCTTTCAAATGAGGACGCATGCCTCGTTTACTCTGAGGTAATGTATTATTATTTGTATTATTATTGTTACATAAGCAGTATAGTTATTATTAATAGTATAATGATTACATTCCAATATCAATCTAAATAACGAATTCCATATTCAAACGTCTCGGGAGGATAGCTCAGGGGCAACTTGCTCTCCTTGGAAACAAAACAGGTTCGATCACGGGGTCCGCGCTTAGAAACCTCTGGGTATTAAGCACATTATAAATAACCTATCACATCACAACTGTAAATTGTTTTCGTGCATTGTGTAAATAATATTATTGTAACCGCATGTTGTAAAATTGTATAATGCCTATGTAACTAGGCCTCATTACACGTTGTGCGGTAAAAAACGGCATTTACCGTCATGGCGCTATTAGCGGTTCCACCCTCTCAAGAGGGCGCTAATTGCGTACCATTACGAGCACGTGGACACGAGCATAGCGCCATGCCGGTAATGACCCTACCGCCATGCCGTAAAAGTCCCCAAAAAGTCCCTTACCGGCTTCGACCAAAGTGCTAATAGCACCTCCGCCCTCACGCTACATGCTAATTGCGGTCACCGCTATTAGCGGTCACTGTTAAAAAGCGGAACCGGAAAAAGCGTCATCGCACAGGAAAGGGAAAGAGCACGGCGGCCATCTTTAAAAACACAATCCATTGCCATCCTCTGCATTCAGGACCTCTTTCCAGGAAACTCGAACACAAATTCATACCGGATAGCCCGAAGATGCCCAAGGCCGTGAAAAAAGCTGCTGATCGCCAGCGAAAAGAAAAATTCAGCAATGAGGAGCTGATCATGCTCACTGACACTTGCGGCAAATGCCAATGTAGTCTTCAGCAATGACATGCGGCGGGAGACCCTCCTCAAGAAAAAGGCCATCTGGGCAGAGGTTGCCCACCAAGTCAGTGCGTTGGGTACCACCACCCGCACAGTCAAGGACCGCCGTGAGAGGTGGGACGACCTCCGGGTCCGTGTTAGAAACATACTGTCAGTGAATCGAAAGCTGGCAATGGGCACAGGAGGTGGGGCCAATTCCCCTCTGAAACTCTGGGAGTGGGAGGAGACCTGCGCCTCCACAATTGGTGTGGAATCTGTAGAGGGTGTTGGAGACATGGAGCATGGTGTGGCCACTTCATCCGATCGAGGTGAGTGTATACATCAAACAATGGACAGTGAAGGGTGAGGGGCCCCCAAATATGTGCCCATATTCAGGCCATGGATCCAGCCACAAACATACATGCATGCATCACCACATACACGTGCAACACAGACCCATTCATGCGTGGCCCACCCGACATCTCCATTACCGGAATCCAAAATAAAGAGTCCACAATGCATAGAGAGGCATGACGTAAACATTCTGCATAAGGCACGTTGAACCCTAAACGATGATATTCCCTATTTCTGACCCCTACAGGATCACAGACAGACACTGAAGACCCACGCACTGCGACACCTGCTCCCCCAGCAACGAAAAAGCCCAGGAGAGATGAGACAGGGGACACCGCCACCACCTCAAGGGGAACCGGGAGGAGTGTTCAGCAGCAGAGGGCCAAAGGCAGCAAGAGCACCAGTTCGACGCAGCCTGAGGCCACGGCTGCTGCTATTGTTGCACCCACGGCAGTGTGTCCCATTACATGTGAAACCAGCATGGAGGGCACACACTATGCTGCCACCAGTTCAACTGGTGATGCAGCAGCCACCGCACCACTTTCGGATGAGGAGGAGGCAATTGACGTTCTGGATCGAAGCCAGACCCTCAGCCCAACACGGTCCATTGTCAGCCCAAGGCTATCATCAGGATCTGGTAGCCATGGAGGATCAGCCACCCACACCGTGGAAGGGGCATGGAGCCCTCAGTTGTCCTCACCTGATGCCAGAGGCATGGACCAGGGCGCAGCAGCTACCCCAACAGCTCATAGCACGCAACATGACCTTGCATCCATCAGCCAGAGGCAGGTAGAAATCACTGCGCTGGTTGGGCAGCATGTGGCCGAGGCAGCCCGTCTGAGGGATGACCTCAGTATGTATGCAAGCCAGAAAAGGGAGGGCATGGAGGCCTGCACGAACAGGTTTTGCGAGGAAATGGCCCAACTCAGGCAAGCCATGACACATATTGCGGACGCCATTGAGTGCCAATACCCACCCCCAACACAGGATCAACCGGGTACCTCCTCCTCTGCGAGTTCCCGGCAAACAAGCCCCCTGCGCCGCTCTCTGCGCAACTTGAGGTGCACGACATTCCAACCACCCAATGGCGGAGGAGGCACTGAGGATTAGGGCTAGCAAGGACTAGGTGGCACATGTGGAGCAGGACACGTACACACTATAAAGCTCACATGGGGGTGTTGTGGGGGAAGGGGTGAAAGGGTGTTTTTGGGAGTGTTGTGGGGGTAGGGGGGAAAGGTCGTTTGCACAGTTGGGGCCATGCACTTTTTGTTCACATTCTGATCACAATACACTGTTGAGAAGTTGAAACACAGGCTCGGTCTTCATCATTGTGTATGTGTACTTTATTGGGGAGAGGGTCCTTTGTGGGCCTCACCACATGCATCAGGGAAACAATACCCATCTCCATCCATAATAGTTCTCCCTTGTATCTCATAAAATTTGATACATCACATGCTGACGCACATCGTGTCCCTCCTGGCCATCGCCTCTTGCACGTCCTGGCGGACCATTTCACCCATCCGCATCCCCATTAACATCATCCTCATCTGGTGGTTGCATTTCAATGTCAGGTGGCATAGGCACATTCCGTGTGATGCACATTTTGTGCTGCATTACACATGCCATGGTTATCTTCGGCACTTTGTCATGGCCGTACAGGAGAGCCTCACCCGGCCCGCTTAGGCACCAGAGCTGTGTCTTCAAAAGGCCAAATGCCTGCTCTATCACAACGCGGGTACGGGTATGTGCAATATTGTAGTCCTCTTCCTGCTGGTTCTGTGGGTTCCGTACAGAGGTTAGGAGCCACCTCCTCAGGGGATAGGCGGCATCGCCTGTATGGGGTGAAGAATGGGTACCTGTTACCGGTCACCTCTGGTGCGGCCTGTACATGTCACACAAATCGTCTTTGCATTGTGATTGAAAATCACAACTACCAGCATGCATGCAGACAAGCTGCGTGACTGCAATGTGCAAAGCTGAGCTCGACCATGCAAGTGGACATGCCCGAATCATGCCTCCGACAGTAATAGAAATGTCCTGGGTGAAGCCAGGTCTCAGGTGTCCCTGGGCCCAGGCAAATATAGTACCACACTGCCAGTGTACTGCCATTCCGACATCCATGTTGCCATGCTGTGAAGCATCACTTCAGTGGTGCTATAGGTGTGTGGTTCGATGCTATGGCTAGGGGTGATCCCTTTGCATGCATTCAAGGGCACATTGCTGTATTGATGTTGTGCTGCCCTAATTCTGTATCACTGTCTTGACGGCATGTTGCTGATTTGTGTATTATGTGGTGTAGCATGATGTGCAATGTGGGTGTGGATGGATGTGTGATCTTTT
This sequence comes from Ambystoma mexicanum, assembly GCF_040938575.1. Classification (NCBI taxonomy): domain Eukaryota; kingdom Metazoa; phylum Chordata; class Amphibia; order Caudata; family Ambystomatidae; genus Ambystoma; species Ambystoma mexicanum. The sequence goes on along the minus strand of NC_090923.1, from coordinate 993,278,144 downwards.
GAAACATGGATTTTTTTCAATGTTGGGCAGCTTCAAATTGCATGTTGTGTCTTCTCAAGTACATTGTGGCCTTCCCTGATGAACATTGGCGTACATCTGTATGTCCATTTGTCCTACGCATGACAGTCAACACCCAGTTGGAGTATGTATCTCCCCCCCCCCAATCATACCGCCATGTGCATGCCCTGCTACTCACCAAGTTGCCACGATCGTTGTCCGGCTTGTCGCTCCATGTTGCGTGGTATGGTTGAGTTCTGCAGGACCATTGAATCATGGGTTGATCCGGGATATCTGGCACAACAATGTGTGATTATCTTGTTTGCGTCACATGCCATTTTGACAATGATGGAGTGGAATTGTTTTCTGTTTCGGTACACTACTTCATTGTGATGTGGGACCACCAATTCCACATGGGTACAGTCGATGGCCCCGATGCTACTTGGGATGCCTGCCAGTGAATAGAAGGCAACTTTTGGTGTTTGCGATCTCCTGACCAGTCCGTGGGAGGAATATGTGTTCATGTGCAAGCTTCGGGAGGGCATTGAGTACCTGGTTCAGCGTGCGTGAGAATACTGGTTGTGAGATGCCATGCATCTGCCCCACAGTATGCTGCTAGGAGCCTGTGGCCAGGATGTTGAGCACAGTCACCACCTTCAGTAGAGGGGGGATTGCAGTTCTGATGTCTATGAGGCTCACGATGTCGTCATGTATCTTATCCACAATGCTGGTGATGGTATCCCGGTCCAGACGGTACAGGGTATGTGTCTGCTCAGGTGTTAGGTTAAAAGGACTGGCTTGGATCCTGGGAATTGTTGGCTGCCTCTGTGGTATTTCTGGGTGCCCTGGTGGTGCTTGCTGCGCCTATCTTGCCCTCCTCCTACTCCTCCTCCTCCTGCATCTCCTCTGTGCTGCCTGTTGTTGTTGGTGCTGCACTGCAATCATGTCCTCCAGCCCATGTAATGCTGCTAGTATTGGAACCATCTTGGTGTGGGAAGGGGTGTGGGAAGGGGTGTGGTGTGCTCTTTTGTGCTGCCAGTCTCCATTGCCTCCACCTTTGCTGATTGTGTCCACCTGTGGCAGGTGGGAACACTGCTCAGGTCTCTTTACGGGTGGTTCACGATCCCGGTATTAGCGCCATGCCAGTAAGGGGTTTTTGGGTCTTTACCATGCCGCTATTGCCATGTCCGCATGGCTTGTAATGGCGTGCTATTAGCGCCATGCCGCTATTTCCGACCTGGGGGTTGCGTGCCCACGGACTTGCCGCTATTAGTGTCACCGTACTTACCGGTTCCACTAATAGCAGCAAGTCCGGGTCGTAATTGGCTAGGGAATTTAGCGGTACCGGTAATCCCTTACCGGTACCGTTATTCCCTTACCGCACAACGTGTAATGAGGCCCAAGCAATGTGCCCAGATGCCCAAGGGCTTGGCGCACTATATAAATAAATACAATTACAATTACAATAATGCTTTTGTGAAAATTAAAACTGAAAATACGCGCATTGGAGTGTAAACATGGCCTCAGACGGACTGCAAATCCAATGGGACTGTCACTGGCGCTTAGGCAATGATGGTCGGAGTAATGCAGATCAGTCCAAAAAGCTGCGTCAGGACAAATAGGGATGCGTGCATTTACTGCCAGGAAGAGAGAGAAACTAAGCACTGGGAAATCAGAAATATCTTTCTTACCAGGTCATTGTTAGCACACACAAAGGAAATAATCAAGATGCTTTCCAGGCCTTAAAATTCAGGCAACACCAGAGATAGAGGGTCCATCCACCACACAATCTTCCTGCTAGAGATCTGTCTGTATAAAGGCCTGATGACACCAGTGGACAGCACTGAGCGCTCACGAAGTGGGAGCAAATAGCGCTGTGGTCTGCAGAGCGGGTGCACGGGCACAGGCACAGCCGATTTCAGCCCTTAGGTGGCAAAAAAGAGCGAATCAAGTTCTCAACCCTCACTACCCACTCTCCTTACTGCCATGCACCCCATCCACCCATCCTACCCCCTCTTGAGATTCTCAACCCTACCCCCTCTCTTTACCCCACTACTCCCGTTGCTGTAGCCCCACCCATCCCACACCCTTTATTCCCACACACGCTCACCCTACCCCTATATTTCTCGATCCACCCACCGTACTTACTCTCCCTAACCCCTCTCATCCTTCCTCTCACACTCTCATTTTATGTGTTACCCTCTCACTCTCACCCTTTTTCGCACACATTTCCTCTCGCTCATCATCGCGACCCTCTATCAACGGCTTCCCCCGTTGCTCTATTCCCCTTCCCATTCTATTGCACACCTGCACCCTTTATCGTATCCTCCTTTCAAAATGTGCACTCTCCTCTTTGCTCCCTGGTGACTGTAAATGAATAATGCAAAGAACAACAGTAAACGCCAACACTATTGGCATTGCCAATGCTTGTTTAACTTGAGCGTTCGTCATACATTTAGGAGTTTAACCATATTAAACGTACCTTACACAGGGAAATGCTTATGCTTACCTTCCTGGGTCAAGGAGCACCGTTTTTCAAAATATTTGTATTAACCGCGCTGATAATGTGTATACATACAATGTGCCGTGTAGCTCTCTTCGGGGAACTACATTTTTTTTTTTTAACAGTATGCGCTTTTACGCGCCTTGTTTTAAAGGGTAAGGATAATAGTCTCTTTTCAACATGCCAAATCTTTTCAATACTGTCCTCTCATTTTCCAGAGCGTCTTCAAAGGTAATCCCAATATTTTGGAATTCCCCCACGTCCTTTTCCCTTCTCTGCTTTGATACCACCCTCATCTCCCTTTTATTCTCCACACCCTTCCTTAATTATATCACTTTGTGTATCAATCTCAAATTGAATTTATTTTGTTGATATTTTTACCCGCTATTATTGCTATAATGCTTGCCATCCCTTTATCACTTGTATTCTTTTCCAATATTCTTCCTCCGTTCTGATCTGCCCTGCTGCCATAACGCCTAAATAAAATGGCTTTCATGCAATAAAAGAAGAGGAAGCAAACGTACGGGTGGTCTTCCCTCAAATCTCCCTGCAGAGGTTTAAGGTAGCCCTCTTTGCGCATAAAGGGATTGAGAAGGAGTGGCCTGATAGTCCTGTTTCCATCTCAGCTGGGCATGATGAACAGACCTCATGGCACCAAAGTCCACAGAAGCACCAACAGAGTCAGCTTTTCTTTATTTACATCTGTAGATCAATGGCAGACTATCCCTGTCTCAAAAAACAATGAGAATCATGCATAAAACAGTGAGATACATTTAGTTGACTGCATTACAGTACACATTCTAATGGAACATCCTCTGACATTGAGGGGCCATGGCTCCGGGACAGCATATTATGCATGTACAATTCTGCTCTTCCTATGTATGTGACACAGTCTAGGCGCGCAGTGGATCACTCCATCATATGCAACGAGCCACGGTCACATGACCCTTGTTCTGGTTCCCAACCAAACATACGCATATGCCCTCGAAGTGACATGTCATTTAGGCATGCCCAGTGATGTATGCCATGTCCTGGGCAGGGATCAACATCATTACCGTAGATCCCTCTGGCTTGGCCCACTATTGGCCAACACATGCTTATCTCATGGCCTTGTCGCATCATATCACTGATCATGGCTGCAATGCTGCTCTGTTCACTTCAGTTGCCTGGTCAGTGCTCATATGGGCCCATAAAAAGCTGTTGGTTTCAACAAGCGTGAGTATGGATTTAATGTAGATGGACACTTACCTTCCACTCTTTCACCAGAAAGACATGCCTTTATTTTGCTTGCATTCAATTTATTCTAATATTCTTCTGCTTATGTTTTTTGTATGATCTGTGAGGGGGACGGGCCTTACCAGTGGCTTTCTCTTTTATGCACTTATTGCATCATGGTCCATACTTCTCGTTAGTTGTCATTTCAATTTTATTTACTTTTATTTCCATGTAAAAACATGGGTGTGTGCCTGCCCCTAATTCTTTCCTTTCCTTGGAGAATCAGGAGGATGCTTGGCCTCTCTTAAGGTTCAATTTCATTCATTGCCCACTCTTGCTTCCCAAATCAGCAGCTTAATATGGCGTTAACCACCCATTCCAAAGGCTTTAGGCCCAGGGTCTGAGTTAAATGCCCGAGTGAAGGGAGGGCTTTTAACGAGGGCCCCGGGCTGTTACTACCCATTCCAGCCCTTGGAACGGATGGTTAGCGTCATTAGCATAATTCAAAGTATTTTCGTTCCGTGGACGGGTCGCCTTGCAGCATCCCATTCATGTAAGGAAACAACTATTCAAAGACGGCCACTATGGAATGGGAAGGCGGGGCTTCGTACAGAGCCCCTCTTCCCTTTCCATGGCAGCAATACGGAGCAGAGAGGAAGGAGCGGCAGAAGCTACAGAAATGGGGTAAGTGGGGAGGGGAGATGGAATGTTAAAAAAAAGAGACCGGAGGGTGGGGGAAGATGGCCATCAGGTGACTTTGAACATGGGCTGAGATCGCCAGTTTCAGCATGCGTTCCTAGCCACCTGATTGGTTGACTCCCTCCCACAGGGTGCTAAATGCTGCTGATAAAATCACTGGTGGCAGTATTCCCATTGTATGTATCTATGTATGGGACTTACAGCACAAACCTGGCTGGGAAGCAGCGTAGCACTGTAAATAGGGGAGATGGAGGACACACCACTCTACAGAGGCACATGAGCTTAGATGGAGTGAAGAAGGCAAGGATGGTACAAGAGGTGAGCAACCGTAAAATAAACAAAACAGGGAATGCCCTCATCAGCATTTTTTTTAGCACTCACAGGCATTACCATATAGAACTGAGGGTTCATACGTGAACTTGCTCTTTGCCTGGGAGCACTATGGGGTGTCATGCTGCATCCCCGCAGTTCTACCCATATTCAGGTTGATACGCCTAGCGCACATTTTTGGATAGATCACCGTACATTCACTTTGGCTTCAGCCTCAAGAATTATTTAGTATTTTTATTTTCTTATAGGTTATCTGTCAAAATTGGCTAGTGCGTTGTCTTCAAATTCAACAAACAACACCCCCGGCTCCGGCTGACCTATCTTTAGCCCTTCACGCTCCAGAGTTTGAAATCCTTCTGCTACCATTGAAAGCCCATGCTTGCTTCAATTCATCACAATAACATCCTATAAGAAATAGGCTAACGACTTGCACCTTCACTAGGGAAAAAAGAACCTTTAATCAATCCCATGTGAGACAAGTACTGCATAGCCAACAGTTTTGGCTTTTGTATAGAAACTTATTTGGTCGTGCTGGAGCTCCTATACAGAAGCCCCAACTGTTGGCTTTGCCAAAACATGTTAATCATGAAAGGTAGTTATGTTGCATAGATTTTGTGGTTATATGTATTACTTTGCGTTTTTTTATTATGGTGGTATTTGGTGGTATTTTATCATTCTTGGTAATATATTGTGGTGAGACTAATTTCAGAATATTGCTTGATAATTGTTTTTACCTGGGCTACTAACAACAAGCAAAATACTGGACTTAATACACTATGGATGGATGGCTCATGCCCCCTTGTGGTACATTATGTACAATACCACACTATGCCCTTTTGGCTAAGTTTCAACAATTGTAAAGCATGCAATTGAAATACTGCACATTCATTCAATCTCTCTAAATAAACAGCACACAGCAGCTACTTTACTTTGAGACATTTCTTACTGCACACCTCTCTCTTTGTGCATATCAAATAAAAGGGACTGAATGCGGAATACATGTAAAGAAACTAAAGGTTTCTTTACAATCTGTTTGATCATAAAATAGACATATGCAATTTACACAAAATGACACTTATGCTGCCCACATCGTATTTCACAGTGAACTAGCCTTTAGCGCTTGTCATAACTCGGGAGGTGCTAGCTTGCCTGTACTGGTATCAAAGTTATGGAACACACTCCCTGTCCCTCTAAGATCAGAACGCTCCTTCCATGTATTCAAGCGGAATCGAAACGCTGGCTTCAGGACCTGGATACAACGACAGACCAACTTCCTTAGATCACTAGTCTTACATTCTACCTTTCTGTATTTATTCTGCATTCCTACTTATTTATTTGCTTTACCATCACTGACTTGTATGCCACTCCTGCATCTCATTGTAAATGGGAACAGTTAGAGTCTTCCGCATTGTTTAACTGTATCCTCTTGTGCCACTGTATGTAATTGTAACGACCTGTAACATGTATGAAAGATGATGCGCCCGGTTGCCCAAAAGGCCTGGCTGCACTTCACAAATAAAACAAATACAAAATCAGCACCAAGTCATGCCAACTGTCCTTGGCATTGTGGAACTTGGCAAGAGAAATACACTTTAATAAAACACATTGATACTTTGCAAAACATAAATGTAGGATTACATGCATGCTAAAAATAGACAGCACCTAATATGAAGAGACCTACTTAATCTGGACTACCTGATCTCATTCAAGACAGCAGCCCCTGGCTTAACTTCATATTTACCTAGATATGTTGGTAGTATTTCTGATTCAGCTAGGCATGGAGCTCTTCCCCAACCTTTCCGCCTACCTTGCCTAGGGTCAACCCAGATAAGGACCGCTTCACCATCAGTCTGCCAGCACTGAATTATGTCTGCCTAGTCAGCCTCTTTTACTTCGTCTCCCAGTGCCCGAAGATGAATGAAATCTACTCCATCTCAAAACCCTTTTTATTTAATCTGCTTGTCACTCAAGGGAAACACCTCCCCTTGAGCAGATAATTCCACTGAAAGGGCATGTGATTTCATTGCTGGAGAGTAACAGATACATCTCCCTTTGAGCTTCCTGCTCTAATACAATACCCTGTTTTCAGTAGAACGAATCTTCACATTTGTTTAGTTTATCACCCAGCGCAGATTCAGCCTGCATGTTTAATTTCCCATTTACAGAGCATCATGCATTTTCCCAATCTGCATTGAGCTTATTTCATCTTGGACTAATTTGCACTCAATGTTATTAAGGAATTCAGTTACATGTATCCTGGGGATAGGTTAAATTAGTATGTTAATTTATATTAGTATTATATATAGTGCAGCTCAGTTCATTGAAATGTCATCCTCAAGCAAAGTGCACATTTCAAGCATGTGCTCTGTGCATTGGCATCTATTTAAATCTGTCTGAGACTCAAACTGTTGAGTCCAGAAATGATCTTCACCCCCTGGACCCCTATTGCAGTTCAAAACCATGCTAACATGTGCATGCTAAAATGATTAACCTAATAGTTGTAATGTAGTCTCACCGTTAACATTCAGAGCCCCTACTCGTACAGTTAACAGAATCCAGGACTCTTACTTAAACTACCTGGTGAATGTAAAATATTCAGTGCTAGTTTCGGCTAGTCAATCACACTATTATTACACAAGCACTACGTATGCAATCACATTCCCTCCAGCTCAACTCCTTCACATCTTTCCAGTCTTATTAGTCCTGAGGGTTTGTGTCCCATTTCTATTTTTCCTTCCCCCTCTCTGTTGCCCTTTCTCATTTCATCCATAGACTAGGGCCTGACTTCCCCAGGTGGAGGCCCAATATGAACATTTTCGGACAAGGTCCCGGAGCCATAAGGTCCACTATGGTTGTGATTGAAGCAACAGCATGTAACAATGTGATTGGCTCAATAACATCACATAAGAAAAGGACTCTTCAATTGGCTGCTGATCTGAATAGTCCTGCAGACGCAGCATGGATGTGAATTGTCTTGAGAATTAAACAAATATTCATAGTCATTTCTTCCATAATTGTGCATGATGCTCCACAGTGAATAGGTTCAGAGCTTCTTCTGAAGCAACTGTGTGATCTTTTGAACATTGCAAAAAGCAGGTGAAGTTTTATCATAATTCATAAAAAAACATAAAAAAATAGGTAAGTCTTATATAGTTCATTACACAATATAAGTTATAACTAAATTGGACAACAGTACAGCAAAAACTGCAGAGACAGGGCATGGCTTGGAGCTGCAGTGGGTGGTATGTCTCCTTAGGAGCTCTTGGCGGGCGCTGTGCACCGAGCGAAGCTGCGCTGGCTAATCGCTCTGTTAAGCCCTGAAAACCAAGGCTATGGTGTAGGAGAAAAAGGCGCAGGTTTCGCCTGCAGAAAATATCACTAAAGTGCCACGAGAATGAGGGACTCAGTTATCAGGATTGGCACCAAACGGCAAAGAAAATGGTGGCCGCTATCTTCTAGTCCGCTCACTGACTCTGCGGAGGGAGGAGCCAGTGTATGAGAGCAGCCCTGGGTACCTAGTGCGGCCGCACCAAGCAGCAACAACTCTCTTGAGCAAGAACTGACTTTCCCCCAGCACGGGGGCTGCAGGGACCAGAGGAGCAGTGAACACAAGGGCTAACCCCTCCAGTGCCCTCCACGACGGGGTGGGGGTAGGGGAAGCAGAGAAATTCATAGGGGAAGTTGCAGAGCAATCCTTAGGAGAGTCGCAGTTATATGCACATTCTTATGATACTCATGAGTTGTCGTTGTGCACTATGGTTCTCATGTTGGGCCCAGTTGGCCAATTTGGCTCGGTGCCGGAGCACCACCACTCACCCCGCCTGGTAGGATGTGCTCCTTCCTACTAAGTTGTGGGGGCGGGAGGAGGGGATTGGGGGTGTGTGGGGTTAGTTGGGATAACTGGGAGAGCTGAGCGTTTTTTTCAACTCTCCCAAATAGTTGCAATACACAACACATTGACATCCAAGGACGGCCCTGGGTCATATTGCCAGTGCATTTCCGCTCATACAATTCACGTGAGTCCCAGCAAGGATATGTCTAATGCCAAATCCACTAAGGAACCTCGTGGGGATTGCTGACGAAAGCGAAATCACAGTTCTCACTTGGAATGTTCAGGGCCTCAATTCCCAGAGGAAACGTAGGTCAGTGGAGCACAGGCTGGGGCTGCTTTCGGGAGACATATTTCTCCTTCAAGAGACTCATCCAATGCGGGCCGACAAAAGCCAAATCAAATTCAAAAGATATAAAAAGTCATTCTTTGCTTCTCCTGGGGAGAAAAAATGGGGGGTAGCAACCTTGCTGAGTGAGAGGGACCCCCTAACAAGAATCATAGTTAAAAGAGACCTTGGGGGTAGGTTTCTTTTACTGAAGGGACTGTTTGTTGAGCAACCCGTCACTATCGTGGCAGTCTACTGCCCCAACACTGCTCAGAACAAGTTCATTGCTGATCTGATCCCGAGTGTCCTAGCAATTAGGGAGGGATTCCTTCTCATGGGTGGAGACTTTAATTCAGTTCCTGATCCCCAGATGGACAAAACTCTCCCCCCAACCAACTCTGATTTCGTGCAAGCATTATCCTTAGCTAGACTCCTCAGGGAAACGGAAACGGTGGATGCTTGGAGGTTGTCCAACGGGGGGGTATAGGGACTACACCCACTATTCCTATGCCCACAGGGGTTTTTCAGGGATAGACCTTTTACTAGTCTCTGACGCCCTGTACCCCTATTTGGACAAGATAGAGATCCACACTTGCATGATCTCAGACCACGCCCCAGTATCTGCTGGCCTTAGCATAAGAGGCCAGGCGCAGCCCCCCAGAGGCACTGGAAACTATGTGACTCCATACTGTTAGATGATAGCATTAGAAGGGAAGTTGGCAAAACATTAACTAATTGCTTCATCGAAAACACGACAGCTGACACAGCCATAAATATTGTCTGGGATGCTATGAAGGCAGTGGTGAGAGGCTCACTCATTAGTGCAGGGGCGCAGCAGAGGCTGGTTTCACACATTTCAGCAACCAAACTTGAGGAAAAGGTACATTTCTGGGGAAATGAGCTGAAATCCCATAGCTCGAGGAAAACGGAGAGAGCCTTAAAAAAAGCTAAAATTGCACTGGAGATGCATTGGGCTGACCACTCAGCCACTCAGCCAAATCCCTTCCCTACACAAAACAGTTTTATTACAGCAAAGGTAATAAAGAAAATCGCGTGCTTGCATACAAGTTAAAAATGAAGCAGGATAAAATGGAGGAGCTGGTGAACCATCACAGAGCAATAATGTCGGGCCGCCCACACCTCTCGCTGGCCTTCCTAAGTACTTCCGGCCCACCAACCCTCAAAATAAAGTTCAATTGGCAACTTTAGAATCCCCCATTGAGCTGGAAGAAATAGTGGAAGCCATCAAATCCTTGAAATGCACGGCTCCGGGCCAAGATGGCCTAACCGCTACATTTTTATAAAATCTATGCAAACACTCTGGCGCTGCACCTGGCAGTCCTGTTTAACTCTTTTCTGACCACGGGAACCATTACAAAATCTATGGCAGAGTCGCTCACGGTCCTAATTCATAAACCTGGAAAAAATCCTGAACAGGCCTCCTCCTATCACCCAATAACTCTAATGAATAACAATGGGAAAATATTTTCAAATGTACTGGCTACTAGGCTGAGAGCGACTCTCCTAGACATAATAGCCCGGGATCAGACGGGATTTATTCCAGGTAGGGGAATGCACAACAACATTAGGCGCACCATAAACCTTGTTGAAAGTGCTCACAGGAGGAGCGAGGGTATGACCGTAATATCATTAAACGCACAGACGGCCTTTGATCTGATGGATTGGGGCTATATTAGAAAGGTGCTGGCACACTTTGGTTTCAGTCCAGACTTTACAAAATGGATGATGGCGAACTACCAGAATCCCACCACGCAACTTCCAGCCAACGGCATCAGATCAGAGATGATAAATATAACTAGGAGAATGCGGCAGGGATGTCCAGTCTCTCACCTTTGGTCTTTGCCTTATCTATGGAGCCCTTCGTTGACAGGATCCGGCAAAACCCGAAGATAGAGAGGCTCACTGTGGGGGACCATGAATATAAAGTCTCAGTATAGGCGTACAATGTCTTGGTAACAGCGACTGACCTGGATGCATCTCTAGGGCCTCTCTGGGAAGAAATCGAAGAATTTGGGGTGGTCTTTGGGTTCAGTGTTAACCTAGATAAATCTTTAGCACTGGCAATCAATCTTCCCAAACAGCAAAAAATAGACCTTAGTTCTATGATGCCAATTCCCTGGGCCGATGACAAGATCGGATACCTTGGGGTGCAGATTACTAGTGATCCCTCCCGCTTATACCTAAGTAACTTCCCACAGCTATTTAACGACTTCCGACGAGATCTACTGCACTGGGCAAATCAAGAAATCTCTTGGTTCGGGCCAATAGCCACAGTGAAAATGAACCTAATTCCCAGGCTACTTTACCAATCCACTGCGCTTCCGGTTCACATCTCAAAGAGCGAACTGCTCTCCCTGCAGAGGAAAATACAAGAATGTGTCTGGGGGGGGGAGGAGCCCAGAATAGTGAAGAGAATTATGATCCGTGGGAGGGCTCTGGGTGGCCTGGGCATTCCTGACGTGAAGAGGTATGGACATGCAGCACAACTTTCCCACACGTACACTTGGATTCAGCCAATGGACCAGCTGCTGTGGAAGAAAATTGAAGAGGCCTGGTGCCCGGTTCCACTGCCCGATCCCACACACTTACCGACCATAAAAGTCCACGCAAATCGGGGTCCGCTCACAGCGACTAGCATTACCACTCACAGCTGGAAAGCAGCAGCGCGGATGTGGGGCGGCAGGAGCACGCTGGGCCCACTTACACCTATTTGGAACACCCCTAAGTTCACGCCAGGAATCCCACCACACAGCTTTGGGCCATGGAAGGAGGGGGGATTGCAGAAGCTTGCAGACTTCCTGGAAGGTGGTTCTCCCATATCGTTTGAGAGATGCAAAGAGAAGTTTAGCGTGGGAGAATCCGAAAGGTTCCACTACGCCCAGCTCCGGCATTGGATATCGCACAAGGTGATCAGGGAGAAGGGAGCCAGAGATTACTATCTCCAGACCCAAGGGGACGAATTTCAGCGCTCTACCACCTCCTGGATAGGACAGACCCCTCTAAAAAGAAAGGTACATGCTTGAATGGGAGAGAGACCGAGGCCGAGAAATAGACTTAGAAGAATGGTAGACAATTTGAACTAGGCTACATAAGAGCACACAATGCATTTCGAACAGGGAAGGGGGTTATAAACGTTGTTACAGATATTATGTCACCCCAGACCAATTAAACAAGGCTAAACCTCAAATGTCCGCCGACTGCTGGAGAGGGTGTCCAGCCCGGAGCACTCTATATCACATGGTGTGGACCTGCCGAAACGCAGAGGGATACTGGAGGGAGGTGGTGGATCATATCAAAGCAGTTACCGGGCTGTCTATTGAAAGCAAGCATCCCCCATAAGGCAGTAACCTGCCCACAATGAGAGGCAATAAAGGACACACCCCAGGAGGGAATGAGACCAGGACCAAGTGCAGGTGATGTAAAAAGGGTTTTTATCTAACCAATATAGGGCATGCAAAGGACTCTGCAAGCTCCGAGAGCGCTCTGTCTGACAATAGCAAAGACAGTCATATTTATTACAAAACTGCGTCATAGGGGGCACAAAATTCTCGGGGATTGGGTGGTGTTGATTAAACTATAGGTGGTGCATCGAAGAGCTTCTCCAGGATTGGTGAACATCTGTGTGGTGCCAACGTGGGGTGGACGGGTAAGCTGGGCTCATTGGGGTGGAGCTGCCAGGCCGGACGAGGACTGTGTCGATGATTGGTGGCTGCTCTAACACTTTGCCCTTGTGGCCACACACACACAAACACTCATCACATTATATGATTCCAGTTGTCCTGCAAATCCTACAATGGGTTAATCTACGATCACATGAGAGACAGGGGAAGCAACATGCAATGTGAAACTCCACCAATACATCAGTGTACAGTTGCTTTTGACCTATCGACCGGGTGTCATAAATCCAGGTGTCTTGTCAGAGGGCACGGGGTGAGCTGCCTTGTCATTTTATCCTGTTAGATGCGGTGAGAGATCACTTCACGACTTTAGTACAGGGGTGAATAACTGTCTCCATGGCCCATTAACTTGGGGTGAACTGGAGTACTATTGGATCAGTAAGGGCACATTTCTGGCCTCTCGAGGCGGTTGGATTTAGGACCAGGTTGTACATAATTCATTTGGCCAAACTATGGCGGCCTCTGACATGGGGGAGGTAAATACTTGAAGCGGGTCCAGCAGGAATGTGGGGAGGTGAGGCTGTGCTGTTCGAACACCAGCAATCCCTGGCGGGGCTTGGCGGGAGGAGGGGGAGATGGCCTTGTAGCTCTAAGCGATTCTCTGTTCCTGAACTAAACAATATGCCATAAGGGGAGACAGTTACAACAGTTAATAGCATTAGGGTATTTACATGTTTCTAACATTTACAAAATTCGTTTACTGCTCCATACGTAACAATGGGGGTCTGGCAGTGACACATGTATAATATAATGTTAGTTGAACGCATATTGGTAATTCATAGGACATACAAACGAATAACAACGTGGGGTAGCGTCAGGTTGGATTGTATACGCAGGATCAGAGAAGCAATATTTTCGTTTACATTCTTGTTCATAGCAAAAACCGGCTCAATGCCCTTGACGGCTGTTACACTTTTTAAACCGTGTTTCACTACATTACACACAAGTATTCTCTGTAACGCTTTTCATGTTATCCTTTGTACATTAGCAGCAATAATTAGTTGATATAAGGCGGAATCTAACAAGCCCTTCATTATACCTTAAAAGCACATGGTATTTTGCAGTGGCAGGGGTTCATGGAGGAAGGTTATTGACTCCATATATTTTAAATGTTGGGGGTTAGATGCAGGGTCAGGACTTGTTTGATTGGGATGGTTCTTGTTATTTTCCAGACTTGAGCTGCATGTCAGGTCACTTCTAGGACAGTGATGTACTGCAGAAGGTAAATGATACAGTGTTTGTTCTGATACTTGTTTGTGTCTGGTTGCTCGTGAGAACGAGCCTTCAGCGGATCTGCCATGCAGTGGAGGCGAGGGGGGATGTGCAAGGCTCCCTGTGCGTGGTAAGCGGAGGCCCAGTTACATCTTTCGCATGCAGGCTATTCCGCTTAAGGTTTGGCCTGCACATCTAAAATGGAGTCTTGGCTTTTTCAAAATGGTGTCTATGGTGTGTTACAGTACGGGTCGTGTGGCCTTATGTGTCGATCAGCAGCCATCCTGCCTCCTGGGCCAGGTGCATGGGGGGCGATTGATGAGCCACGAGCCTCATGGAGGTGGGGAATGTTGGGGAGGGGGTCCTAACGACCTGCCTACCCATACATTTCCCCCCTTTCGTTACTTAAGTAACTTAAGTAACGAATACTGTAACTCCCCGAGCCTCTGGCGTTCTTTCTCATTCACAACAGCCTCATCCCACACCGGTGTGCCCTTTATTGGCATCCAGGCTCTACATACCCCTCGCAGGCTCTGCCCCATCCTAGCAAACTCGTCTGGTGTGCAGGTCATATATTTACATCCCCCATCTCCTTCCTAGTCCACCCATACCTCTGTATACCATTCCCGTTTTCGGGGCTCCTTTATTGTGGTATGATACAACCTGTCCACTATGTCCCCATCATAATATAATGGCACCATTCTATACTTGAGCTCAGGGTCCTCACCTGTTTGTACTTGTGCTTCTTGCATGATGTGTGCTGCTCCTCTAGTGTTGCCCATTGTCACCATCATCATTGCGCCATTTGGCACTGCATTTGCACAGCATCGAAGACCCAACTGGCACACGCAAAAATCAGGAGCAAAAGTGGCACGATGGGCATCAGCATTTTCACTGTCAGCCCCAGCCAGGATGGTACCTAAGAAAAAATATTCTCGAACCAAGTGCTGGCGTCTGTTCCACCTTCGTTCCTCATTCGTTCCCCCAGGTTGTGCACCGCTGCGATAACATGTGATAACGTTCCATTATTTGCATCTTCAGAAGGTACACATGTGCAACATGCACTCCCGCTTTTTTCGGCAAACACCTCTATCCATCGCCATTAACAGGTCTAGGACATACCTGTTCTGCATGGTCATTAATCGTAGGGCCCTTAGCTCCCCTTGATCACATTGAACCCTTCTTCAGTGTCGTTGGCCAGCTGGATCAGCTGCCAGTGTGTGATCTGGAGCCATTTTGTGTTGGCTCGTGCCATGATACTCGGGATAAGGGAGGCGAAGAACGTTTCAGCAGAATTAAATAGCCGGTACTTGTCTGGAATCTGTGCCAACAGGTCTGGGGAGGCTTTGGATATGTAGTTGGATGATCTCCACTGCCTCGATATCACGTCTTGCGTGTTGCATGAGGACAGGGCATACAATGGTGGTTCTTCTGTTGGTTGTGTATTTCGTTCGCGGTGGGCAGTTGGCACTCCTTTTCCTCCGTCGATGTGGCTCTCCGGGATTACCATCAGAGCCGAATGCAACGTTGCCAGAGAGCATGTGCCCCTCCAGGATTGTGGGAGGTGCAAGTACGCCTGTTTACTGCACACCCAGTAAGTGTCCATGAGTGCTGCTGTCCCCTTTTTCATGTCTGGGATAGTGAGTGTCCGATTGCAGTTCTTATTTGCACCCATGATGTTTTTTCCTTCGCCATGGAGCACAGTCCGTATGAGATTTCTTTTTGCAATTTAAACGGTTTTTCTATGCCGGTCACCCAGATTAGCTTTGTGATATGTTCCTTCCAAACTGGTGTACAGGTTTTCTCGATCCATTGCAGTTTTTCTCCCGGCAGCCCTCGTAGAGCTTCAGCTTTACACAATATTACTTCATCTTTCCATTTATTGTCCAAAAACAATGTCCCTTTGATCATGAAACAAGATTCTTTTAAACATACCACTCCTTTAGCTCTTGAATAGCAGGTTTTTTCGTTTTGCAGCATTTCAAAAAAGACATTGTGTGCCTGGAAGGTGTTCTTAATTCTGAAAAGAGTGAGATGAAGGAGACACTGGGCATCTGCAAGAGGCAGTTCTTTAGGTAGCAGGACCTTAGGTGTGCCTGAGGCATGGGGAATCAAGGAACAGACATAACAACTCTCGTTCGTTGTCTGCTTTGCAGTGGAGCTCATGTCTGCATACCATTTATTGCATTTATGTGGATGCCTGGGGTCTTCTATTGTGTCTAGGCCCAGGCCATAATACTCATCATATTTTTTCCTCTCCGCCTCCCTCCTTCTCCTACTGCTTTTAAGGTAGCTGTTCGCCTCTCTCGCTGCTTGCAACATCACCCCTCCTTTTCCCGCGCCCCCCTTTTCCCATTCATTATATAAGTCCAAAAACCTCTCTGCCATCTCTGCATTCTCTTCTTTCCTACTCGCAGGCCGGCTAGTTTCTGTGGTTGGGTTAACTTCTGGTGTGGGCATTGTGGCAGTAGTGTCATACAACCATGATATAACAGAAGGGTTACAATCATTTAAACCATAGACATTGTACTCTGAGGCGTTTTAGGGGGGAGCTGGACTTGTGGTTCTCTCGCTGCTTGCAACATCACCCCTCCTTTTCCCACGCCCCCCTTTTCCCATTCATTATATAAGGCCAAAAACCTCTCTGCCATCTCTGCATTCTCTTCTTTCCTACTCGCAGGCCGGCTAGTTTCTGTGGTTGGGTTAACTTCTGGTGTGGGCATTGTGGCAGTAGTGTCATACAACCATGACATAACAGAAGGGTTACGATCATTTAAACCATAGACATTGTACTCTGAGGCGTTTTAGGGGGGAGCTGGACTTGTGGTTAGCCTGCGGTTAGTATCATTTGGGGACTGTACATGTGTCGGGTCCGTATCATAACCCCATATAAGCAGAAATCCATCCCATATTAAGTAGGCCCCCTCCTTAACCATTCTGGTTCCATTCCCCATATTAGTTCCATTCCTTCACCCCTCATTCATCTCATTAGAGATGAATGCAATGTACCAGTAGATGACCAGGCCAGAAATCATGATAAAAAAACCAGCTGCCCGTTCGTTGCCATGGTTATTCCTATATGTTTCGTTGCCATGGTTATTCCTATATGTTAAAACATAAAAGTGCATTAAGTATACTCAGTCAAGTTTATTTATTATTGTTACCATTCAATTAAAGAAAAGAGAGAGAAAGAGAGAGAGAGAGAGAGAGAGAGAGAGAGAGAGAGAGAGAGATTTTCTCAATATTTGCAATTCAAAATTATGTATATTTTTCGTCTCTTAAAAATAATTCATTTCAGTACATTTTCTTTTTGTAATGTGTTATCCTGCACCCATGTAGGACATAGTTATTCTTATGTCTCTCTTGCTATTGTGACACGTCTGCTGGGTTTTGTACTTCTTCCTCTTGTTCTTCTCTGACACTATCATAGGCTTTTCGTATGTCTGTTAAATCTATCCAATATCTCAGGCTCTTCCTTTAACAGCCGTTAGTGTGCCATATACTACCTCATATGGGCCATTAAATCTTGGGACATTCCACCTACGTACAAAGCTCCTCACGTATATCATTTCCCCTGGCATTAACTGGCCTTGTGGGTTTTCTTCTATGAATTGTATTGCCTCATTACC
Organism: Ambystoma mexicanum; assembly: GCF_040938575.1. Lineage (NCBI taxonomy): Eukaryota > Metazoa > Chordata > Amphibia > Caudata > Ambystomatidae > Ambystoma > Ambystoma mexicanum. The sequence continues at coordinate 993,260,704 of NC_090923.1, read as the reverse complement.
TTCCTCTCGTGTAAATGGTGGTGCAAGCTGCCTTGATATCATGCGGGCTGCTCTGGTGAGTTTTGTCAGATAGTCATTAAATTCTTCACCTAATATTGTGGCGCTTTTGTGGGCATCTGAATGTCTGCAAAGTGGGGAGTGGGCTGTGTGCATGCGCCTTCCAGTCACTATTTCTTGCGGTGACAGATGGTGGTCCTTACTGGGTTGATTTCTCAACTCGAACAAGGCCAAAGACAGACAGTGCACCCGATTTCCTTTAAGGGAAAAGCACAATTTTGATAACCTCCCCTTCAGGAGGCTGTTGATCTTCTCAACTACACCATTGCTCTGCAGATGATAAATCGAGCATAGTTTCTGTTTAATTCCTAGCTGAGCTGTAACTTCTTTGAAGAGATCGTTGACAAAGTGTGTGCCATTGTCCGAGCGAATGACTTCACAAATTCCCCAGCGTGGGAATACCTCCCTCACTAAGAACTTTGCAGCACACTTGGCATCCGGACATGCACAGGGCCCTGCTTCGACCCACCTGGAAAATGGACAAACTACCACTATCATGTATCGTGCACCATTACATCTTTCTCTCACATCTGCATAGTCAATATGTAGTTCTCTGAAGGGGCCTGTTGCCTTTGGTATTGTCCCTCACAGCGTTCTTAGGGTCATTCCTGAATTGTATATCTGACACATTGTACACTCCATTGCCAATTTGGAAATATGCTCCTGCAACCCTGGAATAAACCAATATTTATGTATCTCAGCGACGATATGTTGTTTTGCATTGTGTGTGGGAAAGTGTAATTGTTGGAATGCTATTTCTAAGAGTTTGATTGGCATTACCACTTTTCCTGTGTTATTTTGATGCCATAAAAGATCAGTTGCTGTCTGACTGCATCCCCTATTTTCCCACAGCTGTTTCTCTTCTTCACTTGCTCCTTCCTGTAACTCTAGTATTTGTGATATGGGCAAGGCATTATAGCCATCTGGGAGATATTCCTCTATGTGTTTGTGTACTAGGTACTCACCTGGCAGTTCTTTCACTAAATAAGGGGCTTCCTTGGCTGCAGCGTCCGCGGCAGCGTTTCCCAATGAGATAACGGCTGTGTTAGTGGTGTGGGCCTGGCACTTCACTATGGCTAGCATGGTGGGGTCTTTCAGTGCTTCAATAAGATCTTTGAGGAGTTCTGCATGTTGTACGGGTGACCCATCTGCCCTGTGGAACCACCTCCGTCCCCACCTTGCCAATCCGCCCTGTACTGTAGTGGTTATGTAAGCTGAATCTGTATAGATTGTAACTGCACACCCTTTTGCCGCATGTAATGCTTCAATGAGTGTGATAAGTTCTGCGGCCTGAGCTGAGTAATGGGCGGGCAGGCGCTGCTGTATTATTACTTCGTACTCACCTTCTTCTAACCTCACAACGACTATTCCTATGTGCTTTTCACCTGTGTCTGGGTTTACTGATCCTGACCCGTCTATAAAGAATACTTCTCCTTCATTTAGTGCATTTTCACTCACCACAGGGCTTTCTCTCTCCTCCCCCTTGTATGTTGTGCAGTCGTGTGCCTGCATATCTTCCAATGTGCATGTTTCTGTGATGAATCTTGCAGGGTTTACTGTTTTACATCTCACTATGTGTATGTTTGCATTAGACAGGATTATCTCGTAGGCAGTGGCTCTTTGCGTTGTGAGTGTGCTTTTTGATCTTTCCAGGATAGCAAACAGGGAGTGCTCCACAAACAGGGTTACGGAGCACCCCATCACTATTGTTGCACTTTTTTCAATGGCGAACGCTGCGGCTGCGAGAGATTGCTTGCAAGCGAAGTGTCCTTGCATGACTGCGTCCAGTGTACCACTGTAATAGGCAAGGGGCTTGTGTCCCAGGGATTTCTTTTGTGTTAGTAGTGCTGTCATGAGGGTCCCCTTACAGTGGGAGAACAGGTAGAACTCGCATTCGTAATCTGGGTTCGCAAGCACTGGCGCACTTGAGATCAGTTCCTTGAGTGACGTGAATGCGTCACTTAGTTCTGCGGACCATTATATTTCTGTGTTTTCTCATTGGGCCTCCTTGAGTGCCTGTAATAATGTTCTTGTATATGCTGCATAATCTAATATCCATGCTCGGCAGTAATTGCACATGCCGATGAATTTTTGCATTTCTTTTACCGTTTTTGGTCTTCCCACCGCTGTAATGGCAGCTACTCTGTCTGGTATTATTTTCTTACCATCTTGTGAGATTAGTTGTCCTAAATACAACACTTCTCGTTGGCAGTACTGCAGTTTTCCTCTGTCAACCTTGTAGCCTTTGTGGGCTAACAATGTCAAAGAGCAATGGATTCTTTCCTACACTCTTCCCCATTTTTTGCACAGATGAGCAGATCGTCCACATATTGAATAATTGCACTATCTGCTGTCCTGTTCCCTAGATCTTCATGTACAATTCGATTGAGTATGCGGGGGCTTTCGCAGTACCCCTGGGGAAGTCTGCAGTGCTCATACCTTTTTCCTCCTAAAGTGAACGCCATCAAATATCTGCACTCCTCCGCCAGTGGTATTGAGTAAAAAGCATTTTTCAAATCTACTACTGTGAAATGATATGCATTCTTTGGGATGCTGCACAGGATGGGTGCTGGGTTAGGGACCAAAGGGAATTATTTTTGGATGATGTCATTGAGGGGGCGTAGGTCTTGGATCATCCACCACGCCCCACCTTTTGCTTTTTTAATCGGGTAAATACAAGTGTTACATGATGAGTTAGAGGGCACTATTATACCTTGAGCCAGTAATGCGCCAATTGTCTCTTTTATCCCTTCTTCTGCTTCCCGGGACAGGGGGATTTGCTTTACCCGGGGTAAAATGGCTCCAGGCTTGAGTTTTATTTTAACTGGGGTGACTCCATGCAGTAGTCCCACATCGTGAGGGCCTGTGGTCCATAGGTTACTGGGCACTGCTTTCATGTCATCATTGAAGAAGGAAGGAGGGGCTCCTACCACTGCCATTAGCTGTACAGGCACTTGTCTCTCCTGTATCATGATATCACAAGGTATCGCTATTTCCATTATTATCTCACCATCACTTTCTGAGTCTGAGAATAGGTCCTCATCTGATAGATCCCGCAATGCGATGTCGTCATTAATGCACAATTCTGTGCGCCATTCACAGCCGTGTATGTACACTGCAATGACGGCTATTCTTTTGGTTGAAATCTGGACTGCATGCAAATCTAGTGACAGCACTGGGCATAATCTCTGGGTGTGCTACTGGTCGGAAGATGAACTCCGCGGGTACCCTCCGTTCGATATTTTTCAATTCTGGGACCACCCGTGCAAATGTTTTCAGCCTTTGAATAAACACATTAGAGTATGCCGCGCCCTACAGGTGCTGTTGCTCGCGCATGCACCACCAGCATTACGCGCATAGGGCAAATCCCTGTAGTTAAACATACTATACCTCATTCTGTAAAGGAGATAGTCATATTAAGTTTACTGAAAAGGTCCCTTCCCAATAGGTTAATTGGCGACTATTCGTAGTATAATAGGGGTGCCCTTACTGTTTTTCCCCCTCCAGTGACATCCAAATCTTCTGTATAAGGAACTTCGACAACAGCCACAGAGAACCCCTGCGTCTCCAATTTATGGTTAGATAGCGGAAACCGGCCTTCACGCAAGCATGATTTCTCAGCTCCCGAATCCATCATAAATATGAACTGTTTATTCCCTATCTGTGCCCCTATCAATGGTTCCTCTGCTGCATTGTAGGTCATAGATAGTACAGGACACGCAAGTGCTCCCTGTGGGCTCTCCTATGCTGGGTGTCTTGTGTTTCCCCCTTGGCTGAAGAGGTTACCTGATACCACTGCCACTCCACGGTACAGGGCATGCGCACCGTTAGCTGTTGCGGCGAAAGGGTTGCCCTGCGTGCATGGCATATGCTCACAGCTCTGCGGGTGCTTTTGTATGTTATGGGGTTGTTCCCTTCTCTGTTCTAGGTACCCTTGCTCTTGTTGCCCTTGTGCCTCCCCCATATGGGCTTCCCGGGTGTGGGTGACCATAAGGTTGGTCGTCTTGGTACATGTTATTTGGCCTGCTTCTGCATTCTCGTGAAAAGTGTATCCATCTTCCACAATTCCAACAATTCCCTTGTCCTCCCCTAGGTCCTTGCCCTCCATACCCACCATTACCCCCGTACCCTTGACCAACCCCTCTGCGTCCCCTGTACCCACCTCATCCTCAGCGGGGGGCCCACACTTGCCACTGCAGTCCTCCATACTGCTCCTGTCCATTCCACTGTGTCTGCCCGCTGCCTGCCCAATTTGCTGCCATCCTCCCTTGTATCGCTACCATTTCCTCCTCCTCCTCTGCCTCCCTATCTTGGGGGAGTGCTGCTACGGCTGCAGCGACCTTCACAGTTTTGTTTGTACTAACTTCACCTCGTCTGTCAACCTTATTTGTGCAATTTCCTTCTCTCTTATCTTTATTCTCTTGCAGTGGTGAACTATTATGCTATGAATTTCTGGCCATCCCTTCGCTTCGATCCCTGCTATTTTGTCGAGTGCTTTCTGCACTTCTTTTGGGAGCCCTCTCTTTATTATAAAGTAGAATAGGGACGTTGACTGGTCCCAGGCTGTACCTGTCTCGGCTCTCCACATCTCCTGCACCCGAAAAATGAAATCCATAGCATCCTCCCCATCATTCATGGTGCATTGCATCACTGACTGTAAATCTGAAGTGTCTGGGAATGTTTCTCTCAGTGCATCCCATACTCACGCAGGCACTGTGTTAAAAGAAGCCCCATCATGGTGGTCACAATCCAATGTTACTCCCGGGAAACCAGCCTTCGCTCATACTCTATCTGCTTGGTCACCTACTGCCGATACCAGTTAGCTCTTAACGTCACCTACCGCTAATGGCACTCCTGCGGTATGCTTCTCAAATGCATATATCCACTTACTTGCCCCGCCTGATAGCGGAGGCAGGGACTTTAGTAAATTTGCTTTGTCCTTCTGGGCCCAGGGTAAGTAATTTGGCCTCCCACCTCCTCTATGTATCAAAGGGAGCTGCAGCTTGCTCTTGGTTACCTTACCTGTACTCACTTTTGATCCTTTCCTTCCCAATATGGCCATTTTCCCCATTCTAGTCATTAACCTCCCTGTCCATTCTTCTTCCATTGCTCTTCCCAGCAGTGTCTCGTCCAATCTTACTGACCTACCTCCTGCTGCTGCCCCCAGCCTTCCATTCTCCTGCTCTTCATCCTCTATATCACACCACAGCTCTTCTTCTATCCCCCCAGTGGCCATCCCCTCTTCTCCTGTGTTTTCTTCACGGTCATGTGGTCCCAGTTCTTTTATTCGAGAGGGTTCTTCCTGGATTCTAAATAGTATTTCCCTTTTCTTCCACCCTTCCTCAGTAGACCTGTCAAGCGGTTGCACCCTAAGCGTTTGTTCTGACCTTGCAGTGCTCGTTCCACTTTGCTCACATATTGTCAGGCTGAGAGTTATCCTGTGTCCGCGGAAGCTGCTGAACCCCCGACAATCCCCCTGAAGTGTAATACTCAGAACCCGATAATTCTCGGCTCTGTTAACTACACCCCAAAGGGAAACGGGGAAGTGGATAACATAAGAAACACCAGGCTGGCGATGTTCTGACTAGCTGATGCAGAACCTGCAGTGAATACATAAGAACATACAGAATCCTCAAATTACTTTACTACCTTTAAATTATGAAAACTTTATATCCTTAACTAAAATGTAAAAAATCATACCTGGTTCTTCTCTTTTAAGATCTTAGAGAAGATTGGAGTAATAGCTGATAAAATCTTTCTAGCTTTCTTGTGGCTTTGAAAGTCTTGAAAATAACCGCAACTCCTTTGAATATTGAACTCTTAAGAACCTTGATTCTTGCCTTGTAAACTGTTAAATGTTCCAGTTAAGAAGACTTAGATGAATCCTGTTCTTTCTTCTTAATAAATAAAGTTCATAGTCTCTTGAAGAACTTGCAAACTTTTCCAAAGTCCGTTGAAACCTTTTCGCGCACACGCGCAAAAATGTACCCGTGCAAAACACGCGCCGAAGAAAACACGCGCTGGAGAAAAAACACGCGCTGAGGAACACACGCGCTAAGAAAACACGCACTGAAAAAAGTCACGTAGCAGTCTTTTCTTACTCTCGCCTACATGCGCTTTAAACACCCATGCTATGAACCCACGCGCTATAGAAATCACGTAGCTGTCTTTTCTCGCACTCGCGTGCTTGCGCTATGACTACACGCGCAATGAACACACGCGCTATGAACACTCGCGCTGGAACGCACACTCTATAGAAATCACGTAGCAGTCTTTTCTCACGAACGCTACGCGCGCAATGAATTCCCGCGCTGTAGTTTTCACGTAGCAGTCTTTTCTCACGCTCGCGCACTCACGCTACGATCACACGTAACAGTCTAACATTGCTCACGCGCGTTTAAAAATCAAACATTGAACTATAAACAGAGTAACATCAGTTCTTCTTTTGAATTTTCATTTACAATCTCCTAAAGTTTCTAATGAATCTGAGCAAAGATTTACATATCCAAATAAAGTCACTTGGCTTAAGAATTTTTTCTTCTCCAAAAGAACTTCCAGAAACTCTCCTGCGAACCTGAATTCTTCTCCTGAACAACCCTGCATAAGTAGCCGCTCGACTGCCAGGATTTGAAAGTTCAAATCCACTAGGCCCAAGACTTTCGCAGGAGCAGCTACAGACACGTCCTCTCAGCTGGGGTTACGACAATGAAAGGCAGAGAGTGACAGTTTAGAACGTTCATTGTTGTCCTGCTGTTCTCTCTGGCCAATCAAGGCTTCTATTGTAAAACTCCATCTTGCCTTGGGCCAGAGCCAGGAATCTGTATAGAAAGGTCAAGGCCAAACCCACATAGAAATAAGGGAAATAATTAAAGGGAACCTAACAGTAATTAAAGGAAACCTGATGACAGTAATTAAGGAAACCTGACAGTATCCTTCTTCTAATGCCCAGTTCCTGGGCCAATCTTATGTGGATTTTTAGCATGAAGCTTAGCAACTAACCTATGGGCATGTACATCAGAAGAATCTTCCTAGGTACGTTCCTCAGGTCCATATCCCTCCCAGTCAATCAAATATTGCAACCTTCCCCTCACTTTCCTAGAATCCAAAATGTTATTAACTACAAACTCCTCTGAAGAATCCTCCATAATCACAGGAGGGGGATGAGTTCTAAACCAGGTACCTGGACTAACGGGTTTCAAAAGACTAACATGGAAAGTGGGGTGTACTTTCAACTGCTTGGGTAACTTTAATCGTACTGCCACTGGATTTATGATTTTTTCAACTTCAAATGGACCCACAAATCGAGGACTAAATTTATTCTTCCCCTTAATTCTTAAATGTCTGGTAGAAAGCCACACTAAGTTCCCTACCTCATACTTAGGAACAGCTTTCTTTCTCACATCCGCACACCTTTTATATCTCAATTTACCTTCTCCGAGTACCCTTTTTGCTTTATCCAAATTATTCTTCATCAGCAACACACTTTCTTCCACTCCAGGATTCCCTGAATCTTCCAAAACCTCAAAACTCAGAAAACGAGGATGAAAACCACGTTCAAAATAAAAAGGTGACATTGAAGTAGCATCCTTATCACAATTGTTGTAGGAAAACTCAGCCAACCACACCAAATCAACCCATTCCTCACTAGCTTGTAGATAACATCTTAAACATTTCTCTAACTCCTGGTTGAGTCTCTCAACTTGTCCATTAGCCTCTGGATGATACACTGAAGTTAAACTAACCTCCACCACAGGTTTTTTACAGAAGGCCCTCCAAAATTTTGAGATAATTTGAGACCCCTTGTCTGAGATAACTTTACAAGGAAGACCATGCAACCTAACCACTCCTTGCAAGAATTTATGAGCCAGTTTTTCAGCAGTAACCTCTCCCTCCATCAGCAAGAAATGTGCTTCCTTAGTAAGAAGATCCACCACAACTAAAATAGTTGTACAACCTTTATCCAGGGGAAGCTCACTGATGAAATCCATAGAAATCATGTGCCAAGGTCGAGGAGGAACAGGTAACGGCTCTAATAAACCATGCGGCTTCCCAACTTGACTTTTTGCCTGTGCACAGACTGCACACGTCTTGACGAAGTTCAAAGTATCTTGACGAACCTTCTCCCACCAAAAATGTCTACGAACTAATTCCAGTGTCTTCCTGAATCCTGGATGTCCAGACAAGAACGATTCATGGCAATTCTTCAAGATCTTTTCTCTTAACTCAACTGTGGGCAAATAAAGCCTATTATCAAAAAAAGTAAGACCCTCCTTTAAACTCCTAGCTGGATCCAATTTCACCCACTCTTCCATCTTCTGTAATGACATAGATTGGCGAACTTCATTCAACACATCCATACCTTTAAAAATTCCAGCTAACAGAAAGCGTTCAGGAGCAATAAGCGGTTCTGGTTCTTGAACCTCTTTCACCTCACTTCTAGGAAATTGACGGGATAGGGCGTCTGCTTTTCGGTTTAAACTTCCGGGTTTAAAAGTCACTAAAAAATCATAGTCTGCAAAAAATAAGGACCAACGAAGTTGTTGTGGTGACAATGTTTTAGCAAACTTCAAAAACAATAAATTTCTATGATCCGTAAGTACCGTAACCATGTGCCTGGCCCCTTTAAGAAAATGTCTCCATTCTTCAAAAGCGGACTTGATAGCTAGCAGTTCACGATCTGAAATCATATAATTCATTTCTGCCGTAGAGAACTTTCTAGAAAAAAAAGCTACTAGGTGTAACTGACCAGTTTTTCCATGTCTCTGTGAAAGCACCGCCCCCATTGCTAGATTGGAAGCGTCCGCTTCCACAATGAAAGGTTTAGAAACATCTGGATGTATCAAAATTGGACTGGTTGTAAATGTCTTTTTTGATTCTTGAAAGGCTTTTTCAGCTTCAAGGTCCCATTCAAATTTTACCCCTTTTTTTAGCAGTCTGTTTATAGGAGCATAGGAGCAACTAGTCATGAAAATCCTTCTATAAATCTTTGATAGAAATTTGTAAAGCCTAAAAAACTCTGTATATCTTTAACCTTTGTGGGGGCAGGCCACTCCTGAACTGCTTGTATCTTCTTAGGATTCATTTCAAAACCTTTTGGCGAAACTATAAAAGCCAAAAATTCCACTGAATCTGCATGAAATTGGCTTTTTTCCAGCTTGGCAAACAAATGATTTTCACATAGTTTTTGCAAAACCAGACGGACATGTCTCTAATGTTGATCCAAATCAGAAGAAAAAATCGAAATGTCGTCTATATAGACAACTACAAAAATATCCAAGAATTCTCTAAAAACTTCGTCAATAAAATATTGGAAAGCCGCTGGAGCGTTGCATATTCTGAATGACATCACCTGATATTCATATAGTCCAAACCTGGTTTTAAACGCTGTTTTCCATTCATCTCCTTCTTGCACACACACTAGATGGTAAGCTCCCCTCAAATCTAATTTAGTAAAAATGGTGGCTCCCTGAATTTGATTAAGCATTTCTGAGATGAGAGGAAGAGGATACCAGTTCTTAACTGTGACCCTATTAACTGCTCGATAATCTATGCACGTTCGGAGGGTTCCATCTGATTTAGGTACAAAAAATAAAGGTGACGCTGCAGGAGACTGAGAATGACGAATAAAACCTTTTGCCAAATTCTCAGTTAAATATTCTTTTAGATAATAATTTTCTTTCTCTGTGAGAGCATATACTCTGCTACTAGGCAACATTGCTCCTGGCTCTAACTCAATTTTACAATCGAAGGTTCTATGAGGTGGTAATTCTCCTGCTACTTTCTCAGCAAAAACATCCCAAAATTCTTGATAACATTGTGGAAGTTGTCCAACAACTGCTCCAACATCATGACCTCCAACTCCAAACTCAGCCAAGAAACAAGACGCTGAATTTATCTGTTTAACTTCTCCCTCTATAGGCCTTCCCGAGAAACAATTCCCTTGATAGAAATCAGATTGCATATCAATTGTCCTAGCACTCCAATCAATCAAAAGATTATGCAGAGTAAGCCAAGGCATCCCCAAAATAATCTTTAACAAAGGGGCATCAATCAACTGAAAAGATATCCTCTCACTGTGACCCCCTGTTAACTCCAGAATCAAAAAACTAATTCTGTGAGTAATTGGACCTGAAAAAAGAGAAGTCCCATCAACTGCTCTAACTTGCTCCACAACCTCCTTCTGAATAATAGGGATTCCCAAAGATTTAGCAAGACCCCAATCCATGAAGTTCCCAGTGGCTCCTGAATCTACCATAACTGGACCCTTTCCCTTAAACTCTGTCTCCAAAAACAAGGATACATCTATTGTGATATGAGGAACAGCAGTCTGCACGGTGTTGGCGATCTGCTGCACCTTGCCTGTTGAAGTAGAATTTCTTTTTGGTGTGAAAGGACAATTTCCTAAAAAATGTCCACTTCTTCCACAATATAAACACAGATGATTTTCTCTTCTCCTAGCCCTTTTTTCTTTAGTTAAAGGTAACCCGGGCCGTTGAAGGTGAATCATTCCTTTTCATCTTCATATCCACTTTAGGTGTATCCACTATGACTAAAGACTTGAAATCACTCTGACTATGACGCCGTTCCTCTCTTCTTTCACTCAAGCAAAAATCGAATTGAATAACTAAATCTATTAAACCATCACAAGTAGAGGGCCGATCTACAATTCCTGATAAAGCATCCTTTAACTCATCTCTCAGACCTCGATAAAACAACAAGGCCATATTTATTCATACTGATTCAGGAAGGTGGCCATGAGACAACATTCATCCAGGAAGGTGGCCATGAGACAACAAGACTTATGTGTTGTGATTACAGAGTAGGAAGTTGAAAGAGTGGTAGGAGTGAATCAGTATGATTGTGTGATGCAGATAGTTGTTTTTTGATAAAATGTTTGATTTTATATTTTATGAAATTTTGATATGAAAATAAAGGTTTTTAGAAATCAACAAACGGTACATTTATTGATATTGATAAATAAATAAATGTTGTGATTAGCTATTCCCTCTTCCGTTGGTCCAATATCAGATTTATTGTTATATTACGCCTGGAGGACCAGGGACTTTAATCAGGCACCCCTTTTGTGTTTAATGACAATAGCAAAGACAGTCATATTTATTACAAAACTGCGTCATAAATCCTTTAGCTGTAGGGGGCACAAAAGTCTCAGGGATTGGGTGGCGTTGACTAAACTATAGGTGGTGCATCGATGAGCTGCTCCAGGATTGGTGGACATCTGTGTGGTGCCAAGGTTGGGTGGACGGGTCAGCCGGGCTCGTCGGGGTGGAGCTGCCAGGCCGGACGTGGTCTGTGTCGATGATTGGTGGCTGCTCTAACACTTTGCCCTTGTGGCCACACACACACACTCATCACATTATATGATTCCAGTTGTCCTGCAAATCCTACAATGGGTTAATCTACGATCACATGAGAGACAGGGGAAGCAACATGCAATGTGAAACTCCACCAATACACCAGTGTACAGTTGCTTTTGACCTATCGACCGGGTGTCATAAATCCAGGTGTCTTGTCAGAGGGCACGGGGTGAGCTGCCTTGTCATTTTATCCTGTTAGATGTGGTGAGAGATCACTTTACGATATGTTAGTACAGGGGTGAATAACTGTCTCCATGGCCCATTAACCTGGGGTGAACTGGAGTACTATTGGATCATTAAGAGCACATTTATGGCCTCTCAAGGCGGTGGGATTTAGGACCAGGTTGTACATAATTCATTTGGCCAAACTATGGCGGCCTCTGACATGGGGGAGGTAAATACTTGAAGCGGGTCCAGCAGGAATGTGGGGAGGTGAGGTTGTGCTGTTCGAACACCAGCAATCCCTGGCGGGCCTTGGCAGGAGGGGGAGATGGCCTTGTAGCTCTAAGCGATTCTCTGTTCCTGAACTAAACAATATGCCATAAAGGGAGACAGTTACAACTGTCTCCCTTAATGGCATTAGGGTGTTTACATGTTTCTAACGTTTACAAAATTCGTTTACTGCTTCATACGTAACAATGGGGGTCTGGCAGTGACACATGTACTATATAACATCAGTTGAACACATATTGATAATTCATAGGACATACAAACGAATAACAACATGAGGTAGCGTCAGGTTGGATTGTATACGCAGGATCAGAGAAGCAATATTTTCGTTTACATTCTTGTTCATAGCAAAAACCGGCTCAATGCCCTTGACGGCTGTTACACTTTTTAAACCGTGTTTCACTACATTACACACAAGTATTCTCTGTAACGATTTTCATTTTATCCTTTGTACATTAGCAGCAATCATTAGTTGATATAAGGCGGAATCTAACAAGCCCTTCATTATACCTTAAAAGCACATGGTATTTTGCAGTGGCAGGGGTTCATGGAGGAAGGTTATTGACACCATATATTTTAAATGTTGGGGGTTAGATGCAGGGTCAGGACTTGTTTGATTGGGTTGGTTCTTGTTATTTTCCAGACTTGAGCTGCGCGTCAGGTCACTTCTAGGACAGTGATGTACTGCGGAAGGTAAATGATACAGTGTTTGTTCTGATACTTGTTCGTGTCTGGTTGCTTGTGAGAACGAGCCTTCAACGGATCTGCCATGGGGTGGAGGCGAGGGGGGACGTGCAAAGCTCCCTGTGCGCGGTAAGCGGAGGCCAGCTACAGCTTTCGCATGCAGGCTATTCCGCTTAAGGTTTGGCCTGCACATCTAAAATGGAGTCTTGGCTTTTTCAAAATGGTGTCTATGGTGTGTTACAGTACGGGTCATGTGGCCTTATGTGTCGATCAGCAGCCATCCTGCCTCCTGGGCCAGGTGCATGGGGGGGCCGTTGATGAGCCACGAGCCTCACGAACGGGAAATGTTGGGGAGGGGGTCCTAACGACCTGCCTTCCCATACACTATTTCGTGGGATCCCAGAATACTTTTGCTGGGCAAAACAGGGGGAGGGGCATTACCGATATCAGGACATGTTTCACGTCTATGCACTCATCTTCTTTTAGCAACAAAAATTGCAATGGCATGGCTCTGGAAAAACGCTGATGGCCCCTCAATCCCATTATGGTGGGCTAAATGCTGGGAGGTCGCTGTAGCAGAGAAGGTCACAGCAATCCTGAACAACTATCTGAACATATGGGCACCCTTCATGGACTATTCTGAAAAGTTTCCTGGACTCACCAGAAGACCCCCATTAACACGCTGGCTCCAGGGTGGAGTGAACTATTAAATTCAAATGCAGGGTTGAGGTCTCCGGCCCCCATGGTCAATAGAGGAGGGGGGGCGGGAAATGCATATACATGGAATATTAGACCCATTATCATTCCATATAGACAAGCTCCTGTTTACGGCCCAGACCCAGATGTTATGTTGTTGAATAATGCATTGTCGATGTCGTTGTGTAATCATGTTGAAAAACCTAATTAAATGTTTTGTGAAAAAAAACTGCAGCGACAATAACTAAAGCACAGAAACCGCCAAGTATCCAGCCACATCAAAATGATGCGAATGTGTAGACTTTGATTAACGCTGCACAGTTTGCAACCACAGTCTCCCAAACACTGACAACTCTTACCACGGTTTCCTCGCATGTTCCTGGAGGTGGCATTGGTGTTAAGTTGATTGCCCGGCAGGACTGTGGTAGCTACATCAACTCAGATGCCCGCAACTGCTTCTCACTGTGCTGCAGTGATGAGAACACCACCATCAGGAGATGGCCTTGTAGCTCTAAGCGATTCTCTGTTCCTGAACTAAACAATATGCCATAAAGGGAGACAGTTACAACAGTTAATAGCATTAGGGTGTTTACATGTTTCTAACGTTTACAAAATTCGTTTACTGCTTCATACGTAACAATGGGGGTCTGGCAGTGACACATGTACTATATAACATCAGTTGAACACATATTGATAATTCATAGGACATACAAACGAATAACAACATGAGGTAGCGTCAGGTTGGATTGTATACGCAGGATCAGAGAAGCAATATTTTCGTTTACATTCTTGTTCATAGCAAAAACCGGCTCAATGCCCTTGGTAAGGGTCTCCAAGGGCAGACATCAGTGTCATTATATTTATAATTGTTTTTTTATAAAGAGCAGTCCCGGGATTCGAACCTGTTTTGCTCTGCATCGTCTTGCATCCAATCCTTGATCATTAACCCTTCCAAATATGCACTAGTCTATCAGTGATGTCCATCCTCACTAATTTTACTTATCGGGAAATCATAGCAGTACTTATATACCTTCGCCATGACAGAGTTGATTCATTGCCTTCCTCCACCAGTTATACACTACATTATGAGACCAAGAGATATGTATCACCAATTATCTGACCTGACTTTGCTAGACCCGTAACCAGAACACTATCAGCACTTATTTACCATCACGATGGCTGAGCTTGATCATTACTTCGTCCAGACATGCACTAGACTATCAGTCCAGGAGATATCCATCTGTGCAGATCTTACTCATCTGGAAACCTCTGAGCAAAACTTCATACCAAGGGCCTACTAGCACTTATATCTCTTCTAATCCTACCAATCTAGGAATGTATCCAGCAGAACTAACGACCAAGGTCCTCTCCAGCACCCATGTTGAAACAATATGATTTGGGACAGATCTAGCTGTCATCATCCAACAGACAACACTAATAAGCAATTGCAGACCCAACAAGAGTCAGGGAGGACCAAGCCTATTAGCTGATCCCAACAGGAGATAGTATCCCCTTGACAGGCACTGGAAACTCGTCAGGAACAGGGTCCCCCTCGAATCCACACAAACACTCAAACACAACAGTATGCTAACTCTTCCCTCTGCACCAACAAATGATAGAATGCAGCTATACCCCTTGATTAAATCGGCCCAGCTGCACACATACTTATATGCCTCCATGGTCACCTCAACAGTCTTTACAATAAAGCTATACCCCTTGAAAAGCGGCCTGGCTGCACACATAATCCCATTCACAAACTCTGCTGCCACCAGAATGCAGCTACTCAAGTCCAACTGGCCTTTCTGCACACATTATACTGATCTCACCTCACACAACCACCACACCATGCCTAGCACTGGAATGCAGCTACACCACTTAATCTGCCCTGGCTGCACACATGCCGATTGTACCCAAGCACTTTACAACACTACTCTCTCCACCGACCTGGACTATATATGTATATTTGTTTGAAAAACATTTATTTTTTACAAAAGAGTTAAAGTTAAACCAACAAAAACGAAGTCTACAAACATCATAAATAATAAAGTTAACCTTTTAACTGCCATGGGCCCCCCCCCCAGTGCCAAGGCCTTCTTTGGTGATTTTAATATTTTGCCATTCAATGCCTTCTAACGTTTTTGTCATGATGCCTACCCCCAGGCATCCGGACCAAGCCCATCAGCCCCGGGAGCAGGCATGTAGACATTTAGTAAAACATCAGCAGCCCCGTCTAGGGGCTATCTGGGTTCAGTCCTGGCGCCTTAGGCGCCAGACTCATAGTAGGAATCAGCCCTGGGTCCTAAGACGCCAGGCTCATAGTCATTACTTATCTCAGGCAGACCATGCTGCAAATGACTCCAATCCAACATGAAGCCTGAAAGGGACTATTTTTCTGCAGGGACTATTTTTTACTCGGGTGTGGTTCTAGGGACTTCTTACCTGGGACTACTTTTGAGGCTATTTAAACCACACCCGACCAGCAACACACGCTTCGCGTTATTCTGCATCCAGCAGCGTAACACTCACCGTGCCTGCAGCCTGCATCCACTCTTCTGTCACGCCCGCCTCGAATCCAGAGCTCCTAAAACAAAGAGGAAAAAAAGGGACAAGATTAGAAAACGAACTTATTTCTATTCCACACCTGATTCTGGATCCATCTTGTCTCCGGACCTGTAAAGAACATAATTTCTGCAAGCGCCACACCTCCAGCTGCAGCGCTGCGCCATACTCACCAGTCTTCACAGCATCCTTGGGGTCGGCGCTGCCTCCATCATTTCTTCACCGAACTTCGGCACCTAGG
Source organism: Ambystoma mexicanum (assembly GCF_040938575.1). Classification (NCBI taxonomy): domain Eukaryota; kingdom Metazoa; phylum Chordata; class Amphibia; order Caudata; family Ambystomatidae; genus Ambystoma; species Ambystoma mexicanum. The sequence goes on along the minus strand of NC_090923.1, from coordinate 993,244,642 downwards.
AGACAAAAGAAAACCACAAGGTGAGCCGAGGGAACCAACAAATATAATTCTTACCACCATAGACTTACCTGATTTACCACCGGAGGCATCCTTTTGTGACTCTCCATATTTTCACGTGCCGCATCTGTAAAGAGAGACAAAACAACAGGTTTTCCTTGTGCAACATTTACCGGACAGCGCCGGGTGACACAGACTCTTACCTGAGCGCCACCAGCTGCCACAAGAGCATCTTTTCACGAGCCAGCTGCAAGACAAGAAAGGAAGGGGGGAACAAGAGTGAACATCAGACGTATTGAAATCTATGAACTTAATACTTACTGGTCCTCACCAGGAACATCAGAGTCAATACTCTCCGGAACTCTCCCGAGCCTTCAAACCAGTGAAGTAACTGGAATCGACGCGCCCCTGCAAATCCACGCAGGATGGAGAGCTCATCTTTCAAGAATATAAGGTGAGATTGCTGTGAGGGCATTTCGGAGGTGATTAGTTGGGGAGGACTGTGGGGGTGCCATCACTTGAATCCACAAGTGGCTAAATCCATCTCTCCACTTGCAGGAGAATATTTCTACGGGTTAAGCAGACAAGATTAGGAGGGCAGATCCAGTCAGTCATCGCTGCACTACGCATCACGTGGGTGGAGACCGCAGCTGTCCGGGTCCGACCGACGCCCCGTGGGAGCCAGGTGAGCGTAACAGAGCGCGAAGCCTATCTACAAATCCCCACCCGGGCGTTATGGAAACCTCAGAAACCGACCAACTAGCCCTATTGTTGGGGGAACTTAGGGCAGAAGTGCACTCCGCGCGCCAAGAGACTAATGCCCTCAGGAGAGAACTGATTGTGTCAAAGGCACGCACTGATGATCTTTCTAGACAATTACTGCAAAACCAAGCTGGGCAAACACCATTACCTGGACTCGGGGGGAATCCAACTCCTGTTTCACCGAGCAATCCTGTCCAAGTGGTTCTACCAGGGAGCATTCCTTTAGCTCCACCGAATGTTTTGCTGGGGACCCAAAAATGTTCGCCGTGTTTATGAACCAATGCCGCTTGCACTTTTTATGCAGACCTGGAGCTTTTCCGAACGACCAAACCAAAGTAGCCTTTGTACTATCATATTTTAGTGGCAGCGCAGCGGATTGGTCAATTCCATTAGTTAACCAGGATGACCCTCTTCTTCGGGATTTTCAAGGTTTTCAATTGAGCATGGAAAGACTATTTGCCAGACATTCACAGGGACAGGCCCTGGATAACGAACTTTTATCATTACGACAAGGTAACCAGGATCTACTAACCTATATAGCCACTTTCAATAGGTAAGTGGTGGAAACCGGATGGCCAGTGGTAAAACGAATTACATTATTTCATCGTGGACTTCGGGGTGAACTCAAAGACGTTTTGGCCCAAGTTGTGAACCCACCTCAGGATTGTGCAGAATATATAGACTTAGTGGTCCAGTTAGACCACCGACTTCAGAATAAAAAGGCTGATCGAGCTAAGTTCGAGAATCGGGTATTGGTTAAACCCAATGTTACCCTCAAAGGAACAGATGTATCAGAACCGATGCAGATCGGGGGGGTCAAGGGACCCTTAACTCAAAAGGAAAGAGAAAGAAGACGGCAGATGCAATTGTTTCTGTACTGTGGGGCCTCAGGACATTTTCTACGGGATTGCCCTATAAAAACATCTAAAAAAGTAGTCGAGTTGCTGATAAAAATCAAACAGAGCCTGATTTGGGAAATGACCACGTCAGACAAGCGTAGAGGTCCGTTTGTCGAGCTTGAAGAAGGATACTCAGACCTCGCACTTCATCATACCAATGGTCCTTATAGATCCAAGGCAGCCATCACGTATGCACACAGTGAGGGCATACATTGATAGCGGGGCCATAGGAAACTATGTGGACCACGAGTTGGCTTCCACGATGTATCTATCTCTCTGCAAAAAGACCACTTCGGATGTCATCACCAAAGTCGATGGAACTGAAATTGCCTCTGGGCCTGTAACTCATTCCACCGCAGAGATGACACTATTGGGTCAGGATGGGCATCTAGAGACCATTGTGTTTGATTTAATCAAAGCCCCGCAGTTCCAAATAATACTGGGGATACTTTGGTTGGAAACACATAATCCTTGTATTGATTGGTGAGAGAAGAGAATAACCTTCCCGGATTGTGCACATACTTGTTACCCAAAAAAAACCTTGAACCGAGGCCTGGCCACAGTCGCTACTCCAGTCATGCAGTTTCCTCAGGAATATCAAGAATTCCGGGATGTTTTCCAAAAGGAACAGGTAAACACCCTACCACCTCACAGATCAAACGATTGTCAAATCGATCTCATACCCGGTGCACAACGTCCATGTATTAGGATCTACGCCCTTACGGAACCCGAAAACCTTCACCTACGACAATACTTGGACCAATACCTTGCTAATGGCTTCATTCGTCCATCCAAGTCCCCTGCATCTTCAGCTTTGTTCTTCGTGCCTAAAAAGGAAGGTGACCTCAGAACGTGCATAGACTACCGTGCATTAAATCAGATCACGGTTAAGAACCGATACCCATTGCCTCTGATCCCCGAATTACTAGACCAAGTAAAAGACACTTGCATCTACACTAAATTAGATCTCCGAGGGGCATATCATCTGGTACGTGTAAAGAAAGGCGATGAATGGAAGACTGCTTTTCGCACTAAGTACGGCTTATTCGAATACCAGGTGATGCCCTTCGGGTTGTGCAATGCACCGGCAGCCTTCCAGTATTTTATGAACGATGTCCTTCGTGAACTCATTGACGTCTGTGTTGTTGTATACATAGACGATATTCTAGTGTACTCCTCACCAGAATCAGGCCATGTGAAGCACGTTCGTGCAGTCCTTGAGAAACTACGCCAGCACAAGTTATATGCGTAATTGGAAAAATGCGTTTTTCATGCTACAGAAGTTGAATTCCTTGGATTTATCCTGACTCCAAAAGGAGTCCGAATGGACTCTCGAAAGGTGGACGCCATCCTCAAGTGGCCATCACCCAGTTCAGTTAAAGGGGTACAAAGGATGCTCGGATTTGCTAATTTCTACCGCAGATTCATTCCGGATTTCTCACATGTTGTACACCCTATCATAGCACTTTTGCGAAAAAACAAATGCTTCTTGTGGACGGAAGAAGCTGAAAAGGCCTTCCAAGAGCTGAAAGCGAAATTCACGTCTGCACCTGTCTTAAAGCATCCATGCCCCGAACTTCCATACATAGTTGAAACTGATGCATCCAGTTTAGCCATGGGAGCTGTCCTGTCCCAGAAGGATCCTGAAACCGGTCAACTTCACCCAGTAGCATTTTGGTCCAGAAAGTTCTCGTCACCCGAGTTAAACTATGCGGTTACCGATAAAGAATTATTAGCCATCAAATCCCCCTTCAAGGCTTGGCGGCATTATCTTCTCGGTGCCAGGCATACCATTACGGTAATCACCGATGACCGGAACTTGCAGTATTTAAAAACAGCCAAAGCCCAATCGTCACGTCAACTTCGATGGGCATTGTTCTTTGCCGAGTTCAATTTCGTGAACACTTATCGACCAGGTTGTAAAAATGGCAAGGCAGATGCCTTATCCCAAATAGGGATGGGAGAAGCATATGCGAACCCGGAACCGGTTCCTATAATTTCAGAACAAAGAATTCTTGGCATAACCACTCTACAGACACTAGAGGATATTCAAGTAAAGATCCAACAACTCTTTGATCCAACAGCCCTGCTGGACTGGGTGAAGAAATGCCCGGACTACTCAGTCATCAATGACCTACCTTATTATCAAGGGCGATTATTTCTACCACACAATGAACTACAAGAACTAGTCATCTCCAATTATCATGACACCCTGATGGAAGGACACCCAGGTATCGCAAAAACTGAAGCTAAAATTAAGAGACAATTCTGGTGGCCCACCTGGCGAAAAGACGTAAAGTAATTTGTAATGTCTTGTGGTATTTGCGCCCAAAACAAAAGTCAGAAGAAAAAACCAGCTGGCCTCTTACAACCTTTGGATATTCCACCTACACCATGGCACACATTATCGTTAGACTTTATTACAGATCTACCTCCATGTAATGGATTTAACACCATTCTAGTTATTGTGGATCTTTTTTCCAAGATGGCCCACTTTATTCCTCTAAAGGGATTACCTTCTGCTTCAATTCTGGCCAAGGAGTTCCTCGAAAACATTGTTCGAATACACGGATTTCCTTCCGTATTGGTCTCTGACCGAGGAAGTCAATTCATTTAACATTTTTGGAAGAAATGTTGTCAACTGGCGCAAATCCACGTGAGGTTATCAACCAGTCACCATCCCCAGACCGATGGTCAAATGGAGAGGACCAACCAGACCCTTGAACAGTACCTACGTTGCATGCTACACCAGACCGAAAGTAATTGGAAAGATATTTTATGGATTTCCGAGTATGCATACAATAACTCTGTACATTCAGGAACCGGACAAAGCCCCTTTTATACCATATATGGACATCACCCTCGAACCTCAGAACTAGATTCGCCTCAGCATTTAGAAATGCCTGCAGTTAGTCATTTGCATTCTACTATTACACAAGCATTTAAAGAGGCAACAGAACATTTGAAACAAGCAAAAGAGAAATATAAGAAAAATGCTGATCAACATAGAAGTGAAACTCCACAATACCAGATTGGGGATCAAGTTTGGCTGGCTACAAAACACATACCTCTGAAGGGAACTCAGACTTTTAACCCTAGGTATTTGCGACCTTACACTATTAAGGCCATTATCAACCCGGTAGCCGTCAAATTGGAATTACCCTCTAATATGCGCATTCATCCTGTCTTTCATGTTTCACTTTTAAAACCAGTTCAACCAGCAACACGATTAACCAAACCACCCAACCCCATGTTTATAGATGGAGAACCTGAATTTGAGGTAAAAAATATCCTGGACTCCAAGATGGTTAAATCAAAACTTTTTTATTTAATCGATTGGAAGGGCTACGGACCACAAGAAAGGTCATGGGGACCTAGTGACCAAGTCCATGCACCCGGGTTGGTGAAAAGATTCCATCGGAACTTCCCAGACAAGCCAGGGCCCAGGGGAAGAACAAATTTAGGAGGGGCCTTGGGGGGGAGTGCTGTCATGATGCCTACCCCCAGGCATCCGGACAAACCCATCAGCCCCGGGAGCAGGCATCTAGACATTTAGTAAAACCTCAGCAGCCTCGGCTAGGGGCTATCTGGGTTCAGTCCTGGCGCCTTAGGTGCCAGGCTCATAGTAGGAATCAGTCCTGGCACCTAAGGCGCCAGGCTCATAGTCATTACTTACCTCAGGCAGACCATGCTGCAAATGACTCCAATCCAACATGAAGCCTGAAAGGGACTATTTTTCTACAGGGACTATTTTTTACCCGGGTGTGGTTCTAGGGACTTCTTACCTGGGACTACTTTTGAGGCTATTTAAACCACACCCGACCAGCAACACACGCTTCGCGTTATTCTGCATCCAGCAGCGTAACACTCACCGTGCCTGCAGCCTGCATCCAGTCATCTGCCACGCCCGCCTCGAATCTGGAGCTCCTAAAACAAAGAGGAAAGAAAGGGACAAGGTTAGAAAACAAACTTATTTCTATTCCACACTTGATTCTGGATCCATCTTGTCTCCGGACCTGTAAAGAACATCATTCCTGCTCGTGCCACACCTCCAGCTGCAGCGCCGCGTCATACTCACCAGTCTTCACAGCATCCTTCGCGTCGGCGCTGCCTCCATCATTTCTTCGCCGAACTTCGGCACCTAGGAGACAAAAGAAAACCACAAGGTGAGCCGAGGGAACCAACAAATATAATTCTTACCACCATAGACTTACCTGATTACCCACCAGAGGCATCCTTTTGTGACTCTCCATATTTTCACGTGCCGCATCTGTAAAGAGAGACAAAACAACACTTTTTCCTCGTGCAACATTTACTGGACAGCGCCGGGTGACACAGACTCTTACCTGAGCACCACCAGCTGCCACAAGAGCGTCTTTTCACGAGCCAGCTGCAAGACAAGAAAGGAAGGGGGGAACAAGAGTGAACATCGGACATATTGAACTCAATTAACTTAATACTTACTGGTCCTCACCAGGAACTCTCCGGAGCCTTCAAAACAGTGAAGTAACTGGAATTGACGCATACCTGCAAATCCACACAGGATGGAGAGCTCATCTTTCAAGAATATAAGGTGAGATTGCTGTGAGGGCATTTCGGAGGTGATTAGTTGGGAAGGACTGTGGGTGTGCCATCACTTGAATCCACAAGTGGCTAAATCCATCTCTCCACTTGCAGGAGAATATTTCTACGGGTTAAGCAGACAAGATTAGGAGGGCAGATCCAGTCAGTCATCGCTGCACTACGCATCACGTGGGTGGAGACCGCAGCTGTCTAGGTCCGACCGACGCCCCTGTGGGAGCCAGGTGAGCATAACAGTTTTCTGTTTCATTAACCTCTTAAGTGCCAAGGACGAGCTAGCTCGTCCTTGGCAACAGGGAGGTAATCCCAAGGACGAGATACCTCACCCTGGCACTTAAGGATTTAAGGTAACACCATAATAAACTTTATTAATACATTTTAAAAACTATTATATTAAAATCAAATATCATGGTAGTCTTAACTCATCCTGTTTTTAGTGTGCAATATTTTGTTTTTGCTCTAAAATGCGTAATAGGGAAAGTAATGCAATGTGTTGTGTGGATATTCCTTTTTAATACCATTATTAAATGTTTTTTATTTATTTATGTTTTAATGTGTATTACACTTGGGCTGCTTTTGTTAGTATTTACAGTTTGCATTATTTACTAAATTGAATATAGCACAAGTTACATGTTTGCATTTTTTATGCAAAGTGTAATGAGTATAAATGTTATGAATGTATTTTTAATTGTAGAAATAAATATTACTATGCTTTTACTTCATATGATATTGTAATACTTTTTGAGTTGTTCGGCGTATGTTTTATGTTTGTAATGTTATGTGTATTGTTTAGTAAAGTATATGTATTTACAATGATGATATGTAACTTGTTAATTGCTATTGTTTTATATGTATAGTATGACATTTGACTACTTATGTATATTTTGTTATTGTAAATGTATTTCCTAAAATAGTCTGTGTACTTTTTGAATTGCAATTGTTTGCAGGAATTAAGCTTGTGTATATTATATTTTAAGTTTATTAAGTAGTAAAGTGGTATTACAAAAATATTTTAGACTTTATTTTAACTTATATTATAAGTCTACATATAATGTACTTTTGAATTATTTTACATTTTATAGAAATATTTTTTATGGATGAAACTGTTAACATGTTATGATGATATTGTATGCTTTTAAGTGTATGGGTGAGTTAAGGTTACCATGATAATTGATTTTACAATATATATTTTTGTAAAGTTTTAATAAAGTATATTATGTTGTCACCTTAACTTTATTATTTCTGATGTTCGTAGACTGTAGGTTTTTGTTGATTTAACCTTAAATCTTTTGTAAAATAATAAAAGGTTAAAAAGTTCAAATAATTTCTAGTTTTATTATGGTGATTATTGATTTTGATTATGTGTTGAAATATGTAGTATATGCATGTAGTATAAGCGGTTGTGTGTTGCATAACAATACATAGCTGAAGTGTATTTGTTGTGAGTGTGTGTGTTGTACGTTTCTGTGCTGTAAGAGTGTGTGTCATATGACTGTGTGTCATGTGTGCTGCAGGTGGATGTGTTGAAGGAGCACATGTTGTGGGAGTGTATGTTGAAGGAGCGTGTCTCATAGGAGCACTTGTCGTACGAGTGTGCGTGATATAAGTGTGTGTTGTAGAAGCGTGTGTTCTAAGAAGGTGCATAGTAAGAGTTTGTGTAAATAGTGTTGCTATACAAAATGTTAATCTCACACATGTATGTGTAGGGTTTTAATATAGACTGTGCCTCCATTCTGCTCATGCATTGTACCCCTCCTATCCATTTAAAAGGTCATATTAAAGTCAACATTACATTTAATGTGGATTTTTAATATGTATGAGAGACGTACATGACCGTAAAACTCATGCGCTCTGGGAACGTGATTGCAGCCCTTCTTGTAGGTGCCTGTGTGGTATGGGTATGTGTAGAAAGAGTGTGTTTTAGAACAATGTGTTGTAGGAGTGTAATTCATAGGAGCATGTGTTGCAGGAGCATGTGTGATATGAACGTGTGTGTTTGTGAAGTAGGAGCATGTGTCATAGAAACAAGTGTTTTAAGAGTATACGTGGTGGTGGTGAGCGCAGTGCGGTTGAGTGTGTATGCTGTGTGTGTTGTATATAGTTCTGTAGGCATGATAATGTTGGCTCCATTTTGTTGCTTGCATTATGTACTTCATTGCATGAGTATATGTGTGTAATGTGTATGCAGTGGGTTGCAGGTAGTATGTGGGCATGATAATGGTAGTTGCATATTGTTTCTTGAATTATGTATTTCCTTGCTTCAGTGCATGTTTGTAGAATGTAAGTAGTGGGGGTGAGTGTGTATGTTTTGTGTGGTCAGGATAATGTTGGCTTCATATTGTTTCTTGAACTATGTTTTTCCTTGCTTGAGTGTATGTTTGTAATCTCTATTGTAAGGGTGCAGACTGTAAGGATGGAGACGTATGAGTCTGACACAATGGTGGCAACGTGATTGGCAAAGACTTTTATTTTGCTCCCTTACTCTAAGTGGGGTTTCCCTGCCTCTAATAGAAAAACTAAGGAGCCAGTCAGAATGTCCAAATAAATACAAAAAGTCCACCTTCGGGTCAAAATGCCTACTTCTATCCCTTACACTTGTAACTAAAAAGAAAAGGATTGTGGGTTTTCTTGGTCCAAAAGAATGGTTACTTTCTTCCTGACAATGAGCCACAGTTTTCAATGCAGTGAAAATTGCACTTGTGAGAATAATACCCTTCTCCAGGTCTTGTCTGAGAAAATAAACACAGTTCTATTTCTCAAGGGCTGGGCGGAGTGAATCCCTTCCACCCAAGCCCTTCTCTGCTTTTAACAATTCACAGTTCAGTATTATCAGGGGGGAGGTGGGGTGCCTCCTGTTCCCCTGGTTTGCTTTGCACTCCAAAGTTATATGAGTTCCCAGTCTTATAGGTGCGCGTACCAGACCAGTGGATTTCTCTTTCCTTGGAGAGTTAAACCTGGTTTACTCTCCTGGCAGGGACTGGGACTATGAAGATGATTTGGTTTGATCTTCTAAAATAGTGTGAGTCCCAGACCAGTGGGATTCTTCTCTCCTGGTTTTGTAGACCTGGTTCACTATCTTGATCTTCGTAAAACAGTGAGGGTCCCAGACCAGTGGGATTCTTCGCTTCTGGAATTGTAGACCTGGTTTACTCTCCTGCGAGGTACTGTGACTATGAAGACGCTTTGGTTTGATCTTCTAAAATGGTGTGAGTCCCAGACCAGTGGGATTCTTCTTTCCTGGTATTGTAGACCTGGTTCACTATCCTTCCAGGTACTGTGACAATGAAGATGATTTGACTTGATTTTCACAGAAGGATGTGGGTCCCAGAGCCATGTGATTCTTCTCTCTTGGTATTGTAGATCTGGTTCTCTATCCTGCCAGGTACTGTAACCATGAAGATTACTTGACTTGATCTTCACAGAAGGGTGTGGGTCCCTGACCTGTGGGATTTTAGCCCCTTGGTATTGTACACTTGATTCACAATCCTGACCAGGTACTGTGACTATGGAAGATGATGTGACTTGATCTTCACAGAAGTGTGTGGGTCCCAGTCCAGTGGGAGTCTCTCCCCTTGCTGCTGAAGTTCTTTTTCAATAGAGGTCTTAGCTTTTCCCCCAGGGGCTTCCCTGTATTGTAGGTCGAGCGTCTGACAAGGCCATCCTGCTTCATCATATGCTTGGGGCAGAAAAAGCTTAAGTGCTCCTATTATGTGTGGAATTAGTGAGCTCTTTCTCTTCCCAACTGTAGCATGTCATCATACAAGACATTCCTAGATGTAAGTTCTTGCCTTTTTTCAGTGTCATGATCGAATTCCTCCCAATTTAAAATACTTCTTTTGTTTTTCTTCATGCTTTTATTAAAAAATGCAACTTTTTTGTAGTTAAACACAAAACATAACAACCATATCAATCCAATACTAATGCACACTACCATAACAATAATCCAAAATGTAGAAATCTTTCACCGTTGGTTTATAAAATCATTGTCCTGAAAACCTCCCCCTCTTTCTCCACTTGTTGGCCTTCTATAAAGTCTTATAGCTGAACAGAAAGTTAATGAAAGTTTGCAAATACTTCCCATTATGCTGTGCTCTGCTCCGCTTCTCAATGGCAGGTGGTGCTCTTGTCTTTGCACACATCAGTAATGTGAACCCATCCTCGGCGTCCCTCAATCTTTACGGCAGTCGGTGCTGAGTAAGTCACTGTGTGTGGACCAGTGAAGTGCTCCTCTTTCCACTTCCTGATGTGGTTTTTTATTTACACCCTGTCCCATGGATAGAGAAGTGCTGCTTGCGGAAACTGTCCCCCTTGATCACTTGTTTGCTCTGCCAGAGTTCTAGGCCTTGTCTGCAGGGATAAATATCGAAGCTATTTTGTACGTTCTGTGAGATACATATGAAACTCTCCCCCCCCAGAATATTAGCAGAGGAACAGGTGTCAGAGATTGTATGTGATGGAGATGTAGGAGCATGCATTCTCCGAACTGTAACAATCTCACGTGGAGTGAGAGGATGATCTCTTCCAGGCAAATTGTGCAAAGTGAAAATTACATGAGGTAAGGAGTGCAACCATGATTTTCCAAGCGTATGTGTTAGCTTTGTAATGTGCATTTTTAATAGGCCATTCATCTTCTCAACCAAACGGTTGGCTTGTGGGTGATGAACCATGCATAATTTGTGCCTGATCCCCTGGAGGGCCATTATTTCCTTAATCAAATCATTTGCAGAATGATGACCATTGTCAGAGCGAGTTTCATCTGGGATCCCCCACCTTGGGAACACCTCCATCACCAAGAATTTCACCGCTGAATGGACGTCATTATGGGCGCAGGGACCAGCTGCAAGCCAACATGAAAATGGACACACCACTACAAGCATGTATCTGTAAGAGGTACATTTGTCTTGCATATCAACTTAGTCGATATGCAAGTGCCGCAAGGGCCCCTCTGGGTACAGCAGCCTTCCCCATCATACTCTTAAAGTGTGACCTGACAAGGATTTTTAGCATATCATACAGTTGTTTACAAATTCAGAAACATTCTCGTTTAGGTTTGGCACAAACCAGTCTTCACTTATCTCTGCAGCCACATGCTCTTTTGATATGTGGGCAGGGTAGTGGAGCTGTTCTAGTGTCACTTTCAACAACTTTTTTGCCATTACCACCTTGCCTGTGCCATCGTGCCACCAAATTAAATCTGTTGGAGACCAAGAACATCCTATACAATTCGTTTTCATCATCTGTTGCTTTTCCCTGTTTTTCTATTATTTGTACTAATGGGATTGCATTAATATTTTCAGGCAATGCACCTTTTTCCTTGCTAGTTTTTCTCAGTGCCATAAGAGGTATTTTTTCTCCTTCACCAGAGAAAAGCACGTGTCCCTTCTGGCAGATACACTGCTTCTTTTGCTGCTTTATCTGCTCTTTCGTTACCCAATGAAATTAAATCTTGCCCTCCTGTATGGGCCTTGCACTTTATTAACACCCATTCTATGGGAGTGGTAACAATTCTAATAAGTTACTCAATAGTGCTGCATGTTGTACTTGTGTGCCATCACTTCGTTTGAACCGTCTCCTTTCCCTACATGGCAGCCCTGAATGCACAGTGGATGTTACGTATTCAGAGGCGGAAAAGATGTTAACCACTTGAACTTTTGACATATTTAGTGCCTCAATTAACGCCACTAATTCTGCTGCTTGTGCAGAGTAGTGTGCTGGCAATCATGTGTGTGAGTACACTATCAACTCCTCTTCCTTGTGTATTCCATGTTTGTGTCCCACTGCTGCTGAAACTGAATGTCTTTGTCCTGTACTTTGGTCAATACTTGAGCTTCTATCAAAAAAGATCATGTCCCCCCCTTCAGTCACTTCCTCTTTTACCGGGGAGTTTCCTTCACTCCTATCTATGCATGCAACACAATCATGTATGTAATATCCCTCCTCAATTTGTTCTGCAATTAATTCTGCTGGGTTTATTGTTCTGCACCTTACCACCTCTATTGCAGGGTTTGTCAGTATTACTCTGTACCCTGAAGATCTCTGAGTTGTCAATGTTGATTTGGTCCTTTCTAATATTATGAACAGTGCATGTCCCACGTACAAAATTACAGTGCTCCCCATTGTAATTGTGGAAGCTTTCTCAATTGCAAATGCAGCAGCAGCAAGTGCTTGCTCAGATGGGAAGTGTCCCTGCATTACTGGATTTAGTGATCCACTGTAATAAGCAAGTGGCTTGTGTCCCTGTCCCTTCTTTTGTTTTAGTACAGCTGTCATTACTTTACCATCTGAATGGGAACACAAGTGAAACTTCTCTTTGTAATTGGGTGTGGCCAATACTGATGCATGTGCTAGCTCATGTTTGAGTTTGTCAAAACGTTCACCCATTTCAGCTGTCCATTGCATGTTGCTTTTGTCTGAGCTTCTTTAAGTGCTTGTAGTAATGGCCTGTTATACGTGGAGTAATCAGAAACCCATGCCCTGCCCTAGAAACTGTTGCATTTCTTTCACTGTCTTTGGTCTGGGTGGTTTATGTATTGCCTCAACTCTCTCTGGTGTTATTTGTCTCATGTCTGCTCACACAATCTGGACCACGTGAACAATTTCTCACTGTCAACTTTGTACCCTTTGTCAGCTAGCAATGTCACTAGTGTCACTGAGTCCCTTCTGCAATCCTCTTCTGTTGTGCTCCACACTAAAAGGTAATCTACGTATTGTATCACTGTGCTCCAACCTGTAAATTGCTCAGATCCATTTGTATTACTCTGTTGAATATGCTGTGCCCCTCACAGTACCCTTGAGGCATTCTTGTATGTTTGAATCTGGTCCCGAGATGCATAAATGCAGTGATATACCTGGAGTCTGGATGCAGGCCAATGGAGAAAAAGGCATTTTTTAAATCTACAACTGTGAAGTAGTATGTCTCTGCTGGAATGCTACACAAAATTGTCACAGGGCTTGGAACTAATTGGTATTCTGCATCAATAATGTTGTTAAGGGGGCATAAATCCTTTATGAAATGCCATGCCCCTCCCTTTTGATGTTTTAAATGGATAGATAACCGTATTGCAGGGTGATGTGGATTCCTGTATTATACCTTGCTGCAATGTCACATATATGCCCTCATCTGCTTCTCGGGACATGGGGTATTGCTTCACTCATGATAACAGAGCTCATTCTTCTATTTTAATGTGTACTGCCCCTGCCCCTTTTAGTATGCCCACATCAAGGGGTCCCTTTAACATAGGCCCTTTGAAACTTTCTCCAGATCCTCCTGCAAGTATTTTATTTCTTTCTTCACCAATTGTGTCATCTGAGACATCTGCTCTTTATTTTATGTGCACTGGACATGGTATGCTCAGTTCAAACACTACCTCTCCCTCCTCATCGTCTTTGGTAGCAAATAATTCTGTGTCTGTTACTCCTGTCAGTGTCAGGGTGGGATCGATTCATAGAATTGATCGCCAATCCATGTTGTCATCATAAGTAGCAACCAATATAATAATGTCTTTTCTCATCACTACTTCCTCTAGGTATAGCAGTGTATATGTGCCTGAAGTAACGGTGGAGGGGTACCATGGTCTGAACAGAAGTTCATTGTATAATCGAAACAGCTTTCCATCAATTTCAGGGGTCCATCCCAGCAGCACCTGCACCCCATACAGGAAGACCTGTCTGTGTGTGGTTATCCCTCTCATTGTGCTGCGTGCATAGTATGCCTATATCAACACTGCTACCCTGGCTGGGTACATCCCAGGTGTGGTGCACACCATCCCCTTCTCTGAAAATGAAATTGTGGCTTTCAGTTTGCTTAACAAGTCTCTTCCTAGAATGTTGATATGTGTGTTAATGGCAAATCTTTAGTCAGGAGAACATTCAAAACTTTCCTCGAAAAGCCTTGTGTGTCAACATTGATGTTGGATAATAGAAATCCCTCTTCTTTTATAAATGATCTGGTCACCCCAGTATCTATGAGAAAGGGAAATCCCCTCTGTCCTATGTGAACTGCTACCTCAGGCTCCTCTTTAGGGTCTTCAGTTGCTGCTAGGACAGGTCACACTTGCACTTCCCGTGGGCACCCCTATTGGGAAAATGTGTTTGCAGAAGATGTGAATGGATTTCCGCCCACCACTGCCACTCCCATGTATTGGGGCACTGCATGCCATCCCATTATTGTTACTTTTTCTTGTACCTGTGTGTATGCTTGTGCTTGAAGTACGCTCACTGTACCTTGTGTTCCCACCATCTCCCCACCTTGTACTTGTGCTTGTCCCTGGACTAGTATACCCTGTGGATGTGTGGGCAGCAATTGTAGTTGCTGCTGTGGTATCACTTGCCTCTGTTGAGGTGTCTGCGTCTGCATATATACCTGCTGTTGCTGCACTCCTTGCTGCCCTGCTTGCGCAATATGTGGGCATGTTTGGGCAAAATGACCAAAGTTGGCACACGCAAAACATTGTCATCCAAACTGTGGCCCAATACCCCTGTAACCAACTCCCCTTCCTCTTGCATAATATCCTCTTCCTGTCTGTACAGTCCCGTGTATTTACTTACTCCTCCCGCATATGAAAACCATCGGCTGTTGTGTGTTGGTAAATGCTGATTGTTGTTGCATCTGTACCGTCCCCCACTGCTGATTATAAGGTGCTTGCATGTATCCTCCTTGTTGTGTTACCACCGCTACTGGGAGCACCCCTTGTTGGGCGAGTGGCACAACAACTGGTCCCGTGGCCACTGCTCCTTCCATGCTTATTTTAGGCAGTTTTTTCTATACTCATTTATTTTCCTCTTTTACCGCGTTGTCTGCTATTTCTTTATATTTCTCCTGCCTCCTTTTACAACAGTGCGCAATAGTTGCCTATATCTCAGGCCATCCTTTCACTTCTAACCCAACAATTTTTTCTAGGCAAACCTGCACATCCGCAGGGAGTCTCCTCACTAAGATGTGTTAAAACAAAGGTGTTTTGTCATCCCAGAACTGTTTATTTTCCTTTGTCCACATCTCTTGCATGGACTGTATATACTCTGCTGAGTCCTCATCCGGCATCATTTTTCGTGCTAATATTGACCCCATGTCTGACGTATCTGGATACAGCTCTCAGAGCTTTCCACCCATGTGCTCGACAATTGTCAAAGTGTGCTCTGTCATGTATATTAGAACTTAATTGTAGCCCTGCATATCCCGCTTGTTGCCAAATGTTGTCACTTTGCTCCCCCACCAATACCACCAATAAACTCTTAATGTCTCCTATGACCAGTGTAATGCCTTCTGTCTCCTTCTCAAAAACATAAATCCATTTACTCGCCTCCACTATTAGTGAAGGTAAACTGTAGATCTAATTATCCCTGTCTATTGTCTGCCAAGGCATGTAATGCACCTCTTCCCTTTGCTTTCTGCAAAAGGGGCATCTGCGTTCGCCCTCTGGGTTTATTCCCTCACTGTGGTCTTTTTGCTACTGTCATTCTAGTATTCCTGCTCCGAAGCATATTTGCCCAGTCCCCCGATGATTCATCTCTCTCCTCTTCCTCCCTTTCATCCCTATGGTCGCTATCGCTGCTATCCTCCCAATCTGATACAGTGTGATCACCCTCTGTCATCTCTAGTTCACAGTCATCCAAGTCATGTCCCCATTTATCAATTTTAATGTGTATGCATCCTGCTGTCCATTCCTGCTCGTCTGCTGTCTTTCCTTGTTCCTCCCCTTTTTCTCTATCTGCCTTTCCATAGCTTTTTCTGCTTCCCTGAACACTGAGTCAAGTTGCTGTGTGTATTTCCTTTTCCCCTTATCATCCTTATTCCTAGAGTTTGTTTCACACTCGTCTTTATTTTTGTTTGATCCCTCCTTATCTTGAGATACTCACCTAGGATTTGTATATCCTGCAGTTGGTTTCAACAGTGGGTACATTGCATAGGGAGGGGGTGGCGCACTCCCCATCTCCCATTTTTTTTAGTTTCTTCATACAGCTTCCAGAGGCCTAAAGTGTCTTATCTCTTTTTGAGCTTGGCTTCTATATAATTAGCCCACAGGTGTGAGCATATACTGTCGATAATACCTTTATCGAATGTTCCCTCCCCAGGCCCTTCCTGATAACACCTCCCCACTGTGTTGTTTGCCCAGTGGAAGTGGCACTTTACTATTTTATCATGATATTGGGGCACCTTTTGTTACACATGTGATCAAGGGGTGCATCCATCCAGTGGGATGATGTTTATCGCAACCTCTTCCTGATTATTAGAGTAATCCCCCTTTTCTTTATATACCTTTTTATTTAAACTCACTCAATTCACCCTATTTCATACTCACTAGTCCTCTCCACAGGCCCCGCCCTTTCACACCTCTCATTCCACTCTTACGTACAATGGCCTTCTCCACAGGCCCGTCCTGTCAGTTTTTATTAGTACATGAATGGCCCTCTCCACAGGCCCACCACCTTAACAACAATGTCCTATGTTAGTATACCGAGAGTGCGGATGCTCCTCCCTTCCTTCGGCCGTACCCCCTGCACACGCTACAGAGCTCTTTTGATATTTACACATTAGTTTGGCTCTGGTCCTTGCGTAATCTCCACAGCCACAAAAAACAAAAACTGAGACAATTTACACTTTATCACGATAAACTGCTACTACTCACAAAAATGCTAGCGCATATGCTTCTTCCCCATTTCAGTTCTCTTGTCCGAACTCATTAACCCAAAAGAATGTAAACAATTATGCAACTATACCAATTGCCTGCACAACTCTTGTCTAACAAGGTCTGCCACTTACTATGCAACCCTCTGCTCTAGAGCAGATGTGCCACCTCCCTATCGGATAAATGGACTTAAAATCTAAGACTACTATGGCCAATCACCCTCGACCTCTTGAGGGTGCGTCCTATACACTATAAAAATAATCCATCCGGCTCCCTGCACGTTTGTGCATGGGTACACTCACATATCCTCTTAGGAGATTCTCCACTCTTCTCGACCTCTGAGTCTCCCTTTAAAGGCTAGTACCCCTTCAGAGCAAAGGTAGCGCTCTGACCAAGCGGACATTCGGGAACTTGTCGCCTGCGGGCCTCCTCAATATTTGAGCTCTTAGGACTGGTCCGCAAGCGCTATCCCGCACTCCTCTGGGAGTACGGATGGAATCCCCACTTCTGGTCGGGAAAACTGATGTATCCCTCTGGGGCCTCCAAAAATGTTCAGGGGGTTACCTCGGAACTCAACTCGGAACTCACCAGTACGAAATTACAAAAGTAGTCAAAAAGGAGTGTATGCCAGGTAAGAAGTAACACAGTTTTATTCAGGGCCCCAGACGCAGCTGGAACAGCAAAATTCAAACAGAATGCAGAGCAGAACTGCATGAAAAGGCACTGTCAAAGAAACACCCCTAAATCCAAAGCTTTTATAGTCATCTAAACAAATCACTTTGCAACATGAAATGTCTCGCCACCTGCTCCATAATGTGGCCTTCAATCGTAATCCTCAATCTGGTGGAGCCCTACTACCCAAGCTTATGAAATACCATTGCTTTGGTTTTAGCATAGTTAATAATGAGTCTGCAGCATTTCTGACTGCTGGCGGAGACCAGCATGAGTCATTGGCCCTCATTACGACCCTGGCGGAAAGGGGTTTACGCCGGCGTAAACCATGGCGCCCCTTTCCGCCAGAGTACGAGTTCCCGTAGCGCCATGGTGATTTTTACGCCTGCTTTTTGCAGGCGGAAAAATCCATGGCGCTACGGGACTTGTTGTTAATTACGCCACCGTAATTTACGGTGGCGTAATTAACGCCTTCCCCACTCCCATTATACCCTATGGGGCAAAAATGGGAATGGGGAAGGGTAAATGGGGATTGGGGCCTTACCGCCCCGCCAAGGTCGGAATGGGGCGGTAAGTCCGCCAACCACCATGGCGGAGTTGGCAGCTTAGCGCCATGGACCATGGTGCAAATTGCACCATGGTTCTCCACCAGGGTCGTAATGAGGGCCATTGAGAGCAACACGGCATCATCCATGAATAATAAAATCAGGATTTTATCCCCACCTAATTTGGGTGCGTCATATTTAAGATCTATGAGTCTAGATATGATTTTACTAATAAGCAAACAGAATAAAGTTGGTGCAAGCACTCACCCATGTTTCACCTCTTGTTCAATGGGGATTGGTGCCGCCAGATCCCCTGCTATTTTCCATCTAACTCCAGTAGTATTGCGATTATATAGATCCTGAATTCCACGTAAGAGCTGCAGGGGAATATTAAGCTTGTGTAGAGCCTCCCACAACGTTGCCCTAGGGACAGCATTGAAGGCACATTTCAAGTCAATAAATGTAACATATAGGTGCATCTTCTTTTAGTAGACATACTTTTGGACCAGCAACTGAAGCTGAAATGCCTGGTCTATAGTACTCTTATTCTTTTGTTGAGGTATTTCAGACCTATCTGTAGATGATGTTTGTACATGACTTGTAAAGTACTCCATTACTTCCTGAAGCCAGGTCCATGCTCAATAAACACCCTAATAATAATAAGAATGATGTTTATTTATTTATTTATTTGTACCACACGTATAAAGCGCACGGTCGCCCGAGGGCATCAAGGCGCTACCCGAAAAGTAGCAGAGAGACTAACACAGATAGGTCTTCAAAGCTCTCCTGAAGGCCAGATAATCACCCACCCTCCACATGGCCAGAGGGGGAGAGTTCCGCATAATGGCACCTGCCACCGAGAAGGCCCGCCCACCTTCCCAGGACAATCTGAAGCGAGGAACCTCTGCCAGAATAGTTACGGCACAGTGAAGAGAACAGTGAGTTACTTAAAACTGGAACCTGGCATGCAAATAGGCTGCCCGGTCCCATGAAGGGCATGAAAACCATGCAGTGTGCCTTAAACTGCACTCTTTCCGCGATAGGGAGCCAGTGGAGGCAGCGCTGGACAGGAAAAATTTGAGCCCTGCAAGGAGTGGAAATAGCGACCCAGGCCACCAGATTTTGTAAGACTTGAAGGTGCCGGATCAGATAAGATGGCTGTGCCAAAAGTAGCTCATTGCAATAATCAAGAGAAGAAAGCACTAGTGAAGGGACAACCGGTGCCGAAAGTGTGGGGGTAGGGGCAAAAACGGCAAGCATTTCCACAATACCTTCACCTTGAGATGCCCCACCTGACAGATCGAGCTGACCTGAGCGGCCATAGAGAGTGAGGATGTAATTTTCACCTCCAGATCTTTAACAGTAGGCATAGGAATGGGGCAGGGGAAGTAGTCAAAAAGAGGCGACACTAGGAAGCAGCGGCATCAGGAGGACCCACCACCAATAGTTCTGTCTTCTCCCCTTTCAGTTTCAGCCAGTTTGAGGACATCCATTCCCCCACGGCTTCCAAGCATGTCCTAAGCCTGACAGCCGCCTCTGGTACAGCCACATCCAGGCGGACCAGGATCTGGGTATCATCGGCGCAGGCATAGCAAGCGAAGCCATGGGAGGCGATGAGCCTTGTCAGTGGTTGAACATAGATGTTGAACAGAACAGGGCAGATAGCGGAGCCTTGGGGGACCCCACAGTGAAGTGCAGCATAACGGAATGGTGGTAAAGAGAGAGAATGGGACCACTCCGACAGAACCACCCCGGAGAGCCCGGCCCCTGCAAGGCGTCTCAGCAAGACTGCATGATCAATGGTATCAAAAGCAGCCAACAAATCAATCAGGATTACTGCCCCTGTGCCCCCCGAATCATGCAATACCATGTTGGCGTCATTGACGATTACGCACACCTTCCTGGCTAGCCAAAGTATCCTTGGGTGAAGTACATAATAGAGTCCCAGGATTCCTCTCCCACTACCAGACTGGCTGTAGTCCTCTGAACTAGTTGCAGGCGGCATATTTGCTGCTCTGGCAGACTCACATAGCTGGAGTTTTCATAGTTGAGGCAGGATTCTATGATAGCTACATTTTTGATCCATGGGGAGCTGAGAGGGGAATGAGATTTGGCATTGAGGAGGGAGGTATGAGATTGGGCATTGGAGTAGGTGGAGTAAGAGCTAGGAGGTGGTGACTGCTATCCTAGTTTGTGCCTTTGTTAAGTCAAGTGAGAACCCTGGGTATTTTTGATATAATGGCCTCTTTTGAGACAGTGCTAAGATGCAGATAGTGTTGGTAATGAGGTTTTTTAGTGTACCTGATGTTGGGTACAATCAAATATTTTGGACCTTTTATCTTTTGGGAACCATACCCATTTCTATGTATCAATCGAGGTGAGGACATTTTTCAGGGCTTCCTTTTGGTCTTGTTTTGGAAGCATTTTATACAATTGGTGGCCTTCTGATTTAGCTTTACTCTGTCCACTTTTTTCTTTATTTGTTCATTGGCCACATCGTTAAGCCAGATTGTAGGCAAATATATGAAATTGAAGGCCAGTGCCTTAAAGAACATTTATTCATAGACTATTCCATAGCTTTAGGTATACTATGGAAGACGAGCATTGGTAAAACCAATCGGTGTGGGTTTTCTTTTGTAAGTGACTTCGTAAAGGAAAACCAGAGCCACTGGTTGCCAATTGTTGCTTTTTTGCTAGAATGTTTAATTATAGTTGCCTGACAGATAATTTTTTAACAGAACCTAAAGAAGAATGAGTAGTGTTCTGAGAATGATCTCTTGGCGCAGCAATGCTGGCCCGAACATTTGGAAAAGAGGGGACATTTCTGAGACGTCAAGGGACTTGAATGAAGTATTATCCTATTTTGAGATTCATTTGAGGGATGCTTTAAGTTCCTACCTCAAGAAAACTCAATACATGACGTCACCATGCACTTCATGAAAACAGCTATTCTGGGGCTTGGTATTATAAACACCAAAAAAGGTTCACTCAAAAACACGCACAAGGACTCAGTGAATAGATGGCTAACAAAAGAACTGGAATCCCCAGATATTAAAAGAATTACCACTTATTACGGGACTAATCAAGATTTAGATTGCCCACGTCCCTTGCGCATGTTCCCTTGTGCCCCCCACCCTTCTCGCACACAGGTGTTGCCTGTTTTGCTTGTTTCTTGTACCCTGCTCCCTCTCCCTCCAGCCTACTTCTGCAGGAGTCTGTCCTGATACATTTTGGTTTGACCATCACCGTCTTGTGGCCAATGCTGGATTGACTTTTATGGACTTCATTGTTTCACGGTGCGTCACCGTTTCTCAACTCTCATGCTGGACTTCCTTTGCATCTTGTGCTCATGGTGGCCCTGATTCATGCTGTTCCCATCTTCATCTTGTATCCTGGCTTTCAACATTATGTGTTACTGCTCACTTCTGCAATTGTATTCACTCTTCCCTCTTGCTTCTCCACTCTTTTTGACTGCTTACTCTCTGTTCTCTCCTCCTCTACCATTATCCCTTTTTCTTTCTCCTCCCCTCCTCCCCTTACTTTCTTCTATGCACTTACTCTATCAGAATTGTCCCTGGACCTAGTATGATAGCAATCTCGTCTGTCTCTTCCCCCCCTTAGTCCCTCCCCCCTCCAGCACTATCTGAAATGTGGTCAAGCATAACACGATAGTCGCTTGTTTTGTTCCTCCCCTCCCTTTCTGCACCCCTCTCCCTCACCTTTTGTTTTTCTCCGGCTCTACCACAAATGTCGTCACGCCTGTCTGTTTCATTTCCTTCCCACTCTCCCCCTCCCTTCCTCATCTACGTCTTAGCTCTTGCACTATCTGGAATGTCGTCAGGCCGAGTACGATAGTTAATTTCACATCCTTACTGTTCATGGCCTGTAAGAATGTCATTGTATTTGCCCTTGTGCCCTCCCTTGCCTTGAAACGCTTGGAAACACATTGTGTATAGGCACTTTATAAATAAACTATCATATCATTTCACTTGTGCTTCATTATGAGTATTTACCGTCACTGTACGTGCAAATATGAGAGTCACCACACAATCTGGGTTTTACCGCCATATATGCCGTAATGCTGAAGGCAATGAAATCGGCAAACCGCATGTGGTGTGACCGGAATGCTGTTTATACATGTGGACATACAGTTTCTGCATGCAGTAATGGTGATCCCGCACATGCACAGCATAAACCCACACAGCAGCCATTTTTTAAAGTTTTAAATATCTCCAAATCAAAAGGAGGCAGAGCAGTAAAACATGGGCACAGTAGGCCGGCCGAAGGATTCGATGAACAGCAGAGAAAATGCAGAAATTTGAGACATTTTGGAGACCATTTTTAGAGTGGGTGAATAAACGCAACAGCGTTGGAGAATGAAGACAGTAGGTATGGTTGGATTGGCAGGCCCGAAGACGATCTGTTTTCTCGATCTGACCCCTTTTCTTTTTTAGTTTGGGCTATTAGGTGGCAAGTCAAAACTATTGCATTCGAGTACAGATAGGGAGAAATGACATATGAGGAGGGGCACACAGATTGTAGATGTTGTTTGGTAACTGTCCGTGGCCAAGCTAATCCCTAAGGCCATTCCGATCCAGTTCCTGCCCCTGCCCTACCATCAAGCTTCTTCTAAGAATAAATGACTTCATTGGAGCTGTAAGCCTGCTACAGGTGTAATACAAATGCCCTAACTAGGTCTGCCTTCAACCTCTTGATTTATAAGCAATATGTGTTTCCTTCACTGAAGTCCTGTTAAAAACAAGCATTGGCAAAGCCAACAGTTTTGGCTTGTGTGTAAGGATTAGGAATTTGCCAGGCACTGCTATTAGATGCCAATGAGCTCCCACTATTTTAATCCTGCTACCATAAATGGCTGGTTAATGCCTCCTCGACAGTGCCGGGAAAGTGCCTTTCCTATGCCTACACAAAAGCCGAAACAGTTGGCATTGCCATTGCTTGTTTCTGTTTTCTCTCGAACCCCCGTGGTTGCCTTGTATGTCTTGGCTCTCTCTCCCCATGGGAAATATGAGCAGATCACAGTAGGGGTGTGTCGCAACGTGTCTTTATCGCGTTGTTTCTTCGACACTGCTCCTTGGATGCTGGTCTTTACTGCGCATTCACTTGCAGTGCCTCGCTTCTTATGGGTCTCCCGGCTCCGCAGCATTCCTTATGCTCAAAGGGGTGTCACCTCTTCAACCACCGCCTCAACGCCATCCCCTTCATTTTAAGGAGGCTACCCCCCTATACCCCAGCTCTCTCATCCCTTGATCCCCTCGCCTCCTTTCCACTGTCAAACTTTGGGGAGGTCGCTTTCTCCATTCCCTCGCAGCCCCTTCCCTGCTCCTTCTATACACCTTGGTAACCCTAGCCCAGCCCTTCTCCACCCAAACCAGATAAGGCTGTGCCATTGGCGGCGCGGTAATCGCCCATGACCGACGCGTTTAATACCCGCTCTGCTAATGCAAACAAGGGGAAAGACAAGGAACAGTGATTTGCATACAACTGTGCAAATCTTTGCATTGCATATCGATGCTTGGCTATACTCGTGGTGGACAATCCTTCTGCTCTAATTTCAATACAATGTGAATTAAATAATAATGTAATGGGCTGTTTAAGGAAGGGTCGCATATCCCCAAAAGTTACACCATTGCCTCTGGGGGGACCCCTGCATCTAGTGGCAGAATGTAGATTTTCCAACAGAGATGTCATCACTCAACTGATCCTTTTAAACTTTTAGGAGCCACTGGAAAACAAGGGTCGGATTCAGAAGAAGAAGAAAGGGGTGGCCAAGTCTTGTGTTAGCTTTGGTGATGAAGACGATGAGACCTCCATTACAGTGACCACGGAAACCACTCCAAGGGTTGACTGGCATCATGCTAAGACTCCTTCCATTAAAGCATCTGAGTAAGTGAAGAAGTCTGGCCTTAAGATATCTGATCACATTAGTTCATTGGAAGTATGCAGAGTCTTAAGATATCTGATCACATTAGTTCAGTGGAAGCATGCAGAGTCTTAAGATATCTGATCACATTAGTACAGTGGAAGTATGCAGAGTCTTAAGATATCTGATCACATTAGTACAGTGGAAGTATACAGGGTCTTAAGATATCTGATCACATTAGTACAGTGGGAGTATGCAGAGTCTTTAGAAATCTGAAAACATTAGTGAAGCAGGAGTTTGCAGAGTCTTTAGATACCTCAACACATTGGTAGACAGAGAGTATACAGAGTCTTTAGATACCTCAACACATTAGTAGATAGTATGCAGAGTCTTTATATATCTGAACACATCAGTAGAGTGGGAGTATGCAAAGTCTTTAAGATATCTGTACACATCACTAGAGTGGGAGTATGCAGAGTCTTTAGATATCTGAACACAGTAGAGCAGGAGTATGCATAGACTTTAAATATCTGTACACATTAGTAAAGCAGAGTATGAAGAGTCTTTAGATACCTCAACACATTACAAGATGGGAGTATGCAGAGGGCCTCATCACAACCATGGCGGTCCGAGAACTACCGGTAAGCATGCCGGTACCATAGTTCCCGGACCGCCATACTACATGCACTGCCTGCGGGTGCCGTATCACCCGCCAGGTTTTTCCTGGTGGGTGTAATGGCACCCGCGAGCAGAGCACGTCAGATGCACCGGCACAACGCTGAATGTGCCGGTGCATCCGACGTCCCCATCCCCATTCAGCCCTGTGGGGCAGAATGGGGATCAGGACACCCTTGATTCCGGCACCCGAAAATGGGCAATTACCGGGTCCGCCGAGCTCGCCATGACCCGGTTCTTGCCCATTCGCGGGTGCCGGAAAAAATGCAACTCCGGCGGCAGCTGTGCCCTTAATAAGGGCACGGCTACCGCCAGAGTTGTAATGAAGCCCAGAGTCTTTAGATATCTGAACACAGTAGAGTGGGAGTATGCATAGTATTTAGATATCTGAACATATTAGTAGAGCGGAAGTATGCAGAGTCTTTAGATAACTGAACACATTAGTAGAGGGGGAGTATGCAGAGTCTTTAGATATCTGAACACATTAGTAGAGTGGGAGTATGCAGTCTCTTTAGATATCTGAACACATTAGTAGAGTGGAAGTATGCAGAGTCTTTAGATATCTGAACACATTAGTGGAGCAGAAGTATGCAGAGTCTTTAGATATTTGAACACATTAGTATAGGGGGAGTATGAAGAGTCTTTAAATATCTGAACACATTAGTAGAGGAGGAGTTTGTAGAGTTATGAATACAACAGCTTATGTTGAAATATGGGAAGTTCACTTTTGCTTTTCTCAAAAGAAACGAAGGAAAAGAGGATAAACAGATATGGGGGAGGAGGATAGAGAGGGGCTAATTTCTGAAGCCTTTGGTCATTGCACCAAAGGGACTGCACCCACGTGTACTTCTGTGCACACGTTCCCCTGAGGACAATGATGATTGTTTGCTCTATGACTTCCAAGCAATGCACGGAAATCCAAGCAGACCTGTGCATTGCTTGTTCTTTAGAGCGCAACATTTTGAAATGTCTCCCCCAGTGCATGTGGATGGCGAGTGGAATTTACATGGATTCGTATGGAAGCTAACAACTTGATTTTGGGAAGTGCAAAAAGCTGGTGAATTACATAGGGCTCCATAGCATCTCCACCCAAATAAAAATCCGATGGGGTTCAGGGGTTGGTGGCAGATAGATGCTTTCGGTTTTCGATCGTAGAGTGTTTGGGTTGGCAAATTTCTTTCAGAGGACTTGTCTGCTGTACTCATGAGAGAACATGTAATATTGATAGCACCAACACCATAAAATTATGGCTGAAGAGGAATAAATAAATCGAATAAACCCAGCATATGGGCATCGCAAAGGTAGAATGTTCGAAATAAGATATAATAGTGGGTGTTCATAGGATGGGTCATATGGAACAAGGGATATGCTCAGCACTACATAAGAATCTAGAACAGGGCTAGAAAAACATATGAACCAGGAACAGTTCATGACAGGCACACTTCCCCTGGCCTAAACACAGAACTAACCACCCATGCCTCCCCCACCCCCCCACACAAAATCGTGGCTCAAGACCTACAACATCCAGTTGTTATGTCTACTCCTCTCTAGTTTTGCTGAGTAAATTAAATTAAATGCCAGGAGTAGAATGCGCCCTTTTCACCTCTGCTTCATCCCACCTTGGAGTAAATGACTTGTCCCTTTCAGAATTGTTATATCCTGATTACATGAGAACATATTGGGGTTCTCCTCTACCCTGCGAGAAGGGCAAAAAGGCAACTGGGGCATGTCTGATCATTTATTAGAAACAGTAGCTTGCAGAATATGGAATTGTTTGTTTTACCACTGTTTTAAACTATAGCTAAGAAAGAGCTATGTGCTCGCTGACAGTGGGGCACGACCAAAGGGAACCTTACTTGTGTTGTATGCATTCATTTTCACTTCTTCTGTTTACATACTGAATGTTTGGGGTGTTTTCAACCAGGTGCAAAAGTGACTGCTGCCAAGAGTATGACTCCATAGCCTTCCTGTCTTCCCACATAAAGGAGCTTCAGGTCGTTCCGCCTGAGGATTCACCAGAGCAGGAACCTAGGCTCTTGAAGGAGAACAACTGCGTCACTTTCCAGCAGAGGTGGGATGGAGCTCCAGACAGTGGTTCACTGGCTGAAGAGCCCACACCATCCAAGGGCAAAAGATGTACCAGCAAGAACATGTCCCATAGAAACTCAAGGGGGAGGTCTCCCAAACCTTTACTTGCCACAATCTCAGAGGAAGAAAAGAAAAGGGGGAGTTCCACTCAGACCTGGCAGGATAAGGTGAAGGAGAAGGACCAAGATAAGAAAATGCCAGAAGGTGGCAAGTTTTCTCCACGCTTAATTATGAAGCAATACGATGAAGCGAGGAGGGACAACAAGGAGAAAAGAAAGCAATGGCTTATGGCAATGAAGGAACCTTTGTATTTTAATAAAGTAAATAAACCACCCAGTCCACACTTCATTGGAGGCATTGTGGTCCCAGAACTAACCGAGCATGCCACAACATCCTTGTCAGGTGACGAAGAAGTTATCAGCCAAGAAAACACAAGCAGCAACAAAGATGTGGCCGGCAAGAGAAAAGGGTCACCAGGCTCACCAGAGCCACCGCGGCTGCATTCTTCTTCTCCTCGACAGGGCCTGTGGTTCATTCCAGGTTGGGAACAGAGATGGAGAATGGCCAATGAAAATGAACTGACATTTCGACCAGCCATCAACAAGAGTGTGCCCAACTTTGACAGGCTGCAGCGGAAGTTTCAGAAGTCGCTGGAGCAGACAAGAGTCAAACGTAAGATGATTGACTGTTTAGTCTGATGGGAAAAGCATATTTTAGTTTTGGAGTGGGCTTAACAACAGTGCCCCCTTGCGTCTTCCTTAAGAATGTAGTTTTCTCTGTTTAGTCACTGTAAGGTGGTGCACTTGAACTAGTACATGGGCTATATATAACATTGTGAGGGGGTAATTAAGGATGTCAGGTGAAAACTAACTGGCAATTCATCCAGAGGTATTCCAATGGCGGGAGTAGTTATTAGGGCCAGAGGATAGAGGTTTCTCGCGAGAGGTGAGAGGAAAGTCCAATGTTCATGTCCAATCCAAACTGTCCCTCCTTTTAGAGCATGCTTATGCAACATTTTGACCAAAACTCCGGCCAGCCCTAGCCAGCGTAGTCGCGAGTGAAGGAACATTTTATGACAAAGCAGCATATAGAGTTTAAGGGATCATTGAATTCAGTGTAAAGGAACCCTAGCCTCATCTCAATATCTGTCCTATGCAGGCACTGTGACGATGTGCAAGCCCTTCAAACTGCACACCCCTAGAACAGAGCCCTGCCACTGCCGGGAAGAGCAAAAGGAGAAGAACAGTGAAAAGATTCATAAAGACAACCACCGTCAGAGGAGAGAAAGGCTGCAGAGACCGTGCAGCAGCAATTCAGAGGCTCTCCCTTCTTTGCCATCCACAAACAATACTTTTGAGAAACGACAGACAGCAATAAGGTAGGTAGTTCATCCTCTATTTTTATACCTATTAGTGCTTTTGTCACTGTTCGAAAATGTTGCTCATGGTTTTAGAATAACAGCTTGAAATGTAAAAACCTAAACTGCACATTGGACTGTTAGGTTTTGCAGTCTTCTGTCTGAAAGGAAAATGCGTATGCCGACAAAAAAATGCGTGTCTCTTCTCACTCGCCCCTTGCCCAAGGAAATAGTTAAAAAGTGCAGTACAGCAGTAATCCTAGTCACAACATTCTTATGTGAAAGACAAAGGGTTCTCAGCTTTGAACCTGCCACTGCAAGTTCGAGAAGCTTTCTTCCTTGCTTTTAAACAACCGACTGTTGGCCTTTACAAACAGTCATGCCTGGATTTTCGCAACCCATGAACTCCTTTTCTGCATGAACCACTAAATGCTTTTTTGTATAGTGTATGTCTTGTTTCGCTTGTATCAGGAGCAAGATGGCATTTTACAAAATAAACAAGATGGCAAACCTTACAGTCCCGCTTTTCGAGTTTACTACTTTTATGCTACAATGTTCTCAAGCCTGAAATATTCTCCCTGGGTGAGGATGTGGCCTGCTCTCACTACTTCTCCAGCAGCAGCATGTGTATTCTCCCTGGGTGAGGATGTGGCCTGCTCTCACTACTTCTCCAGCAGCATGTGTATTCTCCCTGGGTGAGGATGTGGCCTGCTCTCACTACTTCTCCAGCAGCATGTGTATTCTCCCTGGGTGAGGATGTGGCCTGCTCTCACTACTTCTCCAGCAGCAGCATGTGTATTCTCCCTGGGTGAGGATGTGGCCTGCTCTCACTACTTCTCCAGCAGCATGTGTATTCTCCCTGGGTGAGGATGTGGCCTGCTCTCACTACTTCTCCAGCAGCATGTGTATTCTCCCTGGGTGAGGATGTGGCCTGCTCTCACTACTTCTCCAGCAGCAGCATGTGTATTCTCCCTGGGTGAGGATGTGGCCTGCTCTCACTACTTCTCCAGCAGCATGTGTATTCTCCCTGGGTGAGGATGTGGCCTGCTCTCACTACTTCTCCAGCAGCATGTGTATTCTCCCTGGGTGAGGATGTGGCCTACTCTCACTACTTCTCCAGCAGCATGTGTATTTGATGGTCTAGCTGTTATTGAATTCATGCTGCTTATGCACCATGCCAGCAGTAACTTGAAAAACAGGCAGCCAATTACTATTATACAAAGTGGGTAGGGCACTAGAATATGTAGATCACTGCGCTGATGTCATGCTGAGAACCTGGTGTCTGCAGAAGCTGCTGAACCCCGGACAATCCACCCAAAATGTGGCACTCTGAGCTGACATAAATATAACTGCTCAGTTTACCTCACTTTCAGGGGAAAGGGGGAAGGGACAAAGAAACAAACACCAGGCTGGAAGCTATCAACTCGCTGGTTCTTCACCTGTAGTTAAAACATAAACATGCAATATACCTCATTACTCATGGGTTACTATACTAACCTTAAACTCTAAATCCTTAATCAAAATAGTTTAAAAACCATACCTGGTTCTTCTCTTCAGAATGCCGAGAGAAGTGAAAAGCAGACAAGACTTCCTTACTTGTGGACCAGAATCTTATAGATAATTCAGCCTTCTCAGTAGGTCCATGAATGTTAATTAACTTTGTAGTTAGTCTGCTCAAATCAAAGATTCTTGAACAAGGTCTTCAAGTAAGATTTATGAAGTTCTTTTAAGTTCTTGTATTTGTTTTTAATATTTTCTTTGTAGAGAGTCTTTTTCTCAGGAACGAATTTAACTTGCGCTGGAATCTTCACGTGGAAAGCCAGAAACCGTGGGAAGAAAAAATCACGCGCTTTTTCTCCAAATCGCGGGAAATACGCACACGCTTAAAAACGCACTCGCACTAAAGTCCAAGACGCGATATAAATTTCACACGCTTTCCTCCAAGTCGCGGGAAACACGCACACGCGCTGACGATTCAATTCGCGGGTAAAACGCACTCGCGCTGAAATCCAAGACGCGATAAAAATTACACGCGCTTTCCTCCAAGTCGCGGGAAACACGCACACGCGCAGACGATTCAATTCGCGGGTAAAACGCACTCGCGCTAAAATCCAAGACGCGATAAAAATTACACGCGCTTTCCTCCAAGTCGCGGGAAACACGCACACGCGCTGACGACTCAATTCGCGGGTAAAATGCACTCACGCTGAAATCCAAGACGCTATAAAAATTACACGCGCTTTCCTCCAAGTCGCGGGAAACATGCACACGCGCAGACGATTCAATTCGCGGGTAAAACGCACTCGCGCTAAAATCCAAGACGCGATAAAAATTACACGCGCTTTCCTCCAAGTCGCGGGAAACACGCACACGCGCTGACGACTCAATTCGCGGGTAAAACGCACTCGCGCTAATGTCCAACTCACGAATAAATACGTACACGCGCAACATACACACGCGCTTATATTATCACGCGGAAAAAACCCTTGCGTAAACGAACAGTAAACGCGAGTCCAAAGTACACGCTCGCGCTTCACTCTCACGCGCAGAGACACACGTGCGGACGAAAAGTAACGGACAAAAAACTCTCGCGCTGGTTTGATTTGACATGTAGCGATAAAAACAAACATACGCGCTTCAATCTTTTTAGATACAGATTTGATTTCAATCCCTTAGATAAAAATAACCTTTTTACAAGTTCAACAAATCTGGAAAGTCACTTATCTTGAATAAGACTTGAAAACTTCTTTTCTCAGAATAAATGGAAGTTTCTGACTCCTGTCCTGTGTCTCCACCAAACTCCAAACATGACTCCTGTTATACTTTCAGATCTTCCGCTCAACCGCTAGAAACTTGTCACCCTTGACAAAGTTAAGCAGGAGCAACAAGGCACACGATCTCTCAGCTGGGCAAGGACGATGAAAGGCAGTTTAGAATGTTCATTGTCCTCCCTATAAACAATCTCCAGCCAATCAGAATTTAGACTGAGAACCTCCATCTTGGCTTGGGGCAATCTCCATAGACTGCAATGAAGGTTAAGGGCAAAATTGGCTGTATAAAAAATATAACCCATAATAACTTCCTAAAACCTTTCTATACTAAATATGTGTCTCCCCTGACCCAATGTAAGTGAGTATAAGATACTGTATGTAAAGAATATGTCACTCGAACCTGACAGTACCTGACAGCTGATCAGGGATAAATATACCAATTTTTGGTGCCGGTGAGGGATTCTTAAGAGACGGTGCCCTTCCATCTCGGAGAGGTCAGAGTGGGTTTGGGTAAGAACCAGAATCACATAAGCGCTGGGTCAGTGATGATATTAGCTGTATGGTTTTCTTAAAACTCTCAAAGAATAAATGAGAAGTCTTGTAACTTGATATTAGGGTGATCTAGTTACACACTTGAGCCAACACGTGTTTTGACCCGACATGGGTATTTTTCAAGGCGGTGGTGAGTATACACGATGTGCAATTGTGTGCATTGTTGGTTGTAAGCAAATACCTGAGTAGTGAGAGCCACGGTGAGTGATTGTGAAGGGAACACGTGTTCAAAGTGTCAGGTTGGGTGGTTATTGTGACATTTGTAATTAGTACGCCCATGTGATGTAGTAACAAATATGTATGTGGAGCATAACATACATGAAGATTTCATTGCAATGCTCTGCGTGATGACCAATGTAAGTGACATAGTGTACATCAGTTATTATCTGAGTGAGTTGAAATCAGACATTTCAGAATTTGTACTGGTTAGTTGATGATGACAAGTTGGACAAATAGTTATAGCAGTAAAAGCAAAGTATTTCAATTGACGAATAGCACCAAGGAAAAAAGAGAAAAGAAAGAAGAGAAAAAAGTGTAGGGTTATTTCTTGAAGGTATGGGTATCGGGTTGTGTGGCCATGGAAGTAACGATTCATGAAGGTAAAGTTCATTACCGTTTGTTATGTGCAAGAACATTTTGTGAATAACAATCTGTGGGGTAGGTTACGTACCAATGTTGGCAAGTTGACACTCTGATGGGAGCGAAAAGGTGCAAGGCTCCCAATGGCCCTAATGATTGTAGGCTGCCTGGTATTGGCACACTGGAGCGAGATGTGCCTGATCTGGTGGTCCTAGTTTGAGTCATTAGTTGCAAGGGTGGTATGTGTGAAGGGGGGTTATCATGTGGACAGGCAAGCACCGAGAGTCGGCCTGAGTTCAGGCCAGTGTCGGGAAGGAACCAGGGTCCTCCCGCACCCCCAAGCACTTTAGAATTAGGCAAGACCTCTTTTAGGCGCTATAAGGGACTAGGCAGGAGATGGGGCCCTGGGAAGGCTCTTTCATGCAGATATAAAGTGGTCAAGTGGCACAGCGAGTAGAGCGCTCGCTTTCACATCCGTGCAGAGCTTGCTAATGCAGGTTCGAATCCCGGCAGGGCCAAAATCAGCCTTTCATCCTTCCGAGGTCGATAAATGAGCACCACACACCGTGGGTAAGCAGCGCTCAGATACCTGAGGGTTCGTAGCGCTATATAAATGCGAAATTATTATTATTATTATAAACACATACACAGACATGGGCAGACACTGAAGAAAGCAGTTATTGTTTAAATATAAGGCTCAATTAACTATTAGCTGAATAAATTTGTAAATTTCAGATCCTATGCATTGTAGAAATCTTAGTACGATAGATGCAAAACCCCCTCCATCCCCAGAAAGAATGCAGCCTGTGTTAAAAATGGAGTACATGCTTCTGCAGTGTTCACTAGCACTGGCAGAGCACACAAAGTGACTCACCAGTTGTCTACTGTCTGTTAAGGGCCCATCCAGGCTAAAATGGGATTTACATGCTCGGTTTACAAAATGCAGAAATGGGACATATTATGAGTATTAAGGGTGGGTGGAACCTCCAGGGCTCAGATACACGAGTGGAATGAGTGGAATATGGAGGGAATGACTGGAAAATGTTTTTATATTTAAAATGTTCATTAGTAGCAAAATGAAGGAAAACATGAGCTACAGTGTATTTTTGCACAAACTAGCAAAATGTAGAGCAGCATGTTCTGACAGAAACTGCTGACAATGAAGAAAGGAAGGCTTGTATGGAATAAGGATGGATTGGGATGGAGCCATGTCCCATATCCAGTGACATCACTACAGCAAAACAGGACTATATAAACCCCTGCCTGGCACCAAAGTGGCAGGAAGGAAAGGAAGAGGGACAGGAGAACACAGTCAGGCATCAGAGTCCTTTGCTACCATCCTCATTTTTGTAATATAAAAACTTGTTATCCTTACAAGATAGACTCTTGGCCTTATTTCCCTAGAGGGGTGTATTTACTCTGGTGTGAGCATAATTAGGGACACCCTTACACAAGCTCATAGTGTGGTGGGGGTTCTTATGAAGCATTAGCTAAGGATATGTGGCGTGTCTTTGGCAACCCAGAGAGCTGGTACAAGACCTGTGTTTATTGCAACCTTTGCTCCTCTCTGCGCCCCTTCTCCAAGCAGGCAGAAATTCACAGAAGGGGTGGTTCCTGCGGACTGCTACTACCGGTAATGTTGTAGTGCATACACTAAGGCACTTAGCACAATCCCAGGGGCACTCATGCACTGACCATCCAGCTAATACAGGATTGTGTTCATAAGTCTTGTCCAATACATCAAGTGGGGATCTCCTAATATATTCTGCACCTTAAGCTGCACAAGTACATTCTTCTGTTGGAACGTGTTATATGTAGTGTTTACGGGGAAAATTCAAAACATCACCTCTATCGTTAATATCTACTTCTGCATATGACTGGGACACTCATATGTTGTTCTTTCCCACCAATGAGCTGCTAACAATTCTTAATAGCTTGAAGTTCTCTAAACTGTCTCAATAAATCAGCTCGGGTCTGCTGATCTTCAGCATCCTTCTGTTTTCTACTGCTAAGATTATAATGAAAAGTTCCTGTTAAGTCTCTATTCTACCAAAGTTCCGGGACAGACTGTAATAGTACTTCTGGTAGCAGTGTGATTGTGGGGAGCTCCCTCTGCTTCTTCACATACGACACATGGACCCACATTGATAGTCCCTCATACCCAATGTCAAGAGGACAACAAAAGGGCCCTTCCACTGGGGTTTGAGCGCTTATTTTCATGTGTGTATCTTGATGCACACCACTTCACCGAGCTGGATATCTTGGAGTGGTTTGTCTGGTTGCTCTCGAAAGGTAGCGTAGACCTGTGAATGGAGAAATTGGAGGGCAGAGGTCAAGGATATAAAGTACTGTAGCATGTTATCTTCACACAATGGGAGGGTGACAAAGCTCCTGCTGCAACAGCTACGCACATAGGGCATGCAGTAATAATTTAATGTAGGGAAATGCCAGTGGTGTGGTTGGCCGAGCCCGGCAAGCACATTAACACAATAGGCAAAGCTTGGAACCAAGTTAGTTCTGTATTTGCACAAATCTTTGCCAGCTTACACTTAAGATCTGTGTACAAATAAGAGTCATTAAAGCATTATCGAAATGTATCGAGGCAGGAATATCCCAATCTCGGTATAAAATCCTGCAACAGCCGCTTAGCTACTGTATGAGTGTCAGCTGCTGAATATGTGGACCACCACAAGGAGGTAGGTACATGAATTAACAGATGGGGACATATGGGCAAAATCAATTTGATCAAATTGCAATGCCTGAAATGGACCAGCTGGAGGTGGTGCCATCCCTAAAGGGACCTTTTCAGCCTTGCTGGATTGTAATGGTGACATTTGGAACATTGTCGAACCATCTGACCTGGTAACCCTCAGAAACCTGGAGCCCACAGAGCCGAATACACCTATGATACCATTGCATGTTTGTTCACATGTGCCAATCCATGTGCACTTCTGGCTAACTGAAAAGGTACCTTTTGAAGCACTATACGTTTCCCTTCCTTTCTCCAAATCCCATCTTTATTCTTCATCTCTCCACTCTGTTCCCACCTACCCTTTTCCTCTTTTGTGTACAGTGATTGACAACTTGCTCAAGCTGTCCTACACACACACACTTCACTTTCATTCACATATACTCCAGCCACGGTCTCAGGGCTGCCTGCAGCACTATATCTTGGTGGGAAAATGCCATGGGCTACTCCCCATGGCACAAAATCAGCTGCTTCATTGCTACTGGATACCATATCCTCCCCCGTGTATGTGCAGAGCATTTGACAATTGCAATGCTGTTTGGCAACAAGATGGCATCAAGGAGGGCTGCAAAATAGGGTCCATTGAGATTGGGTGTCCCTGATGTGGCTAAAAATCCTTTTTAACTCCAGATTTGGGCAAAATCATAGGCTATGCCCCCAGTGCACCTACAGTCCATGTAAATGGTGACAGAGTCAACGGATGCAAGATGGCATGCAGATGATAGCGCAATAAGCTGAGCAACCTGCGCTGAACGTGTTTCATTTAGGCCATCAAAACAACCAGTTAATCATTTAGAAATTCAATTACAGCATACGCGGACAATAGTGCTCCTGAAGAGGGAAGGCTCAAGGATGATGCTTCTACAAAAAGAGTGTGCCCCTCCTCTAGGGGAACCTCCCCATGTCAGGCCTGACAGTAGATCATTTAGAAACCACTGAAACACAATCATGTAGGTTTTCTTCTTTTTTATAGACATAGGCAACAATGAGGCTATATTAAGAGGGCCCACATGCTTGAATGTGATCGAAGGGCCATTAAACAGTGTGTGCCCGTAGTGCAGCAAGCACTGCTGTGTCAAATGGTATGTCTTACTTTTTAACAACAAGGAATGCACTGCATGTGGGCCCCTATACGTAAGGGGTGATGCTAAAACAAATTAAAAATAAATGAATTCTCAATCTTTGTTAATAACAAAGTTGCCGATACTGCACTTAAACATGTTGGGAACCCCTGAGCCACTGTATCCATGAGTGTAGAAAAGCATGCAATCGGCCGTGACTTGCCCCCATGATCCTATGTAAGGGCCCTAGACTCTACCCTTGAGCGTTTGTGACAGTAAACCACAAAGGATTTCTAATATGTTGCCAGGCCCAAAGCCAGGGCTGAACATAGCATAGTTTTCACTTGATCAAAATCTTCCCATAACAGCGATATCCATACAATATCATTCGGCGGGTCCCTTTTACAGGCACTTAGGAAGTTCTTTGTAAAAAAGGCACAATCAAGAATCCTCTGTCAACAGTACCCAATAATTCCTAAAAATTACCTCAATTCAGCTTTTGTTTGTCACAGAGGCATAGTCATTATTGGATTTACCCTGGATGGATCTAATTCCTGATGACCATGTCTTAAGATGTGTCCTTAATATTTTCACCTCATTTTGACACAATTGCATCTTAGATGGGGCAACGTTATGGCCTGCGCTCACCAGGTTACTCAGCAAATAATTAACAGCTTTTTGTGCTGCTGCTTGATCAGCAGAGCAAAGTAATAAGTCATCAACTTACTAGATGAGCTGTGAGTCTCCGGGAAAACAAAGAGATGCTGTATCGGCATGCAGTATTGTGTAGTGTCTGAATCTCTGGAGGAGTCTGGGCCAGGTTATCTGACAATTCTGGTATGTTCCCACCCCCTTGGAAGGAGACAGCAAAAAGGAATTGAGACTCACGTGCAACTGGAACGTAGAAAAATTCTGAGCGTAGATCAACTACACTATGTACAGTGGTGTCTGAGGGGGACACTGAGAGAATAGTCTGTAGGTTGGGCACAACTTGGCCGTAGTGGCCAAAATTTCATGAATTGCTCTAAAGTATTGCACTAGATGCCATTTTACTTCTGCTGTCAGCCCCCCCCCTCCCCCGCCATCCATAATTGCTCCAGAATATCCGGAAGCAAACCAGGCAAAGTAGTTTGTGCAGTTACAACTACTTCCTTATGTGTAGCTACGGAAAGATTTCTGCTGCTGTCGGTAGTTCTGCCACAAATACAGTATTCTCAGGTATATGTATTTACAAGCCTTGCTGTCTAGAATAAATGGTTTCACTCAGGGCACTGAGGCAGTCCATACTCAGAAGGTTCGTAGGAATGGTTGGGTTGCGTGAAAATGTCTGTGTTATGCTGAGGAGGCCCAGGATCAGCACAGTTTGGGGGTGGTCAGAGGTAGGCATGTTAACAAACCTTCCACCCCCATTGTAATCATTGCCTTTGGGAACGTGCTTTTAGCAGGTGTTAAAATCCATGGCACTAAGGGACCTTGATGTTACTTACGCCACCGTAATTTACGGTGGCGTAATTAACGCCTTCCCCACTCCCATTATGCCCTATGGGGCAAAATGGGAATGGGGAAGGGAAAATGGGAAAATGGGGATTTACCGCCCCGCCAAGGTTGGAATGGGGCGGTAAATCCGCCAACCACCATGGCGTAAATGTAGTTTACGCCATGGTGGTAAAGTCACGGCCCAGGCGGTAACTTACCGCCTGGGTCGTAATGAGGCCCAATGTGATGTCATTTGGGATTGTCCCTCTTTTTTCTACAAATTTAGGTCAGAGTACAATTTTTGATTACTTCTCAGATCACATGTGGGTATCCAGCCTAAATCAAATGTTTTCCTTTTCATTAAAGCGGGATTGTCAACCATAGCTTCCAACAACATGTCTTTCTCTTTCAAGATATCTGAACACGAGCCTTTAAAATTCACCACACTCTCTCTATTAATACCTTCCATTTGTTTCCAAATTGTATGATATAATGTATTCAAGTTAGCCATTTTAAATTTTAAATTTCCTATATAGCGCAAGCATTTTCCACTGAACTATGCAGGAGATTGACGTTAGGCCCAGCTCATATCGAATAATCACACTTGGTACACAATTAGGTAACGATAGCACCTTGCGCCGTTTCTTGCCTTCCAAATGATGAAACTCAAATTTTATTGAAAAAGGGTTTGTTTCTAGTCCATAGATAATATCCGAAATTGCCTTCATATTATGAAATGACGTTAAGGGGGCATAGAGTAAATCAGCTAAATTTCTTACAAATAAAATTCATGTGGGCTCCCAACTGCAATACCCTTTCTTTAAGACTTCTTTCCAAAATAACTCTCTGAGTTGGTTTAACTTACATATAACCCAAATATGCCGTGGTCTGGGCTACCAGCAATCTGCTCATACCCAAGAGCATTTAAAACTTGCTGTTTTTGTTCTTTTGCCATTGAAACGTAAGACTGTGTTTTTTTAGGGTTAGTTTGCAACATATTCTGTGCTGTGTACTCCTCAAACTTCTCTAAAAGATGCTGTAAGCCTATAAGGTTTTTATCCATCAACAACACATCATCCGTGTAACCCAACCAGAAACAGCATTTGTAAGATAAGCTTGGTGCTATAAATGACAATGATTCTAAAAAATTACCCAATGTTTCTTCTCCTCAGCGCCTTCATTTACATCTCCAAATTTATCTGCTGCTCCCAATCTTCTTCTACTACTCTCCTAATCACCTGCTTTCCTTCAAGCCAATTTCTCTTCCTCCCTTCCAACCTCATTCTTGCCTCCTTGCCTGCCACTACCAAACCAGCCACCTCCTCTTTACTCATATTGCTGCCAACATGCTCCTTCTCTGCACCTTTGCACTTTCCATACTCCCACTCTTTATACAGAGCTCTGCTCAGGTGTGTGTGTTTTTGTACACTGTTCAAGAAGTGGCTTGTTCGACTGAATACACAGTTTCTTTTAGCTTTAACTTAAGCAGCTCTACTGCACCAGTCCTAGAACCGCAGCCAGAGCCTTTAAGAAGACTGGCTACCATCTTGGATCTGCATAGGGTTTGGGGGTTGCTGCTATGGAAACAAGCTGTCTGTTACTTTTACCTGTTCTTTTTGCTTATTGGCTCCTGAATTACATAGGTGGTGGTACCTGGCCCCATGGTAACCCCATTCCTAACTCTTACAGTCATACATGGCACTTCATCACATGAACCTGTGTTCTCCTGATCCCAAGTGGGTCCAGCTCTTCCTGCTTCTTATTCATGCCCTGCATAGGAATTAAAGCATGTTATAACACAATAGCACATAGAATTCAATTTGAACACTTCCAATTCAACTCTTAAAACTATAATATACATGTGACTCCTCCGCCACAAGCTTGGAGGAAATGATTACATTTGTTATGCTTTTACTCTCTTTTCAAATTCTAGATTTCTTTGGCTCTACTGCTTTTCTTCAGATATCACCTTTAACCTTCAAGCAAACTTGCATTCCTTAAATTGTTTAAGAACTTAGAACATCTCATTAGTTTTCCAAAGAAGAGTTTAGTTAAAAATACTGCTTGTGAAATAACCTTTAATTGCCTCACTGCTTGCATTTGAAAGCGAACCCCAATTTACAGGGGCGCCCCTTAAATACGGGGGACCCATAATCACCATAAACCAGAGTGAATTCACCCCTCTAGGGAATTAAAAGCCATGAGTCTATCTTGCAGGTGATAACAAGACTTTAATCTTTACAGATCATGAGGATTCGGGAAATGGCAGAGGACTCTGCCATTGCAGGTCAGCATTCTGTTGTCGTCCTTTGCTGACTCCCAGGTCCTGAATACTGAAGCTGTGCCTGGTGCTTAAATATTCTTGACTTGATCACTGGATACCAGCAGAGCTCCTCCAAAGTTGTCTTTCTTGCCATACAAGGGATGCTGCAGTGTCTCCAGTGTTGCATGTCCAGGTTCCCCACTTAACATAATGCTGTATTATCAGGAATACTTTGTCCCTCTTGTTTAGCATAATTTACTATGTTATAAACATTCATACATAGACACCTCTCCCTGCCATTCTCTCAACATTAACTCCATAAAATTATATTTTATCTGGTTCAGTATTTCTCAGAAAAAAACACTTGTTTTTCTAATACTGTTGTGCTGAATCTTAGTCTCCATTGGCCTGTGATTGACAGGAACAGTTGCTCAACCACTTCATGCTCTCTAGCCTTAGCCTCAGTGATGCAACACCCCACACGAGCTCTGCGATCTATTCTTAGCACAAGCACATTCCTTTTTGGCAGAGAGCCTGCTCTTTACCGTACTCTGGGAAAACTAAATACAATGTAACACTTCTACAAATTCATTCAACTAAGTTATTTGCATCTTATATTTCAATCCTACCTATCTTTATTTAGTGACCCTCCTACCCCCTGGACTCTTGTAGCGCTTAGAAAACAGTTAACAGACGTTTTGCCTAATTCAAAAGTGCTTGGAAACTTTGGAAATGTAGGAAAGCACCAGGCTCCTTCCCTACATTCCCCCCTTTCATTACTTCTACAGTAACAAACTCATCCCCACCCGACATATCTACAACCCCAGAAATATTAGTTTGAGTTTCACTGTTTATTGTATGGCAAGGTGTTTTAGATCCCCCAATTGAAACCATCATCTTTGCACTATTAGGGACTATAGGAACATATCATTGGAGACCCCATTGGCACGTGCAGAAGAGAACCAATAAGAACATGATCACAGGAACCAGTATTTTAACTGCTGCCCCCAGCCATGACAGGACCCAATCAAAGGCAAGCGATAGCCAGTCTGTGTTCTGAACTCCACCTTTTTTTTCATTTGAACACCTAGATTGTGCACCGCCTTGATGATGTGGGATAGTGACCCATTCTCAGCATCCTCCGGGGTAGAAAAGAGCGACAGCTGCATGTATCCCAGGTGCCAAAAAAGAAAGCCTCTGCTGAGCTAAAAAATCAATTGTCAGGAATAAGGGCCTGTGGTGCAGGAGGAAACAGGTACGGCATATCTAAAAACTACAATTCCCAGCAGGCATGGGAAAATGTGTAGTTCCTTGGGCCTGTCGGTACTCAGCTGCCGGCACTTTGCAATTAGGGATTGGGCTCTTAACGGCCGCCCGCCCGTGCTCATGTGCTGTTGATTAATGTTGGAGAGCATGGGCGGTGGCGGCGATGGCGGCAGGAGCGAAGCAGGAACTCTGAAGGTGTAAGCGAGTGGCGGGAAGAAGTCACGCCGGTTATGTCGCAAGGCATCTTTATATCCCGGGGTACGGCGGCACACGCTCCTTAATCTGCTCCAGAGCTACAGGTCCGGGTCAGCCGCAGTAGGCTCCCGGACCATCAGTTAAGTGTTTCTATGTTTGTTTGCTTGGCCGGTTTACGGCATTAACATGGAGTAAATCAAAAGCTTCAAGTATTTATGTCCGGACGTCTGAGGAAAACGTCCGGACCAAAAGTTAAGTGAAGGCACATAAATCCTTGGTTTTGGGCAAGATAAACCCCACTCTGGTAGCCGGCACATTGTTTACCTCACGTTCTAAGCACCAGGGAAAATTCAACTCTTTTAAATCGCATTTCTAGTTATTAAGTTTTTTCTATGTGCAGTGTAATATGTTAATCCATGTTTTGTGAGGCATGTGAACGTCTCAATGTTCTCTGTTCAGTATCAGTGTAATATGGTTTTAAGTCATTTCCAGTTATTCGCTTTTCCAAATGGAGAAAAGCGCCTTTCCATGTGCATTATGTTGTGCTAATCCATGTTTGCTCACGACTTGTGTAGGGTGGCGTGTTAATTACTGAAGATAGAGTCAGGTCAGGTTGCAGGAGTATTAAGCTATCTAGTCAGGAATTGTAGGGGTCTTTTGTCGTTTTATGTCTTGTTGTCTTCCCTTCCTTCCCTTTATTTGTCCATCCCCTTTCCCTAACTCCTTCTTCCCCCCATTGGCTGCCACGTGGCTACGTGTAATTCGAACATCCAGGCGCCCGTGCCAACCATGGTGGGAGGGGTCGATCCATTCGGCTTCTGTGGTTCGGGAGAGGGGATTGAAATCCTCCTCCCTTAAGTTCAGTTGTGACATCAATACTTGCCAGGTATTCCTCTGAGCAGCGTTGAACAGTCTTTTGACAGTTTGAGCTTTTCTTGCTTCCCCACCATTGAAATCGTCCTTTTTCTGGCAGCATACCAAATTCTTGTGTGATCTGCAAGCTTCTTTCTGTTTCTTTAGGTGCTAGCGTGGCTGTTGGCACCTCAACAGGCATTTCTTCTCCCTTCACAAGTCCTTCCAGGATTACTAGTAACACTGAGTGCAGGGTGGCCAGTGAACACGTCCCCCTCCAAGATGGTAGGAGTTGCAAGTAGGCTTGTTGGCCACAAACTCAGTAGTAATCCATCACTGCTGCTGTACCTTTTGTCATACCAGGGATCACAAGAGTGTGGTTTCACTGTGTGTTTGTGCAACCAGGAACTGTTCCTTCATTGCTAAAACAAAGTTTACAATGTTTGGCCCTATCTATTCACACTGTTTTCTTCATTGTTGCAATCCGTGTCAGCCTTGTGATGTATTGGGACCATACTGCGCACACAGAGTCTCTATTTGGGATATTGCTTCTCCGCTGTACTCGATCAGCCCATCTGCCAGGCACATCACTGTGGTGCCCTGCCATTTGTCATTGTCATTTGAGTACCCACCCAAGGAGAAATATGGTCCTTGTAGACACTGGCGGTATTTCGTGTTGCCATTGCATAATGCTGGGACTAGATAAATGCTTCTCAACTGCACACTATGTGCCTGGAATGTGTCCTTTATCTATTATAGTGCAAGATGTACCCAGCATTGTGCCTCTGTAATTGGGACTTTATGTGGACCTAAAAACCTTAGGAGCCCCTGATGCATGCGGGTTAAGTGCACACTTGTAACATCTTTCATTGATTTCCTTCCTGCAATGCGCATATCAGAGTACTAGCTATTCAATGTTTCTACATTCTGGACGTCAGAAATAGTGTCAAAACCCAACACCTTATGTAAATTATACGGCATTCATACTTCCCCTTTCATTCATCTAAGAAAACTTGTAGGGGTGGCCGGCAAAAAGTGAGTCAGTGTATTTCCTTTTTTATAGACATATTAGCATGTTCCTTTCCCAACTGTCCATCCCTCCCTTTATATGGCCACCCCATATAACAAACATCCCTTCATCCACTCCAACAACCACAACCAGTGTCATACAAAACAACATTTTACTACTACATTTCTAGACTAAATAACATCTTTATCATTTTCCCTCATAACAGAGAGGTCGGTCAGCCATCTTTGCTGATTCCTGGAGAGGAGAAAAAAGGTTATCAAGAAAGAGAGTGAAAGAAAGAGAAAGAAAGAGAAAGTAAAAAAGAGAGAGAGGAAGAGAGAGGGAGAGAAAGGGAGGGAGCGAGAGAGAGAGAAATAGAGAAAGAGAGGGAGAGAGAGAGGGAGAGAGAGAAGGGAGAGAGAGACACACAGAAAGAGACCCTTTTCCCACCAGGGCCTACCAGATCCTGGATTTTCCAAAAAAAATGAAAACAAAAAAAACAACAAAAAAAAAATGAAAAATTAAAATAAAAAATGGACAAAAGAAAAAACAATAAAACATGTAAACATTTAAAAAGAAAGAAAAAAGCAGGTGTGTGCCACTGCACCCCACCTTGGCATGGATCCTCAAAAATCTCTCTCTTTTGGCTATGCCCTTACTAAACATTACCTTTTCTCAGATGCTCGTAGAACACCCAAGAGATGCACCCAATATCTAACTCCTTCATATGGACGGCGAGAGGAGTACAGAACACCACCTCAAATGGACTTTTAAACCTGGGGCTGATTAGTTCCCCAGATAATAATGGTCCTGTTGTAATATGGCCACTGCTGTGTATGGAACCATGGTCTCGCTTTCTACAGGGGTGGTCACTATTTCTCCCCCCTTTACTGT
The DNA here is from genome assembly GCF_040938575.1 of Ambystoma mexicanum. Classification (NCBI taxonomy): domain Eukaryota; kingdom Metazoa; phylum Chordata; class Amphibia; order Caudata; family Ambystomatidae; genus Ambystoma; species Ambystoma mexicanum. Next base: position 993,200,893 of record NC_090923.1, on the reverse strand, counting down.
GTCCCACTACCGCCCCTGTGTGCTTCTGTCCCCATGTCAATTATTTATGACCCATCACCACATAATATGTCTCCTTCCGTCAATTCATGAGCCGTTCATCAGAGTGGGAAAATAAATAAAACTCCTGTAAATAATCCAGAGTTGCTAAAACAGGGGCTGTGCAAATAGCTTAAGTCCTCAAATTGTCTAGTCATTTTGTCAGTCCATTAAAATGTACTTTTAAGTCCTCTGTCCTTCCCTGAGACTTTGTAACAGTGGCCTTGTGTAGACTGCGTAGTCTAGGATCCATACCCTACAAAAATTACATAAGCACAAAAAACTGCTACATTTCCTTCACAGTACTGGGCCTAGGGGCGGTGCGTACTGCCGCCGCCCTATCTGGAAATATTTTTCCCATTACAAAAATGAGTTGTCCCAAGTATAGTTCCTCTTGTTGACAGTATTGTAGCTTTTTATCTGCCTTGTAGCCTTTGTGAGCCAGCAATTGCAATAATGCAACAGAACCCCTCCTGCACTGATGATCCTTTTCACCTCATACCAACCGATCATCCACATACTGGTTTATTTGTACTAAGCACCTTACTTCAATGTAACCTGTACTGGGGTCACAGCTCCCAGTAACCCAACATCATGTGGATTAGCAGTCCATAATTGTGCTGGCACATATCGCATGTCCTCCTCAAAAAATAAAAACATCTGATTTACTACTGCCATCAGGACGCACTGTACCTCCCTATATTGCACCATGATATCACAGAGGATGCAGATTCCCAAAATAATCTCCCCGTTTTGTTCACTGTCCTCAAAAAACTCCTTATCCGTCATTTCCTTTAATTGTACTGTCGGGTCTATACATAATATTTTGTGCGCCACGCGCACCCGTCCTGGTCTGTTCCAATCAGGACTACTCTTTTTCTGACACTACTAGTCCTTGCAAATCTAATGACAATATTGTCCCTGCCACCATCCCGGGTGGCACCATGGATCTGAAAATAAAATCTGTAGGTACTTGCCAACACTTTGTCACAATTTGAGGCACCGCATTTACTAAAATCTTAATAACATAACAAAAAATATATCTGGGACCACAGGAACCCCATGTACTACTGACTCCCTTGCTATTGCATTGATTACTGCCATTGCTTGAGTTACACACATCCATGGAGTGCAACACACTACCCCTTGGTCTGTGACTGATACATTTCTGTTTAGTTTATTGAGCAGATCCCTACCCATCAAGTTCACTGGGGAACTCTCAGTATATAACATGGGGGCTCATACTACCTCCCCTCCCACTTTTATATCTAGCTCCTCAGCCTATGGAACTGTAGCAATAGCCCCAGAGAATCCCTGCACGTAAAGAGTTTTTACCTGATAATGGAATGTTCCCCTCCATGATGCATGATTTAGTTGCACCTGAATCTACCATAAATATAAATTGCCTGTTTCCGATTTCCTCTTCCCCCAAGGGCTCCTCTTCAGGGTGTGCGGTTATCAATAGGATTGGACATGCAAGTGCTTTCTGTGAGCTGTCCTAATCAGAATATGCATTTGTCCTGTGGAATGAAAAAGAGCTGCCCCTGTCATTGCAACTCCTTGGAATGGGGCACCTGGTCCCCCTGCCATCCTGTTAAACTGTGTTCCCTCACCATGCTGTAGTTGTTGCCCATGTTGTCCTTGCCTGTCAGCCCCATAAGGGAACAGATTTTGACCCCCTCGCCCAAATTGCTGTTGTCGTCTTCCTTGAGGCCCTTGGAATCCATGCCCTGGAGGTGATGGCCCACAATGAAATCCTATCCCAGGCCGGTTTCTGCATTCCCTCGCGAAATGCCCCCATTTCCCGAAACACCAGCACTGTGAAGGTCCCAATCCTCCTCTGCGAGGCCCTATCCTCCCAAAGCCTCCTGCTCTTGGTCCTCGAAATCCTTGGTGCTCTTTCATATTGCCACTGTGGGTTTGGGGTACTGCCCCCTTCACCCCATTGTCCCTGTCCTCCTTCACCTAATAATGCCGCAGTTGTGGCATTCCCAATTTGTTGAGTATCTCCTGTCCTTTCCCCCTGGGCCGGTGCCTTCACTGGTGCTTGAATGACAGCCTTATTTAGTTTCTTTTCCACTAGTTTTGCCTCGTCAATTTGCCGCTTCTGGACTGTCTCCCTGTCCTTCTCCTTGATTCTCTTACAATTGTGACCTATTATACTTTTTATCTCTGGCCACCCTTTGGCTTCAAATCCCACAATTTTATCTAGTGCCTTTTGGACCTCTTTTGGTAGTCCCCTCTTTACAACAAAGTAGAAAAATGGTACTGTCTCAACTCTCCACATTTCCTGTCATTTACGAATAAACCTAACTGAGTCCTCATCATCACCCACTGTGCACTGCATTAAAGAATGTAAGTCAGGGGTATCTGGGTACATCCTGCGTAGGGCATCCCATACCCTTGCCCTTACCTCATGAAAGGCTGTTCCATCATGTCCATTATCTGCCAGACTTACCCCAGCCCTTGCCCATATGTCCCCAGCCTGGTCCCCGACTATGGTGACCAGTAAACTCTTAAAGTCTCCCACTGCTAAGGCTACCCCTGCTGTTTGTTTTTAAAATTCATAGATCCATTTAATAGCTCCATCTATAAGCTGGGGAGAGCTTTAGTCAAATTATTTCTGTCATTTTGAGACCATGGCACATACTGTGTTATCCCTACTTCTTTATGTGTTAGAGGCATCTGCATATCTATTTTGTTTTCTACCCCTTTAGTATTCTTCTGATGTTGTACTACCATGATTAAATCTGGTCTATTTCTTGGTCTGTCCCTCCCCACTGCCTCTTGTGGCAGGGACGGGTTTCTCGCCACCTCCTCTCCTTGATCTCCTTCTTGCCCTGCCTCTTCATTATTTCTACCACCTCGATCTTCCCCTCCATTATGCCTTGCTTGTTCTACTTCTTGTCCCAGGACTGTTCATACACTCTGCCCATCATCTTTTTCAACACAAACATTTCTTATTGCCTCAGGGTTTAACCTGAACAAAAAAATCTCCTGAATTCCAATCCCCTGTTTTCTGCACCAGTACCCTTATTTCCGGTGATACTTCTTCAGGTTCTTGTAACCTGACCAACCTTTCCTGCAATGCTCTTAGCTCATAGTCAATGTCTACTTGTGGACCCTCTGGGTACACTAATGCTACGGGCATATTAGAGCTTGCGCATGGTTTATATGGAGGTGCAAAAGCTCTTGAGTCCCCCCTCCTAGGCTAATCCTGATAATCCTGTTGGCACTCTCTCTACCTCTGGAGGCTTATAGACTGGGTTTGTATACCCTACTGCAGGTTAAGGCGTTATGGGGTATATCCCCTTACATTGGATCTCTTTTTCACCTTCCCGATCTCCTATATCCTCAACTAATTTACAGAGATCTAGAATCTTTTCTCTTTTTTGGGACTTGTTCCCTTCATATTTTGCTGCTACAAAGATGGACATTTATTCTAGCATGTTTCTGTTATGAGAGCCCTGCTCTGGTCAGGAGCAGGACGTCCCCCCTTCCTTTGTTTCTACTAGCAATTGTTTATGTATTCTGTCACAACACAGTGGCAGAACCCTATGCATGCATTTAATTGGAGTTTCTTCCTCCATAATGTTGTGCGCGTCCCTAATGCTTCACTTAAACCCTACTACTATGCTGCACGTGCTTCAAAAATACAGATCAACCCACTTTTTCCCCACCCCCTTTTACACTTTCTTCACTTTGATTTCACATATACAAACACACACCGCTACTCATCCACCTTCCTTCCTTTTTTACCACAAAAGACAGCACGAGAAAATATAAAAGACTAAGATTCAGGCTCATTCCTTATACCAAGCCACTACTTTTGTAATACCACTTATTGCTTTTATCGTCATAAGAAGAATAATGTGTGGTACTACCTCCAATCCTTATAAGATGGGGATCCTTTTCCATCCATTTCCATTATAAAAAATTGAAAAAGAGAAATATGTGACAATTTCAATACATGACCCACTTGTCACCAAACCGCTCAGGAAACACGTGTTTTTTATTTTATTTAGGGGACCGATCACTATAGTTCGACGTGGCTGACTTGGCCTGGGGCTTCTCAAAGTCCGGAGGAAAGACTGAGGTCACGTCATGGTCACCACTGAAAAGTGAACCCCAATTTACAGGGGTGCCCCTTAAACACAGGGGACCCATAATCACCATAAACCACAGTAAATGCACCCCTCTAGGGAATTAAATGCCATGAGTCTATCTTGCAGGTGATAACAAGACTTTAATCTTTACAGATCATAAGGATTTGGGAAATGGCATAGGACTCCATTGCAGGCCAGCATTCTGTTGTCATCCTTCGCTGACTCCCAGGTCCTGAATACTGATGCTGTGTCTGGTGCTTAAATACTCTTAACTTGTTCACTGGATACCAACAGAGCTCCTCCAAACTTGTCTTTCTTGCCATACAATGGATGCTGCAGTGTCTCCAGTGTTGCATGGCCAGGTTCCCTACTTAACATAATGCTGTATTAGCAGGAATACATTGTCCCTCTTGTTTAGCATAATTTACTATGTTATAAACATTCATACATAGACACATCTCCCCGCCATTCTCTCAACATTAACTCCATAAAATTATATTTTATCTTGTTCAGAACATTTGTTTTTCTACTACTGTTGTGCTGAATCTTAGTCTTCATTGGCCTGTGATTGACAGGAACAGTTGCTCAACCACTTTGTGCTCTCTAGCCTTAGCCTCAGTGACGCAACACTGCACACGAGCTCTGCAATCTATTCTTAGCACAAGCACATTCCTTTTTCGCAGAGAGCCTGCTCTTTACCATGCTTGGAGAAAACTAAATACAATATAACATTTTTACAAATTTATTCAACTAAGTTATTTGCATCTTATATTTCAATCCTACCTATCTTTATTTAGTGACCCTCCTCCCCCCTGGACTCTTGTAGAGCTTAGAAAACATTTAACAGAAGTTTTGCCTAATTCAAAAGTGCTTGGAAACTTTGGAAATGTAGGAAAGCACTAGGCTCCTTCCCAACACTTTCTTCTGCTTATTTTTCAACTACAAAGTATTTAACTTCAACAAAGAAACTAAAAAGGAAAATACTGTTTATTAACTACCTAAGATGTGCATCTCTGACTACATTTCCCAGAATGCCCAAACAAGATGGCCACAGGCCTTTTGATTGCATGTAAAGCATAACTAAAAGCTTTTTATAAAAATGAGGCTTTCAGAAATATGTTGCTTCCTGGTGCGCTTGCAGGTACTGGCCTTCCTTTTATTTGTTTTCCACTTAGTTCGTTTTAAAACTTGCTTGCTTGTTAAGCCTAAGCATGCCATGCCACCTAGATTGGAGTTATGTAGTCCAACAGAACTCCAATAATTCTTTTATATTTGAGAAAACACATGCACGACTTCCCAACAGAGAAATGAACCACAGGCGAGTGGTCAGGTTTACTCAGAATGCCTTTTAATATATATCGGAACTGTTTGGGAAACGGAAACATCAAAATTGCAATACTACCAGTTACGTAGCAAGTTCTTTATGCACGGCTTCACAATAGAGGAATACACCATACGCAAAAGGTTGTGTTTCTTCAGAATGCTTTTTCAGCTTAAACGTAACAGTTCAGGAAACTTCAAAGCGGCGATTCAGCCGGCAGCATAGAAAATACTTATTTTATCAAGCGCCGCTACGCAGCAACTCGTGAATATACGCGAGTCAGTTTCAATTAAATAAACATAGCGCGAAGGTCGCGTTTGGGCTGAGTGCTCACAGAGTCCAAACAAATCAGTTGAGGAATCAAGTCATTGCATGAAACTCCTTGCGACTAAGCAGTAATGCATTCATTCATGTGCTGCTTTCCCTGAATAGTCACACTGTTCAGAGTCTTTACTACTAAAAATTAAATTCGCAGTTAGCTCGCCAAAAAGCTGCGCTCCCACCAGTTTATGGTAGACAGTTTGGCTTTTCAAACTTGCTCCTTCTTCCTGTTTCAAATGACAAAAGGGTAGGCCTAAAGGGAGCTAAACCAAAACATGACTGTAAACTCTAAGAGATTTGATGAAAGGCAGTTTAGAACTGTCTGCCAAGACAATCTGCCCGCAACATTCTAAATTAGATCACTGCCGAGGAGATCCACCATCTTGGCCTGGGTTCGAGCCCAAGACCCGGTAGGCAGGGCCCATTGCAGCCTCCCGCCTGACGGCTCAAATCACGTCTGCTATTCCATTGTATCAAATGTAGAACTACTTATACTTATCCTGCAACCATGTAATTTGCACCCACTGTAACTGTAACTAGTGTCTAGATGCCTTAGAACTTTGTGTGCTGCTATAAAAGTAAATAGAAATAGATAAATATGTGTTGGGGAATATTGAGGATTACTGCCACAATGTGCCATGAGGGCCTGAGGTGCTGAAGGGGTGTCCCTAAAAGGGAATGTGGGATACCATGTCTCACCCAATGATGTTGCATCACCCCCCTGAGGGTCGCCTCCCTCATGTGGTCCTCCTTCAAACAGCCACCCCAAGGGTTAAGATTCAGGTAGCGGCTGCCTTCCCCAGGCCACATGAGGAGAGCATACCTCTGGGAAAGGAGTGATGACACCATCAGGTCCATTACATGAATTGTTTATTATGATTCACACCAGCACTGCTAGTGGGTTGATATTCTATAGAAGGAATTTACAAACCTTGACATAGGCCAAAGCAGCCACCTTACAATCACATCTTTGCACTATTTTGGGACCAATTTATATCTGCTCCACGTTGGACAGAGCACCTGCAACGTAATGCACATGCCCTGGCCACTAACTTGTTGAAAGGAGGATTCGAAAGTGACTACGGCATATTTTCAAGTTCATAGGCTTCCAGGAACCGTTCCTTTTCTGTAACAGTGGTGTATGCAGGGTTGAACACCTACCTAGGGCAATTATGAAAGATTGTGTGAAAAAACTGTGTGAATGCCTCATGAACTGGGTGACCCCGAAATCAACTGGTTGCCAGCTTTCGATCAGATCCACCATTGTTATTTTCAATGTGTTTAGAAAGCAGTACATTTATCACCTGAGGCATTTATGAATTATTTATTGTTTTGAATGATGCATGTTTTTGCATTGTTTGTAGATTGTCTAATTTTTCTGAGGTGCATGATGTAGGCACCGAAAATGAACACTAGTAAAGTTGTGCAGCATTTCTTGTTAATTGTATTTATTCCTTTGTTATTCCCTTCTAATTCACAGTAAATGTTGTGATTGTGGTGTTACTTATGAAATACAGACTCTCACAGCTGCATTCTGTTTTTATCATTACAAGACTACATGCCCCAGAATGCATTGGGCATATTGGTATTCACTATACACATGTTTGTGTACACATCCTAATTTGAGGTTGTGTAGACATTTGGGAATGTATTCCATATTGCAGAAAGAAACAATCTCCACTTCTTGATAACCTTCTGTTCCCCACACCGTGATCTTGTTAAAAAAGGCTGCTTAGCTGAAACTGCCCTCCTTGCTCTCTCCACATCTCCAACCCCATGTACACCTGTCTGACTGAATGATGAGTGCAAATGGCCTACAGTCTGGTGCTTCTGCATTGCAAGGCCATTCCTGGAGAGTGTGGCATTGCCAGTCCCTTAAGGCATGTGTGATATGATATGATATGATTTGATATGATATGATATGATATGGCATTTGTAATGCGCCTATACACAAGTGTTTCAAGGTGCGACGAGGCAAGGAAGGGGGAACAGAGGAAGGACAGACACAACGATCTTACTAGGCCAAGTGACATTGAGATCGTGCAGGGGAAGGAAAAAGTGCCAATGGGAAAGGGGAGGGGGCAGTGCTGTACATGGGATCAAAACAATAACAAGAGGTGCGGCCAGCAGATGGCAGGTGCAAGGGTAAATGTAGACAGCAGGTGTCCAAAAGTGCAGGTAGGGGGACTGTAGGGTAGCAGATACAGACCCAAGTGCAAGGGTTGCCAGGAGGCAGTGTGGGTGTGCAACTGGGTGGGTAGGGACCTGGGCCCGAAATCAGAGGGTAGCCAGGTGACCAGTGCAGTATCAGACCAGAAATCAGCAGGGGAGAGGAAAAGAGAAGGCAGAAGCAAAGAGAAAGGTCTTGAGGTGCTTCCGGAACGGGAGATGGTTCTCCTTGAGTTTCAGAGAGGCAGGGAACCTGTTCCTGAGGGAGGCCCCAGTCGAAGAAAAAGATCTACCACCAACTTGTTGTTTGAAGTAGTGACTGACCCGGCACGAGTTCGAGGTGGAGGAGCGAAGAGCTTGAGTAGGAGGGTATTTACGAAGAGAGAGTTGGAGGTATTGAGGACCCAGGCCCCAGAAGGACTTGTGGACAGTGCAGAGCATCTTTAACTTAATCCTTGCAGCCACTGGGAGCCAATGCAGAGATTTCAGTGCTGGAGAGATACGATCCCTGGGCTTGAGGCCAAGGACAAGTCACGCAGTCCTGTTCTGGATGAGTTGCAGAGGGCGGAGAGTAGAAGCAGGCAGATTTAGAAAGAGGCTGTTGCAGTAGTCCAGCCTAGAGAGAACCAGAGCTCTAGAGACAGTGAGCTTCTGGGGGAAGGAGAGGAAAGGAAGAATACCTCTGAGGAGGTGCAGTTGGTAGTTTGACTTCTTAGAGACGTCAGAGATGTGAGGAGAAAAGTAGAGCGTGGAGTCGAAGATGACCCCAAGGTTCTTAACCTCAGAGGTGGGAGCAGGAAGAGGGCCAGCGGAGGTCAGCCAGAGAGTAACAGGAAAGGAGGGTGCAGGTGTGCTGATGGGGAGAATCTCTGTCTTACTGGCATTAAGGCAGAGATTGTTGGCGGCACACAACTCCTGGATAGCAGAGAGACAGTCAGAGATAAGAGAAGGCGAAGAGGAGTCAGAGGGGAGCCTGAAAATGAGCTCAGTATCATCAGCATAACACTGAAAGTTGGAGCAGAGAGCGGCAATGTGGTGGGCGACAGGTGCCATGTACTGGTTGAACAAGCAGGGAGAGAGGTTTGACCCCTGGGGAACACCACAGGTAGAGAGTGAGATAGAGGAAAGGAAGGACCCAAGTTGGACCTGGGAGGGTCGATCACAGAGGAACGAGGTCAACCAGCCCAGGGCTTGATCAGTGATACCCAGGTGATCACGGAGATGATTTAGCAGGATGGCATGGCATGTAGGCATCCAAACCACTGTTTTACCAGTACATATAGGTATAAATGTTTTAATTGTTCCTTGTTTTTATGAGCCTCGCATAAGTCTGTTAGATGACTGCATGTTCTAGAATGCATGGGGCATATTAGTATGTTGTACAAACAAATAACACACACACTGCACTCTGCTTTGAACTGATTTCTGTCCAATTGGTTTGCATTGGCGTGTATCTGTGGTCGACAGGCATGAATCTGTTTTGGGGTTTTGTTTATTACAGAATGCTAATTGTTTATTTGTTTTCTCAGCCCTCCCAAGATCTTCAACAATAGTCCAACCGTATTCACTAGTCGCCCAAGCCTTATCTACCTCTTTTGTAAGGCCTTTGCCAAAGCGATGGAAAAATATGAACAGCTTGTGGTCCATGCAAGAAGTAGAGTGTAGAGTGTTGTTTCCTACTCATCACAGTTTTGGGACATTCTGCCCTCATCTTTTTCCAAGAGTTACTGTCAATTTTATTCCTTAAAATAAAGCTGGCCAAACCTCTCCACAGGAAGAAGGGTGAACCAGTTGGAAGAATGCAGGTGTGTAAGATCAAAGGGGTTAAAGATGGGTTTATCCGTGTGGCCCAAAGCCCCTGTGGTGCTATGGGTGGCATCTGCCAGGTCAGTGCCTCATCAGCCGGGGTCATGTGCAGAGTAACAATAATAAGGGAACTATGTGCATGACTGGGTGCACTAGGGCACCGCCACCATTCCTCCACTACCCATGAGCCTAGAGCTTATTTATTGGCTTTCTTAAGCGAAATTTGGCAATCTCCTCTGCCGATGGGCCCATATGGTGAACCAACACCAACTGCCCTTGAACTCTGCATGTCCCAAGTCACTGGGGGTCATTACGAGGTATGAGGTAGCCATGGTGCTATTAGCGCCATGGCTACCCCCTTACCACATACCAGGTCCGGGTTCCCTGAATGGGGAATTACTGGGCCATTCCAACCGTGGAGGGCCCGGTATTTCCCCATTCAGGGAACCCATCCCCATTCCCATTGGAGCCTCCATAGGGCTCAATGGGAATGGGGACCATGCTAACAACGGGCCCGTTCTGCGTTGTTAGCGTGCTGGTCCTTTAGCGGCTCCCCCTAAGGGCACTTGGTAAAACCAGCTGCCCTTCGCGGGACCCGCTAAAGGACCTTGTAATGCTGCGGTAAGGGGTTAACTGCACCAGCACCTTTACTGGCGCCATTAACCCCTTACCTCCAACCTCGTAATGACCCCCACTGAATCCAGAAGTCAGGCGCTTGGCCTATTTCTAAATTATGCCTTTTCTGGGACTTTTCCTACATTGAGAAGGATGACCCATGTCGTCAGTTCCTACCCAGGCACCCTCTCCATCCTTGGGCAGGTCTGCCAAAGCCTCCTTTACCTTGCAGCCACTGCGACATTGAAGAAATGATCTTCCCTGCATTCACATTTACTTTGGTTTTTCAGGCCTGACAAACAGTATTTTTGGAGGAAGGCCACTCAATGACTATGCCCGGCTCCTCGTCATCCACTGCTGTGATGTCCACGTTCTGGGAATCTCCCATCCATCTCTTCTGCCTGTCTTGCACACTATCATTGATAAACCAAAGTCACTCTTGAAAACTGTATTACTTTCCGGGTCTACAGCTCGAAAAGAAAAGACTCTGGTGGATTAATATAAGGGTCATTGGGGCACTATTGATGATAAAGGAGAGGGGGAACATTGAAGATTGTGAAAAAAAGTGTTTTTTCCATTTTCTCACAAGATGTTTTTGCTGCAGTATACATGAAACAAACGGAGAAGTGCATAATAGAATGCTTCCTGACAGGCCTTAGAAGTTCAAGACCTAAATTAACTTGTAGCAGACCCCAAGGGAGTATGCATTGTCTAGGGTGGTATAATCAGAGACGGCCTAAGACATGGGCAGTCTGTGTGGTGGCCCATCGCCCCGTTGTCAGAGGGCACCCGCAAGGCACCAGTGCCTGCCTCAACTCTACAATGAAATTGTTTTAAGGGCGCCTGTGCGACTCCTGTGTACTAAGCTCGCGTGAGGCTATGGTGTTGCCTTCCAACCTGTGGCTCTCTAGAGACAAACACCCACTTCCAGCTGCCTATCAGATGCTGCAGACCCCTTAATGATGGATCTATGTGAATTTAACGAGAAAACGTTTTAACGAAAACATTTTAATGAAACAAAAATACTGAAAAAATACAATAAGAAAATTGGGATACCGCCACCCACCCCCAAGTCCCACATTTCCCTATGAATATAACCCAACCCCAACCCCCTCCCAACTCATTTTAATCCCCTACCCCACCCCATATATATTTTTAATACAAAATTGGGTGTTTTATCAGTATTTTCTATTTGTTATTTGTTAACATGTATTTGTTACTACTACTGAATACCCTTAATGACTACTTATCACTATCTTTCTTCAAGCAGAGCATTTAAAGTGAGTGTGGTTTGCAAGTGATGGCCCATTGAAGAGACCATTGTTTTGGAGGAGATGTTTGTAACGTTTCTGTGTTAAGAAATCCATAGGCATTTTCATTCTGAAAGCACACACAAAGCACCAGTTAGCTGCCTAAATCTACCTGTCCTCCAGGTCAGTTACAACATATCACACAAAACAGTTTTAAATTATTAGCTACATTATTTTCAGATGTTCATATTTAACGAACCAAATACCATATATGAACCCTGCATTTGTTAAACACTGACACGTACACAGGTAACCTTTTCACACATTACAAGTGATACGTCTTGAAAATACAAAAGCCATTTGTTGTGCTTTTTGCTGAATTGCATTCTGGTATTTGTAGTTTCCTAGTCAAGATGGGGCATAATGCCATAATTGTACACTTTTTGCCTAATATGTTCTATAAGGATTTACATATTTGAGTGACACTATGGTATATGTACTTTTGAATTCATTTTCATAAAGCAGAGTATTGTTGAAAGCCAGACATGGGGTTGAGGAGGGGAAATGATTAGAAGGCAAATAAGTCCTGAATATTTCCCCCGGATGTGGCAAGAGAGGTTGCAATCCTGGAGACTGGTGTAGTTATTTTTCCCTTATGTGGCCATGTGCTGATTTTTAGGGTGCAAGTAAAGGATACATGTGGGTGGACAGTGTAACATTTTTCAGAGGGTGAACACAACCCTCTTGGGTGTTTTTGAGGTCAGCAAGCCTACTCAAGCATTTGGCTACCAGGATTCCACCCAGGTTGTCTTGTTTCCAGTGCAGACACATACCATTATCATCAAAGCACATGCTCATATAGGGATTTTGTTTCCCAGGGAATATTTCATTACATATTGCTGGGTTTAAAAGGTGAGTGCCTTTAATATTTTGCCAGCATATTAATTGGAACATTTCCTCTCTCAAGTTATTTTTCTGTTGTTGGTTACTTTTTTTGAAAGGCCAATGCTCTTCTGTCTACTGCACTTTCTTCTAAGGGGAAAGGTCAATTGAATTAAATTGGTATCTTTCACTTTAAGATATGTTCACTTGCTGTGCGTATATTCTTGGGTGCTGGATTTTGATTTTTGCTATGGGGCAAAGCTTCCCACACTGAGTGAAGTGAGGGAGCGGACTCATCCCCACGTCAAACACCACATTTTAAAGCACATGTTGCTGCAAGAATAGGAAAGAAGACACATGATTTACAGGAAGGTTTAAACATATAACATCTCAGCAACAGTTTCCTAACCAGTGGTCGAAGTGTACGAAAAGAAGTAGTGGAACTATGTTCCCTGCTTGCCTGCACCCACTCCCCACAAACCCCATCATCACGATGTCTCCCACACACAATACACACCACCAAACACTTGCACCTGATGTTTAATGGAACGTTCAGCGCAGCGCACTGAAAGGGCAAGTTTCAACTTCTTCCTACATTTTTATTTTAAAACGAAACCATTCCGGAACTGTTTCTTTTTAAAATAAAAGTATAGGAGCTGTGAAAGGTAATTTAAAAAAGTAGAGGAGCACCGCTCCCAACCGCTCCCGCTCACTTCGACCACTGCTTCTAACCCGCTCAGTTGTCTTTGAAATGTTCTCCTATAGGATTCCCTGCTATTCTACACCCGCGAACAGTTTTGGCCTGCTCACTTCCTCCAATCAAGAGTCAGAGGGTACATTAATGAGACTCCCTTCTAATTTTGTAGTGAGCAGCACTTGATAAACGTAGTTTTCTTTACAGTAAAAATAATCATCTGTGGCTTCTGAAATAAAAGCATATTGCTAATTTGGACAATATTTTTATTTTGACATTTGTAAAGTGCACTAAGCCTGTAGGCATATAGGTGCTAGCACTGCCCAAATACACACACAATAAAAATAAAAACAATAGTGAAACCTCTGCAAAAACAGCAGTTAGTTTCAGTTTGCAAAACACAATCACCATATTTTTGCAATGCCTTCCACAGATAGTGTTTTCAAACCAAAGTTTCAAAAAGACCTTTTGCAAACTGTATTTCTAACAATTACATCTGGGAAGAGATGTATTCAAGTTCCTGAATTTCAGACTGCTCTCAAATCTCGGCTTCGTCACATAACCAGAGTGAGTGCTCTGGGCAAATCCTTTTATCACACTATGCCTTATCTGCCAAAATTAGAAGTCTGCATAAAGTATTCATCTGTCAGCTACTTCAAAAAAATGCCTCTCTCCTGATATTGCCACAGAGGTGAATATTGATATTGACAATTCATGTACTGGACGTCACAGTGTCTTTGTCTACTACCTCACGCATGGCAACATGCGTAAGGTAGTAGATTCTCTCAGTCACAAGCTTGGTTACTTTCCCAACCTTTGTAGCCTAGGCAGACAAGATTCCTCAGTAGATTAGTTTGCAGGTTTCACCTCTGATATCTCCTGGGTACGGTACACGGCTTGTTCATGTCGACATGGTGCCTTTAGATGGCGCCAAATTCCTATAAATTAGGAATACGAATATAATGACTTACAGTGGCAGAAACTTTGCAGGATCTGATATGGGGTGTTCTCCTTGTGCTCTCCTTTATTTCTTATTTAAGTTGGCCTTTCACGGCCTTCAGCAAAACATGGTTCTATTTTTCGGATTCATCGCAGGTTTTTAGTCACCCAAGTAGAGGTCTGCTGTGTTCTCCCATTCCCAAACTCACACCCGGCCCCGTCTCCCTAACACCCAGGAGCTTCAGAGCCATCATAAAGGGGATACTTGGTGGCCCACTGTCCGTCTGGGCTGGACACACGGTTGGCATGGAAATTACTCAGTTCTGTCATCTCTTTTTCATTTGATCCCTACTGTGTAGATCACTAGGCCAGACAAAACACGCAGCTGTATATTCTCAAAAACTACTGAAAATGAAAAAAGCATAGAGGATGCACTTTGCTCATTTATGTTAGTTTTAGAAATAATCAGATCACCTTATTTTCAAAGGTGACCTGCGCATTTCAGGGTGTCTGGACAGCAGCGCAAAAGATGTGCTGGTCAGCGCCTCGCATACATTAGTGGCTGAAGTGTGCTCCCAACATCAATTTATTACACACTCCCAACACCCACCTGGGCGCTAAATGCAAAAATGAAATGGGAAAAAAAATGTCTATCCCTCTTTGAGGAATAGAAATGCCAGTGGGAGAGCAGTGCTTCCTACGGCTGCTGTTCCCCTTTTTTAAAAAATGCATGAAAGGGTCCGGAATGACCCTGCAATGCGCATACCCCTGTGACTGTTTCAGACACCCAAAGGGGAGTATATTTGTTTTCTGTGCATCTTAGAGTGCCTCCCGTTTTTTGGGTACGACATGCGCTTTATAATGCGTGAAAACGCCACCCGATTTCTGCAAATGTACAAAGGGGTGAAAGAGGGCATTTGAATGTGTGCTTTCTGTTGCACTCATTCAAATGCCCTTCCAGAATTTGGAGCATTTGGCCCTAAATGTTTAGGTTGTTAGGAGAGTGCTAGGCAAGTTTACAATTTAAAGTTCAAATCCCAAACAGCTCTTAACTGGTTGCTCAATCTGTGCTTGCTTCCAAGTAAACCACAGCAGTTAAACCATTTTCTGAAATCCTTTAACACCATCTAGCTTCTATGGCGTCTGTTTAGCTTTTTCTTTTTGGCGGGACTGCAAATGTTAATGTTATTTACATTACACATAACTCAGACATCAATCCTCTACCAAGCAATGATTAAGAGCAGGTTACTTTATAACCCAGGGAAGAGATGTGTGTATTTTGTATTCACTTGATCGAAGAGATAATTGTGCTTTGAACCGAAGCACTTTAGAGCAGTCCCGTTGATGATTGCTGTACAACAGACTGTAGATGAAGATGGGGATGAGACATGAGCCTGGTAATTGCAGGAGGCTAGTGATAAAATTGAATGGAGAAACTGGAGACTGACACGGGTAACAGAGGAATCATTTACAGTAGACAACGTAAAATAAATATATATTTAAAAAAGTCAGAAAAATTGCTTTCATTGAAGACTGACTTGGAAGTCAGGACGGTAGAGAGAGGAGTGGCAATGTCCATGTACACCCCTGGGCACCTTGGGAAGATAGTTTGCAGATGCAGAGATACTGAGGCAGTCCTGCCACCCATGTGCCTTCCAGTTCTTGCAGCGCAGGGTTTGGATGGTGGATGTGGGAGAATAATAAGGGAGGATACAAAAAAAAAACACTGGAAATGCTGCAGTCAGCATGTTTACATAGATCTGCATTTCCTAATCGCCCTGACTTCAAACTGCTGGGGTATTTGAGACCAGTCAGAGGACGAGAGAACATTTTGTTTTTCAGGATAAAATAGGTCATTTCGAAGCCAGGCACACATGCACTCACACTGACCTGCCTTTAATTAGTTGCGGCAGATGGACAATAACCCCTGCAGCCGTCCATTTGCCTTTACTGCCAATTATTCTTTGCGCATGCACCCCAATACATTAATCCTTATCCCCACAAATTGGCATGACACAGAATTTCAAATGGCAAACTTGGCCGCAGTTTTATTTCCATGACAACAGAATTATTTGTACACATTTGTGAACTTCATTCTGTCCGTGTGGCGCTTGCTTGCCGGATTTCCTTTGCTTCCCCCTATACTTGGTATAGTAGGCCCCCAACTCCCCCGACCCATTGTACCTGTTCCAATCCTGCCCGTGCAGGTGTCCGTGGGTGGGGAGAGCGCCGTTTGTTTTTGGGGGAAGCTGAGCCTTATTTGTCCCTACCAGACGCCCCCGCCGTTTAGGCCCCCAAGAGGCGCTGGTCCGGAAGAGCGAAGACCCATTCCGGTACCTTCTGGCTCGTCCGGAGTCTATCATTTGTGCTTGGTTGCCCAAACACCGCCACGCCACTGAGTGGGTTCTCGCCCACTGTGGCTCCCCTTCTTCCTGTCTCCTTCTCCCATTCCAGTATGGCAGAGGTGTCCCAGAAAAAGAGCTCCTTTTTCTTCGTGAACAAGTTTTCATCCATACGTTAGGAAGTACTCGGGTGTTTTCCCCTCAATCAAGCCATGCCTGTTCCGATGGAAACCCCTGCCCCTGCCGAATTTTGCAACGGCCCCGTTCAGCTTCCTCCTTGACTTCTCAACTAACTGCTGCATGGCTCTCTGCCCCCCTCCACTGCGCCCGGGGAATACCTTCCGACCATCCAATTTCAGTTTCGCCCAACTCTGCTGCATTACCTGCAATGAGCTCGTAATGTCCCTCAGCCGGACACCCCTCCCCCGGCTGGTCAGGTCGTTCCCTCCCAAGTGTATTACCAACACCTCTAGCTTCTGCCGCCTACTCAGCACTTTCCATAGTTGCCCCTCTAGCTGAGCCCACTTCATCCCTGGCACCACGTGCCCCTCACTCTTGAACTCGCTGGCCGTCAGCGCCTCCTGCTGCTGAGTCCCGCTTGCATTAGCCTTTGAGCTGCATGAGTGCCCCACTACCTACACGGTACGTTTCCTCCTTCCTTGTGCCGCTATGAAATGACAAAAAGGAGGGAACGGCATGGTTAACTTATATTTTTGCAGGCCTGATATCTCGTTTGTAATATCCTGGAGACCATCTCCCCAATTTGTTGATGTCTTCCGGCCAGGCCTGCTCAGGGACACTTCTGCCCCTACCCCCTTTCCATCTCGCTCCACCTCCACCAGGGTGGGCCAGCTCTGGGACACTTCTGCCCCTGCCACCTTTCCACCTTGCTCCGCCTTAACCGGGGCGGGCCTGCTCTGGGACACTTCTGCCCCTACCACCTTTCCATCTTGCTCCACCTTAGCCAGGGTGGGCCTGTTCTGGGACACTTCTGCCCCTACCACCTTCTCATCTTGCTCCACCTTAACCAGGGTGGTCCTGCTCTGGGACACTCCTGCCCCTACCACCTTGCTCCATCTTAGCCGGGGCTGGCCCGCTCCGGGACACTTCCCTGCCCCTGCCACCTTTCCGTCCTGCTCTGCCTTAACCAGGGTGGGCCTGCTCCGGGACACTCCTGCCCCTGCCACCTTTCCAACTTGCTCCTCCTACTACACCCGTAATAGGTTCCTCACCACTTTTATTCAGCAAAACACTCCCCAACCAATTTAACCTTGCTCTGCCTGCCCTTGCAAGTTGCAAGAGTTACCCTGCTGGGCGAACGCCATTCCTGGCGGGCGAGGTTGAGCTGCATTCCTTTTGCTTGATTTTCCAAAACCACTTTGCCTCCATTGCTCCTTCGCTTACTCTTATCCCTTCCTTTCCTTTAAAGGAAGGATCAACCTTTCCATATTCCTTATCATGTTGGCCCAATTCCCCTGACCCTTACTCCTTAACGGGTTGCTTGAGCTTTGATCTTGATATAGTCAACCGATACTTTAAATGGGAGGTCCCCCCTTCCCTTGTCATGTCCGGCCCATTTCCCCCTTCTAATCATCTGCGGATGGGACCTTTCCATTCCTTCAGCCGGCCAAAGCTCTCCTGCCATAGACCCCGCAGCCTGCCTCCCAGCCGCTGATACTAGGCTGATGGGGTGCTGTTTCCGACCCCCCCCATCTGACTTGTCCTTGCTTCCGTCAGCCACCCTTGGCCCACCTTCTGGCGTCTAGGTAGAGTGCACTCGGAGACATGAAGTCCCAGCTCACTGTGGAAACGTCACATGCAATGACTCTAAATGCGTCCATATATGCCGATTGCTCCAATCAACATACCCCAAGGCATTAGCTGGCTGTGAGCCCCCAAGACAACAGACCGCCCCCCAGCAAGGTTTTTGGAGAAATCGCATGCCACCGCTTGGTGGCTATTCCCATTATATGTATGCCACCAGACTGCCATGTCGGTTTGTTGCAGCTCCCCGCCTGTTTCCAGAAAGCCCTGCGTACTGTGGCGGCCAACTAAGGTGGACTTGACCCGTGCATAACCGTGGGGGCTGCTTTCCTTGCACTATCTCCCGGACCCAACCATTGAAGCTGCTCCACAACTGTAACGTTAGGCATCTCCCCCTATGGGGATCCAGTGTGCTTATTGTATCGGCCTTTCCCACCATGCACCCTTCCCTCACCCGTACGTACCAGGTGCACTACCACCGATTGCAACCGTGCCTATCTCTCCTTTAGAACCTTCTCTGTGGCGCGCTGTAATTTGAACCACCTGTCCCCTGCACAGATCGTTAATTTGGAGCCATGTGTCCACTCCCTTGTTAACATAGTGCACACATTTTAAATTGCAACGGCCTCGTCCCAAAAGGCCACCCGGCCGCCCCTGCGCCACCCCTTATATGCCCAATGCCCTCACTCTTAACCGGAGTACTGACGCCATTGTCAAAACATGCATAATATTCATATGAAAGTTATCTGGGGGAGCCTGCCATTTGTACCACCCTGTACCCTGCATGATAATTAATTTGGCGCCTGGTTTCGTATGCCTAGCTGTCAAGTCGAGCTTCCTGACCAAGGAAACTGCAGCCTACCACCGCACAACCCTTAGCAAACCGAAAAATTACCTTCCCCAGTCCGTTTCCCCTATCTACTCTTCCCCGGGCCGTGGCCAAACCACTTCACATTCCCCTTCTGCTAGCGCGCTGCTGTAACATACCTCCAAATAATCCCCTTTGTTGAGGCCTAACCAAACTGCCCCCGGGCTTTGCAAACGCATTATTCGGCGTTGCGCGCCATTGCTGACGCCCCAACAGAAACTGGCCAGATATGTAACAAACGCCAAAGTCACAGACTGTAAGTACTCAAAGGACAAACCTCCATTCCTGCTCATCCTTCCAAAACATTTACAACGAACACGTGGCAAACCCCGAGCAATCAATGGTACAACTCAAATGAAAACCACCCTTCCTGTTCGGTAGAACTTCCTTCCGTGTAGGTTGCCTTGCCACTGATAACCCGACTGCTTTGATTGCAGTCTGGCTGAGTGTTGCATAGCTAGTCCCTCACCGCACTCTGAGTGCTGCATGTCTGCCTCACCCCACGTTGCCTTTATCCAAAGCGGCTATTTCAACCGTCCCTGCTCTAGTGTAGTTACCCCGACTCCAGGCTCCTTGATTATTCCTCCCTGCTGCATTCTTAGCTGTGGCTGCAACCCTTTAAACCGGTAACTAGTTATTCATGCACTAGGCTCTTAGCAACGAATCAGCCATGTCCCTTACTTTGACAGATAAATTGCTATTCCTATACCCGTGCGACTTGTTCGATCAGCTGTATTGTAAATCTATAGAAATCCTGAAACCCATTCGTCATTCAAAATTTGGTGTATTTGCAAAAATTGTGCCTCTTCCACCAACGTATTCCTAGGAACCTAACATGGTAGTTATTTCCATTATTCCAGTAAAATTCCGGCGGGCGGTGTCTGCAGACTTGCCGTCTCTACTCCCTGCATTTGCTCTGCAGTGATGTTAGATTGCCTTTATAAAAAAGGGGGGCTCAACTAATTCAAAACTCTATTCTTAACGCTCTTTCCTTTATTTATTTGGCCTGTCTGTATTTACTCCGTTCCCCTTGGATTGTTGCCCTTATACTACAAAATCGGCCCTCAGTTGTGTACCTCCTAGAGGCCTATATTCAGTTGCCCTGGTTGCACTGTTAGTGCCCAATATTACGTGCCGGATTGGGGCATTTCCGCGCATACCCCTGCACCCTGCCAATCCCCACTTCAATCTTGCGTTCAGAACAAGCGCTTTGGGGTCATTATAATTGCTGGCGTTTGGCTTTGCGCTGGCCCGCCGCAGTAGAATGCTATGTGTACGCCTGCATTGTGTTTCCCCCGTTCCCCCTTTATACTTCCTGGAACAGTGGTACACCATCGCTGCATGAGAGACTATTCGTCCTGCATGCAGTACTTTCATGTTATCGTATGTAACACAAGTGTCAGCTTTTACCCTACTGGGAACGGTCGCGTTTAATGTCATTCTAGTTAGCCACAGAAAAACCTGCGTACATTAATGAAGGTGGACTCGGCTGCTCCGGCCCCGCAGCTGGCGTCTCCCCTGATTGAGCAGAACGGGGGCACCCAAGCCTTGTTTCAAAGTTATTCTCAGTAGTTACGATATAATATGTATAACCTGCTCACTACCCAGAGGTTTCTAAGCGCGGCCCCGGGGATCGGACATGTGTTATTCCGTAACGCCTTGCTCCCAATGTGAGCAAGTTGCCCCTGCAGCCATCCAGCGTGACGGCCTTCCCCAAACACTGGAACACCCGCGAAAAGGTTCACGTCCCCCCCGAACCTGGCACGTGTCCCATGCAATGTGCTTCCCTCATGCCCTGCACTGCCATCGACCCCCAATATTGCAATCCTGTGTGTCTGTCTGCCGCGTGTGGAGCACGGCCGCCCATTCCACGATTGGCCTCTATGCTGAGATTTTGTCACGTTATTACCCTTTTGCTGTACGGTGCCCCTTCCTATTGCTACTTACACTACACCGGTTTAGCTGCACTATGCCTCTCGCCGCCAGACAGCCCCTCACTGCCCTCAATTCATGGTTCGTAACTACGACCAATATGCCACTCGCTGTTGAACGGCAGCCAACGGCCAGGCGGCCGCATTCACTGCTGCATGCCCTTGAACGCCGCTGCCGGCAAAAACTCGTACGATACCTAAACTTTGTAAGACGCCCAGATGCGCCCCAAGCCACCACCGCACGCACCTTGCTCTCCGCCGCGACCGGCACCCCTGCGCCCAGTCCCGCTTTTAACCTCCAGCATTACCCTGCTCCTTACCCGACGCACCCTCCTGGCTGCAACATGCTGCTGCTTGGAACCCACGAGCGCCGGAGCCCTTCTTCTCTGGCTGGAACCCTTCTTCCGTCTCTGGAACGCGACCCAGGCAGCAACACGAACGAAGGACACTCCAATGCAATCAACGAAATTTCTTCCACCTGCGAGGCGGCGACCGGGTCCCAGTGCAGGAGCGAGATGCCTGGCACCCCGGTCCCGCCTGCTTAAATCCTGATGGCCCCGCCCCTTTTCCTTTGATCAGCCCTTCGCGGGCTTTTGGGCTATTAAGCCTTTGGCGCCGTTCCGCCCCTCGCCTTTTGACCCCCAGGGGAGGGTCCCAGGTCCTGGCGGCATGACCCCGCAGGGGTTACCCTGCTGCCTCCTCCATTTTGAGCTGGTTTTTCCGTCGTCAGCTCCATTTCCTGTGATGTCAGTTTCTATGACATTGCATCCGGCAGGGTCAAAGGTTGCGTCTGTCATAGTTGCATATAAACTCGAACTTGGCACTTAACAGAATCCGATTTATTTCTTTACATCTGCAGAGGCAAGAACAGGGACACCGGCAGAGTATCCCCATCCTATGAATTCGGGCCGCGAGCGCAGTTTTGCTGGTGTTTTATAGGGCTAAATGGAAATCATACATTGGACTGTAGGATGTATTGCGTGAGTTACATTTAAACAGCGCGCCTCCTTAGCAGACCATCCATCCCCTAACCTTTCGGTGCTGCTGACCAAGCACCATCTACAATTCCATGTTCCTACCAAGTCATAGTATCCCCACTCATGGTAGGTCGTTCCACCATATATAATCAGCCTTCATATTTGGCATGTCACTTATAGTACCACACTGGACGTGCCTATGTTCCCAACATGGACTCGCATCACAGCCGCATAACCTTATGGTCATGTCTGATTTGTGCCAGCCGATCATGACTTCTCGTGTCTCAGCAGCTAACAAAGTATTTACAAGTATTCATAATTCCTTCTGTTTTATATTTACAAACACGATCTATAATATTTGTGTTTTTCTCATAAGTGCAGATGTTACACGTGTTAGAAGCTCCTGTCCCTAGCAGGGCCCTTAACTGAGCCTTTATTTCCTCTCCCTGCTGACACTGAGTAGTTTTAAATCAAGAACTTAGTGACACATGTTATTCATGGATGACGCCTGTTCGTTAATGTGGTAATCTCTTTTCAAGTTTTAGCATCACTTTACCCGGCTACTAGTTGTCACAGATGGCCCCAAGAACACACAAAGGGTCTCATTACACGGATGGCGGTGAACCATGGCGCTATTAGCGCCATGGTTCATACCGGTAAAATACCGGCACCGCCTTGGTGGAAAGGGGAATTACCGCCCTATTCCAAGGTTGGCGGGGCGGTAATTCCCCCTTCCATCATTGCCCTTCCCCATTCCCATTTTTGCCCCATAGGGCTCTATGGGAATGGGGAAGGCGCTAATTACGGTACCGCAAATTGCGGTACCGTAATTAGCTTCCTGGTCCCTTTGCGGGTTGGTTTTTAACGCCTGCGCCTCCAACCCGCAAAGGGACCTCGTAGTAAGGCGGTAAGGATTTACCGGTACCGGTAAACCCTTACCACCATCCATGTAAACTCTCAAAGACGGTGCAAGGGATGTTATTAAAATATTTGAAGTGGGTCCCACAAGGTCCATCCCTTTCTATCTCTCTAGTCTCCCATGGAACTGGTCTCCCTATCCCAGTGTTAGGCAGAATCATATGCAGTGCCCTTAGGGAGCACTGCACACAATTAAGACTATGGCCCTCATTACGACCCTGGCGGAGAGGGGTTTACGCCAGCGTAATGCATGGCGTACCTCTCCGCCAGATTAGGACTTTCCGTAGCGCCATGGCGATTTTTACGCCCGGATTTTCCGGGCGGAAAAATCCATGGCGCTACGGGTCCCCTCGTTAATTACGCCACCGTATTCTACGGTGGCGTAATTAACGCCTTCCCCACTCCCATTATACCCTATGGGGCAAAAATGGGAATGGGGAAGGGTAAATGGGGATTGGGGACTTACCGCCCCGCCAAGGTCGGAATGGGGCGGTAAGTCCGCCAACCCCCATGGCGGAGTTGGCAGCTCTGCGCCATGGTCCATGGTGCAAATTGCACCATGGACCTCCGCCAGGGTCGTAATGAGGGCCTATAAGTGGTAGTACAATTTCACCTTTGGTACAAGGCTGTACTACACAGTAAATTGGTAGCAATGGATGAGCAGCCAGACTTATCTCAAGAGCAAATGAGCAGTAGTAGAGATTACACAAAGGACTACAATTACTGTGACTCAAACAAGCACTGACTCAAGGTTTCTGGTTAAAAAAATATAAGTACATTTATTTTTAAACCATCTGTTCACAAAACACTTCACTTCTATTAAATACAACCACACTCTAAATATACTACAAACAACCAATTCCCCACTTGTGCTGATCAATTCAAGGTAAGCACATTTGGATTTGACAGACCGGTGTTGCGAAACAAAGACGTTACCGTGTGTTAATACGCAATCACTTTTTGACAGTAATGACAGTTCTGTCTTACGAAAGAAAAGCGTACCTGCGGGAAGAAATGCAACCGAAGTCAAACACACTTATCACATAGAATTAACACAAGAGAATAGTGGATAAAAATCATAGGCAATACCTTTGTCAAGGCAATAGAATCAGAGGACATGTTCTAAGAGACAGATAAAGTCCATAAGCCTGCGCCAGTGTCAAATCGAGCAGCGCTCTGTTGTCAAGGATCACATGGTTAGAACACTTTGAGATTAATGTTGCCAGGAGTACTGGATATTGTCAAAGGGAGGCAAAAGTTATAAGACGGGAAAAAAGAAAGGACAAGCCTTCGGAAAGGAAAAGGGTTCATCCCGATTCCTCAAGGTCGGACGGATAGAACAACCAAATGGACACAATGGGCATCATTACAAGATTGGTGGAAGTCAGGGTGCTATTTGCGCCATGACTGCCACCAATAACGTGTCCGGCACCGGTCTCGTTCAATGGGGACTTACCGGTGTAGTCCGACCTTTGTGGGACCGGTAAGTCCCCATTGAAAAAGCTAGAAAAAGCCATTCTCCATTCCCATTTGAGCCACCATAGGCCTCAATGGGATTGGGGGAAGGCGCTAATAACGGTACCGCAAATTGCGGTACTGTTATTAGCTTCAAGGTCCCTTAACGGGTCCCGTTCACAACACCTGTTCAGACCAGGCGTTACTCGAGGTACCCGCTAAGGGACCTCGTAGTAGGATGGTAAGGGATTACCTGCACTGGTCTCCTTACCGGTGCCGGTAATCCCTTACCGCCCACCTCGTAATGAGGCCTAGTAGCTGATTCATATGAAGAAAGCTGGTGCTAGGGCAGTTGTTCCTGGTAGTTCCTGCAGACTCACGGTTCCTGAAGCTTCAGTCGTGGGGACAAGAAGGAGGATGTCTGGAGCGATCTGCACTATCCAGGGATGAAGCCAGCAGCAGCGAAGCAACAGCGAATAAAAGGTGCACTCTTTTAAAACAGGAGAGGGCTCTTCTGATGGCTATCCGGACCCCTACAGCTCAGTGCAGTGATTTCGACCCAGAAGAGGATTCTCTGGCTTTAGAAGGTGAGCTGGTTGATCCCACCAGGCTCAAGGGAAGAAGACTCCGGACTGAATATTCTCTGTCGTTGAAGGGTAGATAGCTCAGGACTGCAGTAGGGCCTTTCCGCGACTCGGGAGTTTCAGCAGCGTCTTCGTCTCCGCTTCTCTTCGTTTCTTGCAGTTCCAGTGGCGACTCTGACTTCCAGTCCAAGAGTCTTGCCTTTTATGCCAAAATTCCCCATCCACACAGCCTGCCTGTCAATCACACAGCAGGGGGGTTGTCCAGCCCGGACAGCCACCTTAGCCAATCGACAGAAAGTGTGACTTGGGTCTCCAAGGAGACCCTGTGCAGGGGGTGACTAAACCTCTCCCTCACATTTATCCCACCTAAACACCCAGATGCCAAAGGAGGGCTTTTTCGGAGAAGCCTGCCAAAGGCCGGCGAACAAAGACGGCAAACCTGGTTTGGCGTGAAAAGTAAAACACAAGAAGGATCTGGTGACTAAACCCGACCAGAGCCAAAATAAAATGTATTTGGGCAAGCGGGTTTATGTTCGAGGCTAATACACTAGCCTAAAACAGTATCACGTTTATATACCATAATCGCTGTAGAAAAGTTAGGGTAGAGACCACTGCCACCAGCCAAGTATTAATGTTAAGGGAGCAAAACAAGGCTCCAAGGGGTACAGACAAAAAGGGATAAGAGTCAACCCTTAACCCTTTCCAATACTCCATGTAAGATGGGGTGTACTGGGTCTGAAGTTTAAAGTGACTATATAAAGTTAATGGCAACTTTACCTGTTTCTGGGGGACAGTAGTCAGCCCCAGAAAAATGGAGTCAGGGGGACGTCTCAAAGACAACCCTGTGTCACTGCACTGAAGGTGCTGTGTAACACACACAAAAAGTGGGGCTCGTGGAGTGTTGTGGCTCCAGAGCCCAAGATCACACAAACAGTAAGAATACACACAGCAAAGACACTTTAAAAGTGGAAAAAGGTTCACACTCTTACCAGGTGGAAAACATAAACCCCAGAAATCTAGCAAAGCTGCTGAGGGATTTACTAGGTGAGGGAAATTAGCCATAAATGAGAATTCTCCCTAACAGTCGCCCACCCCCCCAGACTAAGGAAAAGGATAATTTAATCCACTCCTGGATGGATCTCATACCTCTAGTCGGTTATAAACATCCTAGAGAGACATCAGCATTTTGGTGGTGACTTTCTGCTCTGTGCTCAATGGTAAAATCAAGCCCTTGCAGACAGATTGACCATTTTATTAGATTAGGTTTTTCCCCTTTCATTTGCATAAGCCATCTCAACGGTTGGTGGTCAGTCTGAGTAACGAAAGTATATCCATACAAGTATGGTCTAAACTTCTTCAGTGCCCACACAATAGCAAAACATTCATGTTCTATTGTTGCCCACCTTGTCTCAGGATCCTTTAACTTCCTGCTGATGAAACAAATGGGATGGCCCCTACCTTTCTCATCCAGTTGACTAAGGACTGCACCTATACCTGTATTTGAAGCATCAGTTTGTTCAATGAAGGGTTGATAGTAGTCGGGATCTCTTAGGCCTGGAGCTTGATAAAGGGCTTTCTTCAGGCCTTCAAAGGCTTGAGTGCACTCCTCATTCCATCTGACCTTTTTAGGAAATTTGGGAGAGGAGATAACATTCAGGGGAGAAGCTATGGTCCCATAGTTCTCTATGAAGTTCCTGTAGTACCCAGTGAGACCTAGGAAGGCTCTCACTTGGGTTTGAGTAGTAGGGGTGGCCCCGTTTTGTACAGCCTGTACTTTGCTAGGCAATGGCCTTTTTTCACCTCCTCCTACCTCATGTCAAGGTAGATCACTTGACTCTGACCAGTTTGACATTTACTTGCCTTTATGGTCAGTTGGGCCTGCTCAAGGGCCTGCAAAACACACCCTAGGTGATCAATATGTTCTTTCCATGTAGGGCTGAACACTGCAATATCATCCAAGTTTGCCATGCAGAAGTCCTCCATCCCATTCAGAACTTGATTGACCATTCTCTGAAATGTAGCAGGTGCATTCATTAGTCCAAAAGGCATTACCTTAAACTGGTAGAGGCCTGCTGGGTGGAGAATGTAGTTTTCTCCTTGCCATGGTCTGTCAGAGCTATTTGCCAATAGCCTGAGGTTAGGTCAAATGTGCTGAGGTACTTGGCTTCACCAAGTTTATCTACCAGCTCATCTGTCCTAGGTAAAGGATGAGCATCAGTCTTGGTGACTGCATTTAGAGCTGTATAGTCCATGCAGAATCTCAACTCTTTGGATCCTGCCTTTGGTACAAGCACAACTGGACTAGACCATGGACTAGTAGAGGGTTCTATAACCCCAGGATCAAGCATCTTGTTGGCCTTATTCCTTATATGGGTTCTTACATTGTCTGACATTCTGTACTCCCTGCTTTTCACAGGAAAATAGTCACCAGTGAGGATATCATGCTGGCCCCAAGGGGTCAAGCCTGGTGAACATGAGAACAGGGAGGCAAACTGATTCAACAGTAACTTGCACTCATCCTGCTGGTCAGATGTTACACTGGAAGAGTGATTAACTCCTTCCACTTTCTCATCTAAAGGTAAGCCTCTGAGGAGGTCAGGCAGAGGTTCACTCTCCTCCTCCTCCTGAGCTGAAGCTAGAAGCAAAGCTCCTATTTCAGGTCTAGAGACATAAGCCTTTAAACGGTTGGTGTGAATGACTCTGGGAGCCTCCTTAGGATTGCCTAAGTCCACCAGATAGTTCTCCTCTCCAAGTTTACCCACAACTTTGAAGGGTCCTATCCACTTGTCCTGTAAGGCCCTCTGCCTTGTGGGTACCATAACAAGAACAAGCCGGTCTTGAGTAAACTCAACCATGCCAATGTTTGACCAGAGCTTGACCAGCTTTCAAGTTATCACTTGCCTCTGCCATCATGTGTGACATTCTCTTCCAGAGACCTCACATAGTCAGTCACTCTGACTGGCTTGGGGGAAGGAGCACTCTCCAACCACTCCTTAATCAGGGCCAATTGTTACGCTCACCTGGTTCCCACGGGAGCGTCGACCGGAACTGGGCCGCTGTTGTTTCCACCAGCGTGACGTGTAGCGCCGAGATGACTGACTGGACTGGCCCGCTCTGCCTAGTTTGTCTGGCTCGCAGGAATATTCTTCTGCAAAGGAGAAGGGGAATTAACCACCCATGAAACTGAGTGTCAACCCACCTTCCCCACTCCCGTTATCTTCCCAGATCACTCTTGATGTCCCCTCCTTAGTCTCACCTGATGGTTTGGAAGGATGAGCTCTCCATCCTGCGTCGACCGCAGGGGCGCGTTTATGACCAGTTACTTCACTGGCGTAGAGGAATTGGTGAGTTCCAGTATTCACTCTAAAGTCCAATTGTTCATAAGAGTTCAAATGTCTGATCTTCACTCCGATTCCTTGCAGGTTGCCGATTAATCCACTTGAAGATTTCCAAATGGCAATTGGTAAGATTCAGGTAAGTCTATTGTGGTTTTCCCCTTAGGGGCCGGGGTATGGCGATGAAGCAGAGTTGACTGCGCCGACCCAAGATGAGGTGAGTACCCCCCGTGGTAAATCAGGTAAGTCCTTGGGGGTAGCTTGTATAGCCTTAGAGAGTCCCCTTGCTCACCTTGCTGTCTTTGTCTCCTTAGGTGTCAGAGGGCGGCCGCGAGATGGAGAGAGCGTGATGGAATGCTAAAGTACCGCCAAGCAGGTGAGTTCAGCGCGGCGCCGTAGGAATGCGAAGCAATGCTTCAAAGACTTCTGTATTTCAGCTCCGTGGCGAAATGGATCAGGATTCAGGTAAGGATTAAAGTTAAAACTCCTGTTCTAACCTTTATCCTTCTTTTCTTCTTGTTTCAGGAGTCCCAGGACTGAAGCGGGCGTGGCTGAAGACTGGAGCTGCTGAAAACACGGTGAGCATTACGCTGCAGCGAGCAGAATAACGCGAAGCACGAGTGGCTGTCCGGGCGTGGTTTAAATAGCCTTGGAAGAAGTTCCAGGTAAGTATTCTTCCACAGCCCCACCCAAGTAACAAAATAGTCCCTTCAGTAAAATAGTCCCTCCTAAACCTCATTTGGCTTGAGCCTTCATGCAGCATGGTCTGCCTCAGGTGAGTATGCAGCATGGTCTGCTTCAGGTAAGTTATAAATAATGAGCCTGGCGCCCATGGCGCCAGGACAGACTTTATCTTTATGAGCCTGGTGCCATAGGCGCCAGGACTGCACCCAAACAGCCCCTAACTGGGGCTTTTGGGCATGCTCCAAGTGGCATGATGCCTGCTTCCGGGGCTGCTGGGCCTGGTCTGGTCTTCCGGGGGCAGGCATCATGACACCAATGGACCTCTGACTGGATGGCCATAGAGAAGTTCAAAGGGACTGTAACCTACTCCTTTCTGGGGAACTTCTCTATATACAAAGAGAAGGCATGGCAGTAAAAGGTCACAGTTTCTTTTAAGGGGTTCTTCTAAAGCACCTATCATGCTCTTCATAGTTCTGTTAAACCTCTCCACATGTCCATTTGTTTGTGGATGGTAGGCAGTAGAGAACTTGTAAGTGACTCCACAGGTTTTCCACATGGCTTGCATGTAGTGAGACATAAAATGTGATCCCCTGTCAGATATGACCTCCTTAGGAAAACCTACTCTGGTAAAAATACCAAGTAGGGCCTTAGCCACAGCCTGAGCCGTACCAGTTCTCATAGTTATTGCTTCAGGATACTTAGTAGCATGGTCTACTACAACCAGGATAAACCTGTTACCTGAAGCTGTGAGAGGATCAAGAGGACCAACAATGTCAATCCCTACCCTCTCAAAAAGAACTCCCACCACTGGGCGAGGCACCAAGGGTGCCACATTCTTGGCTCCACTCTTGCGAGAAGTTTGGCAAGTGTGACAGCTCCTACAGAATTTGTCTACTTCTGAACCCATCTTAGGCCAGTAGAAGTAGAGTGAGAGCCTTTCCTTGGTCTTCTTAAAACGTAAGTGACCAGCCAAAGGTATCTCGTGGGCTAACTGTAGGAACTGGAGTCGGTTCACCAGAGGTACTACAAGTCTTTTGCAGTCTCCAGGGGTTGACTCAGACAGTTCCCTGTAGAAGAGGCCATCTTCCCAGTGCAACCTATGCTTCCCAGGCTCTTTCCCATCGAGCTGAGAAGCTGTCTGTAGGCGAAGACCTTCAAGAGTAGGACACTCTCTTTGTCCTCTGCTGAAATCTGCCCTGTTGGGTCCATCTTCTGCCAGTAAAGACTGCAGCTCAGTATGTTCAACAGGGTCTAGATCTCCAACTAGAGGAAGATCTTCTTCCAGATCTGAGCCCTCAGTAATTGGCGGAACACACAGGGTTGAACCTCACACTCAGCCTCAGCTAGTGAAGGAGTCACAGGTGTGACTTTGGACAGTCTTGGTGATGTCCTTGTTGGCACAAGGGTGCTTGCTGTTTTCTTGCTGGTAGATGTGGGTTTCCCCTTTGTCTCCCTGTCTTGCAATAGAAGTAAGTAAGTCCTGTGGACTTGGGGTGATAGTTTCCTCTATCAAGTCCCCAGGAGAGCCTCTCAAGGTTCTCTCCCTTGCAGACCTTGTGAGCTCCTGCTTCCTTTTACTGGGAGGTCTGAGGGTATTAGACACAACTCCAAGAGTTTTCAGGTCACTACCCAACAGAACTCTCACAGGTACTTCACTCTGCACACTAACAGGTATTCTGACAGTCATGTCATTGCACTGGATGAGAGCTGGTAACTGGGGAACCATTTGCACAGGGCCTCCAGCTAACTTGGTTAGTTATTTGGGTGCCTTAGCAACATCCTCTACCTTGAAAAAACATTCATCAACCACAGTTATGCTGGCTCCAGTGTCTCTGATGGCAGGTGTCTCCTGATCATTCACAAGAACACTATCTTTATAATACTCTTTAGTATTATCTGGGATTGAGTTATAGACATCTAAGTTCTATTTTTCCCAAAGACCCAAGGACACTAAAGAAACACTAGCTGAGACTCTCACTGGTTCATCAGCCAGTAACTGAACGTTTCCACTTGCCATAGGTACTTCCTCCACCTGGGAGAAGGCTAAGGAGACAGTGTGGACCCCTGAAGGTTTACCCTTACATCTGGGATCCCCTTTCACATGGTCAGTAGATTCACAAACAAAACATTTTCCAAATGGTTTATTGAATGGAAGCTTACTCTGACCTCCACCTGGTTTGGCACCAGATGGTACACTAACCTGATTCGGTTTCCCTTGTGGTTTACCCTGGTTATTTTTGGGGCCCTCTTTTGAATTGGAGTTATTGGAATTCTCTTTGTTATCTTTCTTTGGCTGCTTCCTTCTTCCCAGAATCCTTGTGAGTAGCCCTGTTGGCAACCCACAAGTCAGCAGCCTTAGCTAACTTCTTAGGATCTATCTCCTTGGAATCAGCCAAGTGCTGTCTAAACTCAGGAGAGCTGGCATCATAAATTGACTCTAACATAACAAGATTCCTCAAACCTTCATAAGTGTTCACTTTGTAACCCTTAACCCAACCATCTAAGTTTTTCAAACATTCACACACCCAGGTAGCACAAGGGGTACCATCATGCTTTTTGAGGGTCCCAAACCTCTTAAGGTACTGGAAGGGGTCTTCCCAAATCTAGCTATCAAAGCTAGCTTCACACACTCATAATCCTGCTTATCCTCCTCCCCCAACTCCATTACAGCATCACTTGCAACAGGGGGAAGCTTAGAGAAAAGCCAAGGAATCAACTGATTCCCTGAGACATCCTGAATCCCATGATTATATTCAAACATTGCTAACCAATCCAAAACATCAAGTTTAGTCTCATACATACCAATAATTTCCTTTGTCATACGGGGTCTCTTAGGGCTGGAAGACCTAGAAGATCCTGGGAGAGAAGCATTTTCTACAGACAATTTCTTCATCTCTAGAGCATGAGCCATCTCCATTTCTCTGAGCCTTAACTCTTGATGTTTCATGGCAGTTTGTGCCTCAGTACGTTTCACTTCCAATTCAAGTCTCATTTTCTCAAGTGCAATACATTCAGGAGTGAGTGTAGGACCTGATGGGGTCCTTGTGGACAGAGGTTGTGGTTTCTGGGCAGGTAGAGGATATGTAGGGCCTACTGGCATAGACTCGTCTACATCTTCTAATCCAACACTCTCAGAATCAGAAACATCATTATCCACATTTGCTGGGGGAGGGGTAGGCCCTTCTGACCCACTCTCCAGACTTTGTTTTCCCAATAACTTAGCAACCAGTTCAGATTTCATTCCTTTACCAGAGAGGCTCTGTTCCCTACACATGCTTCTTAAAACCTCAGCAGTGTAGTTTAAGAGATTCTCTTCACTGTAGCTTTCCCTATTTGACATGATTTTTCAGTTAATAGATTATAGTGGTGTTTAGCCTTGTGGTTAGTTGACCCAAGGTAATAGCAGTACTCTAAGTGTAATCACTATACTTAAAAATCCCACCGCTGTACACCAGTGTTAAGCAGAATCATATGCAGAGCCCTTAGGGACCACTGCACAGAATTAAGACCACAAGTGGCAGTACAATTTCACCTTTGGTACAAGGCTGTACTACACAGTAAAGTGGTAGCAATGGCTGAGCAGCTAGACGTATCTCAAGAGCAAATGAGCAGTATTAGAGATTACACAAAGGACTACAATTGCTGTGACTCAAACAAACACTGACTCAAGGTTTCTGGTTAAAAAATATAAGTACATTTATTTTTAAACCATCTGTTCACAAAACACGTCACTTCTATTAAATAAAACCACACACTAAATATACTATAAACAACCAATTCCACTTGTGCAGATCAATTCAAGGTAAGTACATTTGGATTTGACAGACCGGTGTTGCGAAACAAAGACGTTACCATGGGTTAATACGCAATCACTTTTTGACACTAATGACAGTTCGGTCTTACGAAAGAAAAGCGTACCTGCGGGAAGAAATGTTACCGAAGTCAAACACACTTAGCACATAGAATTAACACAAGAGAATAGTGGATAAAATTATAGGCAATACTTTTGTCAAGGCAATAGAATCAGAGGACGTGTTCTAAGAGACAGATAAAGTCAATAGGCCTGCGCCAGTGTCAAATGGAGCAGGGCTCTGTTGTCGAGGATCACACGGTTAGAACAGTTTGAGATTAACGTTGACAGGAATACTGGAAATTGTCAAAGGGAGGCAAAAGTTATAAGACTGAAGAAAGAAAGGACAAACCTTCGGAAAGGAAAAGGGTTCACCCCGATTCCTCAAGGTCGGACAGAGAGAACGACCAAATGGACACAGTACCTTATTCGTATGAAGAAAGCTGCTGCTACGGCTGTTGTTCCTGGTAGTTCCTGGAGACTCACGGTTCCTGAAGCTTCAGTTGTGGGGACAAGAAGGAAGACGGCTAAAGCAATCTGCATTAGCCAGGGATGAAGCCAGCAGCAACGAAGCAACAGTGTTTATAAGGTGCACTCCTTCAAAACAGGAGAGTGCTCTTGTGATGGCTATCTGGGCCACTACAGCTCAGTGCAGTGATTTCGACCCAGAAGAGGATTCTCTGGCTGTAGAAGGTGAGCTGGTTGATCCCACCGGGCTCAAGGGAAGAAGACTCAGGACTGGATCTTCTCTGTCGTTGAAGGATAGATAGCTCAGGACTGCAGCAGGGGTTCACCGGGTCTCGGGAGTTGCAGCAGCCGTCTTCTTCTCTGCTTCTCTTCAGTCCTTGCAGTTCCAGTGGCAACTCTGACTTCCAGCCCAAGAGTCCTGCCTTTTATGCCAAAATCCCCATTCACACAGCCTGGCTGTCAATCACACAGCAGGGGGTTGTCCAGCCCGGACAACCACCTTAGCCAATCGACACAAAGTGCGACTTGGGTCTCCAAGGAGACCCTGTGCAGGGAGTGACTAAACCGCTCCCTCACATTCAGCCCACCTAGACACCCAGACGCCAAAGGAGGGCTTCTTCGCAGACGCCCGCCAAAGGACGGCGAGCAAAGAATGCAAACCTGGGTTGGCGCGAAAAGCAAAACACAAAAAGAAACAAAAAGAAATGGTGACTAAACCTGACCGGAGCCAAAATAAAATGTATTTGGTCAAGCGGGTCTATGTTTGAGGCTAATGCAATATGCTAAAACAGTACCACGTTTATATACTATAATCGCGTTAGGGTAGAGACCACTGCCACCAGCCAAGTCTTAATGTTAAGTGAGCAAAACAAGGCTCCAAGAGGTACAGACAAAAGGGGATAAGAGTTAACCCTTTCCAATACTCCATGTAAGATGGGGTGTAATGGGTCTGCAGTTTAAAGTGACTATATAAAGTTAATGTCAACTTTGCCTGTTTCTGGGGGACAGTAGTCAGCCCCAGAAAAATTGAGTCAGGTGGAAGTCTCAAAGACAACCCTGTGTCACTGCACTGAAGGTGCTGTGTAACACACATAAACATTGGGGCTCATGGAGTGGTGTGGCACCAGAGCCCCAAGATCACACAAACAGTAAGAATGCACACAGCAAAGACACTGTAAGAGTGGGAGAAAAGTTCACACTCTTACCAGGTGGAAAAAATAAACCCCAGAAATCCAGAAAAGCTGCTGAGGGACTCACTAGGTAAGGGAAATTAGCCATAAATGAGAATTGTCCCTAACACCCAGGCATCCCTAAATGCGATGGCGGATACTAGAGATCAGTAACCCTTAGTGTCTCTAAATGGCTCCCTTTGGCAATTTCTAGGTGGATCCTAATCAGGTCCCACATAAACCAAATGATTGTAGGAAGGGGTGCCTTCCAACCACCAGACCTCATTTAGTCATGCCTTTTCATACCACTGGACTCCTTACCTTGATGTTCTCTCTTTCCTCTCCCATCCTTCTACTTTTCTTCTATCTCTTCCTTTGACTCTCCTCTTCCTGTCCCTCACACTATCTCTGTCCCTCTGATGGTCTTCTGTCTCTTGCTCTTTACTACTCTCTCCTCTCCACTCTTCTCCCCCCTCTACTCGGCTACTACTCCCCTGTCTCCACTCTTTTAATCTCACCTATCTGCTCTACTACTCTCCCCTCTCCACTTTCCCTCTCCTTCTCCCCAGTGAACCTTCTTTCACTTTCATGTACATAGTTCACTCACTCTCACATGCACCCCTACTGTTACACTTACTGCCTCATCACGACTTTGGCAGTAACCCTTAAATGTGGCAGTAACGCTATTACCGCCGCATTTAAGGGTCCACCAAATCATGGGCTTGGCAGATTTACTCCCAGCTCTGAGCTAATGGCAAATCTACCATGATTTTGCCATTTTTCGGCGCTATTACTGCCAGCGGTAATACCACCGGCAAAAAGAGCGCCAAACAAATTCCCGAATGGGCCCAATGGGGACTTACTGTTCCACCAAACCCGTGATCCAGCGCTAATAGCGCCGGGGGATTTGGCAGTAGGACTAATAGCCCCAGCGGTAATACCGCCGGGGTTAGCACCCAACTCGTGATGAGGCCCTTAATGTCAGTAAATCTATTCACTCACCATACATGCACTTTCACACCAACGTACCACTTCCTCTCACCAACCAATACCTCACCTTGCACACCTTCTTTACAATCTGCCTCCATGCTCTGCTGCACCACCTTTCCTCCTCTAGTTCTCTCTATCTGCCACCTCCTTCTTTGACCTCACTCAAACAATCCACACTTACCTGTTTCCAGTGTCCTATTTTATGCTCCTCCTCCCCCTCTCATTTGTCCTGGAGCCCACCTGGTTCGGGGCCAATCTTTACCATGTTTTTTCCCTAGGGGCGTGTCTTACAGGTACAATGCTTTCAAATGCCTCTGAAGTTTTGGTCTCCCCTCAAATGCAGCTCTGCCAGAGTTTGCCAATGGAGGCTCACAGAAAACATTGTTATTTCCAAAGTTCTTATGCATGTAGTCTGGTTGGGGTATTTTGTGAGCCCCAGAGATACAGGAGTACCTGGTATAATTCTTATATTGGGATCATGAGTGGCAAGCCAAGAACCAGGCCTGGTGCACACTAGGGTACAATTTCTCTACCTTAGCGGTATTTCATTGGTGGTATTTCATTGGTGGTAGAGGCTCAGAATAGACTTACCAGGTCATCTGGAAACCGCGATATGGGGTTTATTATTATATGGGGAATCAGCTCTTGATTCCATCTCCTCTTCTCTCACATCTTTAGGTTGGCTCTCCTTTCACTCCCAGCTCAAATTCAAGTTCCTCTGTCTTGTTTTCAAATCCCTCTATGGTCTTGCCCTCCCTACCTCTCCTCCCTTCTCACTTTCTATACCCCTTCTCGTTCTCTCCGTTCTGCTAATCTTTTCCTACTCTCTCCTCCTCCACCTCACTGTGCCACCTCCCGCTTCCGATCTTTCCAACTCCTTTTTCACTCACCTCCCTAGCACCCTTCATTTCCTCTCGTTCTTCTCCCTCCCCCTCATTCCTCACCTCCTACCACTGCCCTTCCCTCCCCTCTCTTCCTCCTTCCTCCCCACCCCCTGCTCTCATATAGTCCTACTCTTTCCTCTCCTCTTCCTCACCCACTCTTACATTCCCTCTTACTCCCGCTCATACCCCCACTAACACCTATCCTTCCCTCACTCACCTCTGCCCCTCCCTGCTCCCTCCTCACCTCTGCAATATTGTAAATTGTTCTTTATACTGTTTTCGAGTTGTGATTCAATTGCCATCTTATACCTGTTGTATTTTGCTTGTTCTCATGTAAAGCACTTTGGATTAAAGGGCTATATAAATTCAATAAAATACAAATACAAATACAAATATTATTTGACCTAATTCACAAAACTTTGTACCTTACATTTTTACCATGGGTGGCAATAAAAATACCTCCTTAGTAGCTGTCTATGCGTTATCACAAGTGATTAGGGTACTCAATAAATAGTCCAAACTGATCGGTTTCTTCACACACTTTATAAGCAATTGAAATTCATGAGTAAAACAACAGCGTATGCAATCTAATGAGTTCAACAGAAATGAGAGTGCACATCGCTATCTCACATTTTCCCTTTGCAGTGATAGCAGATTCCACACTTCAGGCCAAAGCAGAACTGTGGGCACACTTAACGGTAACTGCCTACCTTGCGATAAAGCCCTCTTTCTCACATACATTTCAGTTACACTTCTAGTGCTGCAATCCAAAATGGTGCTATCTAATGTCCTTGAAAAGTATTGTTCACTTTAGCAGAGACTTGAGCTTTCAGTTTATGTATGTGAAATGTGATTCTTGGATGGGGCAGAAAACAGATAAAAATAGCTATCTACATTTGTGAGTGAAAAGGTTTGCAAGCCTGCAGTTGCCCACAATATGCAATCGTACAGACACGCACCTCACCTATTACAGGTTCTCACCTAAACAATGCTTGAAATATCCTCGCCAGTAGATTCAGTGAAGGGTAAGCTCGGTCTGCCTTGGTCTGCTGGACCTGGATTGCCCCACCTTCCTCTGCTGCTGGGATTCTCTCTCTCTCTCTCTCTCTCTCTCTCTCCACAGGCTCGCACATGGAAAACCCTTCTCATCTGCTTCTCTCCCTTTCGGCAGAAAACACCCACTAAGCTGCCAACCAGCCACAGTTGACAAAGGCAGCCAGATCCTCCAAGAGACAACCCCCCTTTCTCTCTCTACAGTCCCCTTTTAAGGCCTCTCTCTTCAACCTGCCCCTTCACCTATGTTCCCCTATGGAAAGTGTGAGAACTGCCTGCCCCTGACTTTGATGTCCCATGCAATCAGACACCACCCCCAATTGGCCAAACCTCTAAAGGGTTACAGAGAACATGTGTTTTGCCTGTCACCTTTCCACGGAGATTCAGGGCAGCAAACGGATACCAAAGAGTTACATTTCTCCATGCAGGCATCCCGTAGCAGAATATGAACAATGGAGCGACTTTGAGCAATGTGACTTTTTCACAT
This sequence comes from Ambystoma mexicanum, assembly GCF_040938575.1. Lineage (NCBI taxonomy): Eukaryota > Metazoa > Chordata > Amphibia > Caudata > Ambystomatidae > Ambystoma > Ambystoma mexicanum. The sequence goes on along the minus strand of NC_090923.1, from coordinate 993,162,995 downwards.
TGCTTAGCTCACATCCTCATTGCAGAAGCAGCCTTATTTCTTGCATTTTCCAAGCAACACTGCACAGCCTGTGCTTGCAGTCTCATGCAATGGGCCAATTTCTACCAATGACCGTCACCAATGTTTTGACCCAATGAGCTATGGACTGAGTTGCCTTCAGTATCAGTAAGTGATTAGTAAGGCCAGCTCTCTCACTGCTGGGTTGCTTGGCCCCTTCTTCGCTGCAAGTACTTGTGGGATCTGGAGTCCTGAAAAAAGAGGAAAAAGAACACTGGCTAGAACACGGCATGGCAGTTATGGGGTAATAACAAGTGATACTAAACATTTGAAGCCATGCACAAGTAGAAGGGACAGAGACTTGTGCCTTCTCAGCTCCTACACCCCAACACTGGGGCAGGATGTGATCTGGCAAATACCCTGAAAGGCCTACTGCACGAGATTGAGAGGGGTCCCCATCCCCTCTTGACAGTGTCATATCCCTGACTCTGTCCCATGGTGTTATTTCAATACAATCTATTAGATAGACAACAGTTGGTGCATAGCTTTCTTATGTCTAATCGTGTCTTCTTCAGCAGCAGCACCACAATGAGGAAAAAGGCAATTACTTTCACTGTTACAAATCACCTGCATATATTAATTAATTCACAGTAATGTCTGGATGATGTAGCACAATATATGTTATGGGATGCAGAGAGTGAATAGGGTGAATAGTCTATGCACCAATTTAGAAATTCCTCTCAGTTTCAAATGTCACTTTCAAAGCATACCTTGCTTTTTAATGTCCTCAGACTTTTGCACCTCTATTCGCAACTCTAATAACTTGTGGCACTAAAGATGACAAGTCAAATTGAATCACATATCGAAGATGTACCTGGACTTTTAATTATTCTACATGTCCATACATTTCATGTCTCTCTGTCTGGTTCACAATCACAAAGTTCACATCTTGTGCCAATTCTTCAGTGGGGTGGATAATGCTATTGTATGCAATAATCTTGTTCCATTCCACTGATGCTGCTGCATTTCCATTGGCTACAGAGTCAGTTGAGTTTTGATCCACTCATCATGGTTCACCTCGAGAGCCCTTACGATGTAGTGAAATAATTGGGAATCAAACAATTCCATCTGCAGCTAGTCATCGTACCATCTACGGTGCAGTAAGTAGGAGTTCAGACTTTTCTGATAGGCCCAAACGGTTAGAGGGAACACTGTGCAGTCTTGATTTCGCAATGCCAGCTGGAAAACTTTGACAGGTCCTGTCAAATCCAAAGTGTAGACAGCACTCCTAAAACTTCATGCAGCGCCTCTGGGCACGACTGATGAGCAATGTGTTGATGTATGGAGTGCAGTTGCTCTTCAGGTAATAGTGGATTTTTGCAAATGCTACCTTTCACTCAAACTGCCAACCTAGAGAATTGACATTAAGTATGAGACTTGTTATCACCCCTTTGTTCTATATGAATCCTCAATTATGTCCAGCTCTCCCATGCTTGCGTCTATTTTTGAGAATTGAGCATGCGCTATTAATGTCATCTTGTCTTAATTCATCCTTATGTATTTGGTTTGTATACACCGACTATGCTGATGCTACAGTATTGATTGCACCCCAAACACGAACTTCAAAGTCGCTCTTTATTCTGGCCCTTGATCCATAGCATGCCTTCTGCTCTGCCACTGATATTGCTGCTCGTGCAGCACCATTTGGAAAGTGTAACATTTCTACAATGGCAAAAATAAGGGTGCTGGGCCTAACTCTTTGTCCATATTTCTGGACATGTCCCTTTGCTCCGGGATGAGTACCACAACTTGAGTTCCTGTAGAGCGACATAGGGCCTCATTACGACCCTGGAGGTAACCATGCCGCTTTCTGCGGCATGGCTACCCCCATTCTGGGCACCGGGTCTGGGTTTCCCTGAATGGGGAAATACCGGGCCATTCCATCCTTGAAGGGCCCAGTATTTCCCCATTCAAGGAACGCGGACCCGGTACATCCCCATTCCATTTCAATCCCATAGGGCTCAATGGGAATGGGGATGTTGCTAACAACGGGCCTGTTAATGACGGGTCCGTTGTTAGCATCCTGGTCTGCTCGTGGGACCCACTAAGGACGCCTGGTTTTACCAGGCGTCCTTAGTGGGTCCCACGAGCGGACCTCGTAATGAGGCGGTAGGGGGTTAAAGGGGCCTGCAGTTCTACTGGCCCTGTTAACCCCCTACCGCCAGGGTCGTAATGAGGCCCATAATCTTTTAAAAATTCATTTTTGGGAGAAAGAAAGCAAGTACATTGAAGCAATATGCAGATAACATGTGAAAATGGCAACAGGCCTATGGATACTATTTCCCCCAAAGGTATGCATGTGAAATATAGATGAGTTAAACAACAAGAGATTGGGATTGTTCTCTGTGTAGGTTTTGACAATCCAATTTCCTACTTGGGGTGAACATTGATCTATGGGGTTTCTTGACAAAGTTTTTGAGCCACAATTGCCTCACCTTTTTGTGAGTTTGGTGCAGCCTTAGAAAGAGCCTCTCTTTCCCGTTGGGGACCAAATAAGAGAGCTCTTAGTAGCTTGAGGGCATTTATCCGTAAGTGTATTTGCTTGCTCCCAGGAACAACCCCAAATAGTAAGCAATCCTATACTGCCTTGAAGCCTCTCCCCATGAGCCCCTTTGGCAAATCGTAACAGTCCACCTCCTCCACTAGGGCTAGTTTCTAATTTCCCTTGTGTGCCTTCAAGCACCTCTCAGTTCTATTTTAACAGCCTATTGAGCCATGTTCACCTCACTAAACCATAGTGAATCCAATCCACTATCTAGGTGTATCAGACACAACTTTACTCTATGATGACTCTGCACTCTGCTTTGTTTCAGGTGTTCTTTTTAGTATCTGGACCAATGTCCTGTACCCTAACAAGTTCATCTAAGGTAGTGTAGGGAGGTGGTTGATCCTGGCTTTGGGAGAAAATGTTCACAGTTGGGGAACAAGGGGAAAGAGTTCCTCCCTCACTGCTTTATCAGTGAGGGCATTCCCTTTAGTGAAGTCATCTTGTGGGGCATTTCACAACCACCAGTTCAGTGTAGAAGTGCATCTGCGTTTAGGTATTTTTAATGAGTGTACCTGCAGCAGTGAGAAACTCTCTCGCCATAAGTGCCTTTAGTCATGAATTTAACTGTATTACCATGGGATAGAATGCATGCCCTGCTGAATATAATCAGGTCAGCAATTTGGGCACAATATACATCAGTGATCTGTGGACTTTCAATTACCTCATATAATGAACAAACAGCATACCCAGGTGTCAACTCCCCCCATTACTTTCTCAAAGAAGAATTGTTTACGAAAGAGTTAAGATTTGCATTCTGGAGTAGACAATCATAAAGATCCTTGTGGATAGTTGTAAAGGTAGCAGTTACAGTGAAATAATCAGTGGCTTCCAGTTCTGCCAGGCATGGCAACAGTGAAATAGGATTCAGGACTGGATATGGACTTAAAGTTACATTCGCAGAATTCAACAACATCAGTTCATATTTCATAACTCAGGAAGCAGACAAATGTAGTGTTTAGGCTTTCAGCAATAGGACTGTTACTGCATTGTGTACTGTTACAGCAACAGATGAAACTAGAACCAGGATTTCAGAGTACTGACCACTAACGCACCCGCAGCAACCGACTGCAAGAAAGGCATTAGTCCCACTTCAACTGGTTCGGGTGCTGTTCTGTAATAGGTTATTGGGTAGTGCTTATCACTGTGCAGTATTGCGTGGGCATACCCATATGTTTCATGGCAAAACTAAGTGAACGTTGTTTTGTAATCTGCAGCACTGGCAAGTGTGTGCTATATCTCAACTGAAGCTTGCTCTGCCTCTGGGGACTCTGAGAAACCTGAAGGTGTCTCATTTACTAGTCCCTGGGGATCTGTCATCCAGGTGGCCAGGACACAGACATTCTCCACACTGCCCTGTCATATTTAGTTGGGATATGTCAGAAAGGAGTACACCATGTCCTCTCCAGGACGGGGGAGGTCCAAGCTTCCCCCTGCCATGGCTGACCTGATTAACTAACAAAGGTTCCATGTATCCGCCCTGCTCTTTTGTTCAGCCCTGCAGCTGGTGGAAGATATTACCATACTAACATAGTGTACTTCAAACAGGCCCCCACGGGGCCTGGCTGCAGAGGTTAATAAAGAAGACAGGAAACCACAACAACCTTTGATATGTAAATGTGTCAACCTGAAGCCAGCCCCATCCTCAGTGTCATTGACAGTGAATTCTCATTTCTGGGGCTGTGTGTTTACAGTAAGCCTACCTGGTAAGGAGACCCCATTAATCAGGTACGAGGATATGTTTTGCAGAAAACAGAGAGTCTGGTCTCACCCCAAATTCAAGGAAGACCTGCCACTTTAAACAGGAACCACAGAGAGATCCATTAACTAGAAAGACTATTTGATAAACAACAGACAGAAAGATGGGTGGGACTTAGTATCACATGTTTTCACCCCTTTACCTTTCCTGTTGCAAAGCACTCTGGTTATGACCTAATGCGTACAGGAAATTTTTGGTGGGGACCCCAGGATTGGTTCATTAAGGTAGGCTTAGCCTACACTAATCACTGTGACCCATTTGGCTTTAAAAGATGGCTGACCCCCTCCTTTGGCATATCATCTGAAGACTTTGCAAGGAGTAGCAAGAAGAACTCATCATTAGACCCTGGCTGAAGGTGCAGTCTGCCTTACATCTTCCGCCAGTGAAGGAAGGCCAGGACCTACTAAGAGAGAAGCAAAATCCCTCCCCTAAACATCTCCCAGGGAATAGAGGGAGATAGTGAATTCAGAGGACCCTCTAGCCGCTCCAGAACTGGTACACTGCCAGCACACAGCATGCCCTGCTAGGCTCTGCATCAAGCTTCCTAGGTTGGAAGTGCCAGAAGGTATCTGAACCCGAAACCAAGGACAAAGCAGCTCCCTGTCACACACTCCACAGCTTTGGGCCATCCGCCTTAAAGGTCGACACCAGCCCATTGAAGAAGCTGAGAGAAGTGCCTTATTTATTTATTTATTTATTTGTTTATTTATTTATTTATTTATTTGGATTTGTAGAGCGCACGTCAGCCCGGGGGCATCTTGACACTTGTTACAGACATATCTTAGTTGCATATACACAAGTGATACATAATTTACAGGAGCAGGTATGATATTTGTACAAAAGTGCAGTATATTTACATAGGTTAGCGAGTGTCACATATTATTGTGCAAGGAAGGAGTTCTTAAGTTTCCTATGAAAAATCGGGAGTGAGTAAGTTCTCCGCTTTAATGTCTGCAGGTAGAGCGTTCCAGGACTTGGCAGCAATGTAGGGGAAGCTTAGGCCACAGGCTTTGGCTTTTTTGATGTGTGGGATATGGAGAAGTTGGTGTATTGCGTGCTGGTGGGACGTGAGGAGGAGGGTTTGGAGATCTCTGATAGGTAGGACGGGCGGAAAGAGAGAGGCATTTGTGTGTGAGGGTGAGGATTTTGAGTGTGATCCGCTCTTTGACCGGGAGCCATTGGGCTGAGTGTCTGGCCTGGGAGATATGTTCTCTTCTTGGGATGCTAAGAGCGTCCCAGAGAGCATTGTTCTGTGTGACTTGTAGTCTGCTAATTGCAATAGTCCAGTTTGGCTCCAATGGTTGCTCTGGCTATTGAAAGGCAGTTAGGTTTTGAGAGCATTTATAAGTTTGGTGGTATGCGCAGATGAGGAAGTGATTGCGCTGACTTGTCTGGTCATTGATAGTGAGGAGTCTAGCTATACTCCTAGTGTCTTGACAGCTATGGATACTGGGATGATGGAGTTTTCAATGGAGAAGTTGGCATACAGTTTATCCAGTTTGTCTAGGGTGCTCTGTTGACCTAGTATCATAATCTCAGTCTTGACTCCATTAAGGCAGAGGCCAGTAACTGCTATCCAAGCCTAGATGATGGAGTAGATCATGTGGAGTGCCTTGGCGTCTTTGTGGTATGATCATGAGAGAGGTAGTACTTGTGTGTCGTCCGCATAGTTCGTGTATGTGATACCATGTGAGTCGAGTTTGTCAAAGAGAGGCTAAGTGAACAAGTTGTAAAGTGTGGGTGCAGTGCAGGATCCTTGAGGGAACCCGCAATGGATTGTAGTGGGTGTGGCGTTAGCACTGTCCGAGAAGATTTTCATGGCTCTTCCCTCAAGGAAGAAGGTGATCCAGAGAGCTGATTCTTTAGAGAAATTGGCTGAGTGTGTGATGTGTGAGGTTAGGGTCTTGTGATCAACCAGATCGAATGAGGCTGAGAGATCTAGGAGGAGCAATAGGGCTGGCTTGCCCTTATCCATGATTTGGGTGATCTGACTCTTTAGATCCACCAGGGCCGTTTCGGTGCCATGTCCTTTCTGGAAGCCTGATTGCCTGGTCCATAGGATGGAGTGGGTTTCCAGAAAGTGTTGGATTTGGCAGTATGCAGCTTTGTTCAATAATTTCAGGAGGAATGGCACTGTAGTTATTGGTCTGTAGTTGTTGGGTTGAAGGGGGTCGAGGGTAGGTTTTTTTAGGAGGGGGCGGACCCAGATCTCTTTGAGGCTAGCTGGGATAATACCTGATTTAAAGGACGCATTGATGAAGGCCGTAAAGATGGCGCAAAGCAGTCTGCGCAGTCTTTGATGAGCTTGGGCGGGCATATATCGCCTGTACAAGGGGAGGATTTGTGACTTTTTTAGTAAGTTGATAACTTCTGGTTCAGTGATGTCCCTGAAGGAGAAGTCAGGTATGGTGGGCTTAGACGAGGCGGGTGTGGAGTTGGTAGGCTTGGTTCCTGTCTGTTGAGGTAATGCTTTGCAATTGTCTTTGATTTTCTTTTGGAGAAGGTCAATTTTGTGTAGCATGGCAGCTTGGATACTAGCCCACCGAGCTTCATCTTTGATTATTTCATCAGGTGTATTGGGGGGGGGTGAACGCTTTAAAAATGGCGAAGATTTCTTTAGAATGTGATTTGGCATTAGAGATTTGTTTGTTGAAGGCGTTGGCTTTGGCAGCGGTGATGGCTGTTTTGTATTAGTGGGAGATTAAGTTAAATTTGTTTTTGGCACTGCTGCAGGGGTTGGTTTGCCAGTTTTTTAGTGTTTCTCTTTTGCGGGAGTGCATTGAGTGCAGTTCTTCAGTGAACCAAGAGTTGGTGTGTAGTGATTTCTTTTCTTTTTTCCATTCGAGTGGTGCTATTTCATTAATAGCTTTAGTGATGACATCTTTGTAGATGCCTGCTAGGATATTGGGGTCATTAGCGAAAGGGGGTGCTAGTTCGGGGGTGTTGAGGTAAGGACTCAGGTTATACTCTTTAAGCTTTTTAGAGCTTCTGACTTGTGCAGTGTTAGCAGGCTTCAGAGGTTTGTGGTTTTTAGTGATGGGAACATCACTTGATGAGCATCAACCGACATCCGCCTTAAATAGCATTTTCAAGCCAGAGGAGTTCCTCGAGCTGCAACCGACTGCAACACTGACATCTCGACCAGTGCTTCAGAACTTCTGACCAGCACTGCGACAATGATTTCTGACCCAAGCCGCTGTGTAGACCAGCCTGCAACAATTTGTCCATCTTTGCTCGCCATACCTTCTTGCTGCCTGATACCCACAGCTGACTCCCATCTTGAACTCTGTCACAGAAATCTGCAAAGCACACTGAAGCCGACTCGACCGTGTAAAGCACTAAGAACACCTATAGCACAAGATACATTGTGGTTCTGTCCCCCTGGTCCTTCCCAGAAGGCTCCTAAAGACATATCAAGACATATTGCTCCCTTTGTGCTGAAGCCAAGTAACCTAAACTGTTGTGGATATCAACCATACCGACTAATCCCAAGTCAGTATCCAGAGACATCCCTTTTCCTTCTTTGAAACTGTCTGCCCTCTGCATTCCCTTACACAGTTGGTTGTATTTTTCGTAATGTTGCTAGAATGGTCTGTTGTGATACAAAATAAAGTAGATCTTTTTGATACAACCTTGTCTGGTCCCTTTTATCATTGGATAATAATTGCATTTTCACTGTGTTGCAACTAACCAACCTTTCGGAGATAAGCCTGCCATTCGGTCCATGTTACCAAAATTGTATAAGGAGGTTTATAATTTGCATGCGTTAGGTAAGAACTGATGTATTCACACTGTGTGAGACTATACAACACTTATCTGCTTGGTATTAGGTAACCCACCTTTTGGTACAAGGTCTGTACTACAGAAGTTGGTAGTGCGATTGAGCAACTAACCCTATCTCAAGAGGTGTAAATGTGAGCTGTAGAGCTGTACAAATAAAATCCGTACATACAAGTAGCAAAGTAACACTTACACTCAAGGCTTCAGTTATAAAAAGTTATTTAGTTAATTAACATACATTTTTAAATAAGAGTTCTTTAAAAGGGCAGTTTGTCGTAACAATTTAAATATACTTTTTCAGAGTCAAAACACGTTAGTAGATAATCTTTGGATAAGCTTCTTACACACTTCCTACACCCTGGGGTGACTGCAATCACAAGGACACTAATTGCATTTGTATATCACACTAGTTAACTTTGCAGATTCTGAGGTTTGTAGAAAGGAAAGGTTAGAAAGGAAAAAGGTTAGAAAGCTTATCAGTAGATGTGAGGACAACTAAATCTTTCAATGAAATCTAGGCAATCCTTTCCAAGCAACAATGGTATACAACAAGCTACCAACGATGAGGGACAAGCAGTATCAAAGTTAAAGGACTAGAAGAGTCTTCATGGAGCCAGGACAGCCAAAGTCATTTGGGACACAGTCTATGGATCTGATGCACTTCTTAGATCAAAGTCTTGCACATAGTTAGAGAGATTAAGAAAAATCAAGTGTAGGGTCACAAGCTGTTAAGCCTGTGAGAAGAGAGTTAAAATCAACTCTAAAAAGTAAGCCAATGCAATTTCCAACTGAGAAGAGCGCGGCTAAAAGGCAAAAAGGTAAGCACCCCAAGCCTAAACAGTACCTCAGGTTTGAAGAAGAGTGGTCCAGTTGTATTCTGTCTTGTTACAGAGGTGCAGACCATTGTTCCTGAGCCTCAGTCGTGGGGACAAGAGGGAGGACGTCTGGAGGGCTCCTGCGACGGTACTTGGGAGGTCGTCGGCAGCTACAGGCTCTTTTCGGTTCAGCGGCACTTTGTGTTTTCAGAGCTTAGCAAACAGCGCAGTTGCAGATCTTGGACACCGGTTGGACTCTCTTCCCTCCCTCTGTCCTGCACTCTGATGCAGGGACTCTAGATCTGGAGGTCCTGCTTCTTGAGGGTCCTTAGGAGTCTCCTGGAGCATCTAGCCGGATTCGTTCCATGGCAGATGTTGCACTCGACTACAGACACTCGACACCTGGCATTTGGCTTCTGAAGCAATGGAGAGGCACAGAAAGTCGGGGATGGTGGTCCAGTGGAGTTCGTCCAGGGGTTAGTTGGTCCCACTAACCCAAGGGGAGAAGTCATTCCGTCCGGAGCTTCTCTGTCGAGGTGAAAAGGAGGTTCAGCACAGCAGCATGGTTTTCACCGGGCAATTCAAAAGTCTAGGAGGTTGCTGCATAGTTCATCCACAGTTTCATCGTCGCTAGTTCTCCCAGTGGTCGACGCTGCCTGTAGTCCCAACTTTTAAGCAGGTTTCTTCCATTCATGGACAGCCTAGGCTGTCAATCACACAACAGGGTGGCTGTCCTGAACAGACAGACAGCCAGCCAGCCAATCAGAACTAGTTGCATTCACGCATTCCTAGAGACAAAGGACAGCAGAGTTTCAGGACCCTCACTCACATCCTGTCCTTCCAGACACACTGGAGCCAGGGGCAGACTTCAGGGCTGAAGCCCACCAAAGGCAAGACAAAAGGCTCAAATCTGTCTCCATGAACACAGTAAAACCCAAGAAAGACACCTCACAAACAGAAAATGGCGAAAAAAGAGGACAGGGGGCATTTTTACAAAATGGTCATCCATGGGTGCTGTACTGTACTACAGCTGAGGGTTCCGCCTGCGGTAGAAAAGCACAATGGTAGGAAAAAGTAAACCACTGCCACCAGCCATTTAATGTAGTGAGGAAAACATCCAAATGTTACGTAAAAACTTAGCTAAGGGGCTTCTAGGTAACCCCGCAGCACTCCACATAAAATGGTGTGTTTTGGACCTACAAAGAGTAAAGGCCAGTAATGTCAATTTCACTTTACTATTCTTGGGAACTGTATTTCACACCAGAAAAGGTATTTAAACCTTATGAGAAATTGAAAGGATTTATCAGTGACACTGCACTGAAGGTGCTGTGTGTCACCAAACAAAAAGCAGATGCCTATGGAGTTTGTCAGACTCCAAACACAGTGAAAACACAACATCCAAATCAGGTCAAAACACATGAGAGAGTAAGAAAAAGGTCTCACTCACTCCAGGGTTAAAATTCAAAAGTCGTAAGTCCAACAAAAGAGATGGGGGTCTCTAAGGTTGCAGGGAATTAGCACAAAACTGTAAATTCTCCCTAACAGCGTGTTATTCAAATCTGTTCAGATCTCTTCTGGCGTACTAGAGGTTTGGGGCTGATTGATTGTTTAGAAACCGATATTTGCCCCATGAACACTGGTGCCCAGGAAGTTGATTTGTCACAGGCAAGTCTTTATGATCTGTCCTTATTACCAACATCCTTCCTCACAAGACTGTATTAAAGTTCTACGTTTTCCAGTAACACACCAAGGCTCCCTTCTCAGTCACGGAGTACCTGAGTTCCAATCTTTGGAGACACTCTCAGACAAAGGCAATCATTTTCTCCTCACCACCCTGAATCAGGCATAACACACATCCCGAACCAGTGTCACTGGTATTGGTATACAGGATGGTCTCACATTGACAGTGAAGGCTCCCTTGAAATCTCTCTCTCTTTTGGCTTGAAGAAACTCCCTCTTGCACTCACCATACCACATGAAATGGACTGTGTTCCTTACCAAGTGTCAGCAAAATGCTTGACAAATTTGGAATAATACTCCAACAACCTAATTAGTTCCGTGAGATATTTCCTGGTGCAGGATGCATAATGTCCACAATGGCCTGCAACAAGGTATCCTGGGTCAAACTCCCTCAATTATAATACCATGAAAAAGGCACGTGATAGGGGTCTTCTTGACGATATTTAAGGCTAAGGCTCAGGCCTGCTTCCTTGTGATTCCATAGAACCCTACTTAATCTCAGATCATTCTCAGGTTCATTTTATCCTAATACTAGGATGGCATCTTGGTAGCAGACAACTCCAGGGTCCTTGCCAAACAAGTGTAAAATGGCCTTTTGAAAATTGCTGGTGGTGGACACCAGACCAAAAGGCATTCTCTAATACTGAGGCAAACCAAACAGTATTGTGAAACAAGTTAGGCCCATAGATCGGGAATAAAGCTTCAATTGGCGATAGGCTGAGATGAGGTCAATGGTTGAGTAGGCCTTTGATTTTCACTGGAATTCAAAAAGTCTTAAGTATTGAGAAGTGCAAAAATGTCCTCCACAATCTGCCTTTACTAGACCCCAGATCAATACATATGAAAGCCACCAAGGTATTCCTCTCTCCAAACCCTGGGGTGTTTCTCACACCAAACTCTATGCTGTCTCTCACTCCCCATCTTCTGAGGTATCTTACTTCCCAACCTCTGGTGTAGCTACCTCCCCAACCAATCTACTCATCTAATCTCTGGGATATCTATCTCCCCATACTCTGAATTCACTCTCTCCCCACCCTCTGGGTTGCCTCTCCCCAAAACCATTGGGTATCCTCTTCCCACCTTTTGGGGTAGCTCTCTCCCCATCCTCTGGGCTGTCTCTCCTCGACATCTGGGATATGCTTTGCCTTCAACTTCCTTTGATCTTCTTCCCCTTCACTTTCCTACTCTCAAACTACTGTGTCTATTTTTGTCCATGTCCCCTCCTCCTCTCGTCTCCCAGGTATCTTGCCTCTCCTCCACCCCCAAAGCACTTTTCTCCTCTCCTCCAACAAGATCCTTCTCTCCTCTCATTCCAAACTCCCATACCATGTGGCTTTCCTGTAATGATGAAAGCAGGTAACATCATCATTATAACAAGTCAGCTTTATTGTCTTTATTTTATGCAGCGTAGAGAGAGACCCCCAACACAGGCAATGTCCAGGGTCCAACTGACAGCAGTCAAAGAACAACATTCTAATGCACTAGCACTCCATAGCAGATGACACAATGGAGTTCTAACATGGAATGGTACAGCCCTGTCACAAGCCATAGTGGCACTGATTAAAATGCATTAACAAAAAATGCATAGAAGGACATGCAAATGCACAACCTACATACAACACACCTCCCTCCCCTAAAATAAAAAAAAACTCTTTATTACAAATTACTAATTAACATTACCAGGTGCAACACATTGGAAATTGTAACATCCGTGTTATAAAACATGAACACATTTTAAAATTGCAGATTTATCTTTTTACCTTTGCAATTCTAGATAAACTCCAGACTTGACCACTTTCCACACACACAGCATTTTTGTAAATTTGTGTCACCCTAATAGGTTCTGAATAAAGTGGTTCCCCCTTCTTAGAGACCACCGCCCTTCTTATGCGCACCAAATCCCCAACCTCAACCACAGTTTTCCTTTTTGTATTTTTCTCATTAACTCTCTTCACCCACCTATCTTTGCGGGCATCCATCCTTTTCCTCACGTCATCCACCACTGTATCTGTTTCTCTTGCCCTACCCAACCAGGCAGGTGCTACACAGGTATTAGCCTTCCGTCCTCTCATCAATTCAAATGCACTGATTCCTGTCTCGATCCTTGGAGCCATCCTTAATGCATACAATCTATCTCTCACTGCTAGCTTCCTGTCAAGTCCACTTACATTCGCTCCATGAATAGCTTGCATAATGGATCTGTTGACCCTTTCAACCATCCCATTTGCTTGGGGATAGTATAAAGGTGTCCTTTTGTGTTTGATACCACATTTGCCAAGATACTCTAAATACATTTTTCCCACAAATTGTGGGCCATTATCAGTGAGGATACTTCTGGGTAAACCCTCCCTTTCAAAAACGTCTTCCAGAAATTCTATTATCCGCAGACAGGTAACATCCCTCATAATCCTAAACTCAGTCCATCTAGAAAAGATATCAACCAGCACTAGAATGAACCTTCCTTTACCCTTCCTTCAGAACCGCCGTCTGCAATGCGGTCTGATTTCTGGGCAGCTTATGCCACTCGGAACGGATGGTGTCGGTGCCCGCCTGCGCCCGTGAGTAGATACGTTTCAACAGGGCACAGGGCACATCAAACCAAAATCAGACAGCCACCTGCACGGCCGCCTCCTGGACATCCGTTCCTCCTTCGCTTGGTTCCTCCGATCCTGCAGCCAAACGTAGCACAGCCACTCCACGCTACGTGTCAGTTGGGGGTCTCTGTTTCAGCTCGCCTTCAAAAGCGATATTCTATTTATCCCATCCTCGTCGCCATTGTAATGATGAGAGCAGGTAACACCATCATTATATCAAGTCAGCTTTATTGTCTTTATTTTATGCAGCGTAGAGAGAGACCCCCAACACAGGCAATGTCCAGGGTCCAACTGACAGCAGTCAAAGAACAACATTCTAATGCACTAGCACTCCATAGCAGATGACACAATGGAGTTCTAACATGGAATGGTACAGCCCTGTCACAAGCCATAGTGGCACTGACATAAAATGCATTAACAAACATGCATAGAAGGACATCCAAATGCACAACCTATATACAACATTTCCCTCAGTATTTCCTATAATCACACAACCCCACCTCCATTGTTGGTCTTAAGACTATGGGTCACAGGTGTGCATGCCTTGAGTCATTAATTGGACTGATTTTCTTCCTGGGCAGTGTTTTCTGAGTGTTTGTGGCCGGAAACCCTTTCTCTCTGCAGAGAGGGGCTTCCATTTTGGATCTCAGAACACACGGGACGCCAGAGATAGTGTTTGTCAGCTGTCAGGGCTGACAGGGACCAAGCATTCTTACCTTACCTTTCCATTCCCAAGCCTTGTGGTAACGTATGGGTGAAAGGAGCCTTTGAGATTGTCAGATCCTACGTCTACAAAGAAGTTGGTCCAGGAACAGAGCTCAGGAGTTACCACCAGGGATTTGCTGTCTTGAGGCTCGTGGTCTTTTGAGATGGGGAGTCCTCTTGTATTTCTCTGCAGCTCTTCTGGCTGCATTGACATTCTTAAAGGGGTCATTTTGACTGTGCCACCCTTATGTCAAGTCCCTTTCAAGCTCACAGGTGAGGGTGGGGCAGACACCGCTGGCTGATCAGCCAAGGTTCTCTTTTTGTACAATTTTCGAGTGCCCTTCAAGGAGGCACCTTATATTAGGTTTGCACCCCACTCAGAGATTGAACTCTTCTAAATCAGATGTACGAGGATATAAATATAACAGCTGTGCACACTCACTGCTCTCAATCACAGGCAAGGGAATCCTCACCACGCCGCTCCAGGCCCCTGCATCGTATATCGTGTGGTGGCATCCGGGCCCCTTGGTCAACCTATCCCCAACCCACAGAGTAAGGCGAGGCACTTGTTTACATTGCCCACATACACTATGCACATGATACAATAATTAACAGTGTGCCAGTGTGTCTGTCTACACTATACAAATCACGCAGTGTATACGTATGTTTTTGAAGCCTGTCTGTGTTCCTGCCAGTACTACATAATAATATATCTCGTCTGAATCTTTTAGTATGTTTTATGTTGACGCGCCCTGTTGCCTGTGGGCTTTCGGCGTGCTGCATGCATATAAATAAATAAAGCATATAAATAAATAAATAAATAAACAAACAAACAAACAAAAGTGCAAGGTTTACAGTGTTTCCTTGTACATGGTGCGTGCAAGCACATAGATCAGTATATATGCAAACACGGAACTACTATGTGTGCTCTGCTTCACTACAGGACCTCGCTGCTGGAAGCGGGAAGGCGGGCCCAAGAGCAGAAGGAGGTGGAAGACCGACGGAAGCGCAGGGCCCAGCGGATACGCCGCAGGGTCCAGAAATGCCTCTCTGCCCGCAGGACATTACTTGGAAAGAAGGAGGAGCTCAACAAGAAAGTACAAGAGCATCGGTATTGTATTCATTTATTCTTTTACAGCCTTTTTTTTCTTGTGATGTATTTTACTTCTGTCTGTTAAGTGCATCTCTTAGTGTTGGCAGACCCATCCTTCTATCAAATTGTACGTGAACATGCTTGTTACTAGTTACTCAATCGACAATAATAACATGTTTATTGAAATAGCACTTCATGTCATAACCCTCCAGCTTCTAAGCACTCGAATAATTGATGTTACTTTGTGTACCCACTCGGGGCACTCGTTTTATTGGCCTGGGTGGGGGTGGAGGAGGTGGTGAATTGGTGAGCTGGTACAACATGGGTATTGAACCCATGACACATTGCAGCCTCCTGTTCCCTATCCTCCCAGCAAAGACTAGATAGGGGCGGATAAAAACAAACAGTGCTAACCGTAAGAGACAAGGCAGACGAAACCAAGGAGGAGTTTCCAATAGTACCATGCAGTGCTACAAAGAGGCGGGAAAAGCAATATAGCCGCTGGAGCAGATTTAATAATGATTACAGGAGGCCGGCAGAGTGGGGTGGAAAGATGGCTTTTGATGGTAGAATACAGAATAATGGGCCCCACTAGGATTTTTTGGGTAGCTGAAAAACTGGAGCGACCAGAGTTACCTCGAGTTTTTCAGTCTTTCTGGTTATTAATTGCAAACCCACCCGTAGGTGGTACCTCCAATAGATGCTTGGAGCTTTTACCTCCAAAAGAATTGAGATATTCCCACCGGTGAAATTACCTCTTGAGGTAATGCCTTCATTTCGCAATTAAGTCCTGTGGGACTTCAGAATGAGGAATACCACAACTGCTTATTAGAAGTACTAATTACTCTACACAAAATTAGAGTTACCATCACTGGTAACTTTGGAATTCCCACCTGATCAGGAGCTGTGGTTAGTTCCCATTCTGAACTCCCATTGGACTTAATTTGGTAAATGGAGGACCTACCTATGAAGGTAAATCCACTGGAGAAATGCCTCCAATTTTTTGGAGGTTATGGGGCCTCATTACATGTTTAGTGGTATCCTGCCGGTAAAGATGGTGGGATACCACTAAAATGGAATTACCATTATCGGCACTTGGCCTGCCAGAATTACGGCAGATTGCAACTGCCGGTAAAGGTAGGTACTCCCCATTCCATGGGACTCCATGGGGGGAATTGCCGGTATTGCCGGGATCGGCAATACCGGTGCCAGTAATTCCGGCAATTTTTGCTGGTGGGGTGGCAGAATTACCTCCAGCTCTTGGCTGGAGATATTTGCGGCCCCCCAGAAACATGCCAGTAAATGGAGGAATTACCGGCACATCAATTCTGCATCGAGAAACTCTTAATGAGGCCCAATGCCTCAATTCATATGCTGGAGGTATAAATATGCCCTTATTACGAGTTCAGCTGTGCAGTACCTTTTTGATGATACTTCAGTTACCTCCACTTTTCTGGAAGTAAGTACCATCAGTTTTTCCGCACTGCCAAATTCTGAGATTGATCTTGATCCTCCAGCACAGTCCTGGAGGGAAATTCTCCACTTTAAAGCCAAAAGGTGGCAGATTTAAGTCTGTTGCTGGTAAATCTGCCAAATACTCAATGAAGTCATAGTGACTCCAGAAATGGGGTTTAACAGTGTCATGTCACCGCTCGTAAAAGAGCGGTAAATCTTCCTGACTGACTGACAGTAAGCTTACCGAGTTTGGCAGTATTTCCACAGAAATATTACAGGAATACTGGCAAACTCGGAATGATGCCAGGAGAACTGAAATAACTGGAGGTAATTCTGTTACTTCAACTTTTTTCAGCTTTCTTCCAAACCCGTAATGAAGCCCTCATGGTCAGGTGGAAAATGCACAGTTACCAGTGGTGGTATTCCATCACTGCTAATACCTCCAAACTCGTAACGAGGCCCGATGTACCCGGTAAATCCATAGCAGTGAGTACCAGTGTGAGCTTGTGACCTCACTGTGGTTCTTAGGGGGGTGCTTTGTTGTATTTCACAGCCTTTACACATGCTTCTTGTCCAAAACACCCATGGCACAAACAGAATTTGACAGCCGAAAGCGCACCACTAAGCCCTCCAAATGTGTGAATTTCCTTTTCTTATCATGAAACACAGACCATAGCTAATCTTAAGCCTTACCTGGCTATCTGGCTATGAATGCTCCCACTGTTTGCTCCAGGCAGGCACTATCCTGCTCACAAACTCATATTTTCTAGATGTTCCCTGTGCCCCAGCCTTCCCTCCATTTTTAGTTTTGGCTATTAGGTGTCGCTAGAGAGTCACCTAAAAGCCAAATCTATTTTATAAGAGAAAAGAAAGGCAGAAATGGAATATTTGTTATGTTATGGGGTCTTGCACCATGCACTGTTTCCACTTGCGTGTTCTCCTAGCGCTCTGGCGGATTTGCAATGGAAGGAGGGTTGGGGTGCTGTTAGTGGGATTGAGATGGAGAAGAGCAATAGAGCTTTGATGTGGTGTTGGCAGCTTCAGTTCAGAGAACCGGTCACTGAGGGTTGGTACGTTTTTTTTCGTTCAGAGTTTGAGGGTGAGTTTTTGTACAGTTAGTTAGGAGTAACACATTTCCTACTCCTAACAATCCATTAAAGTGTGAAACATTTTCTGCCCCCCAAACAATCAATCCAAGTGCAACCCTCTTTTTGCCGCAACAATCCATCCAAGTGCAATACGTTTCCCACCCCCAACAATGTATCCAAGTGCGATACGTTTCCCACCCAACAATGCGTCCAAGTGCGACACACACACTGCCCATCCATCAGAGTGCAGTACATTCCCTGCCCCAATGATCCATCCAATTGCGATACATTTCCTACCCTAACAATCCATTTACGTGAGACACATTTCCCAGCCCCAACGATCCATTCAAGTCCAACACATTTGCTACCCCAACAATCCATCTAAATGTGATACATATGAGTGCACATGAGCAGTGACACAAGGCTTGTAGGCATTGTTTGGTTATTTACTGACCCATTGACTGGCCATGGCCATGCTAATCCCTGTCGCCATTCCCACCCACTTTCTGTCCCTCCCTGCCAAAACACATCCACCAGGGACCTCTTTGAGCAAACCTTTTCAAGCCGTAACATCAAACTTCATGCTGTAAAGTGCCTGCCAGTGTTTTTTTAAAGCAATCTTATGAGAGTGTCCGGTTTCCTTCCCCTATTCAGGCTATTTTCCCTTATTCAAGTTTCCTTCTCATTATTTCTCTTTATTAATCCTTTTTAGATTAGCCTTGTGTGGGTGGGAAGTTTTCTTTTGTAGTTGGTTTGGCCTTAACTTGCTGATTCAGAATCCTGGTTCTGACCCAAGGCAAAATGGAGTCTCACAGTGACAGCTCTGATTGGTTAGAAGACACTGCAGAACAACAATGAACATTCTAAACTGTCACTCTGTGCCTTTCATCATCAAAACCCCAGCTGAGAGGACGTGTTTAGTGGCTGCTCCTGCTTTAGACTTGGGCCTGGTGGATTTTATCCTTCAGGCGTTAGCAGTTGAGCGGCTACTTTCTTGGGGGTTTCTGGAGAAGCTATCAGTTGTCAGGAATTCGTTTTTGAAGACAGGAAACTCTGAAGATCCTTATGAATTCGCTCTGGAGATAAGTGACTTTGTTTGTACTGCAGCTCTGTTCATCTTAATGACATTTCCTTGAAAATTCGTAAAAAGTTATCTTTGTACTAGTACTATTGAACTCCCTGAGTGCGCTTGTGCGCTATTTGTAAATACGCGTACTACTTGTAATCTGAAAATATCGTTGAACCTTTGCACGTGCGAGTGTATTCAACTGCGCGTGTGTTTGCCAGCGCGTGAGCTCCGTAGCACGAGAATCTGTTCGTCGCGTGAGAATTCAAGAGCGCGTGTGTTTTCCAGCGCGGGTGCTCCTTAGCGCGAGAATCTGTTTGTCGCGTGAAAACTCAAGAGCGCGTGTGTTTTCCAGCGCGGGTGCTCCTAGCGTGAGATTCATTCGTCGCGCGAGAACTTTATAGCGTGTGTGTTTTCAAGCGCGTGTGCTTCCTGACGCGATAATCTGATTGCCGCGTGAGAACTTTATAGCGTGTGTGTTTTCAATCGCGTGTGCTTCTGCACTAGAACTCAATTGCGTGTGTGGTTTCTTGCGCGTGTCTTTTTAAGCGCGTGTATTTGATCGCGAGTGAACTCATAGCGCGTGGATTATAAGGCGCGTGTTGAATAGGCGCGGAAGTTCTTCAACACGGAAATTTTTTAGCGCGTGTGTTTTTCTGCGCGTGTTCTCGTTTGCGCGTGAATTCTACTTGACTTGGTTAGGCAAGCGCGTGTGTTTTCTGCGCGTGGATTTTGCTTACCGTGCGCGTGTTCTTCAACGCAGGAATTTTTCAATGTGAACTTCATCTGCATGAAAACAACCCACGTGTGAGCTTAACACGTGTTTCCTCAAGAATTCACAAACTCAATTGAATTGTAAATAGTTTGAAAAAACAAAAGAAAAGTTTGAAGGAAAAGGAAAGAATAAATAAAGACAATTTAACTGGACATCTAGTGCATTTTGGAAAAGAGACAAAGAACTAAACTTTCCAAATTTGCCCAAAGTAAGAAGTTGCTGTGAATTTCAAGAGTCTCAAGTAAGAGAGATTTTCAGCTTCTTTAAAGCTTCTCTAAGAAATTTCAAGAGAAGAGCCAGGTATGATTCTTAATTATTAGTTAAGGATTTAAAGTCTTTCCCATTCCTAAGGTTAAGTAAGTAAATAAAGGAATTGTATCTGCTTTTCTTATACCTCTGCAGGTTCAGCTCTGGTTAGCCTTGACGCAGTCTGCCTGGTGTTGTTTTGTTATCCACTTCCCCCTTTCCCTTTGGGGTGTAGTTTACAGAGCTGAATTGAAATCTAGTTCTGGGAATTACATTTCAGGGGGATCGTCGGGGGTTCAGCAGCTTCCGCAGACACAGGACCTCTCAGCCTGACAGAATGAAAGGCCAATAATTTAGTCCGCCCGAGCTGTCACGAACCCCGACAAATCCATGGAGATGTTAGGATCTTTGATCAGGGAGTTACGGGAGGAGTTGAAAATATCTCGGGATGAAAATGCCTTACTTAGTCAAAAGGTGGATGACTTGAGTGTTAAAGTAACACAAATTCAACAGAGGGGAGAAAGGAGAGAGGATGAGGTTTCAGGGGGCGCTGGTTCTCCACCTGAGTTAGAAAGAGAAGGTGAAGATCATTTACCACAAATACAACGGGCACCTCCAGTGGCAGAAGGGGTAAGGAGTTTAATTATGCCAGTTCCTTTGGCGCCTCCAGAACGTTATCCTGGGGATCCCAAGAGGTTTAGGGTGTTTTTGACACAATGTGAATTACATTTTATGAGTAGACGAGAATTATTTTCCTCGGATGCATCTAAGATAACTTTTATGTTGTCCTATCTTTCTGGGGAGGCATCTGCTTGGGCTGGGTTGTTGGTGAGTCAAAAGAGTACGGTTTTAGGAAATTACACCAGTTTTTTAGAGATATTCAAAAAGATGTTTGATAGAAGACAGTTATCTCTGGAAGTGGATGGTGAACTTTTAGAACTAAAACAAGGTAATAGAGACTTGATTGCTTATATAACACAATTTAAGTCCCTTGTGTTAGAAAGCAAGTGGCGCGAGGTTAAACAGGCCTCATTGTTTTATAGGGGCCTTAGAGATGAGTTAAAAGATGCATTGTCTGGAGTAGTTGAACGCCCTTCTACTTGTGAAGGTCTGATTGATTTGGTTATTCAATTGGACTTTCGTTTGAGTGAAAGGAAGGCAGAGAGGCGTCATTGTCAGAGTGATGTAAAGTCTCTAGTTAGAGTGGATAGACCTAAGGTAGAGAGTAGATCCAAAGGGAATAATCCATCTCCCAGGGTCCGAGGCCCTTTAACAGTGGAAGAAAAGGCTAGGAGGAGAGATAACAATCTGTGTTTATATTGTGGAAGAGGTGGGCACTTTTTAGGGAACTGTCCTTACACTCCCAAGAAGACTTCTATCTCAGCGGTCAAGGTACAACAGATCGCCAATACGGTGCAGACAGCGGTTCCCCATATAACCGTAAATGTATCCTTGTTCTTTGAGTTGGAGTGTAAGGGAAATGGTCCTGTAATGCTTGACTCTGGTGCCACCGGGAATTTCATGGATTGGGGTCTGGCAAAATCTTTGGGAATTCCAATTATTCAGAAGGAGGTTGTAGAGCAGGCTAGGGCTGTTGATGGTACGTATCTATCTTCTGGTCCTATTACTCATAGGACAGGTTCTTTAACTTTGGAGTTATCAGGAGGTCACAGAGAGATAATTTTGTTTGAGTTAATTGATGCTCCTTTGTTGAAGATTATTTTGGGTATGCCTTGGCTTGCTCTCCATAATCCTCTGATTGATTGGAGTGCTAGGACAATTGACATGCAGTCAGATTTTTTAAAGAGAATTGCTTTTCAGGAAGTCTCTTAGAGGAAGATGTCAAACAAAGTAATTCAGTGTCTAGTTTTCTGGCTGAGACTGGAATTGCATGTCATGATTTGGGAGCTGTAGTGGGTCAACTTCCCCAGTGTTACAAAGATTTTTGGGACGTATTTGATGAGAAAGTGGCAGGAGAATTACCACCCCATAGACCCTTTGATTGTAAAATTGAGCTGGGGCCAGGAACAATTTTGCCTAGTAGTAAGGTATATGCTCTTACAGAAAAAGAGAATGATTATTTAAGAGTATTTGTCGGAAAACTTGGCCAAAGGGTTTGTTCGTCATTCTAAGTCACCAGCGGCCTCACCTTTATTTTTTGTACCAAAACCGGATGGAACGCTTAGAACTTGCATAGATTATCGAGCAGTTAACAAAGTCATGGTTAAGAACCGGTATCCTCTTCCTCTCATCTCGGAAATGCTTAATCAAATACAAGGAGCAAATATTTTCTCTAAATTAGATTTGAGAGGAGCTTACCATCTTGTGCGCGTGCAGGAAGGGGACGAATGGAAGACAGCGTTTAAGACCAGGTTTGGGCTGTTTGAATATCAAGTTATGCCATTCGGTTTATGTAATGCTCCAGCGGCTTTCCTATTTTTCATTGATGAGGTTTTTAGAGAATACCTAGATATTTTTGTTGTCGTGTATATCGATGATATTTTGATTTTCTCTTCTGACCTGGATCAACATCAGAAACATGTGCGCTTAGTCTTATAAAAGCTGCGAGAAAACCATTTGTTTGCCAAATTGGAAAAAAGTCAATTCCATACAGATTCTGTGGAGTTTTTAGGTTTTATAATTTCACCTAAGGGTTTAGAAATGAATCCTAAAAAAGTACAAGCAGTTCTTGAATGGCCCTCTCCTACTAAGGTTAAGGAAATACAAAGTTTCTTAGGGTTTGCCATTTTTTATAGGAGATTTATCGAAGGTTTTCTCGGCTGGTTGCTCCTATAACGAGACTTTTGAAAAAAGGAGTGAAATTTGACTGGGACCTTGAAGCAGAAAAAGCTTTTCAAGAGTTAAAACAAAGATTTACTTCTAGTCCAATTCTAATTCATCCTGATCTCTCTAAACCTTTTTTTTGTGGAGGCGGACGCTTCAAATTTAGGGTTGGGGGCGGTGCTTTCTCAAAGGAATGAAAATACTGGTCAACTACATCCAGTTGCATTCTTTTCTAGGAAGTTTTCTGCCGCTGAAGTGAACTACACAATTGCAGATCGTGAACTATTAGAAATAAAGTCTGCTTTTGAAGAATGGAGACATTTTCTGAAAGGGGCAAGACATACGGTAACGGTCCTTACTGATCACCGAAATTTATTGTTTTTAAAATCTGCAAGAACTTTGTCTCCACGACAACTTCGATGGTCCTTATTCTTTGTCGATTATGATTTCATTGTGACTTTTAAACTCGGAAGTCAGAACAAAAAAGCTGATGCCTTATCCCGCCAATTTCCTGGTAGTGAGGAGAGAGAGATTCTGGAACCAGAACCTATAATTGCTCCAGA
This sequence comes from Ambystoma mexicanum, assembly GCF_040938575.1. Classification (NCBI taxonomy): domain Eukaryota; kingdom Metazoa; phylum Chordata; class Amphibia; order Caudata; family Ambystomatidae; genus Ambystoma; species Ambystoma mexicanum. The sequence goes on along the minus strand of NC_090923.1, from coordinate 993,139,930 downwards.
ACGTTTTTTGTTAGCTGGAACCATTAAAGAAATGGATTTTTTGAATGAAGTTCACCAGAATATGTCCTTGCAGAAGATGGAGGAGTGGGTGAGACTGGATCCAGCCAGAAGTTTGAAAGACGATCTTCCTTTTTTTGATAACAAACTTTATGTACCTACTGAAGAGTTAAGAGAAAAGGTTTTGAGAAATTGCCATGAATCCATTTTATCAGGACATCCTGGTTTCAGAAAAACTCTGGAATTGGTTCGAAGGAATTTTTGGTGGGAAACAATTCGCCAAGACACATTGAACTTTGTTAAAACTTGTGTAGTCTGTGCACAAGCAAAAAGTCAAGTTGGGAAGCCGCATGGTTTATTGGAGCCGTTACCTGTTCCTCCTCGTCCTTGGCACACTATTTCTATGGATTTCATTGTCGATCTCCCTCAAGATAAGGGTTGTACTACCATTCTTGTTGTGGTGGATCTTCTTACTAAAGAAGCACATTTTTTACCAATGGAGGGAGAGGTTACCGCGGAAAAACTGGCTCATAGTTTTTTGCAAGGTGTAGTTCGACTACATGGACTCCCAAGTCAAGTTATCTCTGATAGGGGATCTCAATTTATTTCAAAATTCTGGAGGGCCTTCTGTAAGAAACTTGGAGTGGAAGTTAGTTTGACTTCTGGGTTTCATCCGGAGAGTAATGGACAAGTGGAGCGAGTAAATCAGGAATTGGAGAAGTTCTTAAGGTGTTATTTACAAGCTAGAGAGGAATGGGTGGATTTGGTATGGTTGGCAGAATTCTCTTACAACAATTGTGGTAAAGATGCTACTTCTATGTCCCCTTTCTTTTTGGGTCGTGGGTTTCATCCTCGCTTTCTGAGTTTTGAGGTGTTGGAAGATCGTTTGTTGGTAATGAAGAATAACTTGGATAGAGCAAAAAAGGTGCTGGGAGAAAATAAATTGAAATATAAAAGGTGTGCTGATTTGAGAAGGAAGGCTGGTCCTGAATATAAGGTGGGATACTTAGTTTGGCTTTCTACCCGGTACCTAAAAATTAAGGGGAAGAATAAATTCAGTCCACGATTTGTAGGCCCATTCGGGGTAGAGAGAATCATCAACCCTGTGGCAGTACGATTGAAATTACCCAAGCAATTGAAGGTACATCCTACTTTCCATGTTAGCCGTTTAAAACCAGTTTGTTCAGGAACTAGATTTAGAACACCACCTTCCCCTGTGATTTTGGAGGATTCATCTGAAGAATTTGTGGTTAAACACATTTTGGATTCCAGGAAAGTGAGGGGAAGGTTGCAGTATTTAATTGATTGGGAGGGATATGGACCTGATGAACGATCATGGGAAGGTGGCATGATGTACATGCCCCCCTTTTAGTTGCTAAGTTTCATGCTAAAAATCCAGATAAGGTAGGCCCACAGACTGGGCATTAGGAGGGGGTACTGTCAGGTTTCCTTCCCCTATTCAGGCTATTTTCCCTTATTCAAGTTTCCTTCTCATTATTTCTCTTTATTAATCCTTTTTAGATTAGCCTTGTGTGGGTGGGAAGTTTTCTTTTGTAGTTGGTTTGGCCTTAACTTGCTGATTCAGAATCCTGGTTCTGACCCAAGGCAAAATGGAGTCTCACAGTGACAGCTCTGATTGGTTAGAAGACACTGCAGAACAACAATGAACATTCTAAACTGTCACTCTGTGCCTTTCATCATCAAAACCCCAGCTGAGCGGACGTGTTTAGTGGCTGCTCCTGCTTTAGACTTGGGCCTGGTGGATTTTATCCTTCAGGCGTTAGCAGTTGAGCGGCTACTTTCTTGGGGGTTTCTGGAGAAGCTATCAGTTGTCAGGAATTCGTTTTTGAAGACAGGAAACTCTGAAGATCCTTATGAATTCGCTCTGGAGATAAGTGACTTTGTTTGTACTGCAGCTCTGTTCATCTTAATGACATTTCCTTGAAAATTCGTAAAAAGTTATCTTTGTACTAGTACTATTGAACTCCCTGAGTGCGCTTGTGCGCTATTTGTAAATACGCGTACTACTTGTAATCTGAAAATATCGTTGAACCTTTGCGCGTGCGAGTGTATTCAACTGCACGTGTGTTTGCCAACGCGTGAGCTCCGTAGCGCGAGAATCTGTTTGTCGCGTGAGAATTCAAGAGCGTGTGTGTTTTCCAGCGCGGGTGCTCCTTAGCGCGAGAATCTGTTTGTCGTGTGAAAACTCAAGAGCGCGTGTGTTTTCCAGTGCGGGTGCTCCTAGCGTGAGATTCATTCGTTGCGCGAGAACTTTATAGCGCGTGTGTTTTCAAGCGCGTGTGCTTCCTGACGCGATAATCTGATTGCCGCGTGAGAACTTTATAGCGCGTGTGTTTTCAAGCGCGTGTGCTTCTGCACTAGAACTCAATTGTGCGTGTGGTTTCTTGCGCGTGTCTTTTTAAACGCGTGTATTCGATCGCGAGTGAACTCATAGCGCGTGGATTATAAGGCACGTGTTGAATAGGCGCGGAAGTTCTTCAACACGGAAATTTTTTAGCGCGTGTGTTTTTCTGCACGTGTTCTCGTTTGCGCGTGAATTCTACTTGACTTGGTTAGGCAAGCGCGTGTGTTTTCGGCGCGTGGATTTTGCTTACCGTGCACGTGTTCTTCAACGCAGGAATTTTTCAACGTGAACTTCATCTGCATGAAAACAACCCACGTGTGACCTTAACACGTGTTTCTTCAAGAATTCACAAACTCAATTGAATTGTAAATAGTTTGAAAAAACAAAAGAAAAGTTTGAAAGAAAAGGAAAGAATAAATAAAGACAATTTAACTGGACATCTAGTGCATTTTGGAAAAGAGACAAAGAACTAAACTTTCCAGATTTGCCCAAAGTAAGAAGTTGCTGTGAATTTCAAGAGTCTCAAGTAAGAGAGATTTTCAGCTTCTTTACAAGCTTCTCTAAGAAATTTCAAGAGAAGAGCCAGGTATGATTCTTAATTATTAGTTAAGGATTTAAAGTCTTTCCCATTCCTAAGGTTAAGTAAGTAAATAAAGGAATTGTATCTGCTTTTCTTATATCCTGTGCAGGTTCAGCTCTGGTTAGCCTTGACGCAGTCTGCCTGGTGTTGTTTTGTTATCCACTTCCCCCTTTCCCTTTGGGGTGTAGTTTACAGAGCTGAATTGAAATCTAGTTCTGGGAATTACATTTCAGGGGGATCGTCGGGGGTTCAGCAATTTCCGCGGACACAGGACCTCTCAGCCTGACAGAGAGTTAATGACTTGGAGCTGTAAATGCGCGACTAATGTTATTTAAATGTCTTAACCAGGGCTTCCTTCAGCCACTCGATTTATAAGCGCTGTTAAAAACAAGCATGAGCAAAGCCAACAGTTGTATAATAATGAAGCATTTGCGAGGCACTGCTGTTAATTACCCAGGTACTTGCACTGTTTTGTACCTGCTACAATCAATGGTCACTTAATATCACTACAACAGTGCCTAGCAAGTGTCTTTCCCATGCCTACACAAAAGCCCAAATTGTTTGCATTGCTAATGCTTGTTATATGTTGAGCTCCAGCCATGCTTTTTAAAAAAAAAAATCAGTTTTATTTGTTTTTAAAGTAGAGGTTTCGACATTCAATTACAAACATTTTCCACAAAAGGTTGTATAAAAAATATGAAAAACATTGCTCATAACATTTAGGGGGTAATTCATAGAATTTAGCTCACAAGTGGCGCACGCGGTTGGCGCACAGTGTGCGCGTGTGATAGTCTGCGCCAGCCGCATGCGCTAAAATCCATTTCGGCGCACAGCGTATTCATGGATTTTAGCCACCAAAAGCAGCCGTGGCGCAGAATGGCGAAGCGACCCTGCAGCAGCGCCAGTAACGCCCACAAGAACGCCCCTCGCGCAAGGAAAAGCCATCAAAATCCCCAATCCAGCGCAAAGGGCTGCGCTAACCCTGGACCAGTATACAGGGCCGCCACACAGCACACGGCAAGCAGGGAACGTGTATTACTGTGGTTTGCGGGAAGTTTCACCCGCGATTCCAGCAGGGTACGTGTATTTTTGGGGTGCGGGGAAGTTTAACATGCAATTTCAGCAGGGTACGTGTATTTCTGGGTGCGCGGGAAGTTCCACTTGCAATTTCAGCAGTGTATGTGTATTTCTGGGGTGCGGGAAGTTTAACACGCAATTTCAGCAGGTACGTGTATTACTGGGGTGTGCGGGAAGTTCCACACACGATTTCAGCAGGGTACGTGCATTTCTGGGGTGCAGGGACGTTTAACACTCGATTTCAGCAAGGTACGTGTATTACTGGGGTGCGGGGAAGTTCCACACGCGATTTCCACAGGGTACGTGTATTTCTGGGGTGCGGGGAAGTTCCACACGCGATTTCAGCAGGGTAAGTGTATTTCTGGGGAGCGGGGAAGTTCCACACGGGATTTCAGCAGGGTACGTGTATTTCTGGGGTGCGGGGAAGTTTAACATGCAATTTCAGCAGGGTACGTGTATTACTGGGGTGCGCGGGAAGTTCCACACGCGATTTCAGCAGGGTACGTGTATTTCTGGGGTGCGGGGAAGTTTAACACGCGATTTCAGCAGGGTACGTGTATTACTGGGGTGCACGGTAAGTTCCATACGCAATTCCAGCAGGGTATGTGTATTTCTGGGGTGCGGGGAAGTTTTACACGCGATTTCAGCAGGGTACGTGTATTACTGGGGTGTGTGGGAAGTTCCACAAGCGATAGGCCCTGTGCGAGTGGGGTACGTGTATTTCGGGGGTGCAGGGGATTGCTGCACCTGAATTGGAAGTGCGGGTCCTCCCAGGTGTTCCCTCTACACCCTCCACGGCGCCTGCAGGTAGACCACACCACAGGGCACTACCCTGCACCCCTAGTCATGTCCCGCAGGCAGCCCATCCACCATGGGCATGCCCCCGCAGCCAAGACACATGTCACCTTGCACTAGTGATCACCAACGCATTACCCCGTTGCACCCCCACCCCCCAGCTATGCAGGGCACCTGCCTGCAGGCCACCACTCATGTCCCCCAGCACCCCCACCCCCCAGCAGTTAGGGGCACTGGCCTGCAGGCCCCCACTTATGTCCCCCAGCATCCCCACCCCCCAGCAGTCAGGGGCACCTGCCAGCAGGCCCCCACTCATGTCCCCTTGCACCCCCACCCCCCAGCAGTCAGGGGCACCTGCCAGCAGGCCCCCACTCATGTCCCCTTGCACACCCACCCCCCATCAGTCAGGGGCACCTGCCAGCAGGCCCCTACACATGTCCCACTCATATCCCCTTGCACCCCCACCCCCCAGCAGTCACGGGCACCTGCCAGCAGGCCCCTACTCATGTCCCACTCATGTCCCCTTGCACCTCCACCCCCCAGCAGTGCGGGGCACCTGCCAGCAGGCCCCCACTCATGTCCCCTTGCACCCCCAGCAGTGCAGGGCACCTGCCAGCAGGCCCCCACTCATGTCCCACTCATATCCCCTTGCACCCCCACCCCCAGCACTGAGGGGCACCTGCCAGCAGGCACCCACACATGTCCCCTGCACCCCCAGCAGTGCAGGGCACCTGCCAGCAGGCCCCGACACATGTCCCCCAGCCAACACGTCATCACAATCTAGATCCCTGGCCCTTATGGGCAGCCTCCACATGCCAAAGAACCACCCAAGTATTGCATCCACGCACATAGAAATGCCAATTACATGATACAACCCCAATGGCAAGTATGTAAATGAACACATGTCCGTCACACACACACAATGGGTGCAAGTGAATGTCAAAACCCATATCATGACATGCATGAAACCAATGAGATAATACCACAAATGGAAGTATAAAAAAATATATATTAAAGATAACATGAACGTAAATCAAATTAAACACACAACAATGGGAATAACAAAATAAATGGTCCATGTCCGATAAATTATGAAAATCAAGAAAACATAAGCAAAAGAAATCCCAAAAGAAATGTTGTCCGAAGTCACAGTTCAATAAATCAAATCCATTGCTTCATGTGGTAATCCGAAAAAAAAGATTAATCTAATAGTGACCTATATACAGATGAACAATCCAGGGTCCATGATCCCAACTGAAGAAATGAAACCTACCAAAAACTACCTAATAAAAAAACTATATACAGAAACGTGGTGCATTGTCCAAGCTCAACCAAAATAAAGAAAAAACCAAAGGAAACCTAACACTATCTAACTATTTACAAGGGCAGCGGGCAAGTCCAACGGCTCACATGTTGATGTCCCGGGCCAGGGCATCATCGAACTCCTGCTCGATGTCCCGGAGGTGGTCCTATTCCATGGCCCCGAGCGTTCACAGGGACAATGACATCTGGAACTCCAGGTCCCTGCGAATGGCCTCGAGGCACTCGGCCCGCCTCAGGACCCTACGCATGGAGTTCTCTGCCCTGACCATCGTGAGCCGTGCCTCTTCCGCCCGCTGCCGCTGCGCATCTATCGCATGGCCTAACCGCTGCCACACGGAAGACACTTCCCATCCAGGGTCCTCCTGCCCTCTGGCCGATGCCTGCCCCTCCGATGTTGATGGCCCTGAGCCATCATTGCTCCCACCTTCAGCCTGCTCCTGCTGCTGCTGTCCATGTGCCCTTTCCGATAGTGCCTGCACATCCTCCATCTGCTGGTCTCCAGTTGTGGTGTCCACCCCTGCTGGACCGCCAACTCCCGACTGTGGCAGGGATGGGATCTCCACCAAGCTGGCTGTGTTGGTCAGGCCAGGTCCACAGGGGGCCCTGGTGGAATCTGGGCCGGAAGACGATGTGGAGAACGACCGGCGCATAGCCTCCACAGAGGAGGAGAGGTCCGCCAGAGTGCGCGTCACATGTAGGAACCTCCCAACCATGGCCCCTCCTAGCAGTGCCACATCACGGTGCTGCTCTTCGTGATGGTGTGCGTTCTCCGCCCAGGAAGAACGTACATCATCACGAATGACACGCGTGCGCAACGTGACACCCACCAGGACGGATCCCATACGGTCGCGGGACCCCTCGTCCGCAGGTAGTGGAGAGGCAGGTGATATGGCACTCTCCCCTACCTGCGGACGGGCCTGGGACAGAGCCTCCCTGCTGGTGCATGATGGTGCAGTCACAGGGTCAAGGACAGCGACATGCACAGGCCCCCCGCGGTGACCTGTGCTACCTCCTGACCCTGGCCCTGGACTGCACCACTTGCACCAGTGGTACTACCCCCACCAGGCCCCATGTGCGGCTCAGTACCGGGCTCCTCCTCCTCTGTGGAGACCACCAACCTGGATGTCTCCACACCGTCTTCCGCCATTGGAAGACCCTGTGGGGGCTCACCCGGCCCTTCCGCCACAGCCGTTGTGGCAGACGCAGCACCAGCCCCCTTGCTCCCGGATGATGGTAATTCCTGGGAGGGTGGCTGGGCCATGCGTCGCCGCCTGGTGGAGGCATCCCCGCCGCTTGGCTCCACTGCGCCGTCTCCGCCCTCTTCTTCACTTGACGCTGCGTAGAGGCAGACATAGAACACAAGCATCAGGGTACAGCACAAAATAGCCTAGACAGGAAGCAATAACACATGAGTGGCACTGTCAAATGTCACTTCCATCCTGTCCTTCCGCAACACATGGGTCAATGCATGCAACACACATGCAGAAACACTCCCGGCGCCTGCAATCAACATCAACACCCATGTACAAAGTCACATGCATCCATGGCATTTCAAAGTGAAACACACACTTCTCTGGCACACACACACAAACACACACACATGTGCACCATACATGTATATGACATCAGCACCCATTCCTCATCCCCCCTCCATGTCCAGGAACAGAGACTGGCATGTATTCAGGTGTGCATTCTGCATAGAGGTCCCCATGTTGCATGAAAACACATGCACCTACCATGTGCTTCACACATAACTGGTCCCACATGCATGACCATGATGTCCCTGCACACACACATATCCATACATGGCCTATGTCACACATACAGGCAATTATCAGACTACCAGCACACTGCAACATGCCCTGTCTCACACAGCAATGCTTGGCCACTTACCGCTCAACTCCAGATGGGTATGCCTCCAAAGGATCTGGGCGTGGAGCGCTGGGCGTACGCGTTCCAGGACCCTCATCTGGATGTTGCTCAGGCTGACCCGGCCCCACTCCGTGAGGCGCCGGGCCTTGTTGAGGGTCCTGGACCTGAAGTCCTCCCAGCGCTTCTTGACATGATGGAATTTGTGGACTGCCATCCCCTCTGCGTTGATGGCAGTCACGATGTCCGTCCAGATCCTGGTCCGTCCTTCCTTGTTGGTGCGTCTTGTTCCGAAGAGGGCATCAGCAGGCCCCGACACATGTCCCCCAGCCAACACGTCATCACAATCTAGATCCCTGGCCCTTATGGGCAGCTTCCACATGCCAAAGATCCACCCAAGTATTGCATCCACCCACATAGAAATGCCTATTACATGATACAACCACAATGGCAAGTATGTAAATGAACAAATGTCCATCACACACACACAATGGGTGCAAGTGAATGTCAAAACCCATATCATGACATGCATGAAAACAATGAGATAATACCACACATCATTGTATGAAGAAAAGAATGTATTAAAAGCAACATGAATGTAATTAAAATCAAACAAACAACAATGTGAATAAAAAAAGAAAAGCTGCATGTCCGTAAAATAATGAAAAACAAGAAATCATAATCCAAAGGAAAGGTGTCAAAGTCACAGTCCAACAAAGCAAATCCAAGGGAAAAACAAAAGTGAAAACCATTGCACCATGGGGTAATCCGAAAAAAAAAGATGAATCCAATAGTGAACTATATACAGATGAACAATCCAGGGTCCATGAACTGAAGAAATGAAACCTACCAAAAACTACCTAATAAAAAAACTATATACAAAAATGTGGTCCATTGTCCAAAAGGTCCAAAATAAAGAAAAAACCAAAGGAAACCTAATACTAACCAAATAACTATTTACAAGGGCAGCAGGTAAATCCAACGGCTCACATGTTAATGTTCCGGGCCAGGGCATCATCGAACTCCTGCTCGATGTCCCGGAGGTGGTCCTCTTCCATGGTCCCGAGGGTTCGCAGGGACAATGACATCTGGATCTCCAGGTCCCTGCGAAAGGCCTCGAGGCACTCGGCCCGCCTCAGGGCCCTACGCATGGAGTTCTCCGCCCTGACCATCGTGAGCCATGCCTCTTCCTTCCGCTGCCGCTCCGCATCTATCACATGAACCAACCGCTGCCACACGGAAGACACTTCCCGTCCAGGGTCCTCCTGCCCTCCGGTCGATGCCTGCCCCTCCGATGATGAAGACCCCGAGCCATCATGGCTCCCACCTTGTTGCTGCTGCTGCTGTGCCGCTGCCTGTGCCCTGGCTCCTGCTGCCTGCACATCCTCCTCCAGCTGGGGTGCAGTTGTTGAGGTGGCCACCACTGCTGGACATCCGACTCCCGACTGTTGCAGGGATCTGTTGTCCACCAGCCTGGCCGCAGGGTCAGAGGCAGCTCCACAGGGCACCCAGGTGATACATGGGTGGGAAGATGGCATGGAGGACGACTGGGGCATAGGGGGTTCAGTTGAGGAGGGGGTCGGACCAAGGTCCAAGAAACAGAGGAATCCGGCCCTGGTGAGCTGTCCCAGTGGGTCACCGCGGTCAACGAGCCATGCGAGAAGACGTGCAGTCTCCCCATGAAAAGACTGCAGGTCAGCTCGCATGGCCCGTTGGCGCAACGCCACCCCACCCAGGACAGGCTCAACCCGGTGCCGGATAGCCACATCTGCAGGGAGAGGAAGGCCAGTTGGTGTAAGCCAATCCCCTCCCTGAGAACGGGTCTGGACGTAGGCATCCCTGCTGGTGCGAGATAATGCAGTGACAGGATCAGGGACAGGATTGCACACAGGCACCTCTGCGGCGGCCTGTGCTGCCTCCTGTCCCTGGTCCTGCACTGCACCACTAGCACCATTGGAATCCCCACCTCCAGACCCCGTCTCTGTCCCTTGCACGGCCTCCTCCTCCACCAAACCCCCCACCAACCTGGATGACTCCGTGCCATCTTCCTCCGTTGGGCCCTGTGGGGTCTCAGCTGCCCCTTCTGCTGCCGAGGAGTCCAACTCCGACCTCCGCCTCTTGGACCTCCCCTCGGCAGCTGCGGCCTGGGACGCGGCACCGGACTCCTCTCTCCCCGACGAGGTAACAACCTGGGAGGGGAGCCGGGCCTTGCGTCTCCGGCTGGTGGTGCAATCCCTGCCGCTGTGCTCCACAGCACCTTCCCCGCCCTCTTCATATGTTGACGCTGCAGACAGGGTGAAATAAAACACAGGCATCAGGGCACTGTACAGTGGACTCATGCACACATGACAGTTGTACATGAGTGGCATTGTCAAACTTCAGACATGGCATCACAATCCCCAACACACATGTCATTTCGACTCACACACATGAGCTATTCCACAGCCATATCTCAACAGCCAGCACCATCCATACACATACAACAGCATGAGCAGCCAAAGGTGAGCCAGACATCACATGAAACACAGGGAGTGTACTACACATGCACACACGCCACCACACTTACATGCATGTGTACACCTCCGCCAACTGTCGCAGTGTTGAGATCGGCATCCATGTCACATCTGCCAATCAGTCTTCCACATATCAGTGTCACATGCATCCATGTTGCATCACTGTTGCACCCTTGTCAAATACACACACATGCACATGTACACGGTGCAGATACATGCAGCTGGAACCAACATCCATGTGTGACACCACAACCATGCCAACTGACATACACAGTAATCCAAACATGTGTGCACACACATCTGCATTTGGCTTGCATGCTTACCCACACATACACCATCCATGTGTCTTACACATGAAAGGACTTGCATGTGTCAGCCTCACAGCTCTGTACATACACATCCATACATGGCCCTAGAAAACCACATGTACAACCTGCACACTACTGGCACACCACCACACGCACAGCTTCCAATCAGTATGCATGTACACTTACTGCTCAACTCCAGACGGGTCTGCCTCTCAAGGACCTGGACGTGGAGCGCTGGGCATATGCGTTCCAGGACTCTCATCTGATGTTCCGACAGGTGCCCCCCTGCGCCCCTTAGCATCTGCTGCCTTCAAGAGGCTCCGGGCCTTGTTGAAGTCCTCCCAGCGCTTCTTGACATGTTGGAAGTCGCGGACTGCCACCCCCTCCGCATTGGTTGCAGTCACGATGTCTGTCCAGATCCGAGTCCGTCCTTCCTTGTTGGCGCATCTTGTTCCGAAGAGGGCATCACACTGCCCCAGGACTTGCTCCACCAGGACACCAACTTCGGTGGCAGTGAAGCTGGTGCCCCTCTGCCTCTCTGGCTGGGGGTTGCCAGTGGTGCCAGATGGTGTAGTGCCCGACATGGCAACCCCAGAGGCAGGTGTGGGTGGGCAACTGGGTCCTGTGGCTGGGCTGTGGAGCGATGGTATCCCAGTCGGGAGTCTTCTGTTCCAGCAGGGGTGGTCACAGCAACTGCCCCCCTGGCGGATGTGCAGGCAGCAAATAGCAGGGCACGTGGGCAGCAGGCAGTCAGGCAGCACCAGATGGCAGGTCGGAGCGTGCTCGGGACTCTGGGGAGCAGTGATTCGGCCTTTTGGGCAGGAGCGTGGTCTTCCATGTGTTTTCGCGTGGCCAGCTTGATACGGAGTGATTTGGCACGTGAAAAATGTGCACGTCAGCGTGTAATTCGAGGAAAGGCCCCTAGCGCGTAAGCACGTCAGCACTCGTACGCGCTTTCATTGGACCAAATGCCCTTCAAGCATAAGCGCCTCTGTGAAGTGTCGCGCGCGGGCGTGCGCGGGCGTTTCCCTCGTGCCGTTAACATAGTGGTTCAGCGCGCGTGAAAAAACTGCACTTCTGCGTGTGAATGCGTGTAATCCGAGGAAAGGGCCTATGTGCGTAAGTGACGTGATGCACGCGGGCGTTTCCCTCAGCACGGGTTAAAGGTGAGCGGGGGCAGCAGTTCACTGTACGTGCCTTTCATGGAGACTGACGTGTGTTGCTGCTTCCTGTTGTTTTGCGCGCCATCACAACTTCACAGCTATCAAGGACGTATCTCTTCTTTTGGCGGGGGTATTGGCAACGCGTGTTTTTCTGCATCGCGCTAGTCAGACGGTGAGTCGCACACGCTATTATTCCCACTGCGGGTGCCCCTGTGTATCGCACCCATTTTCGAGGTCATAGTAGCCTGCGTGTCCCACGCGTACGCGTTATTCGTGTTACTGGGTCCCACCGCGTACTGCAGGAGGTTGATTCCACGCATGTAGGCTGCAGGGTTGCTTGCCCGGTTTTACTGCAGTTTTGGGGTGCCTGAGCGTTGCGTGACCCGTCACTACATCACTGGGGTCACATACAGCCTTGCAGGTGCAGGGGGGCTGTTAACATCTTCCTTCCCATCCCCTTCACCCCAATTGCCCAGGTCAATTGTGGTGTACACCTCCCATTGGCACTGCTCCATCTGTGCCGGCACTACTACATCTGTGCCTTGGTTGGGAGGCCACCAAAGGTGAGGGGCGTCTCAGCTGGGCATACTCCTCGTGGCGGGCGTGGTCGGGGACGTGGCCATGGTGACCAGCGAGTAGGGGGACTCCAGGGTGTCCAGGGCGGCCACAGAGGTGGAAGAGGCAGGGGTGTGCCACTTGAGCACAATGTTGTGCCATGTGTCGGTGCAGTCATGCCACCACCCCCTGTGGTTCCGGGAGATGCAGCTTCTGCATCTGGCACTGGCGCCCGTGTGACCCGCTAGTCCGTTCCATCGACTGCCACGGGCCTAAGGGTAGTGGTAGCTGAAGGTGCAGCTGTGGACACCACCACCCAGGCTCAGGGTCTGCCAGCGCAGGCTGCGTTGGCACTTGAAGAGCCCTTGGAAGATTACCAACAGGCCAGGAGGGAAACCGTAGGGGCACGCAGGGCTGCCCTGACCAAGACACGTGTCCCTGGGGCAGTTATGTCATCTGCTGCCCCGAACAGCCGGGTGTTGGCAAGTACAGGGGCAGATGCACCCAACAACACCCCGGTTGTGAGTCCGCCAACCAGGACAGTTGCGGTCAATGACCCTGCCACAGCGGATGTTGCTGTGCAGGGTCCATTAGAGGGCACCGAGCTGCCACTGACACAAGTCAGGCCTTTGGTCGTCCCTCCACCTGCCACTCCCTTGGCTCAATCCACCGAACCCACTGGCCATACTGGTTAGGGCGGCATTAGCCAGCCAGGGTCTGCGCCACAGTCCAAGAGGAGGAAGGTTGCACCTGCAGCACAGGCTGGGACCCCACACGCAGCCACGACCTCCTGCACATCGAGAAAGAAGCCTTTCTGCAAGCAGGAACTGGACTTCCTCGTGGACTATGTGCGGGGCCACAGCCGTGACATGGTAGTGGGTGCCAATAGTCAGACTACGGCTGCCCACCGTGACACCCACTGGAAGCAAGTTGCGGAACATGTCAGTTCATTCGGCCATGAGGTGCGCACGGCGCAAGTGTGCAAAAAGCGTTGGAATGACCTCAAATGCAGTGCTAAGGCTAAGCGTGCCTCAAATTACAACTTGACTCTGGTGACTGGCGGTGGGCCTGCACCAGAGGAGGAAGAGCTCACTCTGCATGAGTCACTCGTTGCAGAGTTCATACCATCTGAACTGGTCGAAGGAGTGGGAGAGATGCTGGACTTTAATGCCCAGTCCAGTGAGTGTTGATGCGTGTTTGTTGAGGACGTGTGTGTTTTACTTGTGGGATGTGTTGTGCATGATTGCCACTACATGGTTCTGATGTGCAAGTAATGCATTGCTTCCATGATGCATGTCTGCTGTGCTGGATGGTGGACATGTGGAGCAGATGGGGAGTGTCCGCATCACCACTATTGCACCCTACTTACTTGCTGGTTACCAGTATACCGGTCCATGTTCCAGCTCACTGGCCCTTCTGCATGTAGCGTGGGGTGACCTTCCTCTCAGCCCAGGCACAATGTCATAGCATGTCTGACGTGCATGTGCCCTCTGCCTGCATGCGGGTACTCCATGTAGGCATGCTCCCTTGCCCCTCCTCCGCCACTCTGCACCCCAGTTTGCAATGGTCTGCTTCAATCTTGACATTGGGTACTTTCCTGTTCATGCGTCCTGTGTACATGCTAACTTCCAGCCGACAATCTGCCAGACATATGCTGTGTGGTACAGCCTTAGTACTTGATGCAGGGTATCTCACTTGTAGTGTGCAGAGGTCAGATGCCCTGCAGGGACATGAGTGCCCATTCATGCTCCATGTGCATTGCACGCATGCCCCTATGTGTCCTTGACTGGATGATCACTGTAATACAAGTCCTGGGTGACATACATTGCATGGCATCTCATCAGCCTTCCCATGTCAACTGTGGCTCAGTACTGCGTTGCACACATGTTTAGGGTCTGACAATCTGTGTGGGTCACAGGCCTAAGCCTGTTTAATGGCCAATGACTCTGTCCGACTGTTGTAGTGTCTTCTTCACACGTGGGCGGCGTCCAGAGGTTTCATCATGTGTCCTGCTTACTGTCCCATCATCATTTGCAGTGTTGTCACTTGAATCACATTAAGCTGTTGATGCCAGTCAACACTGCCTGTCAATACACAGGTCTATGGTCAGCCGTTTGATACCATGCTAGGCATCCCTGCTTTTGCACTTGGGTGGAGGGGTGCTTTGCTTGTAGATATGCTACCCATTGAATGCACATTGCACGTGATGCCTGAAGTTGACCTTGCACTGCCTTCACATTTCCTGACACACACCATGAAGTCCTTGTACATGTAGGTAGTGAGTGACATACACATTTGCTGCACTGCATAGATCCACTTCTATGCAAACTTCCACCTTTCAACAGGTCTGATCACAGAAGCAATTCAAAGTTGACCCAGCGTGCATGCCAGGTTCTATTTTGTGTGTTACATGTCTGCCTGATGTGATTTTTGTCGTGTGTGTGTTGTGTGCTTCTGACATGTGTAGTGACCTTTTTTCTATATATTTTTCAGATGATGACGCAATGGAGCCGGAGGATGGTGTTGTCATGCCAGACACAGGGTTGTTACCACTACATCAACCCGGCACAAGTGGGGGTCATGGGGTGGTAGGCCACGAAAACCCCCAAGTGCTACAGTCCATCTTGTCTCTGGCTGCCTATGAGTCCAGCCCTGATGACAACTCTGACGTCCATGTCGAGTTGGATGAGCATCAAGTCCATGTGTCAGGGGTGAGTGATTCTGATGTGGACACTCCTCTGTCCGCGACACCTGCACTGAGGGGTCAGACAGTCTTGGTACCTCCACCCGTGGTGGACCGCGACACAGGGTCACCCTCCACACCAGTCACTGATGTGCCTAGGACATCACGTCGACGGGGGCATGTAGTCGTGTAGCCGCGGGTGGTGCCAACAAAGCGAGGACACCCGATCCTTGGGTCCTGCAGGGGTCAAGCCCAGCAATGCGGTCGCCGCACGCAACTGCAGTATACTGAGTGGGAGCAAGACATGACTGCCAATTCTGAACGGCAGGGGGCAGCAATGGAGAACATTGCTGAGAGCATGGAGCGTGTGGCCCAACCTGTGCTCCCGCCTACTAGGCAGGTGCTTCTCCAGCAGCAGGTGGCACGGTCCACGGTCCACGGCCCGCTCGCTCAGGCTGGGCATGGCGGCCTCAGACAGGGCACGCCAGGCTGAAATGTCGTCTCTGCGTAAAGCAATTGCTGCTCACGCAGAGGCCCACATGGAGGCCCTGAGGGAGGAGTATGCTTCCCTCAAATCCACTCTGGGTGTCCTTCTGATGTCCCAGAGGCAGCGGGCAGAGGAGAGGTTTACACAGCTTGAGCGTACCATCTCGGCTGAGCTACAGGCTTGCCGGGAGGTGCAGCAGTTGTCCAGCCAGGCCTTGCAGGAGGAACTCCGTGTTACACGTGCTACCTTGCAAGAGGAAGCACGTGTATCACGTGAGGTTCTGCATGCAGACCTACGTCACATCGCCACACAGAACCAGGCTCACCCATCCGGCAGACTTGCTGCCGTCGAGGAGCAAGCTGCGGCTAGGCGTGGCCAGGCTACTGTGCCACGTCCTCCTTTCCAGGATGAGCCAGACTCGGACGACCATCTATCTCCCACATAGGTCGGGCTGTGCAGGCGTTGAGCCCATGGAGGGTTTTTTTTGGCTCAGCATCATCGCATGTGGGTGTTGAGCAGCACCCTGCACCTCCCCCCTCCTGAGTGCCTCCCCCCCCGGGTCGTATGTGGTCATTTTTGATTTTTCTTTTAGTTTAGTTAGTTAAGTTTCTGTTTGATAGTTAGTTTAATTAGGTAATGTAGGTTTTTCATAGTTAGTGTAATTAGTTGATATAGTTTAAAATTGCTTGTCTATTGTGCTTTCATGTGACGGTGTGGTGTTTTGTGGCTTTTGAAAGCATCCACTTTCTGTTCCAGCTGGGCCCTTCAGGCTTGTCTTGTGTATGTGTTTGCTGCTTGGGGTCCTTGACTCACATATGCCACTCCTGCTTCCCTTATCCATGGTCTTGCAAGGATGGTTCGGTGTAACAGCCTATTACACAAGGGCTTTGGACTGTCATACCTGTGGCATGTCTGGTGCTGTGTAACCTGTGTTGACACCCCTAGTGGGGATGATTGCGGTGTTATTGACCACTGTTCTGCTTTTGCTAGATGGGGTGTTTCATGATTAATGTGTACATTCATTGCTATGCATTGTGTAGTATGTTTCTTATCTTTACTGTACACGTGCTTGTTGCAATTCATGCCATAGATAGTGTGTTCCACACTTTGGATGTGAAAGACGGACTGGTGGTGTAATTTCTGATGTACGTCTCTGACATGGTCCAGTAATGCGATGCCTGAAGAGACACACACAGATGACTCTAAAGCATTAATCATGTGTTTCATGCCCTTTCTGTAGGGGGATGAGCCTCCAGACCACCTTTGCCAGCAGACATGGCCCATTAGACGTCTAGATTCTGGACACGTTTGGTGGTACCCACATGCACATGTGTGCGCAAGCAGAGGCACAGGGATTGCAGACATACATCCTAAAACTGCTGACGTGTTTCAAGGGACTCCAGGCAAGGTGAGCAGCACAGGGAGGCCACAACACAGCAAAGCTTCCACCAGGCCAGTTGCACATGCATGTTTAGTAGCAGCACTGACGGTGATCTTGGACGAATATTGGTGTTGAAGCGCACAATACAGCTCAGATGTGTTGGTGGACTGATGGCTAGTTGATTGTAAGGTTGTCTGGGGCACCTGCAGGGCAGTGGCACATACCCTCCGGTCCACCATGGGCCATTGAGGCACTTGTATCACCCATGTAGCCTTCCGAGACATGGAAAGGAGCAGCTCACAGGGACATACAGAGAGGGACAGACTCAGGTGGAGTGCACTTCATTTCCATGTACATTTTGAAACATGCACTGCCTACGTTGTTTCGGTCATGGTGGAGCACGACTTTTTCTGAAGTCATACCTTGCTATATGCGTCTGTCTGCTTACCCAGGGAACATTGCATGTTGTGTGAAACGTGACACATTGGTGTTCCATTTGCCACGCACCCACCGGCACCTGACTTACTGCATTGACTGTGTATGAACCATCACAGGGGTAATGTTACGTATGGGTACGAAGCATCCACACCAGATTGTCTGTTTGTAGAGTAGTTTGTTGCTATGGGGCATATTTGGTGGTGTGTTTGTGTGTTATGGGCACGCACAGATTATTAACTGTGGCTCTCTTTGCAGCATTGAAGTGCTCCTGTAACCGGACCTGAGAGTGTGCAGGCAGGAGGCCAGCACTCAAAACTAGAGCTAAGTGTCTTGTTTTTTTTCTTTCAAACTGCTCTGCATAGGCTTGCTGGGGGGTGCACTAATGCATGGATGAATGCGTAATTCAATTTGGTATGTTTCTTTTTCCCTAATCACCCCGAGTCCTATCCAATTCTAAACCCTGTACCCTTTACCCAGTGTTCCTGCTTCCCGTACCTATCCAACCAACGTTCCCTAACCCTCTTTCCCCGCTGGGGTTGCAGATGCCTGTGTAAGCCCCAAGCTTGCAGGTGCCAAAACCCTAGAGGGGGTGGTTGGTTCGTGCCACTCCTGCGGCTGGACTCCGGAAGGCCCTGACAATGATGTACAGGTTTGTTATGATTGTGTATGTGTTAATGTAAGTACTACATTTTAGTGCATTCCCTACTTTCACGTGTCATTCCTACTCCCCTCTCCTGCCCCTCATTCCAGTTATCCAGTATGCCAACGCCTGTTCCGACTGCATATCCCTGACCCTCCTTCCCCATCAGGGTCTCAGAGGCCTGTGTGAGTTTGACCTTGCAGGCACCCAGGCCACGGTGGGGGTGGTTGGTTCGTGCCACTCCTGCGCCTGTACACAGGAGCTGTGACAGTGCACATCCGTTTGTGGTGCATCATTCTATGTTATGTACCACACATGGTTCACATCCTGTTGAGACATTGTTTTACTGTGCTACCTTGGTTGTTACAGCATTGTGGTAATACTTGGCCTTTGTGAGGTACTGCTACTTCAAGTCATCTACTGGAGGCTCTTCTGGTTCGTTTTTCTGCCTTGGATTTTGTGTTTTTGCAAATGAAGGTGGACTCTGAGGGTGCAGGCAACTTTTTACACACAAGGTGGGAGATGGGGACGAAGGGGAAGGGTGATCCTGTGGCCAGGTGAAATTGAGGGTTGAAGGCTCCATGACTCAGGTGCAGTTGTTGAGTGGGTCATGGTCATTTGTGAGGGAGGGGGGGGGGTTGTTGTTGATAGTTGCCTTGCCCTGCTGTGTGATGGGAACCCTGACATTGTAATTGTGGTATCCTATGTACATGATGTATTCTGCTGATCAATGCATGTTCATGTGTTGTGTTTACCTTTCAGGTGTGAGGGGATAGTTGTGGTTTGACATGCTGGGGTGTACACATGGTGAATGTTCACATGTGATATGTAGAGGATAATGATGGTCACTTGATTGCACATGCATATGTTGAGTGCATGTCCTTACTGACCCACACACTCGCACTATGATGCACTACATGTACAACCACCCTTCGATATCCACGTGTACACTCTGTTTGCCTTCTGCTGCCCACTGTGTCCCTGCAGCACATGTTCTGTGACCGATTATGGATCCTGTACATGCCTAATTTGCTTTTTGATGTGGTTTGTCACTTAGATGTGATGCTCAGGGTGTGCATCACACACAATGGCTGTTCACTGTGCTGTGTGCTGAGCAGTGTGTTGCAGGAGTTGGACACAGCACACAGAAACTGCAGTGTTGATTTTGCAATGCACAATGTGCATGTAGACAGGCATTCATTGTTATGTTACAGCTACAACTTTTGTAATGCATTTGGGAATTACCTATTTTGGGTTGGGGGTTGTTGGTCATTCATTTCATCAGATTCCATGTCAGGCATCATTGTCTAATGCCAATTTACATTTTTTACATGGCAATGTGTACCTTATTGGTACTGTGTTGGTGTGTGGCTATTGCTTGCCATGTCATGTTGTGGTTTGGGAGGGTTTGAGTGACATAACAGTGATGGTCATGGCCTGTTTTGCAGGTGTGTGTGATTCACACCTTGCATGTCAGGGCCAGCCGCTTCTCCAAGCAACGAGCTGGGGGTAGAAGTCTCTCTGCAGCAGGGGCCTCCCTCTGGAACAGCCTTCCTGCCTCCCTGAAACTTGAGGAGAACCATCTCCGGTTCCAGAAGCACCTCAAAACCTTCCTCTTTGCTTCTGCTTTCTCTCTCCCTCTCCCTTGCTAATTTCTTCACTGAAACTGCACTGAATCTGCAACTGGGCCACTCTCACCGACCTCGGTCCCTGGACCAGCCACTCTCCACTTGCACTGACTCCCTGGCAACCCCTGCACTGCAGGACTATCTCTGTATCCCTACAGCCCCCCCTTCCCAGCACTTGTCTGCACTTACCTTTGCACTTACCACCAGCTGGCCTATTTATTTATTTTTTATTCTACTTACCCTGTACTGCACTCCCCCCCCTCCCCTTCCCCTTGCATTTTTCCCTTCCCGCTACCCCTGCACTTGCGTGATCAAAATGACACCTGGCCTAGTAGGATCGTTGTCTGTCTTCCCTTGTTCCCCCCTCCCTGCCTCGTCGCGCCTTGAAACACTTGTGTACAGGCGCGTTACAAATGCCATATCATATCATATCATATATCATATGTGTGCCTTTTGGTCACACAGGATAGCTTGTGTTTAAGTAGCTAGGGATGCACACAATGTGGCACTTCCATGGCAACAATCTCAGGGTGGTAAGGTTGTGACAGTTGACTATCTCTTTGTCATCATCGATTGTCACCTGGTATGTGCCAGGCCTTTGTGCACTCCGCAGGGGTGGGAGTTTAGGTGAAAAATGTTGCCACAAGCTGGGTCCTGCCTTCCTCGCCACGTGCCCTATCCCCTCCCATGGGCAGCGCCTGTGCCTGTGGTTGGTGATGTGGGGGCACCACCATGTCCACCGGTACGCCCTGCCGTGTTGCAACATTGTGCAGGACACATGCTGCCACAATGATCCTGCACACTACTGGGGGTGCATAGAGTAGCTGCCCGCCAGAGCGGTCAAGGGAGCGGAAGCGTGACTCGAGCACTCCGAATGTGTGCTCCACTATGGCCCTGGTTGCAATATGGCCGCGTTGTATCTTACCTGGGGTGGTGTGGTGGGGTTCCGGATTGGCGTCATCATGTGGTTGCTCAGAGGGTAGGCACTGTCCCCTGGGGAGGTGAAAATGGTTGTGATTATTGGGGTTTGTGTATTTGTATGTGTGTGTGTGACATGCATGCATGTGCAAGGGCATTTGTACTCACCTAGGAGCCATGTGTCGCCATGCTGCCCAGCTTCCAGGGCCCGGCTCAGGGCGGACATTCTGTATATGAAACTGTCATGGGTGGAGCCAGGGTAGTTTGCATAGACAGAGGTGATGATTCCCTTTGCATCGCATACCACCTGTACATTGATGGAATGCCAGTGCTTGCGGTTTCGGTAGATGTGCTCAGTGGCACTAGGTGGACGTAGGCCACATGGGTGCAATCTATGGCACCGAGCACTTTGGGGAAGTGTGCCACCCTGTAAAAATCCAGGACAACGGTCTGCCTTTCTGCGGGTGTTCTGGGCATGTATATGTGCCTGCGGACTGAGGGGCGCGCTGTCATGATTGCCAAGACCTGGTGTAGGCAGCGTGACTGCGTGGCCTGTGAGACCCCCCCCACTATGGCAGTAGTCCGCTGAAATGACCCAGTGGCCAAAAAATGCAGGACATTGAGCACCTTCTCCAAGAGGCTCAATGCTTGGGAGCAGAGGGTGGGGGATCTAAGGTCATCTTCCCACTCTCTGACCAGGTCTAGGATGATATGGGGTGGAAACCTATACCTGCCGTAGACCTGGTCGTCAGGCATCCCAAAAAGGCTTGTCCGTGGTGAGAAAATGCATGCCCTGGCTATTCTCCTCCTCCTGCGGTGTCCCACGATCAGTGCTGCGACAAATGGGGCATTCATCGTAGCTGTATATACGTGTTTGTTGTTTGCGCACACTTTTATACTGTGCGCGGGGACGCTTCCGCCTGCCTTCGTGTGGCGGACGCGTTGACGCCTGTGCACGTCTTTTGCCGTGCGTGGATTTCCCCTATTCGAATCCATGAATACGGGTTGTTTGCGTGCGTGTGGGCGTTCCGTGTAGTTCCCTGCAGTACTTCCCCAGTTACGCCTTCTTTTTCATGCGTTGTTCCCCATTCCACGTGTTACGCCCACTGTTCCACCCACTTTTGTTGTGTGCGCCGCGCTATGTGCGCTTTTGCTGTGTGCGTAACGCACGCCGTTTGATGACGTGTGTGCCCGTGTGCGACATGCATGGATTTGGCGCACGACCAGCGGGAAACAAGCGCAGCGCCTTCCTTGAATTGCACGCGTGCACGTGCGCTTGATTTCTCACGCTTGCGCCACCTTGCGCCTGCTTGCGCTGGGATTTTCGGCGCACGTTTGTTCCATGAATCAACCCCTTAGTATCGCTGGGAAACATATAATTTTCTCAATAACATTTCCAAAGCCGTCTACCCTCTGTCCCAAGCCCCATTTTCTTCATAATACCAACAGAAGGGTTGATATAATTCAACTTTTTCACATCAGGGCCATTATTAGAACCATAACACTGAGCAGAGGTACATAGTAATGCTTTTTGGTTTTGATTTTGCAGACATTGTCAATCGTCTTATAGGATGTCTATGACTTTTATAATGTTTCGCACACATTCTTCTATGTGATGTATTTGGCTCAAAATTCTGACCATTCATTTTCAACTGAGGTGCGGTCCCCGTGAAGGGCTGCGGTCAGGTTGTCCATTCTATAAATATTTCGGGAGACACCTATCCATTCTGTGTTGGTAGGGAGCGTAGCCCTCTTCCACACCATAGTGAGACAGGCCTCTGCGCCCATCAGTAGGCCTTTTATCATTTTGGGTGCTTTAGTGGTTGTTTCCTCTGTTTCGATTAGGTGAAATAAAATCAACAATGGTTGCTTCTCCCTTTCATCATCGTCTAACTCTTTGATCCAACTGAGAACATCTGACCAGTAAGCTTGGACCGCCTTGCATCCCCACCACATATGCCAGTAGTCAGCTTTTCTCCCAAAGCCCCTCCATCAGTATGGGCTCACTCCCTGATACATTTTGGCTAACCTAAGTGGGTCATACTGCCATCTGTATTTTAGCTTGATAGCATGTAGCTTGTATTGGCAGGATATGGATGATTTTGCTGTTCTCCTACATATTTTTAACCATAGCTTTTGTGAGATCTGTCTACCCATATCTGCTTCCCATTTACTCTTCAACGTGAGGGATGGTGTGATAGAAACCTCAATCAGCGTTGAGTACATTGCGCTTATTAGGCCTTTGGAGCTCGTACAAGTATCAATAATTCTTTCGAACGAGGTGAGGTCCCTTTGTAGTTGGCTCTTCCATATCGCCCTTGTCATAACCCCCTTAAGTCTCAAGTATAGGAACACCGAGAGTGGGCCTATGCAGAGTGCTTCTTGAAGCTCTTTAATGTTAATGAAGGTGTTGTTCCTCCATAGCTGCCCAGCTTTTTCTAGTCCTGCCTCATACCAGGCTTGAAAGCTCCCGAGATCCGGGATCGCGTCTCGGATTCCTGGTACCCATAGTTTTCTCCGAGGGGAAGGCCAGGTCGTAATTCCCTCCATTCCTGGTGTCCACACTGCCCATATTGTTCCAATGATGGGGTGAGCTTTAATGTTGTTTCGTAATTGGGGCACTGGGACCCGAAGCCATTCACCTAGATTGAAAGGGCGGAGATGGTAATTTTCTAGGGCTATCCATTGCGGATCTGACTGTTGCCTGACGTGCGGAATCAATGCACGCAATTGGGTCGCTCTATAATACATTTCTATATCTGGGCGGCCTACCCCTGCATTGTCTTTTTGTAGTTGGAGCAAGGATCTGGGGACTGGGCTTTTGATTTTGCCATATGAAGGCTAGCAAGGACTTCCTGGTGTCGGTGAAGTATTCTTTGGGCATTTGGAACAGATAGAGTATTTTGGGCAGTATCACCATTTTAGCGTTTAGGCGGCCAATCCAGGAGACAGTAAGTCGGGACCACCTTTCGATATTTCTTTGGAGGGCAAGCGATAGTGGGGGGGGGGGTTAGCTTGGAATAAGGATTCAAGTTCCCGGGTAACATTGATGCCCAGGTATCTGAGTGTGGAGAGGCTGACCTTCACCCCTAGGGGAGTGAATCGCTCCACTTCAGAGTCTTTACTTTTATCGATTGGGACGAGGATTGACTTTCCTGTATTAATTTTGAGGCCGGCTAGTTCGCCATATTCTTCAATTATACTTAGTGCAGCCGGGACAGAGTTTAAGGGATCAGTTAGGTATAGGAGAATATCGTCAGCATAGAGGCCCAGTTTGTATTCTCGCTCTCCTACTTTGATTCCTCTAACCGTGTCATCATGTCTTAGTTTCTGCGCAAGTGGGAGATGTATACAGTGCCTTAATGGCGTGACGGAGCTTTGGTCCCAACTAATTCCAGACTAATACTCTTTCCAGAAATTCCCAGGCCACCTTGTCGAAGGTCTTTTCGGCATCTAAGGACAGGATAGATGGGTCTTCTCCCATTCTTTGTGCTTCATGTATCAGATGGAGTGTTTTTCTCATCTTGTCAGCCCCCTATCTCCTGATGACAAAGCCGACTTGATCAGAGTGTATCAGTCGTGGTAGATGCATTTCAAGCCGGCCTGAGATAACCCTTGCGTATATTTTAGCATCAATGTTGAGAAGAGAGATGGGTCGATAGGAGCTGCAGTATTTAGGGTCTCTGCCTTCTTTTGGACTGACGGCGAGGAGGGCCTGAGCAAAAGACGGAGGTGCTTGGCCTGTTTCAAAGATGTGGTTGAACAGGGTTACCAAAAAAGGGGCAAGGAGTGTAGAGCATGCTTTATAAAAAACAGGCGTGAAACCATCCTTCACCGGGGCCTTTCCTTTCTTTAAGTGCCTTATGGCATTGATAACTTCCTCTTCTGTGACTGGAATATCTAGGGATTCGGCCTCCATGTGTGTGAGTGTAGGGAGCCCTGCATCCTTAAGGTATGTATCAATACTTCCATAGGAGGTTTGGGGGGGTCACATGTATACAAGTCTTGTTTCAAGGGATGTTTCGATCGTGTCTAGAAGGGTGATATCTGTCCTTTCTATGGAATCGACCCATCGTTCTGCTTTCTGCTTTCTGCGCTCGGAGTTGAGCCGCCAGAAGGGCATCTGCTTTATCGCCTTTTTCAGAATATTTCTGTTTTAAATATTGCAGGGTTTGAGCTACTTTGCCTACAATTAATATCCTCAATTCTTCCCTGAGTTCTCTGGCTTCAGCAATGTACTTGGATCTGTCATGTGGGGATGACTGCGCCAATTTCTCCACCGTACAGAACTTTTCCCTAATATTTTTTTCCAACAGGGCACGTTCTCTTTTTTTCCGAGCCCCTTCTTTAATAAGGACACCCCTCCATGTAACCTTGGCTGCCTCCCACATGAATACCTTCCCAACCTCACCCGTGTCATTGGTGATGAAAAATGGTTTAATCTCGTTCTCAAAGTCTTCTCTAAAGACTGTGTCGGACCATAAGGATTCATTACATCTCCATTTAGTATTCCGGGGGGCAAGGTCATTCCAGCTTATATCCACAGAGACCATATCTTGATCTGACCATGCGGTGGGGTGTATGTTTGCAGTGTGAAGTACTCGTAACAGGCCTTCGGAGAGGAAGATGTAATCAATACGTGCCAAATTGTCATGAGGGATGAAGTGGAAAGTAAAACCTCTGTCTACTGGGTGTAGGTGGCGCCAACTGTCAGTGAGGCCGTATAGGTCGAGAGTTATTTTGATTTCAGCTTCTTCTTGTGACTGTGGTGGGTTATGTGCGTCTGTTTAGTTTGCCTATCCACAGAACTATCCATCCACGTGTTAAAGTCTCCTCCAAGAACTGTGCGTCCCTGTGCCATGCTAAAAACTTTCTCTGTAGTTTTGTGGAGGAACCTTTTCTGCCCTTGGTTGGGTGCATAGAGACTGGTGAAAGTGACAATTGTGTCGCGATTGTTTCCCACAACCACCAGAGCCCTTCCCTCTGTGTCGGACCAAGACCCAAGAGTCGTCATACGAAGGTCTTTGCGATTTAGAATCCCCACTCCCGCCTTTTTTCAGATTCCAGAGCTCCAGAGGGAGAGACCTACTTCACGGCATGGGATCGCTTTCTCCTCTCCTCTTCGATAACAGGTTTCTTGAAGAAACAGAATATCTATGTTGGATGGCCTGTATTCCCTGGCCACCATAGATCATTTTGTGGGAAAGTTCAGGCCCTTTACATTAAGTGTGCATATGCGTAGTGTGTCCTTTCGGAATGTGGATGACATCTTGAGTTTTGGGTGTGTGCTTGAATGACCAAAATGTCTGTTTCAGTGCCTCTGTTATGCTGGGTAGCCTTGCGATTAATTCCTTACCATTGGGTTGGGTCAAAGTATGAGAGGGTCAATAGTTGACCCATCCGGTCCCTATCGTGTTCCTTCATGGTACCATTCTGTATTCCCCTTCTTTTCAACTCCTCCCTTTCAGAAACTCTGAGTTGCTCTCCCGTCCGTCCCTCTCCTCCCTCCCCCCCTTTCATTCGGCATCCGATCCGGCCAGGTTAACATCACCCAGTCGTTCTCGGACCACCAGTGGGAACCGCAAAACAAGCGGTCCTATTTCAATATAACCATATTAACAGTGAGCCCCAAACATGTTGCTCATAATACAAAAAAACATTTTCTAGGCACGAGTTCTGACCCCGTTCCTAGTCATCATATTGGTGTCTGCCCTACATTGGGTCCCCGAAGACTTCCATCAGAACAGGTGATTTTCGTGTCTCATTCGTCTCTCCCTTGCCCTTTCCAACACCCCTCTTCCTTCGGAATTGCCCAATGTTGTGCCCAGTACCTGGTGTGCAATTGTTGAGCACCGATCTCCAGTGCCCAGCTACGATCTTACCGTGATCTCTTCGTCTGGTGCGTGTTGTATAGACAGACGATGTAGATGGGAGGAGAGATAAATGTTCTGTGTCTGGGGAAGTATTCATCCTCTGAAACTTTCTGGATCCCTGGATCCTTTTTTGCCTTGCCCCCTTGGTGTGCCATTCTCTGTCCTCATCCTTCCGTCTACCTGATGATGTTCCTTCCTCTTGAATGCCCAGTAAGTCCGAGATACAGTTGGTGATCTCCCTCTCTGAGGTGAGTTTCGTTGTAGATCCTTCCCACTCAAATGTGAGTGAGAACGGATAGCCCCAGCGATATCTTACACCTTTGTCCTTGACCATTCTTATGATCGGTAAGCACTTTCTTCTCATTGCCAGAGTGAGGGAGGATAGATCTTGAAAGATGGAAATGTTCGAGTCTCCCAATGCTAGCTGCGGTGTGTGTCTGGCCTTCTCCAGGATTCACGTCCTATCCGCATAATTGTGAAATCGAGCTAATACTGATCTTGGGCCGCCTGGTCTGCCGCTGGCTCTGTGAATGTGGTCAGTTTTGGGTTCATCCACTGAATCATCTTTAAAGAGGAGCTTCAATATGGCATGTAAGGTTTGTTTAATATCGTGTTCGGTCTCGCCCTGCTTTTCCGGGATACCAAACACACAGATGTTGTTGCGGCATTCCCTATTTTCGAGATCATCAACCTTTAAGCAGATTTCTTCTTCTTTGTGTTCAATCTCTGCTATTCCAAGGTTCATCTGAGTCTCCAAGGTATTCAGGGAGGTTTGGTTATGCTCAACTTCTTCCAGCCTATCCTCCATTTTATCCATCCTGTGTGTGATTTTGTCTATCTTGTTTCCGATGTCGGCTCTCATGCTCCTCATTTCAGTGAGTAAGTCAGCAACGTCCGCCTTAGTCGCAGCCACCTCAGATCCCGTTGCCGACATTTTGATAGCACTGGATAG
Source organism: Ambystoma mexicanum (assembly GCF_040938575.1). Taxonomy (NCBI): domain Eukaryota; kingdom Metazoa; phylum Chordata; class Amphibia; order Caudata; family Ambystomatidae; genus Ambystoma; species Ambystoma mexicanum. The sequence goes on along the minus strand of NC_090923.1, from coordinate 993,112,385 downwards.
TTGCGGCGGTTCGTGAGGTGGTGAGAATTTATATTTCGCCAATTTGTTCTTAATGTCCATGGACAGCGTGTCCCCAGTAGTGGGATGAGCAGATCTCTGCTGTGCGCGGTAGAGACTAGTGCCACCTGAGATCGGGGAAGTATGAGGAATCCGAGGAGGGCACACGCCCTGTGCCACAGGGGCCCAACCCTCAGTTCCTTGTTGTAGCGGCAGGTTCTTGAGATGCCCCCTAGATCCAAATTTGGAGTGTTCCTAGGTACGCTGAGGTCCTTTGCCGTGACTATATAGTATCCAACAGGTTGCAGAGGATTCCCGTGATCTTGGGTATTGGGATTGAGGGAGGTATGTGGTGTATCTGAGGAGGGCACATGCCCCACTCTGTGGGGGCCCAACCCTCAGGCACGCGTGCTAGTATGTCACCCCTTGAGGTTTCCTGGGATTTGCGGCACAGTCATGGACAGAGGTTCTTGTGTGTTGGTATATGATGGAGTGCCTCTCACCCACGGCCCCCACGGCTGAGCAAGCTTCAGTTGCAGAGTTCTGGTGATAGTGACCTGCGTGGCCGCAGAGGTCTGGACCCTGGAGGGAGGGCTGGGGATTGTTGAATTTAATGTTCTGGGCCACAAATGCCTTTTGTGGAGACCTGTGTTTGCCCTCTCTTGTCTTTAGTTCTGCCCCCTGGGTTAATTGCCGCCTGGTATTTCCCAAGTTTAAATTTCAGGTTGGTGCTGGTGGTACTGTGTCACGCCAAAGGAGACCGCAAGGAGGATTTTCCTTTTATTAATCCCCCCCCACTCTTCATGTGCTCCTACGCCTGGGGGTTAAATTTATCCTTGCGCGACAGGGCGGTGTTGCGGGTGGTTTATGTGAAGTCCCCCACATCAATCAATCAAGACCCGCACCTACGTGAGTCCGCCAGGCGTGGGGGGCCAAGTTGAGTCGGGTCGTGCTGGTGCTCTATCGGGCACCTGGCCCAGTGGTTGGGAAGGTTGGGGCTGCAGATACCTGAGCTCCGTGGGGCCTTCTCCGATGTTCCGCTCCTCCGTAAGTCAGGGCGGGCAGCTCTGGCACAAGTCTGTAGAGTGCAATGTAGCTTCTAATGGGCGGGTCGGATGGCCACGTCAGTCGCCTGCTGAGTGCTCCGTGAGCGTGTCTCACCAGCTGGGGTCTGCCCGTGCAGGGCCGCACGACAGCGACTCCATCTCCTTCCCTGGCGCAGCAGTTTGCTCGTGCAGGCGCCGGGGTCTCAGGCAGCGCGGGGAGCTGCATTTGTGGGCCTATCACGCAGAGGATCACCAGGGTTCTCGTTTGGATTTTCTCAGCAGAAACCAATCCGAATTTCGTCGGGTTTTTCCCAGGGGATGCCCGGCTCTTTTAGGCACCGAATTCCAGTGGTTGGTAGGCCGGTGGGGGGGTCTCGTGGTGGGGGCTCAGTCCACGTTTACGGATCCAAGTGCGGAGCTCACATGAAGGATGTTTCCATTTATGGGCCCCCTGGTGGCCTCTGGTGGCCTTCCAGCCATGCTTTTTCACTGAAAATCCAGCCTCCGGTTCTGTGTTCATTTCCTTTCGGATTCTGAATGATTGTCCCATGTTGCCCCCGTTGTCTGTCCCTCTTAGCATCGATGTAGAGATTCTTGAGACCCCCCTCTTAGGAACTGTGATTTATTTTCAGGCACCGTTATGGTGGGGCCGTCCTAGATCATATCCAACATGCCTTTATCCTCCTGGAAATGGGACCACTAGAATCAAGCACAATACTCCAGATCTTGCCTCTGGAGCTACACAAAACCCTGCAGATGTGGTCTTTAGACCTGGGCACAATATTCCCGATGTAGCCCTCAGAGTGGAAGATGTGACTTAGCACCCAGAAATTAACACATTTCTCGAGATGTGGTTCTCAAAACTGGACACAACGTCGTCTCGCCTGATGTGGGGGCTGTTCATCTTAGTCCAAATAAGGCCCCTGAACTTGGCAAAATATTCTAGTCCATGTACCATAGAGATGGGCAATGATGACAAGTCGGTTCCCATGTCCTTTTGCCAAAGCAAATTACTTGGATTTAACGCCGTGTTTTTTTTTCTTTTTTAATGGTGGGCTCCCCCGTAGCCCCCATTCCCACCACTACCACCCCCACCCCAAACTCCCCCACTTATACCTTTTACCCTTAATATACATATATCCACACCCCGCTCATAAAAGTAATTTTGTCAAAGTAAATTACCACCTTGCAAATCAACGGGATACCAGCATTTTGTCACAACTGAAAGCTAAGGGTGCAATAAGGCCTGGAGCCATCTTCAAGTTACAAGTAGGTAGGTTGATTGGAGGTAAGTAAGGAGGAGTCACGCACTGGCACATACGCTATGATATGATAGGTTGTTTATAACGCCTTAATACCCAGAGGTTTCTAAGCACGGACCCGGGGATCGAACCTGTGTTGCTTCATGTCGCCTTGCTTCCAGGGCGAGCACGTTGCCCCTGAGCTTTCCTCCCGAGCAAAATCATTTAGCGTGAAGGTCCATCTGTCATCCATGGAACATTCTTTCTGCAAAATCACACTGTACATTCCGTATGACATCACAAACACACACACAGTGCCCACAAAGCATCCAGCATTCACAGGACATAACTGAGGACATGACACCTCTTCCCCCTTTACACAGCCAAATCACAACACAAGATTGTGACACGATCTCCCCCTCACAAACCGGACTTCACACAACACATCCTCCCACTTTTCATCCTGGCAAAGAAGACAGCCGCGTACATTGACAACACATAGGCCAGGAAAACGTGCAGGACTTGCAGTCCCGAAGGTAAAGGAGCAAGGAGGATAGGCACACAGGATGGATCGCAGAAATCATAACTGAAATGTATGGAACCCTATTTGATATAATCAGTCTAGACACAGACTAACCAACCCAGTGCACTTAAGCACCTTCGGTTGTACGCTTGTTTGATACATGATTTTCAGTTGTGTCTGAGTTTATGGACTCCTATCTGATTGAGCTCTTGATGAGATTTCAGTTATGATTGAACGAGGACACCTAGTGGTGTCTTTAATACATGGACATCCAAACTAGCCCTGAGGTTTTGTTTATTACTGTTTGGGTTTGGAAATGTTGTTAGCATTGAAAAAGACCTTCGCGGAGTCGGCGCTGAGTCTTGGGAGTGAACGGAGTGTCTCCCTGTTTGCTGTGCCTTCGCAGTGTGTCTACACTGCTGCCTGATTCCTGATTCGGCTGTGGGCGTGCCGTGCAGCCGTGCAGCTGAAAGACCCGACTCTCCCGCGGAGCGGGCGCGGAGTCGGCGCTGAGTCTTGGGAGTCTTAGGAGTCTGAGGGGTGTGAGGACCCATGTATTCCTTTGGGAAGGTCATGAAGGTGGTCCTCTCTCCCAAAACTCGGGCGCAGCGGAAGACTGAAGCTGCCACAATGGAAGTAACGGCCGTGAGAAAACGAGGCAAGGCTGACATGGCGGTCTGTGCTGAAAGTGTGAGCATTTTATTAGAGGGGCCGGCTGAACTGACATCCAATGCAATTAACGTCTCCATGGAATTATCTCCCGCTGCTCTTCAACAAGTAAGTGCTAACATGAATGCCTGTGCTCAACTTACCACGCATGAACCTTTATTCGCACTCAAAGTGGCAAGTCGTGTACTTGCCGATCAACACACACAGCAAATTCTGTCAAGCCCCTTGCCAAGCCCCCTGTCTGGTTTGTCGGATAAGCCTTGTGGTTCATTTTCTGCTGAGACTGACGTGAACGACGAGTCCTCAACGCGTGTGGCCGAACTTGTGGTTGGTGCGAGGTCGGCCTGTGTGCTGGATGGGTCTGACATGTGCTTGACTCGCCCTTGTGATGTAAACCAGAGAAATTGCAAAGGCAAGAAGTCAACGACTGGCCATCTGCCTACGACATTGTTCGAAAGTCTCAGTCCCATTAACTCTTCACTTACTGCCCCTCAAGAGACTAGTATGAACCCCAATATAATAGCAGAGCCGGTTGGCCCGATTCCAAGCGAGTTTTGCCGACGGTCGCCTGATGACGGCTCCCTGAATAGTAACAGCGAGAGCGTTATCTGTGAAACAGAGCCTCCCAAAGAGTCGATGCAGTGTTGTGATCCGGGGGCTCTAGACTCGGCACGCTCCACTGCCGTGCATACATTGGATGTTCCACGTTACTCCACAGGTAGCGGCGATGCTGTGTTTCGGAGATCTTTGAGAAACTGTGAAATAAGGCGGCTGAGCCCCGCTTTAGACCTCCAGCCTAAAGTTTCAGGGAATACTCATCCCATCACTGATACTGACATAATACATGGTAGAGAGCGAAGAAACTCGCTGGAGGTGGTCAACAAATTGCTGGCTGATCTCACTCGCATAAATCAATAAAGAACATCCAAGGACAAAATTGGCAAAAACATTGATGTATCTACAACGGCTGACGTGGAAAGTGAGTGCTTGCAAGTCGACAGTGGGACACATCCTCTAATTGAGAAGCACCAGCTGAATGGAGCTGGTTACCTGATGAAGCGTACGAGACTTGACGAAAGCCTATCGCCCAGTTTGAGATGCTCTCAAAACAAAAAGGCTAAAAGGCTTGTGTACAGTATTTCACCTCACTGCACTCTGCCCCCAGAAATAGAGCATGACTCTTGTAATTCGGATGAAGCACCAAGCGACGTCCTCGCTGGACAAGTGTCTTCGGATTCCTCGTTGATGGAGCGGCCGTATCCTAAGATTAGACGGCCTGTTTATCACAAAAAGAAAGGTGTGCCTAGTAAAGTAACCGAGCCTGAATCTGTAAGAAATATGCCAACAACGCAAAATTGGCAGGTCCTGATAATGTCCTCTTTAAACATATCGATTGCTCCTTTTCTTAAATTATACGAAAGTTTAAATGACACGATTAAAGACCTGTCTGCAGGGGTCTGCAGGTTGTCTAATAACTCAGTAAACCTTCGAAAGGAAATGTCGGAATATAAGAACATGGTTGAAGAGATGATTAGGAAGTCAGATATAACAGAGGCCGCACTCCTAAATCAAATCACAAATGCAAATATTGACAAAAAACTACTGGCAGAGGTTGCTAAGGAAGCCTTGAAAATATTCCATAAAAATAAGGGCTGTGATGTGCAAACAAGCGATCCTCTTTGTCTAAAGTGCCAAGCTCCAAGAATTTCAAATGATGTACTGATACCAACAGTGGCTGCCAATGACCAACAGACGTATGCTAAGGCGAATGTGCTTGTGGAACACTCTATTGCCACCTTGGATGGAAATAACGACTGCTGTGTGGTTGCATCAAAGGTTCAAACTCCAATTAGCAGTGAAGTAACGAGTTCTAAGTCTGATTTCACCAAAGTGGTAATGGAGGCCCAAGATGTGGCAAACCTGGCACTACAAGATCCACAAAGACCATCAACGTCGAATGAAGTCATCACTCAGGAGCTGCGCTCCTCTGTATTACCTCAGGTAGCAATGAACGTTGAGGCGGAACCGACAGGGTTATATTCTATATTTAAACCTGCTGGGGAATTACAGAAGACGAGTATTTCAATCGGCTCCGTAAATGGGGCCCTAGGAATGAAGACTAAAAACCAACCGGAAAAGAAAGTTAAGAGACGCAACAACAACTCGCTTAAGTTTCTGAGGAATATTAAAAATTTGGACATAACGGTGAATGGTGTGCACACAAAATCAGCTCAACCAGCTCGTAATCAAACTGAAATAAGCAGTTCAAAAGCCGCTAAGGATTCAAATGACTCTTACACCCGTATCAGTGATATATCCGATACTTTGATAAATGTCTCAACCTACGAGGACGAAGACCTATGCGACAGTGAAATAAAAGTAGATCATGAACAGTCAACGTTTGTTCTCAAAGAACTAACAGCAGAAGAGAATTTGCCACCCCTGGCCACAAAAGTGGGCCAATCTGTTGTCCCGGTACAATTGCAGAACAACCAACAGTCGGCGGCCAATCAGGCCGTAGGTGACGGTAAGTGGCCCTCTATGATGTTACCTAATGTACATAACAATGGAATGATAATCTCATATGAACTACAGACTTTATCCAGAACATGTCAACTGATTCCACTAACAACCAGTTCATCACCTGAAAAAGAGGCGTTGAATTCGAAATTTGTAATGCTTGAGGACAAAAGAAAGATGCTCGAAGCAAGGGCGAGAGCGTCTAGTGCCTTGCCGCTTAATAAGGTTGGCAGCATAGGATGTAATGGACAGGAAAAGATGCTGACGGCTAGCGAGACGGTGCTTCCTGATCCCGCTGGTGTATCTTGTGACCCTGGAAGGATTCCTAGGGGACCGGTATTTAGCTCTCAGTTTAAGTTACAACAAGAGACGCAAAAATTACCGAAGATGAAACAAAACGTCAATAAGGAAAAAAAAAAAGACTCATTCAGTGAAACAAGATTCTCATCGTCTGCAACGACTGTTACTCGAGCGTATCGAATCTTCGGATGATCTAATCTTAAATCGGCACAACGTACTCTGGTTGTGTCACCTGATTCCAAGTCTAAGAGCAATTGAATCTGATGATCTCAGAATTGTAGAATTCTATGACGAGAAGAAAAATGACGCTGTCATCTTACATCTTCAATCAAAATTGATCGCTGAAGCTTTGCTTGATGCTGGGCCAGTCCTAATGTCCTTGGAGTTTGATATATCAAGAGCAGATGGCTGCTTGCAATTGCTAACTCCTAAAAGAGATCCTTGTGGCACAGTAGATGTGAAGAGTCGAGCCTGCACACAGCAGCCTGAAACACGACCATCTGCTATATTGTCTGAAAGCCCAGCTCTGAAGCCTACCCCTGTGGCAAAATCATCTAAACACACGCTGACAGGAGAGTGTATATGAATCACTGTGAATGGACCCATACGCGGTTCCAAGACAATTGCGGAAAGTGCAAGTGAGACCGCTTTAACTCAAGAAGAATCTGACTGGTCTTGGCTTGCAGGCTCTTTAAATAAAAGTGGGATAAATAAAAGTGGGAATAAATAACGCCAGGCGTCCGAGACGCAAAATATCTGTCGACTGGCTTCCTGGAACATTAGAGGCTTTAGCCATTTGTTTCAAACATCATGGGCAACTAACGTGGATCTGCTGTGCCTACAAGAAACTTGGCTAAGTTCCAGTCCTCTTTTAGAAGGTTTTGAAATTGCTTGTAATCCGTCGATTCGCCAAGCCAAAGGAAGACCCATGTCGGGCTTGTTGACAGCAGTGAGAAAGGCGGCTGGATTCAGGATTATAGACTCTCAGAACCTGTCTCCCTTTATTCAATTCTCAACAATTGGCGTATCCCAATCTAACGAAAGGAACATTGACCGCCTATATATTATTAATGTATATTGGAACCATCAAAATAAATATGCATCGTCTTTTCTTGACACTGTGACAACTGTGATAGATGACCTCCTTGGGACAGAAGCTTCGTTGGATCTGATTGTTTGTGGCGATTTGAACTTGGTCTGCGTGAAAGAGAAATTCCAACTTGAACCTAAAGCAGCCCAATGGTGCGATGAAATGGACCTTCGTGCCATATACATGCTAAACGGCAACACCACAGGCGATATCCCGGAGCAGCCAACTTGGAGAAGAGAGGAATCAACATCAGTACTTGATTACATCTTCGTAACCGGAAATCTTCTTAAGAGAGTTCTGCACCTAAATGTCCAAAAAATGGTTCTTAGTGATCATGAAATGGTGCAACTGACTCTTAACAAAAAATGTGTCTGTCTGCAGCAAGTATAGCCTTTTACGGTAAATATAGGCCCAAGCAGGATTCGACTTAATCTTTTAGCTACTGAAGTAGAGACTATGGCCCTCATTACGACCCTGGCGGAAATCGAAAAACGATGGCGGAAATGCAATACCGCCATCGAATAGCGCTCGGTGCGACTATGACCCGTCACCGCAAAGTACGAAGCCATTAGCGACACCGTAGTGAACGCCAACGCTAACTGCACCAAGCACGCGCGCGCGCGCCATGCCAAACCGCAAACACCACCATGGTGCAACGGTACGCCAATTCCGACCCTAGCGGACATGCACGTAACGCCATCAGGCATGGCGTAATGTACCATTCCGCCATGGCGAGAAGTACGGCATCGCGAATCAACCGTAAACGGCCCCACTGAGTGCCTGTACACCGCTCCCTGCCCACAAAGTACAACTCCACGTAGGTGCAATGAAGCCACAATGCAACCATTGAAATGTACAAGTCACCCATGCATGCCAACGAACAAAAGAAACACAACAGGGGCCAATGGGAGCTGCAGGGCACAGATGGCACGAATACAGAAGCCATCCCAATGGACATGACCACAGTCCCCCACCAAGAAACGCACGCAAACACAGGCACCTGTTACCAGCAATATTCCGAAAATCACATCATTCCACCAGTCCACCTGGCTGACCGGCATCTGTTACACAAAACCCAATCCCCCGCCCCTGAGCATGACAACATTCAAACTGTCATATTGGCAGCCCCCATCCCTGACCTCACTGGGCTTCGTAGGCAAACGCGGCCAGTACAGTACCACGCAACTAAACCCCGAAGCCGGAACCCGATGCAGATCTCCTCACAATACATCGCCCCCCAAATTGGCATATGCCACATCACTTGCAAAGAAAAACGCTACACGGGCCAAATCCGAATAGAAATTTAATGCACATCAAAATCACCAAGCCCATACAGCCATCAGGCCATGAACTCCAAAACACCAATCACCATTGTGGGCTGCTTCCGCAAGAAATGACCAGCCACTACCTGTGTGTCGCCCTGTTCCCCCATGGTACACAGAGCCACAATCACGTACGAAAAGGCAACATGGAAGCGCACAGAACCGCAGGCCCGTCCCAATGGGGAGGCACTAGTCCAGCTGAAAGGCCGAAATGTTGCTCCGAGCCACCAGTACTGCGTAAGGGCATGTGGCCCATTGGCGATCGTCCCATAAGATCATAATGCTGCTCCACTGATTAACACGAAGCAGCAGGTGTCGGGAGTAAAATCCATCTGCAGGAGTGGCATACAGATGGCAGTGGCAAAAGGGGAGGAGATACCTGTCAACCAAAAGAAAAGAAAAAGAACAGAATGGCCATCAGAACTACATTCCAACTACTCACTTCAATGATCACACGAAATCCACAGCCATATGCATGCTAGCCCAACCAAAAGGATCATCACCACCCCAAAACCACTTGCGACTCATAACCATCTATATCGAGGTGCAAACACCATCACAAACGAGTGTACCTGTGCATGCGTCTGTCAAAACAGATTCCATCAGATGGGAATGTTAACGTGCATGGACACAAGTGTCTGAGGGCGCCTCGAGACAGGGAGGGCTCAACAAGGCCAGATGGACGATGGTCCCACAATGGCAGCCCTGCATCACATAGCGTAGGGGAGGCGGATAGATCCCAAGAAGCCCTGTACATGGCAAACTCTGTATCAAATCACCTGCCCATGCATCCATCCATCATTCCCTCATCCCGGGATCAAAATGCCTGAATAATTACTCACATAACATTAGAAACATCCATTGAGTCCGTGCGTTATGCAGCCTGCTAAATCCACAGTGCCCCAGCCCGTAATTCCAGTGTTGTGAAGTAACATGTTTTTGGGAACGGACGGCCTCATCGCCCACGTAGCTATTGCGCATCCCAAACTATTCATATCAATCATTGCTCCCTCGCCATGGGCCCTGTCTCAAGGACATAGAACAATAGAACGTTACATTTGCAGTCAGACCTGTGGGCATCTCCTCGCCGCTAGCTGGAAACCGAAAGCGCCGCCCCTCGAATTCCTCATTTGCAATATCACGTCGCAAAGGCATCTGTGGCCGTTTGAAATCACTAATTATTCCATCGAGTGCGGCTGTGTGTGAAAATGGCAACTGCCTTCACCCACGAATGGGACGCCCCGCCCGTCGTTGAACCTCGGTGCAGTGATGCATGAGGGTCCACCGTTACTCGAGTACTACGTTCCACTGACCCCTCACAAGTCAGTTCGCGACTGCACAGATAGTATGTGAAACAATGGGACCACAGCAGAATGAACATATCAACCAATCTTACACGGCCATCGGGTACAAATACATGATTGCAATAGCAAGATACAATTCCCCGAATTGCTGCGTTGTGCGCGGGACGTGCTCGGCCAAAGGGGAGAGCAGTTTGCACAGGTGGAATCAATCACCACAGGTGGAGGCCATACAGCCTGAAAACACATAAATTGCACAGCCAGTCTCCTCCCACAACCACACCGAAATGCTACCGGCAGGACTCGCGATGTTGGCCCTGGGGGACCTGATAGCACTGCAAGCGCTCCGACTCCAAGAAGAAGACGAACACCAACTACAACCAGCCGCACGGAGGAGACGCAGGAGGAGGAGGAGGCCAAGGCAGGGCCAGCAAGGGCTGCCAGCACAGCCACTACCACCACGCAGGCAGCCCGCAATCCCACGCCTCCGAGCACATCCGTTCAACCTCACTGATGAGCAGATCCACACCCTCTACCGTCTGGACCGGGACACCATAACCGCCATTGTGGACATGACACAGGCTGACCTTGTCAGCATGATAGATAGCCCAACCGCCATCCCACCCCTACTGAAGGTGGTGTCTGTACTCCACTTCCTGGCCACAGGCACCTACCAGCACACAGTCGGACAGTTGCATGGCATTTCTCAGCCACTGTTCTCACGGACACTATTGCAAGTGCTCGATGCCCTCCTGAAGCACGCAGACGACTACATCTCTCTACCACGCTCGGAGCAGGAAATAACCAACACAAAAGTGGGATTCCATGCACTTGCCGGCATACCGGGTTGCATTGGTGCCATCGACTGCACCCATGTTGAATTGGTCGTCCCACATGCCATGGAGGCCCAGTACCGCAACCGAAAACAATTTCATTCCCTGAATGTACAGATGGTGTGTGACTCCAACAGGATCATTACACATTGTTGTGCCCGATTCCCTGGATCAACCCATGATTCGATGGTCTTGAGGAACTCTACAATACCACGCTACATGGAGCGACACGCAGGGAACAGATCCTGGCTACTCGGTGAGTCTCATTACATGCATGATGATGTGGGGTATGTGAATTGGCATTGACCTGCCAGGAAGGGGGGGGGGGGTGTGCGTACGTATCAATGGCATTCCACATCATACGTTTCTCGTCCACATACAGGTGATGCTGGATATCCACTGAAGAGATGGCTCCTCACACCAGTCCGGAACCCACGGGACCAGCATGAGGAGGACTACAACCATGCCCACTCACGTACCCGTGTAGTCATTGAACAGGCATTCGGCCTACTGAAGACCCGTTTCCGCTGCCTCAGCAGGTCTGGCGGGGCACTCCTGTACCGCCATGAGAAGGTTGCAAAGATGGTGATGGCATGTGTCATGCTCCACAACATGTGCGTACGTAGAAATGTGCCCATGCCCCCTGACGCAGAACTGCAAGCACCTGATGATGGTCATGATGAGGGTGGGGATGTGGCAGCACCTCATGGAGTCTGCGAGGCACCGGAGGCCCGTGACATTCGTCTGCATCTCATTGATGTATGCTTCTAGCACTCACGCCTGGTGGCTGATACATGGACACGGGACTCGTGGCACTGCGTGTGTCTGGGACATGCACAATATGGACTGTACGCCTATGATGGCCTAGTACACAAAGATCAATGTCCACACTTCTCATTGGTTGATCGTGCACTTTTTATGGCATATGTGATATCATGTTGAACACCCTATCGACCCGCCACCCAAGTGAGCCCAACACACCCCCTCCACCCTCCTACCTCCCCCCCGAACACCAGTGTCCAAAGATGCTCATTGTAAGTGGGCTGTCGCTATTGCATGCCCCCTCTGCGGGTATCAGGGGCACCCCTGCCTGTGGAGCGCAGGTTCCTCCCAGATCTACGTTGGGGGCTGCCCTGGACGGAACTTGCAACGGATGATGTGTCTGCCTGCTCACGTCCATGCATGTCCCTAAGGGTTTGCGAGAGCTCAGTGAGCACACGGCGCACTGCGGCAAGTTCGGCACATACGTCTTTGGACGTCGCATGCAGTTCCCCCCTCAGGCTCTCGGTGCTTCTCTCAATTTGTGCCCTTAGCGTCTCTGTACCTCTCTCCATTTCTGCCCTAAGTGTCTCAGTTGATGTTTCTATGTCTGCCTTAGTGCCCCCACATTCATCGGCATGGTCCTTGAGGAGTGTGGCCAGTTGCTGCTGTTGTTCGATCAACTGGTCGAGGGACTGTTGCCTCTGCTGGGCCATGGCCATTTGCGGGGGTGTCACAGAGGGGCTGTTGTCCTCATGTTGCCTTGCCACAGGGCTTGTGGGGGATGGCCAGTCGTCGTCTGGTGGGTGCCCCTGCGTGGTATCCTCATGTTGTACGGGATGGAACAGACAGGGGGATTGGGACAGGTCATGGATGGATCTGACTTCGGCATCCCCGTTTTCTGTGTCCGAGCATGCTGCCATCAATGGGGTGTCACCTATGGTGCTGCTGCCACCAGAGGCAGTGCCTTCTGTGGCATCCATTGGGGGGACCTGTGGTGGTGGTGTTGTGGGCATGCTGGCTGCTGGGGTGCCTGTTGATGTTCCCTCCTCTGTGCTGCCACCTGATTTGTGCTGCTGCCGTGTCTTGATGCCTGCAGCTGAGGTGGAGGGTCTCTGGCCGTTGGTCTTGGCCCTCTTTGCAGGTGTGCTGGTAGGGGTGTCCTGTAGCTCGTCGTTTGGATCGGACCCTGTGGTGGAGTAAAGGAGGGCGAGGGTTATTGATGGGTCTGTGGGAATTGGAATGGCATTGTATCACATGCATTGGGGTGGTACCTGAGGGTGATTTGGGTCGGGGCCTTGGAGGTGCTTTGATTTGTGTGTGGAGTGAGGGTGCAGTTGTCTGGCAGCCTGCAGTTAGGGTGTGCCTGCTGCACGTGTAGTGCGTGTATTAGGGGTTTTTAATTATTTATGTATTTATTGTGGGTTTTAACGTGCGCTTGCAGGCCGATGTGTGTGGACGTTCTCCTGGACATGTGTTTCTGTTGCACTATGTGGACGCATGGTACTTCACATGGATGGACTTTGTGGATTTGGCATTGTTTTATTTGGCCCACCTACCTGAATCTTCGGATGTCTGCACTCCTTTCTCCATCCCTCCGACTCCCTCTATGCTCTCCATTCCGATGGTGGAGGCACAGATTTCTTCCCAGGGGGTCAACTTGATGGGTGATTCAGGACCTCCCCCGGTGGCTGTGGCAATGTTGCGGTTGGCAGAGAGTATGCTGAGGACGCGTATCCGCAGGTCGTCCCATCGCTTGCGGCATTGCTGTGGGGTGCGGGGTGCGGTCCCCACCGCACTTACCTGCTGTGCCACCAGAGCCCATATGGCCTTCTTGTTTGCAAGTGCCGTTCTGGTCATTTGCGTGGAGAAGACGACGGCAGCATTCTCCTGGAGGGTCTCTGTTAGCACGGTGAGTTCCTCACGGGAGAAGTGGACCTGCCGCTTGCGGTCGCACGCTTTCTTCGCTACTTTTCCCATTTTTCTTGGTTTCGCTAGGGTGGTTGACGGGTTGGGGTGTGTTTCAGGGTAGTGATTTTAGTGGTTGTGTGGTTTTGGTGTATTTATAGGTGTACGCCGGGATGTTTCCCGTTCCGGGCCCATGTTTTAACTTCCGTTTCCGTATATTTCCGGCCACCGTACTTTCCGGTAGGCGCACACTGCGGTGACCGCTAAGAGGGGTGGCGGTATTGCACCTAGGGCGCCGTACGGCGGCGGTGTGGGCCGTTTTGGGGTCATTTCCGCCATCGCGGACTTTGCACTTCCGCCATGCCGTGGTGCTCGTGCCCGATGGGTCGGAATGGGCCGCACTTTGCTCCTTCGTGCAATGGCGGAAACGCTATTTACGCTGTGGCGCTCCGGTCAGTCGCTTTCCGCCAGGGTCGTAATGAGGGCCTATAACATCAAAATTCAAAGGAAATACTGAGGCTCTCGAATATCAACATCTATTAGTTCAATTTGAAGAAAGAAGAACTAAATTGAGCTATGTTCAATTACATCATAAACACAAATTTGATCTTTGTGTGCTGCAGCATAAACGCCTGATGAGACAGGAATTAAGGAAAATCAAAAACATCTCCAATATAAATGTAAAACAAATTCGAAGAATGATCAAACAGAAATACAAACATTGGCTTAAGTCACACGCGGCTATTATGCTGCAAAATGATTCTGAGAAGATGATGGCAAAAATGGAGGGGCGCAATTCAGCTGAATTCTGGAGTCTATTAAACAACTGTGTAACACCCCAATACGCTGTACAGGCTAACGCTGTTAGTGAGCAAGCCTGGGTTGAATTCTATTCTGCATTATTTAGCAAAGACGATCCAGCAAGCGCCAGTGTCTTTTTGCCTGAACCCAAATGGGACCTGCAATTTGAAAGAGGTGAAATTCTCTCAATAATTAATGGATTGAGTGAATCCAGAGCGCCAGGTCCTGATGGAATAACTAATTACACAATCAAACGTAACCCAGAACTATGGGCAGACTTTTGTGTCACTCTATTTAATCGCATTGCAATGAGTGGTTCTACCCCCAACTCATGGAAAAGTGCTATTGTGGTTCCCATCTTTAAAAAAGGTGACCGAAGCAACCCTAAAAACTATCGCCCGATAGTGCTTCTTGACGTTGTGGGGAAGATTTATGCAACTCTGCTTCAACGCAAACTTGTGAGGTGGGCAAAAGATTCTAAGCATATAGACCAGAGACAAGCTGGATTCGTAAGAGGAGTAGGTTGTGGCCTCAACCTGTTGCTATTAAATCTCCTAAAGATGGAAGCACTCAGAACTAATACAAAAATCTATTTGGCTCTGATTGACCTCTCGCAGGCGTTTGATAGTATCAACAGAGAGAGGATGTGGGAAAAACTGGTTAAATGGGACTGTCCGCCTAGTTTATTGAGTGCAATTCAGGAATTGCACTCTGAGACGTCTATTAGAGTTCGGTTGGACTTGAAGGGCACTCTGTCTGCAAAAATAAACACACTTAAGGGTGTGAAGCAGGGCTGCCCCTTGGCAGCAAAAATATTCAACCTGTTTATATCGGATGTGAACGAGATCTTTTGTGGTAACAGTCTGTTCCCCCCAAAAATCCACAGAGTACCCATTAACTACCTGCTATACGCTGACGATCTCGTCTTAATAGACCAGACGCCAATAGGTCTTCAGCGAAAAATGAATCTTATAGATACCTACATAACATCAAACGGATTGCAAATCAACAGACTAAAAACAGAAATTTTGACATTGGGGAATCTTCAAGGAGCCCTCGGTAAGGGGTCGAAAGAGCATTGGTATATTGCCAACGAACGCATCCAGATCGTAAAACGTACGAAATATCTAGGTATGACCATCAGTGCAAGCAGAAACGATGCACCATGGACAGAAGTGGTGAAAAGCAAGTGTCGGCAATTAGCAAGCCAAGCATGCTTAATTAACAACAAATATGGCAAATTTTCGCTGAAGCCGACAATTTTGTTTTTTCAACAGAAAGTGGTGCCGAGTCTAATATACGGAGGTGAAAATGCCTTCGGCTGCTCAAACGAACTATGGAACTCACTAGAAAACATCTTTTGGTCTCGTGTACTTCATCTACCGAGGGGTATCGCAACTGTTTGTATACGGTATGAGCTTGGCTTAATCTCAATACATGCAAGAGTTCTATGGAACTTGCTGAGCCTTTACCGTAAAACGATGTTAAAGACTCCGGCACCCCAATTCCTAATTGTGCACATGCCTGATACTGCGAAAGACTATACGATACTCGCCAAGTGGAATCAGCTATGTCAAGATCTGTTAGGCGAGTATGACATTACTACTGCTATGCTATTGGAAAATCCGGATGCAGCGAAGATGAAGATTTGGCGGCTGGATTGGATTAAGACCTGTGACCTAAGAACTAAGTGTAAATTAATGCACGAAGTCCCAGGCGAGGCGAAAGCTTTTAATCAACGCCACTTCTATCTAACGCATCTGCCAAATCAGCACGCAAGAGCCTTGTACATGAGATTTAGACTAAACGCACTAAGTACAAAAGAACGTTTAAGCTCTTGGCCTAAGTACGCAAACATTGACCAAATGTGCCGCTTTTGCAATCTTGCTAGAGAAACTCTAAAGCATTTGATCATGTCATGCCCGAGTTTTGAGAAAGAAAGAGGACGGATTTTTTCCCCACTCATTTATAATATTAGCCCAAGGAGCTCGGAAGAATGGTGGGAAATGTTCTTCGAAGACTCAAACCGAACAGTATTATTTAATCTGATAACCTTGCTCCAGGTCGTAAAAACAAGGCTGGACATGAAGGAACTAATTCAAGTGCCCAGAGCCGAATTAATCTTTGCAGTGCATATGGCTTAGACACCCAGATTCATGTAGTTTGTGGAAATTGTGTGTAGAAGGGTGGCGAGGAAATGGATACTAAGAAAGGATAAGGATATGTTGTTGTTGTTTGTGTTTTCTTGTCTTTTTTTAAAGGTTGAACAAACCATAAAAATAAAAAAAAATAAAAAAATAAAAATACCTTCCTATAGGTCGAAACACGTGGTGGCTATGGCTGTAATTTATTTTCAATTCTCATGTAATAAAAAAGAACATAAACCAAATCAATTATTTCGGACCCATCAATAGCTGTTGAACTCAACAATCTTGTTATGTCCAAGTATACGGTTTACATACATGATTCAGCCCACATGTTGGTCAGGACAGTAATGTATGCTGATTACTGGTACTCTTCCTTACACCGAGTCCAATCTTCCTTGTCAGAGCCTACAATATTGATGGGGGTGCCCACAGTGAGACATGCACCAATGACTTTTTTAAATAATCTCTTACAGGATTAATTAAATATAGCAGGCCATCTACTGGCATCTATGGGGAAGGAATAAGATGCCCCTAATCCCCTCTGACATCCAATCAAGTCACCAAGTCGCTGCATCCTGAAGATATAGTCAACCCACAGTCTTGAAAGAGACGAAAGTTGGGCTACGTGTAATGAACATTACCAGTAAGTAATCTGGACATTACCCCTCCATCCATCTTTCTTGTCACAGTCCTCACCACTGAGGCTGTACCAAGCAGGACGACATAAGTAACAGAATTATACAGATCCAAGCCAATGCAAACCCTGTGGGATACCTCATCCTGTAATTCATGCAAAAATAATGCTCAGGATAGCCGCTCTGAAAGCAAATTCCTTAAAGCCCACATGCAATACATAATGTTTGATCAAGGTATCTGGTGAGTCACAAGTGACTGCCCTAAAAACACCACACAATGCCAGAGGGTCCTTGGCAACCTGTGAGGTATAGTGAGTCTGAAAGATGGCCCCTCTGACCCACCTAATCAGCATGGCAGTGAAAGGTTTTCTCTCCCTGCCCCTAGACCAAAATGTACACACAGTGCATCACGTGGGTGAAAAAGAGCCGAATGCAACATCTAGGGTGCCAAAGGAGGATAGAGAAGCATCATGCGATCCAAGAGAGATGAGGACTAGGCCCCGGTTCTTGTGGAATTCGTAAAGTATATAGGATCAAAAAGCCAGGCATGAACTCAGTACCAGTCAGTCTGATAGGAAATGGAAAAATTGGCCAATGCCCCTAACTCCTACATTTATACTCACTATACTCACGCTAAGCCTTTTTTCGGAACGATCGGCCAATCTCTGCCAGGACACTGCACCAGACTCAAACTGCGGACTTCCTTCTGCAGCTACACCAGTCTCAGCCCTCGCGGGACAGTCCTCCTTTTCAGCCAGCCAGCAACCGGGAAGCAGTTCCTCCCTCTCTGCAGCTATACCGGTCTCCAGTCCCTCCTATCTCCTGCCTGACCCTGACATTGAACGGCAGGTTGGTGGGGGCACCTCTCAGAAGTTCAAACCAGAAGCCCAGGAATCCCCAGCCCAGCAGAAAAAGAATCCCAGCAGAAAAGGAAGCTCTAATGGGCCTCACTGGGATGCATAGCTATCAGTCACAAGATGCCTGCTTCACCAGTCACTCCTAATATTTCCAAAAACAAACAAAAAGCACGAGGAAGAGGTGCCTTTTGAGGGGCCTGTCCCTAGCCTCTTTTAGAATTTCATTCATAACTATCTTAATCCTGCAACTGTAAAGCACATCTCTATGGCAGTGCCTCTTAATAGGTTGGAGGAGAGATCTGAGGTGGGTTGCATTTGTTGTTCCATCATTTCCAGTAGCTTTGCCAGGTTTGTTCTCTCCTCTAGGTTATTCAAAAGTGCCTGGAAATCCCTCAAGAAGAATTGGGCAGTCATGAGGAAGTCAGAACAAGTGTCGGTCCTTTTGAGAGTGGATTACACTTTTTGTTCCACGTGCATCATCCTGTGAGGTCACCATCATCTTCCCAGTGGAGTCTGGTAGCATGTAAGCTACCTCCTCCCAGTTCCTGAATCAGATACATCATGGCCCACTATGTTTGAGCCGCCACCTGTTCACAGTCCTACCATTCTTTAAGGAGAAGTCTTATGACTTTGGGTTGTAGTGTAGACCCTCCTTAGGGCTTTCTACATGTCTAATGTAGGTGTGACACCCTGACATGGAACAGCAGGTGGGTGGGGATCATCATTCCAATATTTGAGTGGAGGTAGTCAGAGAACTCTTCAATCACTCTGTTGCAGAGGAAGTTCCTGTCCTTCTCCTTTTCTGGTTCCTGCTGGTCTGGGTTAGCCTCAACACCCGGTTGGGATCCCACATGAGGGATGACTCAGGTTGCAGGGTCTGTCAATAATACTCTTTGCTCAAAATAACCTCAGTATTCTCTCAAGATGGTCTTCAGTGAAAGAAAGCATAGGTGGCAGTCCATTTGCCACAGAGGGGGTAGCAGAAGCAGTGTAGATTCCACCATGGTGTTTCCTGTGAGGGCTCCTGGAGTGCGAATGGTGCTTTTATCCATCCCCACTCCTCCCACACTCCCTGCACTCTGAGCATCTAGATGTGGAGCATTCCCTCCCTGGCCGTTTTATCAAGCTCCTGTCACTCTCCATAGCATGCATTAGCTTGACACACAATGTACCTCTGGCTATGTATCCTCCCACAGGTTCATACAAGTTCTTTTCAGGATGAATTCACTATTGGCTGTACGTACTGGTGGAGCATTCAGTTGCAGCATTTCTTCTGCGTAAAATCAAATGACAGACCAACACTTACCTGGGACCTTTCCCCAAGGTGCATGTAAGCACCTATAGAAGTTTTTGCCCAGGTTGGAATGGGAGGTATTGGTGATGGGAGCATTCAACTTCTGTGATGCAGGATGCTCACAGAGGTATGAAAGGCCAGCAGCCTCTGCGGAAGTTGCAACAACTGGGGCCTGGCACATCTCTTGAAGCCTTTTGAAAATACTGTCACCTTCCTCCCTTTGACATTTTTGCAGTTGACCTTGTCCTGAAGGAGTTACTGACCCCCAGAGATCCCTCCTGGGCATCCTACCTGCAACTCGATCTGCTTCAGTTACACTAAAGACACAAGGAAGGGAAAGAGAAAGTTGACAAAATAACAAACACCAGATCTTCACCTGATCGCTCTCGATCTCAGCTTCAAGGAGTTGTTGGGGATGTATAACGTTCAACACATATACACTTTAGCTTAATAAAGGTCTCTGGATTACAATCCTTTTCCTCTTGACCAACTCTCCATTTAATTAGAAGTATTTTATACATGGTAGTTTCTGCTGGGAGCTACAAGACTCTGACCTTGCAGTGAGTGAACAGCCTCCTTTTAATTATGCTCTTTTAATGAAAATTGTTCAGTTAACGTTTTTACATTTCCTTTCAGTCTTAGTCAACATTGGCCCGGATGTAAACTTGCCAGAAGTCTTTTTCCTTCCTGCTCACAACAAAGGAAAAGTACAAGGGTGCAAACTCTCTTTCAAACTTCTTTGTTCCTTGGGTACTGCCCATAACGCCAAACTGTAATAATCAAAGTGCTCTGGTTCACTGGCACTGCCCACGACACTGGCCATGCTTCTTTTTGCTGATGCTCTGTTCCTATTGTTGATCGTGTGCTTCATCCCGCACACCCGGCCTGCATGTTCTGATGTGGAAGGTGCTTTCTTCTAGCTCAAGCTGTTCCGTGCTAAATGTCACTCTTCCCAGAGCAATTGAATGTCTCTTGTGATTCACCAAAGGGAGTTTGTTCCCTTGCCCCGTCCTGTTTTGTTTTTCAACAAATAGTTCCTTGCCTGACGAACAAGTCTGCAAATCATTACTCAAAATCTAACTTGGTAAAATGAAATAGTCCCACCAATTTCGCAGCATCATGTTCCACGTGGTCTGTGCTTTCTGATCTGACTTCCTCAGAAAACTTTCCTCCAAATAGTCCGATTTAGTCTGTGAAAACTGAAAACTGGTGTCTGTGAGTGTTGGAGGAAATGCAGTTTAGATTGTTTGGCTGTGTTCCATGTTGCCTTCCTTCAGAGAGCCTGCCAATAAATTGAGAGCACCTTCCCATCCACCTGGTAAAGGGACCTGCCTAGCTTTCTGAATAGAGCAGTAGTTATGGAAAGTTATCCACATTACTATATCTATGCAAGCACTTCAATGACAAATACAAACAGACAAGCATGCACCGCAGCCTAAAACCTCCTGTGCTCCTTCTGTACTGCTTGAAAGAGAAACAACCACCAACTTGTTGATGACTAAAGACTTTGGGGCTCATTAGGAGTGTTGCATTAAGGCAACAACGGCACTGGTAGTGTTACCTCGCCGCAACATTCTGAGTATGTTCGTGGGTGCCGCTTTGCACGCCTGGTCAGACCAGGCGTGCAGAGCGGCACCCTCGAGCAGTACCGGATGGCATCAACGGCCCTGTTATTAACAGCTTATTAAAGCAGCCTTGGTGAATGCCAGGTCCCTTCCTGCCCATGCTCTCGACATCGCTGATTTTATAACTTACGAAAAACTTGATCTCCTTGCAGTCACGGAAACCTGGCTTAATGCTGCCTCCGGTCCATCTCTGGCCCTTGCCATACCTAATGATTATGCTATCATTAGATGCGACAGAAACACCTCTCAAACGAAGGGAGGTGGACTCGCCCTCATATTTAGAAATACCTTCAACATTAGAGTCATCCAGGACGCTCAAATCCCCTCTGCTGAATCCTTGTCCATCAAGCTACCTATATCACCTAACCACACGGCAACTATGCACCTTATTTACCAACCACCAGGTCCCATCTCTTCTTTCATAGAGGACATTGCATCACTCATAACCTCAGATACCAAACCTAATTCTCCAACCATCTTACTTGGGGATTTTAATCTCGGTTTTAACGACCCTAAGAACACTAACGCCCATGACTTAGCCAACACCTTATCTGACTTGGGTCATACGCACATTATTCACGAGCCCACTCATATCAAAGGCAGAACACTGGACTGGCTCACTCACCTCAATTGCTCTATTGACCTCCTATCCAATGACCCATGCATGTGGTCTGATCATCATAAAATAACCTTTTCGATCAAAGCCAACACACCACACCTGGCGCCTATCATCGCCCCAGCCACCAGCACGAGAAATAAGAAAGACATTACTCCTGACAAACTCCTACCTATATTACTCCCCATCTTGAACAATATTGACTCAGATGCTGACCACACAGTTTTAGTGGATATCTACAACCAGGCTATACTCAAAGCACTGAACACCATCGCCGCTCTAAAATTGCGGAAACCTAAACCACAGCGTCACCTTAACACTTGGTTCACTCCGCAGTTAAGAGAATTACGCAAAACTAAGAGAACCGCTGAGGCACATTGGAAAAAACATCCCACAGCATCCAATAAGACTGAGCTAACCCTAGCCTCCTCCAGTTACAAAGAAGCCATCCTTCTTGCTAAAAAAGACAACTATTACACAAGCGGAATCCAACACAAAAGAACTTTTTAAGATTCTGAAAGAACTAGAATCCCCCATTGCCCCTATAGACAAATGTGTTACTGACGCACTATGGTGTAGTAATATTCAGAAGGCCTTATTAGATAAAATAGCTCGCCTACAATCTAAAATCAATGCAAAAAAATCCCTACTACTAGCTGACTCGGACTACAAACAATTACCTAACAAATCACCTACCTTTAAGTCTTAACCTTTCAGCTTCTCACCCCTCTCAACTTGGGAAGTAGAAAACATCATCAGGAAACTCAAAACCTCAAATTGCCATGGTGATGCCTGCTCTGCCCCGATCATCAAAGCCGCCGCGCACAATCTGGCACCATTCATCATCAACCTCATCAATGCATCCTTCAAATCTGGAGTAGTACCTGATAACCTAAAAGACGCTTGGGTCATACCACTCCTCAAAAAACCTACACTCGACCCAGCCAACCCGTCTAACTATAGGCCGATAACGACTGTACCTTTCTTATTAAAAATACTGGACAGAGCAACCTACTTACAAATACAGGCCTACTTAGAATCAAACAATCTCTTAGGACTTAGGCAATCAGGTTTCCGACCTAGACACGGTACGGAAACTGCTTTAATAGATCTCAAGACCCAGATCCAAATCCTGAAAGACAATGGCAAACTGGCACTCCTCTTACTGCTTGACCTGTCAGCAGCTTTCGACTTGGTCAACCACCAAACACTCTGTCACCACTTGAAAACTGCAGCACACTTCTCAGACACAGCCACAGCTTGGATCAGTTCCTTCTTGGCGAACAGAACCATGAGGGTCTTCTCTCCCACTGATTCTGCTGAACCCTCACCAGTACCCTGCGGAGTCCCGCAAGGCTCTTGTGTGTCCCCGACACTTTATAATGTATTCACAAAGCCCCTCTTTGATATCCTTGACTATCTGGGCGTCACGTATACCAATTACGCGGATGACACACAGATACTCATTCCTATCTCGGGTAACTATGAAACAGACAGCAAAACCCTTAATGAAATATACTCAGTAATACAAGCATGGATGGCACATCATGGACTTTGCCTCAATGACGAAAAAACCGAGCTGATCATCCTTGGCACCCACGCCAAACTCAAAAATCTTAATCATGCATTCAAATCCTTCACCATAGATGGCAATCTCATCCCCGTGTCAAATAATACCAAAACCCTTGGTATCTACATCGATGCTACCTTATCCTTCTCCAAACAAACTAATGCAGTAGCATCATCAGCCGCTTACACCTGTAAGCTGATCACTGCATGTAGGCCGTTTATCTCCTCACCCAATTGCATTACTCTTGCTAGAGCAATAGTCATATCCAAAATAGACTATTGTAATGCCCTTTACTTAGGCACTAGCCACAAAAATATCAACAAACTTCAAGTAATTCAAAATAATGCCATCAGGGCCGCCCTCAACATTCCCAAAAAGGCGCACATCTCTGAGACCAGACGCAAACTACGCTGGCTCCCAGTCGAGCACAGAATATCCCTCAAAACTCTGGCCCTTACACACAAAGCCAGGGCCAACCTGGCACCAGCATACCTTACCAACCAACGTAAGCCTCACACCTCTTCAAGACCACTCAGAGCAGCACAAGCTAACACTATTTCTATACCGAGATTCAAACTTCATAACTCGGGTGGAGCTAGCTTCCCTGTACAAGCTTCTAAATTATGGAACACAATCCCTGCGCTTTTGCGAGCAGAACCTTCATTTAACCTATTCAAACACAACACAAAGTGTTGGCTTCACAACATGGACTCTATGACAGCCTAACCTCCTGATCCTAGCATGATTGACTGCTGACTGCACACTTTTGTAATTAATGTATTTATCTTAGACTATGTATGTATGACATCTTAGATTATGTATGTATGCATTTGCAACACTAAGTATGTACCTACCTGTAACTGTAACATAACCCTTTGTTGACTGCCTTTAATTGTAACTGTAACCAGATCTAACGTACGCGCCCGTATGCCCCCGGGCTTGGCTGCGCTTTATAAATAAAATAAATTCAAATACAAATACAAACAGGGCCGTTGTTACCATCCTCCCCATTCCCATTGGGCCCTATGGGGGCTCAAATGGGACTGGGGACGTACCGGGTCCGGGTCGCGCGAATGGGAATTACCGGGCCCTCCAAGGTCGGAATGGCCCAGTAAGTCCCCTTTTGCAGGACCCGGACCCGAGTTTGGGGGTAGCCAGGCCCTTAACTACCTGGCTACCCCCAAACTCGTAATGAGGCACTTTGTCTTCCCCACCCAGACAGTACCCCTTCTCCCTGTAAGGTCCTGTCCCAGGACCTGGCTGTCAAGATCTTGAGCAATGGAAATATGCAACCAAACAAGGGGCATAAACATCCTCCGCTAATTCGACCTTTCATCCGGCCCTTGACCCTTCCAATCTACTACATATTGTAACCTTTTTCAATGAATACTAGATTCCATAATTGCCTCCTCTTAATATTTTTCTCCCTGACCTTCTGTGGAAATCGGGGTTGGAGTCCAACCTAGTCAGGTCTGCTCCAAACAAAGTTTCAAAAGATGATTGTGAAAGGTCGGGAATTTTCAATCTTGGAGGCATCCTCAAACTCACTGGTAAGATTACCATCTCAATTTCAAAAGGCTCAGTGAAACTTGGATTCAACTTGTTTCTTCCGTAAAACATAATGTTCTTTGTAGACAACCAGACTGTTTCTCCTATCCCATATTGCAGAGAAGGTTGGTGTGACCGATTTGCAAATCTCTTACATGCCCTCATACTTTGTTAAGGCTTCTATTCCTCTTTTAGGTTCTCTGACATCACTTGAAGACACTTTTCTTCATCTAGGAATTCAACCAAGTTTCCTCCAGCACAGACTCACGCAGGAAACGACTGTGATAACCCAAGTTACAGTAAAAAGGCCTTATGAGAGTCAAGTCCGCCAAGGTATTATTATTACAGAATGCAGCCAACCAAATTAGGTCCACCTGTATTTACCAACACAAGTGGTTTTCCAATTCTTGAAACACTCTCAGTTTTGTCTGTAAAATTGATAATGATATCCAGAAGACAGCCTGATCTCAATTCCTAGTACCTTACAACAGGCTTGCCAAAACTTGGAGACAAATTGGGAACCTCGTTCGGACACTAGCTGACTTAGAAGGCCATACAGACATACCACATTTTGTAAAAAGGCCTGAGCCAGACTTGTGGCGTTGACAGGTTATTTGACAGGCAGAAAGTAGCCAACTTTGTCAGCATGTTAACCACAACAAGGATTGCCGAACACTCCTTGTCATGGGTTAAAACCGCAATAATATCCCTAGACACAGTATGCCCAGGGCAAGGTGGCAAACATAAGGGAACAAGGAGGCAGGTGGTTTCTTGCCTTCCCACTTGGCACAAACAAATACTTCACATGTCCTTACAAAATTCAAAGAAACAATTGGCATGCCCTTCCAGCAAAGACTACATTGTTGCAGTTCAAGGGTCTTTTTATATCCTTGTCCAGCAAGAAGCGATTTGTTGCATTGCTTCAGAGCTCTTTCTATCAATTCTTGCATGGTAAACTATAACCTTGCATTTTCATAAAGGAGTCGCTTCCACCCCAGGTCTGCATTTGTTCAGGAGTCATCAGCTGTTGAATCTCTTGACTAATATCAGAAACTTCAACCATATCTCCTACTAAGAAATTCTTCTCAGAGAGTAGCAGACCAGGCTCCACGTAAGAGAGCTTCTCACTTCCTGTCAAGCATCTAGATCGAGCGACTGCTTTGTCGTTTTGGTGACCTGGTTTAAACCTAATTACATAGTCATATTCGGCAAAGAATAATGCCCAATGACGCTGTCTGGGTGACAAGGTCTTCAATGATGGTAGGAACATCAAGGTATTATGGTTGGTGAGGTCTGTCACCTTCTGCTTTGCTCCCAACAAATAATGCCTCCATTCATGGGATACTGATTTGATCGCCAAGAGCCCCCAATCAGATATGGTGTAATTTGCCTCGGACAGAGGGAACTTTTGGGAGTAGAAAGCCAATGAATTTAATGTCCCATTAACCAGCTGACCTTGAAACAGCCATCTCCCATTGCCACATCTGACACATCAGCCTCCATGAAGAGGGAGTGACCAAGTGTTCTATAGTGTACTTGGTGTACTTGCCAGATCTAGTCCTCTATGGCTATCGGATAGACCCACTCTTATCTGCTTATTCAGGGGTGCTTAGGTTTGGGCTCCCTCGGCTCTTGGCTGAGGTTACCAGACTGTTAGCAATATCAACCAAGCAACCTTGGCCCTTCTTCACTGTAAGCCTCATTGGATCCACCTACAACCTCCAATCTCCCTCTTTTCACTCTAGCCTTTTTGGGTTGGCCAACTCAGGGATGCCTCAGATCTTTCTGTCCCACACTGGGTTTCCCCTTCCTCTCCCTGTGTCTTTGTTCTTTCGTGCTGTTTTCCTGTTTCCTCTCTCCAACCTCATCTACCCTTCCTCATGCTCGTGGCTCTCTCTGCTTCTTGTTCCTCTCCGAGCTCTATGTTCCTCCTTCTATCAGCCTCCAAACGCCGTCACTTCTGCTGGCACCAGGTCATGTTTCACTATTGGACTCCGGGGTTAATTGCCCTTATTAGCTGGGTGTGTCTTTGTACTCGTGGGGATCTATTCTCTGGGCTTTGAGATGTGTCACCTTTTATCGGCCTTACCCGAGCTTCAGTGAAACTGATTTATTGTGAATGCCCACTGAACAGATCATGGCTCAGCGGGCATAACACATAAAATCTTTGAAGCCCCAGGTAATAAAACACTCCTTCAAAAGCTGAAAGGCTGAGGCAGTGTATCAGAATGGCAGTTGTCAATTCAGTGTTGTAGGCTTAAGACTTCCCTAAATGTAGGCAAATGATGCACAGAAAAAGTTACTCGCAGTCATGGACAGGATGGATTCTACTGACGACATTACCTGTGACTCTCACCGATCCTTGATACTTACACATGAGACACAGACACAAAAAACAGAACCAACACGTTTCTTGTGGTTTTAGGTCACCCTTCCCAAGAACACTTGTAATGAGTCCTTTTCACTCTTTGGGTATGTATCCTTAGGACGTCTCTAGTTTCTCCTTGAAGTCTGGTGCTCCTGGACCATATCTGATTCTAAGCTGTTGATAGTCTAGTTCTTCCCAGGCTGCCATGGGTCAAAATCAGGCCAACATCATGATAGCCCCACACCAAGGCCCACCTGTGGTAGTAGTGGTTTATTTTCTGTAGGCACCAATCACTGATTTAGTAATCCTTCTGGTCTTCCTCACCTGGGCTCAGCTATAGGGACACCTCCTTGTATCTCCTCAGGGTCAGAAATCCCTGGCTCTGGACTGCTGGGCATGTTTTTCTATTGCCATTTATGGACGTGCCAGTTTCACCAGATCCAGAACTGTAGCCACCGGCCAGCTTGATGCTGTCTTTTGTGCCGAATGTCTCTATCTCTTTATCAAGTGTTTTATAGTGTACTTGGTGTACCTGCCAGATCTAGTCCTTCTATGGCTATCGGATAGACCCACTCTTATTTGCGTATTCAGGAGTGCTTAGGTTTGGGCTCCCTCAGCTCCTTGGCCGAGGTTACCAGGCTGTTAGCAATATCAACCAAGCAACCTTGGCCTTTCTTCCCTGTTAGCACCACTGGATCCACCTACAACCTCCAATCTCCCTTCTTTCACTCTGGCCTTTTTGGGGTTGGCCAAGTCTTTGTTCTTTCATGCTGTTTTCCTATTTCCTCCCTCCAACCTCATCTGCCCCTTCTCATGCTCGTGGCTCTCTCTGCTTCTTGTTCCTCTCAGAGCTCTCTGTTCCTCCTTCTATCAGCCTGCAAGCACTGTCACTTCTGCTGGCATCGGGTCATGTTTTACTATTGGACGCCCGGGTTGATTGCCTGTATTAGCTGGGTGTGTCTGTGCACTCATGGGGATCAGTGAAACTGATTTATTGTGAATGCCCACTGATCAGCTCATGGCTCAGTGGGCATAACATGTAAAGATGCGGCACACCATCTTTGAATCAGCCACTCTTGTCATTGCAGTCACCTGATTCCAGAATGGTTCCCTTGCAGGTGCATGAATCTCCTCTTAGCTCCATGAAGTGCTGTTTGCCAGAGCAACATCAGTGGTGTCTTTCAGTTTGGTATGTCTCTGGACGATAGATCAGGGGTAACGCACTCGCCTTGGAAGTAAGACGACTCGGAGCAACACAGGTTCGATCCCCAGGTCCGCGCTTAGAAACCTCTGGGTATAAAGCACGTTATAAATGACCAATCATGAGCTAGATTTGCGGTCTGCTTCACGGGCTCCGAGCGGTTCACAATTGCGGCTTAACAGCGCATGCACCCATGAAACAATGAACAGCAGAGAATTTCCTTGTCTTTCTAGGGGGCATTGTCGGCTGCACATTCATTGGCCAGAAAGACAGAAGAGGCCGTGCAGGATCCACCATAGATTACCTCTGAGTGGACATCATTTAGCACATGGTTTTCTCCCAGAACCATATTCTCTCACATTCCTCTACCTGGCCTTAACCATGTGACTCCTCCAGAACCCCCAGATAAAAACTTACAGTAAACTCCAAGTGGGCAATTGCAATTTGCATATTCCTAGTTTAATTGGTCACCACAGTACATTCCCAGCTTGTCCAACCACATATATAGTCACAATTTCATTACAATCCTGCTTCACACTCCAAGTATTTTCGAGTTCCCACAAACCTAGTAAGTATCCTGTTTGGGCATACACAGTTTGACATTTACTAGTATATACCCAGTTTGACAGTGAAAGCAAGAGTCCCCCATAGGGGAGTAATCTACCCACAATAAGAGGCAGTAAAGGACACACCCCAGGAGGGAATGATACCAGAACCAAGTGCGGGTGATGTAAAAGGGTTTATATAATCAAAATAGGGCATGCAAAGGACTCTGCAAGCTCCGAGAGCGCTCTGTCTGACAATAGCAAAGACAGTCATATTTATTACAAAACTACGTCATAAATCCTGTAAGATATAGGGGGCACATAGTTTCAGGGATTTGGTGGCGTGGACTAAGCTATAGGTGGTGTATCGACGAGCTGGTCCAGTATTGGTGGACATCTGCGTGGTGCCAGGCACGGTCTGTGTCGATGATTGGTGGTTGTACTAACACTTTGCCCTTGTGGCCACACACACACAAACACTCATCCATTTAGACGACTCCAGTTGTCCTGCAAATCCTACAATATGTTACTCTAAGATAAAATAGGAGACAGGAGAGACAACATGCAATGTGTGTCAGGTTTCCTTCTCTTATTCAAGTTTCCTTTTTATTATTTATCCTTTTCAGATTAGCTTTGTGTGGGTGGGAAGTTTTCCATTATAGTTGGTTAGGCCTTAACTTGTTGATTCAGAATCCTGGTTCTGACCCAAGGCAAGATGGAGCCTCACAGTGACAGCTCTGATTGGCTAGAAGACAATGCTGAACAACAATGAACATTCTAAACTGTCACTCTGTGCCTTTCATCATCAAAACCCCATCTGAGAGGACGTGTTCAGTGGCTGCTCCTGCTTTAGTATTAGGCCTGGTGGATTTTATCCTTCAGATCTCAGCAGTTGAGCGGCTACTTTCTTGGGGGTTTCAGGAGAAGTCTTCAGCTGGCAGGAATTCGTTTTTGAAGATAGGAAAAGCAGGAAATCTTTGTGAATTCGCTCAGGAGATAAGTGACTTTATTTTTACTGTAAATCTGTTCATCTTAATAACATTCTCCTTGAAAATTCGTTAAAAGTAGTGTTTCTACTAAAACTATTGAACTACCGGAGTGCGCTTGTGTTTCCAGTGTGGTGTTCCTTAGCGCGAGATTTTGACTGTCGCGTGCAAATTCAAGTGAGCGCGTGCTTTCTAGCGTGTGTATTCCGAGCGCGAGTAGAGGTTGGTCTCGTGCAATTTTAAACGAGCGTGTGTTTTATTGCACGGGTGATCCTTTGCGCGAAAAGCTATACGATGTGTGTGAACTAAAGAGCGCGTGCGATTTTATAGCGCGGGTGATCCTTAGCGCGAGAAACTATACGCTGCGTGAGAACTACAAAGCGCGTGTGAAATACAAAGCGGGTGTGAAATACAAAGCGCGTGTGATTTTTAGCGCGGGTGTACAAAGCGCGTGTGAAATACAAAGCGCGTGTGATTTTTAGCGCGGGTGTACAAAGCGCGAGAATCTGTTCGTCGCGTGCCATGTGAGTGCGCGTGTGTTTTTTCCATCGCGAGTGATTTTGCGCGTGAGAATCACTTCGTCGCGTTTGAACTCAATAGCGCGGGTGTTTTTATTTCGCGTGTCTCGCAGGAGAACATTATTGCGCGTGTGGACTATTGCGCGTGTGGATTATTGCGCGTGTGGATTTTTTGCGCGTGTGGATTATTTTGATCGCGCGTCTTCATCCGTTTGCGCGTGTTCTTCAACCAGGAAGATTTCTATGTGAAGTTCATCGATAATTTAAATGGAAATAACCTGCGTGTGCATTTAGCACGTGTTTCCTCTTTCTTCAAGGATTCAAAGACTCAAGATAATTATAAATAGTTTGAAAAGTTTTGAAATGACAAGAAAGAACATTTTAAAGACAATCTAATTGAACTACCAGTGCATGTTGGAAAAAAGACAAACAAAGAACTAAGACTTCCAGTTTTGCCTAATGTAAGAAGTTGCTGGGAATTTCAAGTATCGCAAGTAAGAGAGATTTTCAGCTTCTTATCCGCTTCTCTAAGAAATTTCAAGAGAAGAACAGGTAGGATTCTCAATTATTAGTTAAGGATTAATGTCTTCCCATTCATAAGGTTAAGTAAGTGAATTAAGGAAGTGTATATGTTATTCTTTATCCTCTGCAGGTTCAGCACTGATTAGCCTTGACGCAGTCTGCCTGGTGTTGTTTTGTTGTCCCATTCCCCCTTTCCCTTTGGGGTGTAGTTTACAGAGCTGTATTGAAAACTAGTTCTGGGAAATACATCTCAGGGGGATTGTCGGGGGTTCAGCAGCTTCCGCGGATACAGGACCTCTCAGCCTGACAATGTGAAGCTTCGCCAATACATCAATACACAATTACTTTCGACCTATTGACCAAGTGTCATAAGTCCGGGTGCCTTGTTAGAGGGCACAAGGTGAGCTGCCTTGTCATTCTATTCTGTTAGATGTAATGGGTGATTACTTTACGATATGTTAGTACAGGGTTGAATGCCTGTCTCTAAGGCCCATTAACTTGCGGTGAACTGCAGCACTATGAGATCAATGAGGGCACATCTCTGGCCCCTCAAGGCAGTGGGGTTGAGGACCAGGGTGTACATAATTCATTTGGCCAAACTATGGCGGCCTCAGACATGGGGGAGGCAAATACTTGCAGCGGGTCCAGCAGAATGTGGGGAGGTGAGGTTTTGCTGCTTGAGCACCAGCAATCCCTGGCGGGCCTTGGCAGAAGGGGAAGATGGCCTTGTAGCTCTAAGCGATTCTCTGTGCCTGGACTGCACAATATATCATAAGAGGGGAGAGTTAGTAAAGTTAGTAGCATTAGGATGATTACGTATTTCTATCATTTATAAAATCGTTTACTTCTTGATACGTAGCAATGAGGGTCTGGCAGTGGCACATGCATTACATAACATTAGTTGAACACATACTGGTAATTCATAAGGCAAACAGATGAATAACAACGTGAGGTAGCGTCAGGTTGGGTCGTCTACTCAGGAGCATAGAAACAATATGTTCATATACAATTGTTAATTTACATTCTTGGTTGTGACACTTAAAAAGTGTTTCACTGCGTTACACACAAATATACTTAGTAATGCTTTTTCACTTTCCTTTGTACGTTAGCAGCAATCATTCGTTAGCACTAGGCGGACTTTATCAAGCCCTTTCATTTAGCCTTCAAGGCACATGGTATCTTGCAGCGGGCGGGGGTCATCCTTGCTTTATTAACGTTATGAGTTTCATCTCTTTCTAATACCCATGTTATAATTTTACAAACAACCCTGTGAATCGTTGGGTTTTGGTATGCAGTTAACACTTCGTCTGGGGGATGTGGACAGGGGTTCATAGAGGAAGGTTACTGACACCATATATTTTAAATGTTAGGGGTTAGATACCGGGTCGAGGCCTGTTTGATTGGGATGGTTCTTGTTATTTTCCAGACTCAAGCTACAAGTCAGATCACTTCTGGGACAGTGATGTACTGCGGATGGTAAATGATACAGTGTTTGTTCTGATACTTGTTTGTGTCTGGTTGCTCGTGAGACCGGGCCTTGAGCGGATGTGCCATGGGGTGGAGGCGCGGGGGATGTGCATGGCTCCCTGTGCGCGGTAGGCAGAGGCACAGCTACAGCTTTTGGGTGCAGGCTGTTTCGCATGGGGTTTGGTCTGCCCATCTAAAATGGAGTCTTGGTGCTTTCAAAATGGTGTCTATGGTACGTTACAGTACTGGTCACGTGTGTCGATCAGCAGCCACCTGCCTCCCGGTCCCAGGTGCATGGGGGGCTGCTGACGAGCCACGAGCCTCACGTAGGTGGGGAATGTGGGGGAGAGGGTCTTACAGACCTGTTCTGCCATACAACAGTCACTGTTTAATCACAGTTTTAAAATACCAGTTCGCTCCCAATTTGACTTTCACAGTTTGCACAATCCAAGTCTGCACCAAATTATATAATCTCAATATATGTTTGGTTTCATTATACAAGTATATTTAGAGCAATTTGATAACCACGATGAACTGCAGTTTGCGCGATCCCAATATATTGCACTTTTGCACAAAGCTAGTAAATAGCCAGGTTTCTTTATTTCCAGTGTGCACAATCCCATTATATTCTGTATTTTTACAATGCCAATAACAGAATATCAGTATGCACAGGATAGGTTCAGCACACCCCCACTTTGCAAAATTCTTTTACATAGCCAATCTGGACAATCCCACTATACAACCAGTTTGAAAATCCCAACAAACACAATTTCTAAAATCCTAGCATGCGACCATGCTAACGGCCCCATCATATTTCCAGTTTGCAAAGTTGCAGTACCCTCCCAGTCTGAAAATTGCAGACTGGGAGGGTACTTATAGTAAACTCCTATTTTACGTTTGCACAATTCCAGTATCGTCTGTGCCAGAGCCCCATTTAAGAGGCCAGTAAGTGTGAGGAGAGTAACTCTGGGGCTGGAGAAGACCACCCGCTCTGTGATGCCACGCTGGAAGGGGTTTAGCCCATTTCGGACTTCATGTTCAGGCCTGATGATACACACGATGAAAATTGGGGATAAATCAACTTAACATTGTGGAACTCAGGGATCAGGGGATCAGGAGGGAGGTTCGCAATCGTGGATCCTACCTTAATGCAGGGAGACGGGCCTCATTACAAGTTTGCCGGTCCAGTAACTATAGTACCGGTAAGCTTGCCCGTACCGTAGTTACTGGACCAGCAAATTATGAGTTCTGCTTGCGGGTGCCTTTGCGCCCGTCAGGTCTGACCTGGCGGGCGGACCGGCACCCGCGAGCAGAGCATGTCGGATGCACCGGCACCATTCACGAATGGTGCCGGTGCATCCGGCTTCCCCATTCCCCTTGAGCCCTACGGGACTCAAGGGGAATGGGGAAGAATATTTTCCAGCGCCTGGGAATTACCAGTTCCGGCAAGGCCGTAATGACCCGGTAATTGCCCA